>NC_086155.1:182579619-183211494 GCF_035149785.1 Candoia aspera
AGGCCGGGCAGAGTCGCAGTACTTTGGGGTCCTCTTATGATGGCGGGAGGTTTTTCAGATTTTCTGGTTTGCATGAAGGTATGCTGAGCATGCTCAGCCTTTCTGGCCAGGCAGATCCAGTCATACAAGGACTCTGGGTTGTCTCTACACAATGCCCACCGTAGGACATCCCAGTTGAGTCCCTCTTTAAAACGTTCTATTAGGGTTGACTGAGACCCGTCAGGGATTTTCCCAGCTAGAGCCTTAAACTCTAGGGTGTAATCAGCTACGGACACTTGGCCCTGGGTAAGATCCTTCAGCACCTTCTTAGCTCTTGCCTTGGCCAGAGGATCTTCAAAATGCAGCTTCAACGCCCACATGAAATCATCAAAATAATCAAGTGCAGGGGAGTCAGCCTCATTTAATTGAACATACCAGTCAGCAGCTTGACCCTTCAACTTGGTGGCAATGGCAGTTATCTTAGCCTCTTCAGAAGGGAAGTATGCCCCAAACTGCCTCATATAACTTTTAGCATTAGTTAAAAAGAAAGATAACTTTGTTGGATCCCCATCAAACTTGACAGAAAAGTCTTTCACCCCCACTCTGGTTAGAGTGGAATCAGCAGCCACTTGAGTGGTTGGGCCCCAGGTTACAGTAGCTTTCCCTCTTCGGGGTGGGGACACTGGTGATCAAGCCCTTCAGGGTGGAAATTCATCCCGGAGCTGTCTCCGGCCCCACTCCGCCAGTGGTCTGGATGGGAGGATGGGGGATGGTTGCGGGAAGCTGGGATCTCCTCCGCACCTCCCCTGCCCCTCCAGTGACAGAGACAGGTTTCTTAACATGTACTCTATCAATTCTATTTTGGCCTCCATCACTCTTAGTCTCTCAGGGGTTTGAGAGTCCTCCCTCCCTCGCGTGTTCAGCTTTCTCTCTGTTGACACCATAGTAGATTCTTTGTCTGGGGTTAGCAGGAGCTGATACTTCCAGGATGCCCCCGACATCCCTGGCTGGGGTTCCCCTACTTCATCCAAGGTGATCAACTCTGTGAGCGATTCACTGGGTGCCAGTTGCTCTGGCTCTTCCCCATTGTCAGATTCCTCCACATCAGAATTGGAACTCGATTCATCCCAGGAGTCTGAAGGTTCTGGGGTGAGGTTCAGTTCTTCGCTCTTGACCGTCGACTCAGGCATCAAGCTAACCTTCTCCTCAAGTCCCTCAGTCATGAGCTTGGACTCAGCTATTGTTAACTATTTTCCCTTGCAAGAAACTGATCTTGGTAGGAGCTAACGGTACAACTTTGGGGATTCTCAGCTTTATGTAATGGTTGCCTATTCTAAAACACTATCAGACTCATGAGCAGGAATTCAAACATATCTGATTTATTAAAGAATAGTATGCAGGATCACAGAGAAAGCTGAGAATGATTAAAGCGCACCAAATTCAAACTGAAAAACCCTCGATGCAAATGAACCCCCTCCCCCCATACAATCTTCCCAAGTTCACAATCCCAGGTGCTCCTGACGGTCTCTGATGGTCTGCGGGAAAAGTCCTTGAGCAGAGCACATAACCCAAACACATTCCATTGTACTGATTTCACCTACAGAGCTTGGTACAAGGTCTCACAGCAGCTCCCTCCCAAACAGAAACACGCATCAGCGCCATGGCATGTGAAACGTTATGATGTACAAACTACATTGAATCAGTGAACATGACAGTGTATCAGTCACTGTGATGGCTTAATGCTGAAAGGATATTTAAAGCATCTCTGAAGCTGAAAATTCAATTCCTTAGTCATGAGTTGCTGATAGCTATTCCTATTGGATTTCATCAGTTTTTATAACTGTATTGTAATAATGAACAAGCCAAAATAAAATTACCTGGGGCTGTAAAAACAATCCCAACTGTGTTTTTCTCAGGAAAGGGAGTAAATCAATGGTAAGAATTTCTATGGACCAGAAATTCCAGGATGTTTCATTCTGGCCACATTGTTGTGAAAAGATCATCAAAGTAGATTCATATATAACACTAATCCATGAAATAGTTCATTGTTAGTTCAGCATCCACTTATGTATTAGACTTTATATCACTATAATCCAACAACTCTTTGCAGTTTACAAAGGGAAAAGCCATAATCATCATGATCATCATCATCCAAACACAGTCATTAAAAGTATTTAAAATTACCAGACTAAATCATTTGCATAATGCAATTTTGACCAGTTAAAAGCTTCTAGTTAAAAGACATCTGTTTTAACTTACTTCCAGAAAGACAACAGGGTCAAGGGAAACTTAATCTCCCCTGATAAGCTGTTCCACTATACAGGAGCCATAATAGAAAAGTGTTTCTTCCTCACATGAACATACCTCTCCGTACTGGGGGACTGCCAATAATTTTTTGTATGCTTTCATACACTTTTGATCAGCATTATCTGTGAACCTGATCAGGCTTTGGCTCCTATCTTCATATGTAGTCTCCTAACAATAATTTATCTCCCTGCTTTATCACAGGATAAACTTGTGCCCAAATACCCTACAGTATAACTGTTATCCTGATTTTTCAAGTACTTAATACATAAAATTGTTTCTTGCAGCATCCAATGCATAGAAGGCTACAAAGACAGGAGATGAAAACCAGTTGGAAGAATGCGGCCAGTAGCTCATCCCTGCCATATTAAAACAATTTGTGAACAAAAATATTGTCTGCCACATATCCCATCCCAAAGGTACCTTTCAATCAAGCCTTTCATGTTTCTCCCATCTCCAAAAAGTCTTACTAATATTCTGATGCCAGTAATAATTCATGACAAATCAAGCATGATGCTGGAGACCATTTTCTTGTATAAATGAAGCCACTGCTCAAAAGAACTTCTTCACTATCCATGTATTGAACCCTGAGTTTCCCTGTCCTCTGCCATAGCCTTACAAAAGCTCTGATTTTTTTTTTAAAGGAAGTACTACAGTAGTAAAAGCTGTAGGCAGGAAGGATTCAGAAAAAAACTGTGGTAGAGGACATTGATTTTTCTCTAAAATTTTCTGGCAGCATCCCAGCTCTGGTGAGACAATTTCAAATGGATAATGCAGCAGCACAGCATCTGTTCCCTTTCCTTCTCTTCCCACCCCCAAATAATAAAGTTCGCATTAACCTCAGACAAGAGGGCAACTGGAATAGACGATGGCAATGCTATGATAAAGCGGGTGGCATTACCAAGCAAGCCACTGAGATCTCAGCATTACTGGGACAACTTCAGAGTACCAGATCCACTCTATTAACAGAAGCATATAGCTTATTACCACCTAAAAATAAAATTAAGGAAATTTGGACCACTGCTTTAGTGAAGAAGATGTGCATGCTTAATGTTTCCAAACTTCAGTGATTTCTTTATCCATCTCATGTTCCCACAGATCATACTGGATTAATTCTACAACTTGTCTGAATCTTTGTATCCCTGTCAGGACCCTCAAGAGTTATTTTTAACAATTAAATTAGGCCTCACTAGACTTGTTAAGAGCAGAATGTGGCTTCCAACAGACCAAGATGAAAAACCTTGTTCTCAAGTCATCATATAAAGCATAAAAAATTGGTTAAAAATGCTTATGTATGTGTGTGTGTATATATATATATACATACATACATACATACATACACACACATACATACACCTTTAGGAAAGTAAATATAAACTGATAATATTTAGAGCAGCCTACTTTTAAAAAATACTCATGGTCCAAATTGAACAATTACTAATATATCAATATTTCATAGCAAACATCCAGAAACTAATTATAGTAATTTTGAACACTATGATTTTGTCATGCACTCATAAATCACCACAGACTTCTTTTTTCTTTCATCCTTATTTACTAAAGGAAAGTTCAAAGTTACTTTACAAGTCATATTGTGAAACTTAGCTCTATTATTATATTTGATTTAGATCTGCATTTAGTCTGGGACTTTATAGAATGATTTGCCAGTATGAGGTAGATTTGTTACATAATATTTTTATGTATCAGGCCAAGTACTGGTAACCTATTGAGTAAATATAACACTGAAGATTTGTTTAAAAAAGGAAAGAACAACATTGTGACAAATCTTATATCAGGTATTATTAAGATTATAGCAGCTTTTCTGCTTGCAGAGTACAAGTACTATTTCAGTTACTTTCATTATTCACCTAGGATTTCTTTAATTGCAGGCTGCTTCATGGAAATTATTAAAAATGTGCAGAAATTCATTCAGACTATTAGTACCATAATTCACCTACAATTGCTAAGTAGTTATGGCTGTATCAAGGTGTGGTTTCTTTTGATAATGTGAAACACACATAGGAAACAGAACTAAATCTTCAATTGACTCCCTGAATTTATTTATCTGTAAGAAAGCAGTTCATTGATCAAGCAGTCGTTCATTCTAAAATCACCTGTAGACGCTAACTGGGGGAGGGGAATTTTTACAGTGGTTAATTCTCTTAAAGCAAGAAAAAAGACACCTAGACATACATACATAGCTATCTCATTATTCCTTTTTGGGATAAGCATAAGGGCCGTCTGGGAGTGGGGGGGGAGGGTCAAACAGTGAAAAGTTATGTGCATTGCCCATAAAAAGGGCACAGCTTCAGTCACGCAGTCACAGCCACCATCTTTGCTTTTTTGACACACACACGCACATCCCTGCAGACACTCCAGGTAATAGATAAATACAAACAGCAAAACAAGAGAAAGAGGCAGGCAGCAAAGAATGGAATTCAGAGAGGATAGAGAAAAAAGAAAAATAAATCCACTTTACAGACATACACTTCAGTAAACCCGTCTTCCTTTTTGTCTCCATCCATTCTTCTTCAATGTATGCATTTTGCAAAAGTGAGAATAAATGTATTAGAAGCAAATAAAATGCAAATGATTTAAAAAATCCACCAAATTAGATTTTTTTCAGGGAAGATACCTATTGTTTTCCCTAAATATTCAATTTTATGCCATTCTATGTGAAAAATAAAACATTGGGTGGGAAAGGGAAGAAAAACAAAAGCTTTTATTTCAAGCTAGAACATATGAAGGACCTTCTATCATTTTAAACCTGGCACCTCAGTAATAGTTTGATGTGAAAAGGAGTCCCATCAATCTTGTGCATTTTGTCTCTAATGTTTGCAGGCACCTGGACTCATTTATAACTGCCAACTACCTCTGAATGGCATTCAAGCTGCTTCATATCCATACGTATTAGGAAAGCTACTGTGTGTGTCCTTCTGAAACTCAAAATGGGTGATAGCTCACAGTCTGGGATCCATGATATAAACTATCAACCTTCTGGATATAAAAGATAATGAGATATATTCTATAGACCAGTGTTTCTCAGCCTCAGCATCTTTAAGATGTGTGGAATTCAACTCCCAGAATTTCACAGCAACATCTTTAAACTGATAAGTTTAAGAAACACTGTTATAGGCCAAATCAATCCATTTGACTTTGCTTTGCATTTATCTTGCAGAAGCTTCCAAAACTGAACTTTATATAACATTTTACAGTGCTCCATCTAAGTAGTAAGTACTGCAATAACCATGCTCCTTAAACTATTTTAAATGCTTGTGTTTACATGTCTCTTAATAGGAGTCCACACAGCAAATCACAATTATTTTGGGATTGCATATATCCCACTTTCTCTCTAGGAACTCCAGGTGGCATATATAGCACTCTGTCCATTTTTTCACAAACTAACCCTGTGTGGTGGGTTGGGCTGAGAGTGTGACTGAGGCTGAGCTTCAAACCTGGGTCTCCTGGGTCCCTTCAACACCTTAATCACTACACGCTTATGTCTGAAGGTTTGACAACTTTTTAGTACAATAATTAATTGTACTAAATTGTACTTAATAAATAATTCATTATTAACATGGAAATTAGATCTGAAAATAAATGCTAGTCAAAATCATCAGAAAATATTATAGTAGGGTGCTGACTTGGCTATACAAGGGCATTACATATGAATATTTCTTTCATCTTTAGCAAATGAATGCATAATAAAGAATGTCCATCCAAAACCAACTTATGAGATTAAATTCCTTCCCCGCTGGTAGGGGGGAAGCACCAGAATTCACTACTTTTCAGACATCTAGTATAACAAACATTTACTTTTTCTTAAGGAAAATATTTGCATGCCATTAATGCTATTTGAAATTAATTTTTAACAGAAAGTATGCCCACATTTGTGATCCATTTAGAATACTGAAGGGTATTATATAGTTGATACAATAGGACCAACTTGCAAACAATAACCATTAAATAACAAAGTGCCTCCACCTCTAATAATATTTTAGGGAATGATTAAAACTTTAGGAGATTTAATAACAAGTTATACTTTCGAGTCTTAGGTTAATGAAAGTACATATTTAAACTATAATAATCAGGGTTATGTCAACCTAGCAGTTCGAAAACATGCCAGTGTGAGTAGATTAATAGGTACCGCTTCGGCGGGCAGGTAACAGCATTCCGTTTAGTCATGCTGGCCACATGACTATGGAGGAAGTGTCTACGGACAAACGCCAGCTCTTTGGCTTTGAAACAGAGTTGAGCACCGCCCCCTAGAGTCGGACATGACTGGACTTAATGTCAAGGGAAACCTTTACCTTTATTTTAATCAGGGTTAAACACGGTTGGGAGGAAATCAGTTGTTTATATTGTAAACCTGTCTAGCATATCTAAAAACATCCACTTTCCCAGGGAAATGTTTTTTTTTTCCTTTCTTTATAAGATTGAAAAGGAATTTGGATTTGGATTTGGTGTTGTCAGAGATTTTCTGAACTTTTAATTAGTTCAGTCTTGAGGCATCCCAAGATGTAATTATTAAGCACTATGTGGAAATGTGTGACTCCTATTCATTTCAGTGCTGCATTTAAATCTGCCTTAACTTTCCATCATCATCATCATCATCATCATCATCATCATCACCATCTACATTACTGAAGCTTATGTTTCTCTTTAGTCTGTTAACTGAGACACTTCAGTGTTTTTAAACTGTATTTTGGAGAACTCTTAGGGTTCTTCAAAAGCTTATTGTGAGATTTTCAATGGCAAGGTCGAATATGAAAGGCAAGATTTATGAAAGAGAATTTCTTACCAAGTGTGTTCTTTCATTCCAGGAAACATTACAAATTTTCCACATGAAGATGCAAAGAGACTAGCCTGGACTAATAAATGTCCTGTATAATAAAAATGTATGCCAGCATACATGCATACAGATTCATCTACCACATGTTACACGTAGAAAAGTACACATGGCGAAGACTAGCTGATCTTTAGATTCACTGCAGTGCAACAATATAACAACGTTTGAGTACACCATACATAACTTCACCAAGATATTATCATGTGATATAATTAAACACAATAAGGAAACTCAATTGTACTACGTAAGGTAACATTTTTATAAAAGACTGTCATGGAATAAATATCTATCTTAGACCTTTTTCCCATTGTTGACGGAAAAGTGATTCCATCTTGAAGTCTACACCAAATAAAGGACAGATGTGTTCACTGTATGCTAACCATTTAATTTTGTCTGTTCTAAAGTATTTCAAGATCTTTGTGGCTGAATTAAAAGTATAAAAGAAGCCTATGCAACGTGTGACTCACTAGTTGTATTTATATGACATGATTGACCAAGACAGCCACTCTCCTAGTGAACTGATTTAATATGTGATGGCAGCACCTATCATCAGTGACACAGTCCCATCCAGGATCATTCAACTTTAGACCTCCCAGCTTCCACAAAAATTATGAAGTTTGACAAAAAAAAAAAAATCACAATTGGGGTCAACACCATTGCAAGCAGAATCAAAGAAGACTATCTTCACCCCTTTCTCCTCCCCTGACTCAAATAAATATAGTGTGTTTAGGGCAATTGACTGAAAGCTACAATATATTTTGGGTTAGCAGAGGTTTGAGAAATCTATGGCCTTCACTTCTCTCCTCTGAATGCAAACTAAACATGTGTTTTCAAGTTCTACAATGCTTCATAATGTTGACAAGTCCCACAAAATTTGGTTTGGTGGTACAAGTTTAAAACAGATATATTTTTATTCAAGCTACAGTTGTCAAATGACACTTTCACCAGCTTGATGCTCTTCAGATTTAAAGTGCTCCTTTAAATCCCAGCCAGTAGGGCCAAAGGCTGGAAATTCTGAATTTTAAAGTCACAACACACATGGAACACACTGACTGAAGAAGGCTGATCTATGAGATAAGATCCTTTGGCAATTAGGTA
Source organism: Candoia aspera (assembly GCF_035149785.1). Classification (NCBI taxonomy): domain Eukaryota; kingdom Metazoa; phylum Chordata; class Lepidosauria; order Squamata; family Candoiidae; genus Candoia; species Candoia aspera. The sequence continues at coordinate 182,587,850 of NC_086155.1, forward strand.
GCTTTTTTTTTTTAATCCATTCAGTCATGTCTGATTCTCAGAGACTCCCTGGGCAAGTCCCTGCAGTTTTCTTGGCAAGGTTTTTCAGAAGTGGTTTGCCATTGCCTTCTTCCTAGAGCTGAGACAAAGTGACTGGCCCAAGGTCACACAGCTGGCTTTGTGCCCAAGGTGGGACTAGAACTTATGGTCTCCCAGTTTCTACCCTGATGCCTTAACCACTACACCAACTGCCTCTCAGGTAGCTATTAGGCATCATTTATTTTCTACTCTAGGTATAGGCAACATTTTGACCAGATGATCAAATGTGGAATTTTTAGAGTATGTTGTAGGATCTTTCATGTGACAGCTATGTTTAATTTAAAAAATACACTGATTTGTTAGAAAGCAAGCTGTATGATGTTGTTTTCCACCACTGCCCAGGATGTAGGTCTACTTACTAGCTCATCTTTGCTTTTTTTTTCCCCACTAGGTGGGGGAGTCATGCCTCTGTACAAAGCAGCGAGTACCTACCCATCATTTCTCTCTTCTAAGAGTGTCTATATGGTCTATGTGGATTTACAACATTCTTGTAAATAAAAACAATGCCAGATTAGTGCTTTGATCTGTGACAGGCCAGATTCCCAATTACATATTTCTTATTGATTTATTGTAAAATATTTTAAAAATTAAGATCAAATGGTACAGCACCATCTATCTATTTCAACTATATACATTAGCAGAGTTCTCCAAAACTAATCATAAGATGTATTTTTCTTCTATATTCCCTATTTAAATATGAAATGAAAGCAATATTTTTTGCATAGATGCTTTTGTATTCTGAACCCTGTGCCAAATACAAACTAAAAACCCTCAGCTCAAATGTAATCCCTCCCCTCGCCCTGCCGTTGCAAACTCCCCCCCCCCCCAGGTGCTGGTAACCATTTCTGCTGATATCCTGGGAAAGGAAACTTGAACACACGAGATAACCCAAACACATTCCAATCCAGCTGCTAACATATAACAATCCCACGAGAATGAATCCTCCTCCCCTCCCAGACAAAACACGCATCAGCCAAATGACATGCGAAACATTACGATGCAACGGTAACATTGGAATGGTAAACATGACATACCGCCCCCCCAAAAACACTAAGGAGCAGGTTTCAGAGGATAAGCCAGATGAAAATGTTGAACTAAAACAGGAGATTGAACATCACGGGCAGACACCCACTCAGGGTGGAGAAAGTGTTTCCACCGAATGAGGTACTGCAGGGTGCCACGAAGTCTGCGAGAATCAAGGACCTCCTTCACCTCAAAATGTTGCTGTCCGTCAATCATGATCGGAGCAGGAGGTGGGGGTTGTGGATGCCAATGATCAGAGTGGTTGACAGGTTTGAGCAAGCTGCAATGAAAAACAGGATGTAAATGTTTCAGATTGTGTGGCAAATCCAGTTTAAACGTGACAGGGTTCACAACTCCCACAATGGGAAAAGGACCAACAAACGTAGGAGCCAACTTCTTCGAGGGCTGAGGGGACTTAATGAACTTGGTGGAAATGTAGACCCTATCACCAACTTTAATATCAGGTTGAAGGGCTTGTCACTTATCAGTGTGCAGTTTATAGGCAGATTGGGCATCAGCCAATGCTTGCTGAATCACTGGCCACGAATCTGCCAGTTGAGCAGCCCAATCAGAAGGAGAGCAGGGCTGCGTGGGGGGTTGAGACAACTCAGGAATGGGGACAAAATCCCATCCAAAAACAACATGGAAAGGGGTGTGCCCCGTGCTCTGATGGACGGTGTTGTTATAAGCCACCTCAGCAAAAGGCAGCAGATCGACCCAATTATCCTGCTGATAGTTGACAAATGCCCTCAAAAATTGCTCCAGGGTCGAATTAAGAACCTCTGTAGATCCATCAGTCTCCGGATGCGACGCAGTGGACAACGCCTGCTTGGTGCCCACCAGCTTCAAACATGCCCTCCAAAATTGGGAAGTGAACTGTGTCCCGCAGTCCGTGACCAAGTGGGAGGGGCTACCATGAATCCGGTAGATGTGGATTAGAAAAAGGCGGGCCAACTGCTGAGCAGACAGAATAGAAGCACATGGAATGAAATGGGCTTGCTTGGAAAAGTAGTCCTTTACCACCCAAATCACAGTCTTTCTCTGAGTAGGAGGCAAATCCACAATGAAGTCCATCGAAACCTCCTCCCAAGGACGGGAGGGACTGGCCACCGGCTGCAGCAGCCCTTGCGGTTTACCCCCCTTCCGTTTTGACATGGCACAGACAGGACAAGAAGCAACATAACTTTTTACATCACGTCTTAATGTGGGCCACCAAAACTGATGCCGCACCAGATGCAAGGTTTTGACAAACCCAAAATGACCAGCCACTTTATCATCATGAGACCTATTCAAAATTTCCCTTTGCAAACTTTCAGGGACATAGAGGTGGTTTTGCTTCCAAGCTAAGCCTTTGTCAAATGTAACAGTGTCACTATTCACTTGCAACCAAGTATCAGATTTCACTTCTAGGAGAAACTGTTGTTGCAATTGAGAGGGAACCGGCGTCCTCCCCCCAGCCGGTGCAACTGAAGCTGGAGGCAGCTGCGCACGAGTCTGACTGTGTGTGACAGCTTGCAAACCCAATTGGGCTTCTGTCCACACCGTACCCACAATGTCAGGTGCCTGGACCAAATCCTGGGGCAGGCGGGAAAGTGCATCAGCCAGGAAGTTCTTCCTGCCCGGAATGAATTTCAACTTAAAGTCAAAGCGACTAAAAAATTGAGCCCAGCAGATCTGCTTAGGACTGAGCTTACGGGGTGTACTGAGCGCTTCTAAATTTTTATGGTCAGTCCAAACCTCAAAAGGACATTTAGCCCCCTCTAAGAGGTGGCGCCATGCCTCCAAAGCAGCCTTGACTGCAAAAGCTTCTTTTTCCCAAACATGCCACCACCTCTCCGTCTCGGAAAATTTCCGGGACAGATACGCACATGGCTTCAGGTGGTTGTCAGCATCCGCTTGCAGCAAGAGCGCTCCAATTGAAAAATCGGAAGCATCCACTTGAACCACAAAGGGTTTAGCGGGATCAGGGTGTTGAAGAATGGGTTCAGCAGTGAACAGGCTTTTGAGTTTGTCGAAAGCCAACTGGCAGTCAGTTGTCCAATTGAGCAATGCCCCCAGGTTCTTTACCTTGCATGTGCCCCCTAACCCCTTTGTATGTAACAAATCAGTTAGAGGCAACGCAATTTCTGCAAACCCCTGGATGAATTGGCGGTAATAGTTGGAAAACCCAAGGAAACTTTGGAGCTGCCTATGGGTGCGCAGGCGCGCCCACCCTAAGATGGCTTGAATCTTCGCAGGATCCATCTCAATGCCCTTGTCAGAGATCCTGTACCCCAAGTAGTCAAGCTGTGTCTGATGAAATTCACACTTAGAAAGCTTAGCATAGAGCTCAGCCCTTCTCAGTTTGCTAAGCACCTGTTTCACCAAGCGCTCATGTTCCTCTTCTGTTTCAGTATAAATCAAAACATCATTGAAATAAACCAGTACACCCTTGAACAAATGTTCATGTAACACTTCATTGATCAATTGCATGAACACCCCTGGTGTTCCCAAAAGGCAAAACTTTATACTGAAAAGAACCCAGTGGACAATTGAAAGCAGTCTTCCATTCATCCCCCTCCCGTATGCGGATGCGGAAATAGGCTTCCCGCAAATCCAGCTTAGAGAAGATTTTCCCCTTAGCCAGATGTGCTAACGTGTCTTTTATTAACGGCAGAGGATATTTGTTTAATATCGAGACCACATCCGTGGTAATCTGTACAAAGTCTCAATGTCCCACCCTTCTTCGCTCGAAACAAGATGGGGGCACCCACTGGCGAATTTGCTGGTTCAATAAAACCCCTGGCCAAATTTTTGTCCACAAACTCCCTCAATGCCGCCAGTTCCTTCTGAGTCATGGCATAAATTTTCGGTTTGGGCAGTGGAGTGTCGGGGACCAACTCTATCGCACAGTCAGTTTTTCAATGGGGTGGGAGTTGGTCCACTTCTTTCTCACCAAACACATCCGCAAAGCCTTGGTATTGCTCCGGCAAGCCCTCCAGTGGTGTGACAGCGAAATGCGGGGTTGCTGCCACCACCCTCCCCACTGCAGCCTCCGGAGCGTCGTCCTCCCCAGGGGCTTGATAGAAACCATCCCCAAAAGTCAAAGTCCTGTGCATCCAATTTATATAGGGGTTTTGTTGGACCAACCAAGGAATTCCCAGAATGACTAAGGGATGCCCCACAGGCGCCACCACAAACTGCAGCCCCTCATGGTGGCTGCCCATTTGCAATGCCACCATGCCCGTGAAATGGGTGACTGGTTTCCCCCCCCCCCCCTGCCGTAGAACCATCCAGCCGGGTGAAAATCATGGGACATTGCAGTGGAAAGCTGGGTAACTCCAAATCAGCCACCACGTCAGGGTGCATCAAGCAATGTGAACACCCGAAATCGATCAATGCCCAAACCTCAACAGTTCTTGTGCGGGAGCCTAACTTCACTTTCACGTTCAGTGTGGGATAGTTGGCACTCACTGAAACATGTTCGCGCCCATCCTCCACCACCTGCCCACAGGCGCTCCTTAGAGCAGGTGGCTGGCATTTCCCGCTGGCTGGTGTAGATCGGGCTCCCCCTCGCACCCGAAGTAAGGAACCTCCTCCACTTCAGTTTCAGCCCTGGATGCCTTCATTTTCCTGGGTAGAGAAGGAGATTTCCCCGTCGGCTTCCCCGAACGATCATTGGTCTTGCCCTTCGGGCACGCCGCCACTCGGTGACCTTCCTTTCCACATTGGAGGTACTGCCCTTTTGCATAGCGGCGCTCCCTCTCCTCCTCCCAGGCACGTTGACCGGACTTTCCAGTGGGCGCAGCAGGGCGGGAACCCTTGCTGAGCCCGGAATATCTCATCACCTTCCTGTGAGCGAAGGTTTCATGGGCATGCTCAGCCTTCCTTGCCAACTGTATCCCTTCATACAGTGTATTGGGGTCGTCCCTACCGAGCGACCACCTCAGGACCTCCGTGTTCAGATTGTCCTTAAAAAGTTCTATTAAGGTAGATTGGGACCAATCCTGAACCTTCCCAGCCAGAGCCTTAAATTCCAGAGCATAGTCCGCTACTGATCGTGGCCCCTGGCTAAGCTCCCTCAGCACCCGTTTTGCCCTTTCTTTAGCTAACAGGTCTTCAAAGTGTAGCTTCAATGCCCACAGGAATTCTTCGAACTCCTCCAGTTCAGGAGCATCCGATTGACATAACTGCACATACCAATCGGCAGCCGGCCCCTTGAGCTTAGTGGTAATGGCATTAATCTTGGCTCTTTCTGAATGAAAATACGGTTCCCATTCATCCATATAACTCCTTGCATTGGTAAGGAAGAATGATAGCTTAGTTGGATCTCCATCAAATTTAACTGTAAAGTCCTTAACCCCCACTCCAGGCAGTCCCTTCACCACAGCTGGGCGGTCAGACTTTCTTTTAGCTCCCAGGGATCTCTGCTCTCGAGGAGGGGACCTTGAAATTCGCACCCTCGGCACGCTTGCCTCTTCTCTGTGCCTGGTCCTACTCCTTTCCTCCGAAGAAGGTGGGGGCGAAGAAGGGGATGAATGCCTATTACTAGACTCCCCTCTCCTCCGCTCCCGGGGACCCCAGTCCATTGGTATTTTCTGAAGCATAAATTCTATTGACTCCAATTTGGCCTCCACCAGTCTTATAGGGTCAGGGGTTTGGGAATCCTCCTTTCCCTCCTGCCTCACCACAGTTGGGGAACTCGGGTACCGCTGTTTCCAAGACGTTTTGGACGTCCCTGGTAGGGGTCCCTGTGTTTCATCCCAGGTGATCAGCTTGCCTGGCGACTCACTGGTCGGTTCAGGGGCTCTTTTACCTCCAACCTCCTCTTCTCCCAGGCTGGAGCTCGACACCTCCCGAACTTCTGAGAGCTCCCGAGTAGGGACCCTCTCTGTTCTTATCACCATGGAGTCGGGTTCCCTCTCGCTCGATTCCTCGCTTTCCGTGGTTTGGGGATTTGGTTTGCTCATCGCAAGCACTTCTCCCTCACAAAATAAATCTGGAAAGGGGCTAACGGTAATTTTTTTGAGATTCTCAGCTTTATGTAAGGATTGCTTACCCTAATAGACTCAGACTCACAAGCAGGAATTTAATGATATCTGATTTATTAAAGAATAGTATGCAAATACAGAGAAAGCTGAGAATGAGCAAAAGCGCGCCAAATACAAACTAAAAACCCTTGGCTCAAACGTAATCCCTCCCCTCACCCTGCCGTTGCAAACTCCCCCCCCCCCCCCAGGTGCTGGTAACCGTTTCTGCTGATGTCCTGGGAAAGGAACCTTGAACACACAAGATAACCCAAACACATTCCAATCCAGCTGCTAACATATAACAATCCCACGAGAATGAATCCTCCTCCCCTCCCAGACGAAACACGCATCAGCCAAATGACATGCGAAACGTTACGATACAGCGGTAACATTGGAACGGTGAACATGACACCTATGCAGTTTACTCAAGTGCTTGGCTAAAGGAACAGGTTAATAAATCTGATAACCAGAGATTGAAGAGGCAGAGGTCACTTGTCATTGTACTACTTCATAAATATTTCCTTCCTTAAAGAAGCCATTGCTCTTAGGAAAACAGTAAGCTTGGGACTTCTGGGGAAGAAATGACGGACTGAAGACAGCTCCGTGAAAAGTGGAGCTGACAATTGTGGCTAAGAGAAGGAGCCGATGAGTAGATCAGCTCCTTTGACCCTCTCTGGATAAAGCAAGGATGCAAGATTGCCCACGTTGCGCTCCATACGGTTGCTCTTCATGAGGATACTGCAAGGCAGCGGTCTCCAGAGGGTGGGAGAACCAAGAGATGAGGGAATGGTTCTGCCCTGTTATGTTATGTATCAAGGTTTATTTGGGCATCAAATGGATACCAAATTTTCAAAGAGAACCTAATGGTAAGAGAATGCTGTCCCTACTCTTTTGACTTGTTTCTTAGCTTTGACTTTGGTTACCTGAATAGAGCTACCTTTTGCAAGGCCATGAATACTTGGTTTTGTTGTCAAGCCTGGGGCCCTGATGATATGGGTGAGCCTGTTTCCTTGTTGTATTGACTGTTGCAAGTAACTATGAATTGTTTCTGTTGGTTGTTTTTCCCAGCTGCTATCTATGTTATTTATAATTTTGTTATATTGTATTCTGTTTTAATTATTGTGAGCTGACTAGAGTCATGTTCTTGAGATGTTGTTGGTTGCACAGTCAGCCAGATGTTTAGACTGGATTTGGCATTTTTGTCCACCTATCAAGTCCTACCCAAGGTCCTGGGATAGGCAGATGTCGTTTAATAATATTAAAGGTATCGTTGCAGGATGTAAGCTGTTTCAAGTAAAGCTGCCTTTGGCAATTGACTGATGGTGAATTTGTCAATGCCAATGGTTTTTAAGTGGTGCTCCAGATGTTTTGGAATTGCACCCAAGACACCTATTACTATTGGTACTACCTTTGCTTTCTTTTGGCACAGTCGTTCTACTTCTATTTGCAGGTGTTTATATTTTGTGATTTTCTTCAGTTCTTTCTCTTCTCTTCTGCTGTCTCCAGGTATTGCAATGTCCACTATCCAGACTTCTTTGTCTTTCTTATCAACAATTGTTGAGTCTGAGGTGTTGTGTGGCAGATGCTTGTCTGTTTGAAATCTAAAGTCCCAGACCACTTTAGCTTCTTCATTTTCTATTACTTTGTCTATTTTGTGGTCCCACCAGTTCCTGCTTGCAGGTAACTGGTTGTTGCTGTTGTTGTTGTTGTTGTTGTTGTTATTTGCCTTCAAGTCAGTGTTGACTTGAAGTTGAAGTGCCTGGACTAATTCCTGCAGTTTTCCTGGCAGGGTTTTTCAGAAGTGGTTTTTCCTCCTTCCTAGGGCTGAAAGAGAGAGTGGCCCAAGGACACCGAGCTGGCTTTGTGCCTGAGGCAGGACTAGAACTCACAGTTTCTAGACTGATGCCTTAACCACTACACCAAACTGGCTCTTTACATTAAAAATTACTATCTCATAATAACTTCATAGGAGCTCTGGAGGCCCACCCAAGTCTTTGGGGGACAAAATGTGGTGTAGGGGCTTAGATTGTGCAACTGGGTTAAAGTATGCATAGTAATGTGGGGACACATGCACATCCTGTGTTTATTCTATATATCCAACTTCATTAAATAAAAATGTCAGCAGAAAAAAGGATTTATTGATCTAATTCCAATTGGCAACCACCCTTATCCATGCATAGGGTTGCTATAAGAGAAACAGAAATCCATAGGAGTCTCCAGTGACATGTTGGTTTGCTAAAAAGGGATTTTAGTTTGATTAAATGATGTATATATCTGCCTTGGTCCTATGCTTTTACCTAAACTCTGCTGAATAAACTCTAAAGGAATAAACTCTGCTGAATAAACTCTAAAATTCAGAACTGCACAGAAGGACACAAGTTGGAGAGGTTCTCCAGGCCATCATTCATATTTTCCTCAACTTTAGAAACATAAGGCAACACAATTTGTCCTAAAAAGAGTGACAAGCTACACTAATCCCTAACCACACAATATCTCATCGATACAACAAACAACTTAATCCCATACTTTAAAATATCATAATGGTAATGTTAATTTACAATTCTTTACATTCCTGAAAAGAAACTTCATTATCCTAGCTACTTAATGAAGCAGAAAAAGAAGGACAGCAAATCGCAAGGGATTTTTTTTTGTCAGATTGCCCTGAAGGGTTGCTTAGGCTAACAGATTTTAAGATACTGTACCATTTTTGTGCAACTTACCCTCTTATATGGTAGTCCTTGACTTATGATCATTCATTTAGTGACCGTTCAAAGTTATGACAGTGCTGGAAAAAGTGAGTTACAATTCATCCTTGCATTTACGATCGTCGCAGTGTCCCTGCAGTCACGTAATCAGAAGTTGGGTGCTTGGCAACTGGCATGTATTTATGACAATTGCAGTGCCACAGGGTCATGTGATCCCATTTGTGACCTTCCCAGCCAGCTTCCAATGAGTCAAATCAATGGGGAACCACATGATTCACTTCATGACTGCCACAAAAATGTCATACAATTGGGTGTGGTTATGTGATGACTGCATTGCTTAACAATGAATTTTCTGGTCCCTACTGTGGTCATAAGTCAAGGACTACCCATTTTAAATGGCAACTCTTTGTTTTCTTTATATACCATAATTGCTCTCTATATAAAAGCAGCTATTCACGTGCCAAATGTAATCTAGCATTTCGTGGAGAATCTTCCTTTGCTTTCATGGGCTTCCTATGTAATTTAGAAAGCTGATCTTACAAAGTGGAAGAGAAGAGCAAGGCTTTCCTATAAAAGTGAAAACACTGCTTTTTAAATTAAAAAAACTACCAAGGTCTATTGTGCTTTAGCACTGTGTTGGAACCCAGCCACTGAATCATCATGTGAACAGTGTTCATTGACTATACCAGGCGAGAGGTAGAGGAAAGAGGATATTGCCATATGAAGCAGCCTTGAATTTTTTCAAGTATAGATTTTGTATGCCACTAATAATAGAGTGTTCACATCTGTGTCTGTGTCAGGAAATTGCAAGTTGACCTACTACCATTTCTATTCTTCCGGTGAAGCTGGCTACATCTCTCAACTGGCTGCATTCCTTGCAGCTGTCAGTTACAGAACGTACGTGTGTGTGTGTGTGTGTGTGTGTGTATTCACCCCTTTGTGGGTGAATTTTTATATTTGCTCATAAGGCACAAATGTTAGCATGGGAAGCAAAGCAGTACTTTTAAACACCTTAACATGAAAAAAATAATAGACATGCCCATATATTGGAAATATGTTCAATAGGTACTGTAAATAAATAAATATTATGGTTGCTTTTTGTAGTTAAAGAATTTCTTATTGCCTGATTTATCAGATAATATAACAAGCCAATTAGCCATAGAGCAGTGTCTTGAAATCTTTCAAGTATGTAGTACCTGCAAGTTCATAAAATAATTATTGCAGCCATTTAATATTCTATCTATATGCCTTTTGCGTAGAAAAGAATGAAGATATTCCATGCGGCGAACTCTTACTGGCAAGAACAATAATAATTAAAGCAGCCTATCTTGCTACTGATGCTTTTTTAAAAATAAAATTGGAGTAGAAACAATACAAACAATGAGGGAGCAGTAGTCTTATCATTTTGCCTTAAGATATTACAATATTCCACTCAGAAGTATGAAGACATTCTGAAAAGCTTTCCAGCTTAATCACATATTAAAATATCCTCCTCAACACAAAAGCATTACATTTAATTACTTGCTATATGAAAGATGATTTATATATGTAATGGCTTTAATCACTGTCAAGTCTATCAAATTATCATCAGTTATGCTGTGTTATGTCACACAGAGTTTAGGACACATCTAGCTCTCGGACTACATTGTGGGGACTACCTTTAGCTCTAGGTGGAGTTGCACCCCCACAGAAATTGCTGGTACACAATCTGGAGGTGCTCCTGAATTCTCAGCTCCTATTGGAAGAGCAGGTTTAGAAACTGTGGTCATGTCAGTCAGGAAACTGAATTTCAAGGGGAAATGTATTTATTGATATATGCTATAGTAAGAGAATCTTGAAAGCCTGCATCGTTTCTCCAAGGACATATTTGCGATTCTCTATAGGTCAGGAGGGCCATGCCCACCTTCAGCTGGTGCACCAACTGCTGGCGTAAAAGGTGCTAGCTTTCTTCAATCATGCCCTTGTCAGCTCATGAGTAGACCCCCGTCATGCATTCCCTCTTGGATAGTCCTTGAAGACCACTCAGAAACTGCAGTTAGTACAAAATGTACTGATCCACCTATTAACCAAATCTACAGTATCTGGTATTGTCATATAATGCCCATATTGTGTGAGCTGCACTTGTTGCCCATTTGTTTCCAGGTGCCATACAAGGTGATTACCTTTAAAGTCTTTCATGGCCTAAGGTCTGCCTACCTTGGAGACTGCTTGCTCCAAACGGTCTACCCAAGGTGCACCTGTGGAGGGTGCTTGCTGAGGCACACACACAGACACACCTGGCAAAGTGCACTATGAGGAGACTTGGAGGAAGAGCAGTTCCCACAGGAGTTTCCACCCTGAAGACCGATGGACCTGGGTGATTATGAATCTGGCTGTGTGCTGTAATGTTATGGTTTTATGATGACATTAGCATTACATTATCATTATTATTCTGAATTTAGACTGATGGTATTTTATAATTATTATTATTATTGTTATTGATATGGTTGATCATTTTTATCTAGTTTAATGTCTCATATGTATTGTATGTTATGCCACTGGAGTTGTATGATTGAAGCAGCATAGGAGCATTAGTAATAAATTAATAGACAATGTAATATCTGAATCAGATTTCTCAATTGGCACTTTAATATAACTTCAGCTGCCTTTGTGTACTTTACAATACAAATACTATAATAAGGCTGCTACACAGAGCAAAGACCCTTCTAATCCAGCATGCGGTTTCATAATAACACTGCAGCAAACAGGTGGAGCCACGTCCTTTCTTCCTTCCTTATCAGGGTTACCTGGAAAGCAGGCAAAGCGACCTCTGTGGGGAAGGGAGTCCAGAGAAGCCTGCCACTCCACTGTAGCCCCTCCCAGTGCCCAGCTACCACTCAGACCTTCAAGCCCCAATGTCCAGAGTAGATATGCAGGGAGGGAACCAGGTGAGGGAGAAGGAGGAGCCCAGGGGCAGAGCCCCAGCAGAAGCTCCAGCAGCAGCAGAAGAGTCCAACAGCAGTGTCCAGCAACAGTGTCCCACAGCAGCCCACTTCTCAGCCCACTGGGTCCTCTCAGCATCCAGCAACAGCCCGCTCCTCCAGAAAAACAGCCTCCTCCTCAGGAAAACAGAACAGAAGCTGGCGCTCAGTCCAAAAAACACACAGCCAAATTCAGAACAACAAGGATGACACAGCCAGGCAAAACAGCAAACGTGGCCAGCAAACCACCACAAAAACACCGCAAAAGATGCAGCAAAGCCACCAGAGCTGTAAAACAGGAAACGCGCCCTCCAGCATGTTGCACTCTGATCCAGTCTGGCCCACTCCAACCTCCAAGCCTCCAGTCTAACAGTCCGCTCCATCCAAGTAAGTGCTGAAGCAAAACAAAACAAAAAACAAACAAAAAGCAACCACAAACTCAACATGCCAACAAGCACACACAAACAATCGCCAGGACAGGCTGACAGCTCCCTCTCTCCACCATCTTAACTGGAAACTCAGTTAAGTATCTCTAGGAAGTCAAAATAAAAGATATGGGGATGAACAGAAATTGCCCCATTCTCTTCTGGTTCTCCAACGGCTGGTATAAAGTGTCACTCCAGCCATTGCTAATTATGGCTTGCAGTTGCTCTGCAAAACAAGATTAAGAAGTTTGAATTGAGCCACAGTGTATGGGGAAATCAATGTTTCTCCCAGTCTCTGTTTGCAATTTGTTATACAGAAATGCTGCAAGTTATCAGGTAAACAAGATAATCAGTAGATGTGCGAAAAGCCCCCCGTGGAATAAAATTGACAAAGTCTTGAGAAGCAGCAAAAAGGTTTTATTAACGTTCTTGCAAGGACAGGTGCCCAGCCAAGATAGGCACTCCCCTTCACACAAAGCATGCAGTTTTATTCCCTATCCCGGCCGTTAGAAGCTCTCCTGTTCCCAATTGGATAGGTACTTAGGAGTTAACAGCCTATCCGAAATGCCTAAAATATTGTAGGAAGTCCCGCCTCTGTTTATATCTCCCATTCCTCACTTTTTACCTCCCCCAGTCCCTTATTTACTTCTTTCCTTATAAGGCAGCTAACCCCCTTGGAGCAAGCAGGTCAGGGTCTTGTCTGACCACAAAGTTCACTAGAACTGGTTTTGAGCATATTTTCAGCATTGGTTAGGCAGCTTCTTTCCTTTACACCTGCTAATATGGAGGCACAGTCTCCTGTTCCCCTAACCACATATCCCACATCCTCAATATACTGACAAGCAAGCCTAGTTTTGCGATTTACTAGAAAGCAAGCTTCATTTGGCAATTTACTGAAAAGACAAGTTCTCTTCTTTTGTAGAAATACCTACTGCAAAAACAACATTTTTATCCCCTTTTCTCATACAGAGCAACAGCATCTGGCTTCGGCCAAGAAGAAGCAGTTCTTCTCTCGATTCAGATCTACAAGAATTAAGGGACGAATTGCTTCCATTTATTAATGTATTTTCTTCCTGACCGAAAGAACCTTAAAGTAGGATGTGGAGATATCAGCAGACGTGAGAATATTCAAGTAATTGGACCTTCATGACTAGGTTTCATCAACTGTATTACATGATCCCGCAACTTATATCCAGACATACCTCTTAGCTTGCACAAATTACAAGTTGGGAAAGCAATCAAAATTAATCAGATAGGCCATTTTTTGTTTCCCTAATTGTAACACTTGGACTTGAATGAATCGTGATTAATGCTCATAGTCTTTCCTCCGTAAATAAATAAATAATTTCTGAAGTATGGAAAAGAAAGTGCTTATAAACCTTAGTAATATTCTTGCAGTCCATCATTATTACCATATTTTGTAGGCACCAAATGCAAAACTTACTGGAAAACATTAGAAACATAATCTTTACATTAGTGTAAAAAGAGTCACTATGTAATAACAGAGTCCTGTCTTATCACTCACACATATATCTTACCTTTTTATGGAACATAAAACTGCAATTACAGACATCTAAATGAAAAAAATATCTAAATCAGTAACTGAAATAACTATCTCAGAATAATAAATTGTAAATGTGTAATAAAGTATTCATTAGGCTTTGTTAGCCCACAGCTACTTTCCCAGTTGGAGACCACAGACTGCACGTAATTTTATCTTACCACAAGACCATATAGAGGACTGTTGCTATAGATTCTATGCCATATAATGGCATAGCACCTGCCACACATAGCGAAGCTTATTTAACGTAATAAGACCTTCTGCTCTCAGGCATTATGAATTTTCTTTTCTTTTTTCTTTTCTAACCTTTTTTCTAGGTTCATTTCATTTAAGGTAGCCTAAACATCTTAAATATTTCATGCATATAATCAATGCAAACTTGAGTTTGGCAAATTTAGTGCACCAGGATGGATCTACATTAAAAAAAAAATCAATGGCCTGGATGGTCATCTGTCAGAGAAGATGTAGTGATTCCTGCACTGAGCAGGGGGTTGGGCTTGATGACTGCTATCGTCACTGCCGATGCTACCATTCTATGAAACAGTTTTTCAAACAACTACAAATTAAGTTCATACTCCAAATTCTGTAGTTGTTTATCATGCTCATCAGATCACACACTATAGGTGATTTCCTTCAATGATCTTGCACAAATGATCTTGCGTGCATTGCAGCATGTCAACAGAGAAAGGCACCTAACAGAGGAAGGCACCTTAATACTTGCTGAAATAAGCCTAAGAATTAATTCTACAACAAAATAAACCATTATCAGATATATATCCAGATGCTACATAGTCACAAGTTTAAAAAAGAAAAAGATGTTCTACTGTACATTAGGAAAAGTATGTTGTTGTTTATTCGTTTAGTCGCTTCCGACTCTTCGTGACTTCATGGACCAGCCCACGCCAGAGCTTCCTGTCGGTCGTCAACACCCCCAGCTCCCCCAGGGACGAGTCCGTCACCTCTAGAATATCATCCATCCATCTTGCCCTTGGTCGGCCCCTCTTCCTTTTGCCTTCCACTCTCCCTAGCATCAGCATCTTCTCCAGGGTGTCCTGTCTTCTCATTATGTGGCCAAAGTATTTCAGTTTTGCCTTTAATATCATTCCCTCAAGTGAGCAGTCTGGCTTTATTTCCTGGAGGATGGACTGGTTGGATCTTCTTGCAGTCCAAGGCACTCTCAGAATTTTCCTCCAACACCACAGTTCAAAAGCATCGATCTTCCTTCGCTCAGCCTTCCTTATGGTCCAGCTCTCGCAGCCATATGTTACTACAGGGAACACCATTGCTTTAACTATGCGGGCCTTTGTTGTCAGTGTGATGTCTCTGCTCTTAACTATTTTATCGAGATTTGTCATTGCTCTTCTTCCAAGGATTAAGCGTCTTCTGATTTCCTGACTGCAGTCAGCATCTGCAGTAATCTTTGCGCCTAGGAATACAAAGTCTTTCACTGCTTCTACATTTTCTCCCTCTATGTGCCAGTTATCAATCAAGCTGGTTGCCATAATCTTGGTTTTTTTGAGGTTTAGCTGCAAGCCAGCTTTTGCACTTTCTTCTTTCACCTTCATCATAAGGCTCCTCAGTTCCTCTTCACTTTCAGCCATCAAAGTGGTATCATCTGCATATCTGAGATTGTTAATGATTCTTCCAGAGATTTTAACTCCAGCCTTGGATTCCTCAAGGCCAGCTTGTCGCATGATGTGTTCTGCATACAAGTTGAATAGGTAGGGTGAGAGTATACAGCCCTGCCGTACTCCTTTCCCAATCTTAAACCAGTCTGTTGTTCCGTGGTCTGTTCTTACTGTTGCTACTTGGTCGTTATACAAATTCTTCAGGAGGCATACAAGATGACTTGGTATCCCCATACCACTAAGAACTTGCCACAATTTGTTATGGTCCACACAGTCAAAGGCTTTAGAATAGTCAATAAAACAGAAATAGATGTTTTTCTGAAACTCCCTGGCTTTTTCCATTATCCAGCGGATATTGGCAATTTGGTCTCTAGTTCCTCTGCCTTTTCTAAACCCAGCTTGTACATCTGGCAATTCTTGCTCCATGAACTGCTGAAGTCTACCTTGCAGGATCTTGAGCATTACCTTACTGGCATGTGAAATGAGTGCCACTGTTCGATAGTTTGAACATTCTTTAGTGTTTCCCTTTTTTGGTATGGGGATATAAGTTGATTTTTTCCAGTCTGATGGCCATTCTTGTGTTTTCCAAATTTGCTGGCATATAGCATGCATTACCTTGACAGCATCATCTTGCAAGATTTTGAACAGTTCAGCTGGGATGCCGTCGTCTCCTGTTGCCTTGTTATTAGCAATGCTTCTTAAGGCCCACTCAACCTCACTCTTCAGGATGTCTGGCTCTAGCTCACCGACCACACTGTCAAAGCTATCCCCGATATTGTTATCCTTCCTATACAGGTTTTCTGTATATTCTTGCCATCTTTTCTTGATCTCTTCTTCTTCTGTTAGGTCCTTGCCATCTTTGTTTTTGATCATACCCATTTTTGCCTGGAATTTACCTCCAATGTTTCTAATTTTCTGGAAGAGGTCTCTTGTCCTTCCTATTCTATTGTCTTCTTCCACTTCCACGCATTGCTTGTTTAAAAATAATTCCTTATCTCTTCTGGCTAATCTCTGGAATTTTGCATTTAATTGGGCATATCTCTCCCTATCACTGTTGCCTTTTGCTTTCCTTCTTTCTTGGGCTACTTCTAGTGTCTCAGCAGACAGCCATTTTGCCTTCTTGGTTTTCTCTTTCTTTGGGATGTATTTTGTTGCCGCCTCCTGAACAATGCTGCCAACTTCTGTCCAGAGTTCTTCCGGGACCCTATCTACTAAGTCCAGTCCCTTAAATCTATTCTTCACTTCCACTGCATATTCCTTAGGAATATTAGTGAGCTCATATCTAGCTGATCTGTGGGTCTTCCCTAATCTCTTTAGTCTGATCCTAAATTGTGCAAGAAGAAGTTCGTGATCTGAACTACAGTCAGCTCCAGGCCTTGTTTTTACCGACTGTACAGATGTCCGCCACCTTTGGCTGCAAAGGATGTAATCAATCTGATTTCGGTGTTGTCCATCTGGTGAAGTCCATGTATAAAGCCGTCTCTTAGGTTGTTGGAAGAGAGTGTTTGTTATGCAGAGTGAATTGTCTTGGCAAAATTCTATCAGCCTGTGTCCTGCTTCGTTTTGTTCTCCCAGGCCATACTTACCTGTAATTCGAGGTGTCATTTGACTGCCCACCTTAGCATTCCAGTCTCCTGTGATGAAAATAACATCTCTTTTAGGCGTGTTGTCCAGTAGGTGCTGCAGATCCTCATAGAACTGCTCTACTTCAGCTTCTTCAGCATTTGTGGTTGGGGCGTATATTTGGATCACTGTGATGTTAGATGGCTTGCCCTGAATTCGAATTGAGATCATTCTGTCGTTTTTTGGGTTGTATCCAAGCACTGCTTTAGCCACTTTACTATTAATTATGAAGGCTACTCCATTTCTTCTGTGGTCCTCTTGTCCGCAGTAGTAGATCTGGTGGTCATTTGATGTGAAGTGGCCCATTCCAGTCCATTTCAGTTCACTGACGCCCAAAATGTCTATCTTTAATCTTGACATCTCACCAATAACCACATCCAATTTGCCCTGGCTCATAGATCTTACATTCCAGGTTCCGATGGTGTGTTGATCCTTAGAACATCGGATTCGCCGTTCACCACCAGCACCGTCGGCTGCTAGCCGTCCTTTCGGCTTTGAGCTAGCTGCGTCATCACGTCTGGGGCTAGTTGAGCTCATCCTCTGTTCCTCCCCAGTAGCATTTTGACCATCTTCCGACCTGGGGGTCTCATCTTCCGATGGTATACCGACATATCTCTGGTTGTACTGATCCATTTAGTTTTCACGGCAAGAATACTGAGGTGGGTTGCCATTACCTTCCCCAGGGATCGCATTTAGTCTGACCTCTCTGTCATGACCTTCCCGTCTTGGGTGGCCCTTCACGGTTTAGCTCATGGCATCATTGAGGTGCTCAAGCTCCAGCACCACGACAAGGTAACGATCCTTTGCTGAAGGGGAAAAGTATGTAGTCATGTAATTATAGAATGAGTATTTTAAAATAATGCTGTGCAAGCAAAGTAATCATGCCTGTTGCTGCATCCTCAACTATGAATTTTCAGTATGAAAATACTATAATACTACACTATAGTATATTAGAGTACTACACTACACTACAGCTGCTATAATTTTCAGCATGAAAAAAACTATAATTAATAAAATGTGCACTACCTGCAACGTAAAGAGCATTTGCCTACATATTAGCAGAATGTCTGGGTGTTTCTAGATCAAAAAGAATGAGCTACATTTCAGTTCTAGAAAAAATATAACTTGACAGATTTCACTTCAACCATGAATACAGCTGAAGTGAAATCTGTGGCTTACTAAAGACTATGAAGAATATGGTCTTTAGTAAGCCACAGTTTTTCAGTCTCAATTCTTAACGCCTGCCAAGTGAGAATAAATAATAAACCAGTAGTGTAGGACTGTAGTAAGGGATGCTGAAATAATTATACAAAGCTGTTCAAAATTCTAAACTATTATTATTCTGAGAAATGTATTTATCTTTTTATAGTTCCAGAACACCTCAACCCTAATAGAAGGTGAATGGTAAAATAATCCAGTTAGTTTAGGTTGACCACAAAGCTTGTGTTGTCTCATTATAAATCATCATGGTAAACCAACATTTTTTCTCAGACACAGAAATGTTACTCTAGTGAACACTTCATTCTTCTTTCAGAAAAAGTCTGCCGCTGTGAAGGCCCACCTCTGGAGTCTAACAAGATGACATTGTTTAATAGAAGGGGCCTGGAGCCCACCCTCTCTACTAGACCTTGTGAGACAAGCAGAAAGAAGAGAAAGGTGGTCCCGCACGCAGCCTGGCCCTATGCCATGGAGGGCATTATTTTAGGTTAGGACATAAAATATTTTACTTTGGTCTATCAGAATTCTGAAAAACACTCTTGTGCATATGACACACGTGAGACAAAATCAATCTATGCAAATTATCTATTACATAAATACTAATGTTTCTCTTTCTTTTCAAATAAGGTGCAGTAAACTTAGTAGGTCATTAGGACAAACCACCTACAGAAATGTCCTGAAGATTGACATAGAGGATTCTTCTTTCAGCAGGAGAGAAGGAAGGATCCCGCTGGATCGCTTTCAAATCTACAATTGCATAATAGCTTTCAGTTCTTTGGGATAGGCAATATCTAGTACACAGTGCTGTTTGCTGCTGGAGGGTGGAGCAAGATACAAGGAAGGAAAATGCAGAGTTAGTACTTGAGAGAAGACATTGATCAGATTATGGTCTTACTTTAAAGACATTCCATCTAACTAATCTGCCTAAATATTTTTATACGCATTTTGAACATTACAAATAAAATAGAAACAAAGCCATGCAGTGTTTGTGGCAGACTGGTGTTGTTAAGAAACAAAACATACCTGCCTTTAGTGATAAAGTCGGATATCTTTCTGGAAAGAAAATTGCAATAGTAATAACTTCAGCTGGGAGACTGGTTAAAAGCTATCATAGGGAACAAATATCCCCTATTTCAAGGGGAAACTAATACTATTACTTATACTGGATAGTAAAAAAAGAAAGAATGAGGGCATAATCTTGAGATGGCTGACAAGGATGCAAAAAAACAACAAAACATGTTCCAGAGCCCCTACAATTCCTGTACAGTCATCTTCCAAAATCATCCAGAAGAAATCATGCATGTATACAAAACTACCTGGAATTCTTTTGATCCTAGATTATGGTTCTCTTTCCAGTGAAACAAATACTGTATTAAAACCAGTGGAGCTGGTTTTGAAAAATTAATATAAATTATGGTATTTCTGATCAATGGGCACATTTTGAATTCAGACAACACATATATTTTGGCAGAATTGATTTTTTAAAAAATCAACTGCATCTAGCAAAATTTCTTTGGACCATCTTCAGACATTCCATTCAGGAATTTGGGAAGTCAAACAAAATCATAGACCATTGAGGAAAATCTAATTACTATACATTTATACATTTATTTCCTTTTTATTTAAGCTTCTATTTCAGAAGAAATCATTTATGACAATGCTTTTGAATATTGCATCTTTTACACTTAAATAAACGTACTCAAACTAAATTAGCATATTCACTGAGTATGAATTCTATAAATGAGTTTAGATATACAGTATGTGTGTGTGTACCCTAACCCTAGGCTATACTACAGTGACAAATTATTATGAAAACTAAATTCTGGTTTTGTTGTAAAAACAATTGTACAAGCCAAACCAAATTTTGCAGACACCTGTAAGAAATGTACTTAGGATCAAAGTGTAAGTTGATCTGAATAGTTTGCAAAAAGAGTAAAAAATAAAGTGTTTTATCTTATTCTTCTCAGAAATTCGGTAAAACAGAATGAATTACATGTGACTAATTCCACTTCTTTTTTGTTGACAAAAATATTCAGCTCAATCTAATGAAAACTAGAGGATTAAAGGCAATCAGAGTGTCAAGGAGGCTTGTTCCACTGCAATTTAAAATAAATCATTTTCAAATGCTTTGTAGGAATGTTCAAGAATTTATCCTAGCTGTCATTACAAGTGGAGCTGGTTTTGAAAAATTAATATAAATGACAGTTGGACAACTTTTAAAGATTTTCTAACAAAGAACAGTTCATACAATCAACCCCCTTTTTTAAAAAAATAGGTCTTGCAGCCTGTAAAAAAATGAAAAACAGAGCTCTAGAAAAGCAAAAGACCGTGAAGGTTTACTCTGTGTACACTGACCCATTACAGCATCTGGTATAGAACCAGGGTTATGATGCTGATTATAGGAGAAACTCCATCCATATTGTATGATAAAATGATAACAAAAAGAGTAAAAGGAGCAAATCATGCTGAGCTATTATCCGCAAAATGCTGTACAAGTATACTCAGAAGTTAATCCAACTGAGTTCAACTAATCTTGCTTCCAGGTAAATGGAAGCATTATATATCTGTACATGTTATTTATTTATTTCATTTATTTACATAGTTATCAATAACCAAATACCCATTGTTTTCTGGCCCACTTTGAAAATTCCTTCCTTCCTTCCTTCCTTCCTTCCTTCCTTCCTTCCTTCCTTCCTTCCTTCCTTCCTTCCTTCCTTTTCTACTTTCATTATTATTTATTTTGAAAGAATATAAACATAGGTGGTCCAAATAAGAACATCAAATACAGGTAGAGAAATACAGCAGATAAGCAACAAATCTGAAAGACATAGAATTTGTTTCTTCTTTTATTATTTCTGACTCATCAAAATAGTGGAAAGAAATTATGTAAAGGGGCTCAGTATTCTGTCTGTCCATCTGCAGGATATTTCTCCAGACACGGAACAGAACAGCACCAAAATTTGGTCAGGGAAGTAAAAGAAAAATCAGGTTAAAAATGCCCTAGATCGGGGGGGGGGGGGAAGTGCCGCTGGCTTCTCTCCTTCCTCATGTCACATGGCTCAGAGTAGAGGGCAGACATTTTTGCTCCATGTACTTAAAAAGCTGATCTAGTTCCCACAACCTGGTTAAACTAATGAGAGTTTTAAGATTCAGGAGAGCTGGATTCCGTCTGCTAATATAAAAAAACAGTGGCAATGAGTTTATTGTTCTGGTTCTTGGCTTAAAGATGATGGAAAGTTTTATGCAGCAAAGGGGTATCTACCAGGTATGAGCTGACATCAATAGGAGGGCAAAAAGCTAATGATTTAAGTGGAGATATGGGATTACTCAGGGCTGCCTAGGAAGCAGAGTTAGGGATGGTGCTCCTGTGTATTCCCATGGCCAAGACCTGGATAAGATGGCAATGTACGGGACGTGTGCAGACTGTCAGTCCCACAAGTAGTCCAGAGAGGAAACCAAAACTATGAGTACTAACACTACCTTTATTGTAAGGTTACAGTAACAGCATTTCTCCCCTCCCTTGCCTTTAGTTTCCAGAGAACTAGGGTGGGTCTCTTCTGAGATGCTTTCTCAACCCGCATTCTTTGTAGGCTGAGATATCTCTTGCCTGACCTTTGTCCTGGCTGCAGCTCATCCTCCTGCCTCCCAAGGTTATTCTCACAGCTCACTATGTTGACACACAGGATGTTTGACGTGGTGAGTTATTCCCCAGGAGCACTTCTGCAAGCTTTTTGAGGATGGCCCATGTTTCTCTATAGTTAAATGCTGAATGAAGTGAATTGGGCAGAGAAAAAATGCATAATAGGACTTGGAGTTGTAATGAAGAGATAAGCCATGAAAGAGGAGGAACCTCATGGAGGACCAAGGGAGAGAAGTATTGGTCAATTTGCCTTAAAGTTATTATGGGACTGATGAATGATGGAAAAATTAAAATGAAATGGAATTGGGAGAATCTGGGATTTTCCACAGGATACCTTGCTAATGAGGTATCTGTAATATTACCTCAAGCAAAGGTATAGGCTGAGGTTGTTGGGAATAAATGGTTAAAAAGATTGTGCAAATGAATATACACATTATGCAAATTAATATGCAAAATGCATACAGGTTACTGAAATGAACAGACAAATGTGTCCTTTCTTGGACCTTGAGGTCTGGTGGTCCCACTGTACTCCTATTACCTGTTTATGTCGGCTGCTTTCAAACAACATCCAAAAACAAATAAAACAACAATTGAAACACCTGATAATACTCAAACAGCTAAAACAGCTAAAAGCAACGAATCATCATCTAAAAGCCTGGATGCAGAAATGTATTTTTTTTTCTTGGAGGCCACCAAAGATGCTTGTCTTCTTATCTCAGTAGGGAGCATGTTCCAGAGCACAAGTGTAACTCTGCCTTCAAATGACTACCAGACATGCCAGTGGCAGCTGCAGACAGACTTCTCCCAAAGTGACCATAATGAATGGCTAAGAATCTTCAGAAGAAAGCTCTCTCTTAGGTGACTCAGGCCAAAGCCATGAGTAATTGCCATCACTTCATATTTTCTTTGGAAGCAAACTGGCAGCCAGTAGAATGATTTTAATAGTAAGGTAGTGCAGTCTCCTTTAGCACACCACATTTTGAAACTATATATAAAGACAGAATGTACAATATATTGTAATGGTCCAATCTAGAGATGACCAGCACATGAACTACTATTGTAAAACATGTGTTTATTATTTATTTGTTATTTACATCCTTCCAGAAGTTCAGTCAGTCAACACAACCCTCTATCCAACCACTCCCCAGAACAATAATTCCTTAGAGACAGAACTGGACCAGGTAAAGCCATGTGAGTAGATATATCAAATAATCTCCCACCCAATTTCAGCTGGCCCAGTATTGCTCTCCCCCTGTCTCATTTCAGACTTTTCTGCCACATTCTCAGTAATGCAAAAGGCACCTTAAAAGGCAGACTAATCTAATCTAAAAAGACATTTTTCTAAGTGGAATCTGGCCCATTTTCTGAGTAAATTTGAAAATCTCAAGCAAGGAGTAATTGATAATGGCAGTGCTTTTTATGAAAAAAATGTTTTAATGTATTTCTCTTAAATACTGCCATACATTTAAGAGGGTGTATAAAAATATTACCGTTCCTCCTATTAAGAAAGAAGATATCTCTTAATATAATTGTTCATTAAACTTTAAGTGAAAAATTAAAACATTATACATTTCATCTCATTACTCCTTTCTGTTCTTGTTCCAAACCATGTGTGTTTTGAACAACAGCAGATCAAAGCAAAGGAAAAAAATGCTGCAATTCTATAGTAATGAAAGGTCATTCACTGGGTATTCTAGATCCACTCATGCTAACTTTCTGACATTTAATTCAGAGTAATGTGTTCAGTTTAGAAAAATCAATGCTGTTAAGTAATTCTGAATCATCTTTTAGATAAAAATCATTACACAGAACATTTTTCTTGCTCCAAGCTTAAGGTAACGGCTAACAAAACTATTCTTATGGATACATATGCTACCATGTAACCAATTCTGTCCTATTGGGACTGTATGGTCACCTAGTGCAAAGGCTTATGAGTTCCAATCTCAGTAAAAGGTTGGAGCATATGGAGACTCTGCTTGATCAGTCCCAATAGGACAAACCCAGTGCAGTGCCTCCTATTGGTCAGTAGCAGTTATAGCATCTGTCAAAACTATACAATCCCCCTCCCTTAAGGGGGATTTCTTGAGGTCTCTAGTATGAGGTTCAGGTTCAGACTCATAAGAGTCTTCTAGTGTGAGGCCCACTGGCCTCCTAGTCTAGAAGCACATAAAAAAGGAGGAACCACTATAGCAACTATTCATACATTCTTACATTTTCAGGTAGGCTTCTTTAAACAGCTCTTTGTCTACCTCACAAAAATGTGGACCCATTAAAGAGAAACAGCTAAAGATGAACTATGATTTATCACAATGTAATTAACTCAACTGAGCCCTACGTTACCTTCCTATATGCCAGCCAACAGCAGATTAAAAGCTTTCAATTCAATTTATTTTCTAATGCTGAATTGCAATTATGCTGTGATAGATCAACTAGAATTTTCTGGAGCAAATTAAATTCATACTATAGTAGAGATTTATCCCGATCTGATCCACACTTGGTGCTAAGCCAAAGTTTTCTCAATAAATCAATTGGCTGAGTTAACCTGGGTAGGGCTGTGGCAGTATGGCTTTCAGGGGTGTTGCTTCACAAGTTACTGGATATGAGACATGTGAAGTCAGGCTTCAGACCTGGACATGGGACTGAAACAGCATGGGTCACACTTTTGGATGACTTCTGGCAACAGCGAGATGGGGGTAGTACATCCATCCTTGCTCTTCTTGACATCTTGGCAGCCTTCAATATCATTAACCATGGTATTCTTCTGGACCAGCTTCAGGTTGGAAGTAGACAGCACTATATTGTGCTGGTTCTCTTCCTTCCTCGGGATTCAGTTCCAACCAGTGTTGATGAGAAGCAAGCAGCCAGCCCTTGGCCCCTATTCTGTGGGGAGCTGTAGGGCTTGGTACACTCTCTGCTCTTGTTTAACATCTACATGAAGCCACTGGGTGAAGTTTTCCATCGCTATGGGGTGAGATATTATCAGTATGCTGATGATACCAAGCTGTAGATCTTCACCCCTGACAAACTAAGTGATGCTGTTGATGTCCTGTCCTGGTGTCTGGAGGCTGTGGGGAATTGGATGAGGAATAACAGGCTTCAGCTCAACCCTAGCAAGACTAAATGGGTTTGGTTTTTTTGAGGCCTTCAGGTTCCGGGAATGTATGGCGCTGGATGGGGTTGCACTGCCCCAAACAGACCTGCTGTACAGTCTGGACTCACAACTCCTGCTCAATGAGCAGGTGGCAGTTGTGGCTAGGAGACCCTTTGCGCAACTTCAGGTTGTGCACCAGTTGTGCCTGTCCCTGGTTCAGGAGGTTCTATTCTCAGTCATTCATGCCCTGGTCACCTCCAGAATGGATTTCTGTAATGAACTCTACATGAGGAGCATCCAGAAGCTATAGCTGGTATAAAATGCATGGCTGAGGCAGTTATGTGTGCTCCTCAATCAGGGCACATTACACCTCCACCCCGCAAGCTGCACTGGTTGCCTGTTTGCTTCCAGGTTCAATTCAAGGTGCTGGTAATGGCCTATAAAGTCCTACATGTCATGGGGCCAGGTTATTTGAGGGACTGCCTCCCTCAAATAACCTGGCAGGTTACATCTACCCATCCCATCAGGTCTGGCGGGGTGGCATGTTATGGGTCCCATCTTCAAAGGAATGCCATCTGAGGAGAGCCCTTTCTGCCACAGCACCTGCCCTTTGGAACATCATTCCCCCCAAGGTTAGACTGGCCCTGACCCTGCTGGCCTTTCAGAAGGCTCTCAAGACATGGCTTTGACATCATGCCTGGGAACCCAGTGGTGGTATGCAGCCCAGTGGTGGTATGCAGTTGGTTATACTGTTACCCATTGTATGGATTGTACTCTCTGGCAAATTAAGTTTTAAACTATTTTTAATTGGTTTTAGTAGTTTTCATTTTAGTTGGCTATTTGTAACTATTGTTTTTTGTTTTTAATTGTGTGAACCACCCAGAGTCATGTATGTGAGATGGGCGGCTATATAAATGGAAGGAAGGAAGGAAGGAAGGAAGGAAGGAAGGAAGGAAGGAAGGAAGGAAGGAAGGAAGGAAGGAAGGAAGGAAGGACACCACAGGTGAAGACATAAACCCTGATTTACAAAGGGATGGCTGGGTTTGCACGATATGCTACTTCACACCAGACAAATCCCTTAGTATGTCATTTGAATCAAGCCATCACATCCATATATAAACTGTGGTTAGCCATCAGTTAACCAATAACAAATGTGAAAACTTCTGACCTCTGCCTCCCAGCTCCACTGCAGGAGAAAAGGGGAGGGAAGTAAATAAACAAGTAGCCACTCCTTGTTTAATTGTCTGTGTAGTCTGATCCTAACATCTATTTACAGAACTGCATATCCAACCTCACAGTCCCAAAATATTTGCAGATGCATGCATCACATATGGTATTCAAGGTCTGATTTGTGTCTTATATTGGGATAGTTGTCAGGATACTGATTAACACTGAACAATCCGGTCCTATTCCACATAATAGGCTGTGGTGTGTGGTGGATCTTAAGCATGGAGGTACAGCTCAACCATGCCTTCCAAATCTTGAGGGCACTGGCCACATATTTTTAATATGAACATTGTATTATTTTATTCCAAGAGTAGCTGTCCAAATGGCTTTTCATTTAGGATTGGTAGTAAAAATATTTCTTCCAAGGACCTAAAGTTATTGTTCATTTCTGTCCGATAGAATTCCTATTTGCTTCAAAGTACTGTACAATATCAAAGCACGGACACTCAGGGAAAGTAACCAGTGTGTGGTGTTGTGCAGCCTTCATTTGTCCTGTGCGCACCATTCTTGGGATCATTACTGCCAAAGGAATCATATTAAAAAGATAAACAAAACAAAAATAACTGAAGTTGTACCAAGATAATTACAGGATACAACGTCCCTGCAAGTTGCTTAATGAAACTTATGCTGCCTTCCCCTTATCGTTACAGAGGAAAGGAGGAGAGCCTGTATCAATTTATAGAAAGAAAAGGTGGGGAAAAGAAGAAAAAAGTAAATCCTTATTAAACTGATCTGCCAGCTTGCTGTTAAGACCCCCTGCATGCCTCAGTCTAAGCTACTGATGTCACCTTGCTTCTCTTCATAGCCATTCAGCAGGAGCCTGTTATATTTTTCTCCAGTGGCACTAAATAATTCAGCTGGGCCTGATGCTTTGTGGGCATCGGGCCAACGCTAAGGTCGCTATGGAGACATGCAAGCACTACCAACTTGCTTCCCTGGCCCTGTATGGTGTGCTGTGAACATATAGCATGTAAACTGTAGCTGCACCACCAAATCCATGTTAGCAACACAAGGGCTTTTAAGAAGAGCAGAGGGAAAGACATGGTTGGGTTACCACTGCTTTGTTCCTGAGAAAGGGCCTATTCTTGTAATAAACCATTTGTAAGACGTTGTACATTAGTGTCAATACTGCTTTGCAAGGAAGGCTGGGGGGCGGGGGGAGAGAATAAAAACAAGCTGAGGGAATTCTTCTGGCACAAAGTTTCAAGACCGTCTTGTCAAATAAATGTAGCAGTCCTGCCAAACTTTCTGTAGAACAGCAGAGCTGAAATAGGAAAGCACACTGAGAAAACTCACAGCCTCACAAGGTATTTAATAAATATTTTGTCACAAAACTTTGGGTAATATTTCTAAGATGCTGGTGCCTGTATTTTTTCTACACATTCCTAATTGAAAACACTCTTAAGGAAGGAAATCCCACCAAAACATTATAGAAACCTGTACCTAGGTTGTCATCTTCCCCAACAGGAAATGAAGTCAGGGATCATTTGCATGTTTTAATTACTAGATGCTTAGAATGGCAGTTGCTGCTGCTGCTTTTCTACACTAGCCACACCAGAGTAAAGGAAACAGAGAGGAAGAATGCAACTAGGGGTTGCTACACAAGCAATGTAATATTGGTATTTTTTGCAACCATTCCTTTTTCAGCATTCCAGTTGATCATCATCCACTTGTTTGATGGGCACAATGAACACAGTTGTATTCTTTAATTTAATTAACAATCCTAACTAAAACTGGGTTTAGGGTTTTAATTTGCTTTGTTTTTGTCAAACCAAAATGGTGATGGTCATATAGATGTTCAGCACTACCTGAAATAAAGCTGTGATTTCTGAGCAGTGGCCCATGGACAATTGGGATCTATGATGTTACTGAACGTGGTTGGCAAGGGAAAGGAAATGCAATGTCACATTATAATCTCGTAACAAGAAATCTCATACAGGTAGTCCTCACTTAATGACCATTCATTTAGTGATGGTTCAGACTTACGGCGGTGCTGAAAAACAACTTACAACCAGTGCTCACACTTACGGCTGTACAGTATCCCCGCGGTCACGTAATCAAGTTTGGGCACTTGGCAACTGGTTTGCATTTATGACCGTTGCAGTATCTCATGGTCACGTGATCGCAATTTTTTACCTTCCTGGCCAGCTTCTGGCAAGCAAAATCAATGGGGAACTGTATGATTCACTTAACGACCATGTGGTTTGCTTAATGACTGCAGTGATTCATTTAATGACCACCACAAAAAAGACCACAAAATCTGGTAAGATTTGCTTAATGTCCACTTCGCTTAGCAACTGAAATTCTGATCTCAGTTGTGGTTGTTAAGCGAGGACTACCTGTAACATGCTTGGAATTCTCACCCCAAATCTTGCAATATTGAATGAGCTGGTAAGTTTGTGTGCCATGTTTAATATATAAAAACTTGCCTCTCACTGCATGACATTACTTTTAAGTCAGCATGGACTAAAATGCTACTTTCTCACACACACTGCTACTAGCTATTCCAAGCTGTGCCTACATTTATACTGAGTCCTTTGATCAGCCCAACCTAAAAAAATGGCAAATGGTGGCCAAAATATTCTTTCACACAATCAACATTCACACAACAACACAAGATTGCTTATGTAGGAAATGCTGCTCTTCTAGAAAGGGGAGCACATTTTCTCTGCCTTCAAGAAATACTGGGCAGCTCCACAGAAGTCAAGAACATTTTGCCAGCCATCTCAGTGAGCCACTCAGAACTCTGGTCTCCTACACATTCTCATCCCTGCTGGCTATAGATTAAAGCTGGAGGGTTAAGCTTGTATACCTCACACAGTGGCACCAAGAATGGCAGTAGGATGGTAAGGGTATTTTTTCCAAGGTACTTTCAGTCTTGCAGATTCTATAATTGTGCTTTAAAAAAAAAGGCAGGGTTGCTTGCTTGCTTGCTTATTTATTTATTTTCTATAGCCACCCACCTCAACCAAGTGATTCTATGTGACTTTTTCATAAAGTGACTTTATGAAAAGCAGCATGTGATAATGCTCAAAAGGGAACTTCTGAGCTTTCTAAAGTAATGACTTTTAATAGCAGCAGGAATAGAACATGAGAACAAGATAAATCTGTATTGATGCAGGCAATAGATAGGAAGAGTGATGATGTCAAGAATAAAAAATGCTATTACAAGGATTCTGTATTTTAATTATTGTAATTTTGTTAACAAATGAGATTTGAATTATCTTCACTATCTTTATATATTTCTTCAGTTCATTGTTACATCTAACATACAAAGTGCATGTGTGTGTTGAGGTAGTCCTCATTTAACAACCACAATTGGGACTGGAAACTTGATCATTAAGTGAAGCGGTCACTAACCTCAACTGTGCTTATGATCTTACTCAGCTTTCCTTTGCTTTACAGACCTGTGAAGGTCATAAATGTGAGGATTAGTCATAAAGTTACTTTTTCATCGCTGTCATAACTGCAAATGGTCACTAAACAAGGCAGTCACTAAATGAGGACCATCTATACACACACACACACGCGCGCGCATGCACACACGCATGCACGCACGCACATCCATTCATCCATTCATTCATTCCTTACCTATATTTCGTGATTAGCTTAATTCTGGTTATCATCCCAAACATGCTATGAAACTATAGTGTTTTTATTGATGCAGCTTGCAGTTTTTTGGAACAGATGTGCCATTCACCTTCTCAGGACCATTTTAAAAAGATTTTGGCAAACAATTCAAAGACATCACTGGCCTCCTTTTCTGGCAAGCCTGGTGGAGATGAGTAGTACCAGTGCTCTGATAGTCATCAAATCATTATAATAAATATATGACTAAATACAGCTTTGTAATACACTTACTAACCCCTCCCCCCCCAAATCATTATCATTGGACCACCAAGCCGTTGAAAAACTTAGGTGAATCTAAAGCCATTTGTTTGAGGACAATGTTGCTCCCAAGTAGAAGAAAGTTTTTAAAAAGGAGAAAGTTTTTTTTTAAGTTACAGATAATTTATTGAAGATATTAAAATGTAATCTTTAAGACAATCATACAAAAACAATAGATTCATCTTTCAACACTCAGAACGATTCAATGTTAACATGAATGTCAAATTCAGAGTATATCTATAGACCCAGTTTTGGAACAACTCTACAAAATCTATCATCTGCGATAGCCGTCAGTTTTTACAAACTACTTCATTATATTGTCCCTCTTGTCTCCTCACAATCCACAGCCTCATATATCATTATTTGCCACTCTATCTGTTCACTACAAAATGAGGACCACAAGCAGTCCTTGACTATAAAAAGCATCAAACAGTAATTCATTTTGTATCTTTTGAGTCTATACCTGGTTTCCAACACTGTAACTTTAAAAAAATGCTGCCCTGGAACTAATCCTCATTAAGGCCAGTGATTTAGAAATAAATAAGCCAACCACTGGGAGTCCAGGTTAGTTCAGCAGGTTATGAATGTGATTAACAAATAAACAAACATGTATAGAATTGTACAATGAGGTTTTAAAGATTTAGGCTGACAAGAGCAGGATACTCAGAAATATTGAATAATTCTCAAAAGTTTTTCTTCTGTGTCAGAAATGATGAAGTTTTAGTTTAAATTAGCATGGTTTCCCATTTGCTTGTTTGCCCTTCTTTTGTAAATAATAAAACTAAATATTTCATAAAAGCCTCATTTCTTTCTTCTCCTACCACAGCTTCCACTTTAAAATCACTTACCAAAACTAAAGTAGTCTATCCCTACCAGAAGACCCCCTTTAGGCTAAGGCCAAGTAGGCACTGCCCTATAGTGCCAAAGTTTAAGGGGTGACAATGCAGCCCTTCCTTCCAAATCATTCTAAAAAAATCTAATCTTCACATTGGTGGGAGGTGGCCCCATCAGTCAATGTGACCTTGAGCTGGCACTGCCTACAAGTGAGAGTATGGCTATATATCCTAGAATTCCATTCCAGAAAACCACTCACACAACAAGTCCTCAGTAAAAATTGGTGATTTACACACAGTGATTTAGCCTTCTCCCTGAAATCAAATGGTTTAGTTTAAGTACATGACTACTATAGGGAAGTAATTTGTAATTCAACTGATTTCAGAGTCAATTTATGAAAAATAATCTGCTAATCCTATGAATTTGTCTTACTGTAGAGTACTTCTTCTG
This sequence comes from Candoia aspera, assembly GCF_035149785.1. Taxonomy (NCBI): domain Eukaryota; kingdom Metazoa; phylum Chordata; class Lepidosauria; order Squamata; family Candoiidae; genus Candoia; species Candoia aspera. The sequence continues at coordinate 182,619,210 of NC_086155.1, forward strand.
CTTTGTAATCCTTCCAGAAACTTGAGAATGAAGTGGATGTGAAAATTCAGACTACCAACAAATCCAATTCATAAACAATTCTATTAGAAATCAATAGTATGTAGAGATGGATTTAGGTCTGGGGAAATGACGTAGCAATTTTCACTATCACACCCAATGCACAGAATGCAGGTAGGGTTCCCAAAACACACAAATAAATACCATGGCAGCAACACAGAACTATCTTATATCTAGTATGTATAACCAAATTAATTCTCCATTGATTAAATTGTGATACCTAAATGTCCAGATGCTAAAATATGCTTAGATTAAATAATAGTTATCAGTAATGTGGTATGATTGGTTACTAACCAACCAGTCAAATGAAAGTTTGAAAAACTGCATACAGTTTACATTTAAGAAGGAAATGTGTCATGTAGCTGTATCTACAGCTCAATAAAGGTTTACATTCCTACATAAGGTAGATGTGATGCTAAACAAACATCAAGTGCAAAACCACTGCCCTTCTCCCTGCCCTTATTACGGATAATACAGAAATACCACAAAAGCCTTGTTCAGAAATGTAGAATATAAGAAACATGGTATCCATGAGGGACCTGTAGTTCAAAATATCTCAAGGGGACCAAGTTGCCTATCTCTGTTGTAAATCATGGAGGTGGAGGAGAGCCATGTTCTTGTCATATTAATGCCCTCTAATAGAGTTGTTCTGAGCAATTCAGAATAATTTTGGATCCAGCTCTCTGAGAAATAGAACAGAATTTTGATTTGCAGTATGTTTTCAAGATAATTTAAGGACACAGTCACTCATATCTGACACAGCATAAGCTCTTCCAGATAACTATACTACTGATATTGCCAAATATTGTTAGATGGATTTCAATAATTGAAACCGCCCAGAGTCCCCTTTTCAGGAGAGATGGTCAGTGATAGAAATTTGAAAAATAAATAAATAAATAAATAAATAAAGACTCTCTGAAGATGTGTCTAGAATGCTTTATTAAGGCCAGGTAGCCACCTATTTAATCAATCCTTACTCTTCATGGATTAGAAAAAAGGAATAAGAACCTGGTCCAAATGACCTTCCCATAAATGTAAGAACTGGTCTAAGTGGTTGACAAGTAGGAAAAACTTGATCTAGTAGATCTGAATAATATAGCCACATGCATGGATAATAAGTTCAACCAGGTGCCTTCTGCAGTTGCCATGTGATCCTAGGAAAAAACATTTCTACTTTATTGCAAACTAGTCCTACATTTGCTCTCCTGTATACCACAGAGCACCTTATTGGTATCAAAAGTGAAGTCCTACAGAGCTTTAGTAAAGATCAATAAACAGTATCCAAATTTAACAATATTTACTTGCTTCTGTTCATATCACAACACACAGCTTTTCATTGTTAAACACTGAAGTTTTATAGCTTGATCTCTCTGTATCTTAAATTATAATAAACTATTATTTTTAGCTCCAAATGCTACGTGGTTTGGAACAGCAAAGCTGAAAAGAAGCACTTTCAGTTAGATCATGAGCCAAAAGATCAAGGGCTGTACAAATCTCAGATATGTAAATTAATCTAACTTACTTTGAACTGCCTTTGTAATAATCATATTGAAACATTAGTTAATCATCTAAATAAACACTGTAGTGGACCACTGGCACATCCTACTGAAACGGGGGCTCCTTTTTGATTTACATCTAGCTGCCATCCAAGATATTTGCATATTTGAATGTCTGCAAAATGCTGTGTTTAAGTCCACTGTTAAAACTAGTTGCACATGAAAGTTTTAATGTTCTCAGTGAGAACCAATTTAGATCATTGCTAGCATCAAGGATAAAGATATTGAGCCAACACAAAACCAGCATGGGTGAAAAGTTTAAGTTTTCACTATCCGAATCAGCTCTGCATTCAAATCTAAGAATAAATGCCAATCACAGCCCCAGCTAACTCAATTAGCCTAGCTGATATTATCATGATCTCACAACAGAACATAGATATAAAGTATATATGTCATATGAAAATGATTGGCGAGTTAACAGGTCCACTCACTGTAGTCATAAATAAATATACCAAGAAGAATTAAGGAACAGGGTACCCCTAAATAGTTTTTGCTTTCAGAATCAGTACTAAGCTTGCAGTCCTTTTTACACATAAATTTGTTCCTTGTTTTTTTCCCAATCTTTCCCAAATCAAGCAGCCTGAAATAAATGTAAAAAAAAGTCACTATATTGTTATTATTAAATTTATTGTTCTTTTGACAGCCAGTATCATAAGCCCTAGTAATCTGTTGAGATCACAAAAAGCATTCTAGAAAATCCCTATCTGCCTATGTCCAATCCTCTTCTATAAATTATATAAATTGCAGTTTTCCCACATTTTACATACATTTATCCCCAGGGTGCTTTTCTCATTTGTTTTAATGAAGTCTGTTTAAGATACTTCAGTACTTCCAATCAAAAATAAAACTGAAAAAATACCAGATTTTTTTATACTTATTACTCTAGAAAGGGCAATTTGAATACATATAAACCCACTTCTTTCTACATCTACTCAAATTAAATTGCACTTAATTTAATGAGATTTAGTTCTAGCAAACTGTGCTCCACCTTTTTTCCAAGTGAAATACTATTCCACATAAAGTCTTCTAAAAGTACATTATTTTCAGAGAACTATGAAAAGGAACTAGATGTCAAACAACCAGAGAGAAACAGAAAGGTCATATGTAGCAGTTCAGTGACAGCAGACCACTAATTCTGAAGTTTGTTAACAGTAGAAAAACGAAGAGATCAGCAGTTGTTGTTGGCATGGGAAAGGGCATTCTACATTCTGTATTTCTCAGGTTTAGATGTTAATGGTTATCTATTCCTTTTAATACTAATAAAAGCTTGCTTATGATAAACCAAGACCAGCTTCAAAAAACTCCCTGAATCCTTTCTACTAACCATTTTTCAATGATGTATACACAAAACAGAAATGGAATTGGCATCAGAAAAGAAAGTATAAACAAAGTTTCAACTAGAATTATTTAAAATAGAAATAGGAACCACCAGTCATCACAAAAGTAAGGGTAGGACTCCTTCCATTACCTTCTGGGGCCCTAGATTTTATAGGCCTAACATTGTCTAGCTTTTCTATTTTCAATTATTTCTGCATTCCAGAGATCACACCATCTGTCCCCCATCTCACACCTTCCAGATGTGTTAGGAATAGACATTCTCTTCCAAAAATCTGGAGGACAACATATCACAAAAGACTGGCCTAGATTCTGGAGCTGTGCAAAGCATTTGAAAGAAGTGCTTTCAAAGCACATTGGTTCAAAAATAGCACTAAAGCAGCTCATCTTTGCAAGATTCCCACAGATGCTTCAAAAGCTATTCCCAACTGTCTGCACATCCATGCACAGACAATACTTCAGCCGGAGCACAAACACATCATCCAAAGCTGCCATGCAAGCCTTGTAGTTGTTTACACACTTCAACAAGAGGTGCTTCATTTGCGCTGATACTTTGAGAATCACCTCTTTCAGATGCTTTGCACAGCCCTAACAAATTCATTCACAGAATTCTGATTTTCAGAACCAGTATTTCATTGATATGATTTTCTGAACTTATAATATTGTGATAAAAGCAAAACCCTTGCCAGTGGCTGATCACATGATCACTTGTATTCTATAGGCATTATCTCTACACAAGAAAACTATTAAAAAAAAATTTTTTAAGTCATGAATCGTTAACAAGCTAGTAACCATTGTGAATTTATTTGCAATGTTGTAGAATAAGCCAGCACTTCAATATATTATTTTAACATAACAGGGACAGAGAACTGAAGGAAGCTGTCATTACTAGTTCAGACCACTCCATTCATCCACTTTTCCCACAATGTTCAACACCAAGTAGCTGAAGCTTCTGGAAATGCAGGAAGAATTTTTTCCAACTGTACCTAGAGATGCCAACTATTGAATCTAAAACCTTTTTACTATTACTTTTTGCTATTACTCATGAATAGCAGAGATAAAGTATATTTTTTAAAAGAACAAGAAATACTGATCTATAACAATGGATATAGATATGTTCCTGAACATTTCAGGTAATTGTTAAAACCATTAATTACTTCTTAAACTGACATTGGACTCTTGACCTTCTTTACTACAACAGAATAATACAGTTAGTCCTCTCAAGTCTCAGTCTATGTGATATTAGATCTTGTGCCATTGCAGCTATGTCCAGCCAAGCAGGTAAACATAACCAAGTGAAATAAATTTCCAGATATACATATCAGTGTCTTAATCAACCAGCTGAGGGCACAGATTATTCAAAATGAGAAAACAATACCGTGTCTAAACAGAAGTTTGTTGCAACTTTGATACACCATGCAGCTACTATGCACACAAAACAGATGTACTGATGACTTCCAAGAGAGCAGACTTTGACACATGGCAAATGGATCTAATGTTTCTAAATAAATGGAGATACATATGTGGGCAAGCAAGCTAGCAATTCAATACTTACAATACTAGATGATGACCAAGATTAAGGCAGCTATATCTATGTACCAAACTTCCACAGTGTTTGTGAGATCTACGGAGGAGTTTATTTATTTAGATTATTTCAAGTTATATGCCAGCCCATTTCTAGAAACTACATTTCATCTTTTCATCTATGGATGGCAATTCAGAGAGATCTGCCCCTTTAAATATCTCAACGATTGCCCGGCTCCCATAAATACGATCTGAAGGGAAACCAGAGTATGGCTCCTATAAATATTTATATTCTTTGTGGTTTTGTTTAGTTAGATCTAAATCTATTACTGTACTCAGATAAGATTCACAAAGAAACATGCAGAATGTTTCATTTTCATTTATACTGTAAAACAGATCTCTAGGTAGGTTAAAATTCTGTACTACCAAAGTGATCAAGGTTAGGTTTGTAACAGTAAAAGTGTAGGCTTATAAATCATTAAGCTCTGGGCAGAGTTCCAGTCACAGAAGATTCTTTCTCTCAATCTTCAGGAATCTCTTCATCACATCTCATCCAATTCAGGATTCTCTTTGTAGCAATGGGTGGGGGTGGGGTGGGGGTGGGGGAGGATTGCAAAGGTAAGAGTGGACACATAATCCACTTCTAACCTCCTCTGCCAAATACTATGTTTGGTTTCCATGAGAGAGAAATTCAAATAATATCTGTTACATACAATTTCTGATGTCTTTTCTTAAAGCCTGAAACTATGTAGCTTACAAAATGTCAAACAAGTGCCATGCACATGCAGTTTTAGTTTTTTTAAGACTACGGCAAAAAAGTTCAAGCATCAATATAAATAATTCAGATCTATGCCCAAGACTGGCCACAATGAGATTAAAATCTATTTATCTGTACTATGTATTCAGCAGCCATAAAGCCAACCCCAAAGGATTTCAATGGATAGTGATACTCTCATTTCTGTATTAACTTAAATTGCTCCTGGAACAAAACTTGCTGTGCTCAAGTATGGATGGTTTTTAAGTAATTTACTGTCCTTGGTAAGTGTTTTATGGGTCTGGTGCTGACACAGAGAAATACATGGCAGAGTGTCACCATAAGACTGCCAAGTTCTTAGCCTCACATTCCCTTTGCCATTGTGGCATAGCAGCTCCAGTTGATGACAAACTGCAGTTGAAAAACTCTCAGCCTTACTGAAGCATAAATTAAAATTAATGTTCTTGCAGCCCAGTAACAGAAATCATGCTGATTTTGAAGAGGCAGAAGAATATGGGTAAGATATCATTATCTTCTCTAACAGAGCAACAGGGAGATTTGCTAAAACTGAGTAAATCCCAACCAAATGGTCCCTAGGAGACTCTATGTAGTACTGGGATCTAGGAATTGGAAATCCTTTCTATATCTGGATTATTCTATTGTGGATATTATGCAAAAGTCCACATACTTCAGCCTTACTTTTTGAGGGTTATGAATTCTGAATTTTACTTATACATGATTACGATGATTGTGCTTGTATTAAAGAAAATACCCTCAGGAAACAGAGAACTTCTCCAACTTTGCTTCTCTTTGCACTCTACCACTATGTTGACTCCCCCCACCTTTCTCGTTGCTTATGCTGGCCTCTTCCTATGTCCCCAACAGACTAAACTAGTTTCACTCCTCATGTCCTAGCACCATCTGCTGCTGGCCTATTTCCTGCAGAGCAGGCTGTTGGCCAGCAACTCCAGTGGTAAGAGAGAAAAGCTTCTTGACCTAGAATGGCTTTCCTACCTGATAGTGCTCCTACAGCAAGACCTTATTGGTCATCTTTTACCACCCCCCTACCCCAAGGTTCTCCTGTGCTTCTTATTCAAAGAATAAGAGTAAAGAGAAATATCAAGGGGAAGTTTGGCTGACCAATGTCAATCCTAATAATGATGAGCACAGTTAGGTCAAGAGGCATCTGCCACTGTAAAAACATTTAGAAGGATGCATTTTCTGTTCCAAAAAGTTTACTGCTTAACCTTATGAGACCATATTAGAGTGGATGGGGGAGAAAGGGTTAAGTAATCAATACAAAAACATCCAGGAAATATATGATAAGAAAATCTAATAAAAACAATTGAGCTACTTTGTTAAATATCATAACCAAGATCCAGAAGTGGAGGAAAATCTCATGTACACACATATACTTGGCAAAATAGAGGAGGTAATAAATGGTGAAGATAGTTCATCATATATAATTGTATTGTCTTTTTTACTTTAAAAAGTATGAGATTTTGAAAGCTAATGCAGTAAGATAAGGGCAGGGACAGACATCAGATATGTACAAGTAAGAGTAATCTTAGGTTTTAAAGTGCTCCAGGGTCAAAAAGTAACTAATTGTGGGTATGAAATGTGAAACAGAGTGAGTCTCATACAGAAATAGAAGTTACAAAGAATGTGAAGTCTCCTTAAACTTCTCTGCCAAGAACAGTGGCTGAAAAAGATGAAAGATGTAGTTAAGATGGTAGGAATATAAGGTAGAAACTAAAGTAGTTGGGTCAATATAGAGCCATCACAAATAATTAGCTAGTTGCCACTGGAATGGCTCCAACTTTGGGGAAAGATAAGGACAAATTATTTTAGTTAATAATACAGAGCAAATAACAAAGTAAGGTGGGGAAGGGTGGAATAAACCATGTTAAGTTAATGACAGATGAGAATCTAAAGCAAATGAAGCCTACACTGTGTCTGGGAGATAATTCTACTGAGCTAAGCAGGGCTTCTTTTTGAAAAGACTTGCAATATAAAATCCTGGTCCAATAGAAAACACAACCAAGTCAAGAAATTTTGCACTAGGGCTGGCAACCCGAAAGATCACTGAAAAATCGAAGTGGGAGCAAAACCACAACAAATCTGATCTGAATCTGGTTCACCTTCCCACGGTTTAGCCAACTCCATCTCCTAAGTTCTATTCTCAAGTTTGTAGTTGCCAGGAAGAAAAGGTTTGTTTCAGCCCAGTTGAGCAACCCCAGGCAGAAGAGGGCTTTTCCGTGACAAAAGCAGCCCAGCTCCGCTGAAACAATGGCAATTTCCTCTCCAGCTTCTGCGCACCCGGTCGTTTGTCTTTTTGCGAAGAGGCCAGTCCGAGCGAGAACGAGCAGTATGAAGTCCTGAATTCCATTAAGGGCTCCGATCGCCACGAGCCCAGCGACGGACGTCCACCGGCCCCTTTTACGCCGCCGCCGCCGGTCAAGTCCGCTGTGCGCGGTCTCCCACTCCCACCTAGCTCAGCACAATGGTGCGCTCCGAACGCGCCCGGCATCCCGGCTTTCTGATGCCGGGGATAACGGCGATCACCTAGCTGAGGAAGGCTCGGTGGAGACGGGAAACTCTCAGGGACTCGGGAAGGAAAAGCGTCCTCGCGGCTCCGTCTCTCGGAAGCGAGGACTGGCTAGCTTGTCTGTACTGAAGCTACACAGACCCGCCGGAAGAAAGGAAACCAGCAGACACACCGCCCCGACCTTACCTCTACATTGAAATACTGCTCCGCTCGGCATCCGGTGGCGCATAAAATCCAAAGCAAGGCTTGCAAAAAGAGGACCCTGGACTGATGCACGAAATCCCCCCGAGTTGCAGTGCTGAAGGCGAGTAAGATCATAGTGGACTGTGTGCTTTGATGGAGAAGGAAGAGAGAAAGCCCCTTTTCTCCGGCCGCCGTCTTTTTCCCTCCTCCTCCTCCGCCTCTTTCCCCCCCTTCAGATACCCAAACAAAAACAGAGCGCGGACACGCGACGTTTGGTTGGGCTAAAAAGAATAAAAATAAAAAAGCCCAGAGCTGGCGAGGAAGGGCTCGACGCAGGTTCACCTACAGTGGGGGTGGGGGGGAATGGGGGGAAGAGGAGGAGAAAGGGGACTCGACTCTTCACTTCCAAACGCGGAGTGGCGGCAGCCTGCAGTAGGGTCAGCTCTCCTTCATCTTCCTCGGGTGTCCCGTCTGGGCGCCCAAGCCGAGGTGCGACTCCTGCGAAACGCCTTGTTCGTCCAGCGGCAGCTGCCGCCGCCGCTGTTGCTCCGGGGTGTGTGTGTGTGTGTGTTGTGTGTGTTGTGTTGTCTTTTCCCTGCTGCTGCGCCTCCTGCTGCTGCTGCCGCCGCCAAGGCCTCGGATGCCACTTCCCTGAGCTCCAGCCTCTCCGCCTCTGGTGCTTTTTCCTTCTCTCCTCCACTCGAGAACGTTCAGCTGCAGATCTCCGAAACTCCTCCTCTCGAGTCAGCCTCCTCCGAGAGACCTTAAAGGAGACCGCCCTTAAAAGCTTCTCCTGGAACCCAACAGGAAGGCGAGGAGGGGTCGCCGGCGTGGGGATGGCACCGTCTCCGCTCCAGCCAAGCCCGGCCCGGCCCGGCCAGCGGGAGGAGGGGAAGAGAGGTGCCTGGTGCGGAAGCTGATCGCGCTGGAAGGGATTGGGGACCGGTCCGCGTTTCCTAGAACACCCGCCCAGTGCCCCAATTCGGAGCCTGGACGAAAAAGCGAGTCCCCAGGGTTTGCGCACGCCTGGACGCCGCACCTCACAGGAACAAACAGTCTTCAGACCTTCGTTTCCACCGCTGCCTGTCTGGGCTGCCAAGCCACACGCGTTTCTTTCCACTCGTTCCTACAGAAAAATCTCGGAAAGAGACCGGGAAGGTGGGGGAGGTGGGTCCGAATGAAAGATAGCCCAGCCCCACGGAGTCAGAAGAAGCAGCCACCCGTGAAGTCAGCAAATTTACTCTGGGGTAAACCGGCAGGATCCCTGCCAGGTGAAGTAGCGTCCCCTTCACAAGAGCTTTCGATTAGCCCAACGTCTGTACATTTTTCTACCACTTTTCATTCAATCTGATGAAATCAAATCTGCGTTTGAACTTTCCTCCGACGTGGTCATGAGATGGCCTTGAGGGACTGCCTTGTATTTCAAATCGTCTCTCCCGTGATAGTCGGACCGTCCAGACTTCCATTAAAGACAGCCATTATCTTCCCACTGGATTTTTTTTTCCAGATTGGGAAATGTGCCCTCCCCCCGCACCCCGGTAGGCTTCAGAGGGATGGAAAGATGTATTACAGAAAATGTCAAGAGCAGGAGTATCCTCCATCTATAAAGTTTAAAAACATGACCAGGAGAAATTTCAAAGAAGTTGTAAAACATTCCAAAAATAAGAGAGGTATAATCTGCAAACACATTTTAGCACAACATTCGTTTAAAGAGAACATTGCAAAGGAAACAATGACTCAGACTCTCCCCTGAGATTAGAACAAACAAAATGCAAGGGGTTCAACTGACATTTGAAAGAAAATATCCCCCTGTGGCCAAGGGTTAAGAGTTTAGAGCAGTGTTTCTCAAGCTTGGCAACTTTCAGATGTGTGGACTTCAACTCCCAGAATTCCCTAGCTGGCTGGCTGGGGAATTCTGGGAGTTGAAGTCCACACATCTGAAAGTTGCCAAGCTTGAGAAACACTGGTTTAGAGGAATAACTTCTTTCAGGTCCTCTGGAGAGGCAGATGCTTTATGAACAAATGATTTTATTTTTTTAACTTCACAGATGTGGACGGGGCAGGAGGGCTCCATCTCGTTCTCCAAGGTGATTTCCTCAAATAAGTGGTGTCTTCTTTTTTTCCAAAATGAGGACTTCTTATTTTGCTTCAGGAACAGCAAAACGAAGATATATCAGAGCAAGAAAGGGAGGTTTACATTCTGGACTGCAGGCATCCTTTCTCGGTTTTAAATCAATATCATTATTAAAGTGCTGCCTTTTTCTGATCACATTCCTTCTATTCCCTTCATGTTTAGACATTAATGGGAATTCATGTAAGAGCACTTAGTATGCCCTTCACTAGAATCAAAAGTATTTATTTATTTATTTGATTTCTATAGCCGCCCACCTCAACAAGTGACTCTTGTTTGTATTGGTATGGTTAGCTGTTTCCATCTTCCATGCTTGTTGGATTAATACAGGAGTCCCTAATTATGATGGCTTTTATACTTTCAAAAGCAATGGCACAGATGGCAATCTTAACCTCTGGACTCTGGGCTTAGGGGTCTTTCCATCCCCTCTTTCCTTAGTTTTATTTATTTCTCTTCAAAAGTTGGTAAGCCAGCTTGTTCGTTTATTTTAAGAGGGGCTGTGGGATGCCTGTCCCAGTATCTTGAGCATACTACCTATCACAAGGTGATTTAAAATGTATAAATACATATTGGCTAGGTTCATATGGTGCATTAAGCCATGATTTATTGAACTATGGTTTGTTCAGTAAGCCACCGATAATTCAAATAGCATGTTCAGCCAACAGTAAACAAATCACAGTTTAGTGCAAACTCAGCCATTATATTCATTCTGCCAATGAAGTTTTCCTAGATGTTAAATCCAGCCTGCCAAAGAGATTTCTTATCTAGCCTTCTCCCTGTCATGCTAGTTTTGGGTGGCTTTTAAAAATAAGTAAGTGGATACTTTGATATATGTAGTCCCTGACATCTGTTATGGTTCCATGTGTTATAGTACAACCCACATACTGTAGTTTCAGAGCATACAGAAAGAATGAGTACACTTCTGAATTTCTGAGTGTATGAAGTTCAGTCTTGAAAATCAGAGATAATGCAGAGCATTGAAAACATGCATTTTACCCATTAATTTGTAAGATTCCCATAATTCTGTGGTTGCCCATTCCTTGTTTCCAATGTATCATTCATGAAAGATCTAAAGACCAATATCTGTTACCCAGTAAACTGTTGATCATTTTTGTTGCACAATAAATTCTAAAGTGTAACATTCAACTGACAAATATTTCAAGAGCACTAAATATGGAAGTATTTCTCTCAGAATGATTGGCAATTATTGTCTCATCCTCCATTTCTTTTATTTGCATCTGTGTATGAGACACCAACAGAACCCTTTGCAAAATATGTTTCTGGAATCTAGTATACTTATCTCAGAGTGCATGTCCATAACTGTTATACTTTAAGGGATTTTTTGTAAGCTCTTTTAAAGATACTTGACATAGCCCCTTCATCTTTCCTTTTTATCTCAATTTTAGAAAAATAAGAAATGTATATAAATTGCCAATCATACATGGACTAGAGATGTTTTTCAGCCAAATTTCTGACTTTTAGAGTTACCAGGTCTGGGTAGCCAAAATCTGGATAGCATAAAGATATAAAAGTTTTCTGCATCTATTTGCTGCCATCTAGATCTGGATTTTTGCAGCCCAGATTTAGTAGCCCTAATTTAAGTAAAATATGAAACTCTTATTTATTTATTGCCACATTTCTAGCAGGACACGCCTGGCACACCAGCCCATGACAGTGTGTGACACAGTATTAAACATAAAATAATTGATTAATAAACAGTTACATAAATCGAATAAATAACTAACAATAAAACCACATAAAATATTAACATATCAGCAATCAAACGTAAATTACAATACAGAGTACCAACCAGAAACATAAAACTAGTTGATAAAAGTGAGCTTTCACATTTATTTTAAAAACAGCCAGAAAGGATGAAAATTGTACAATAGTGTTTCTCTCTAAAATGTTAAGTGATTTACTTTATACTATCTGATTCATGACAATAAGCACAAAATAATACGTTAGAAGTACTTACTTTATTGACCTTCATGTTTGGAAAAATACTTAGTTCTTCATGTTTTGTATCTATAGAATCTTCATCTGAGGCCCAAAGGCTTTACATTTTTGCAGTCAAGTTCTCTCTTCCCCACTGATATATTTTGTTACTACTGTATGGTAATCAAAAATATTTCCATTCCATGCAGTTCACAAACTAGTCACTTGCACTTATTTCAAAGTGATAAAATGGAAATTGGTGATCTGGAAATTGGAGAAGGAAGAAAGGAAGGGAAAATAGATATAAACTTTGTGCATTTTCCTTTTTTGTTTTAATAACTGAAGCCTTGAAAGATATCACTGGTATGCACAGTGATGAATGACCTAAAGCTATAGAATTGTTAGCTTCTTCCACACTAGAGGGGGATATATGTTTATTATGTTCTTATTCCTTCATTGTAAGATTGTATATTTTTAGCTGAATTTATATTATTTTGAATGAAAAAGGTTACTTAGACTAGATAGCAGTATGGAAAAAAGAACTAATATTTCCCTCCCTTACACTGTGCTAGTGAATACATTATTTGTTTGCAATTGTAATTAAATGTTTAGTTTCATAAACTGATTCAAAACACCACAGACATACATAAGCATTACTTGAAAAATGCTGCCTACTTGCAGAATTGACTGGGGAAAAAAAAAAAAAACTCATGTAGGCAGATCCAGTCAACCCTTGACCAGCTGGACAAGCCAAAAAAATGACCCATGTGTGTTTTATGATTATACCAATGTTAAATATTTCAGGAAATCAAATGGAAGAGAGAGTCAGTCTGGTGGGAATATAGCAATAAAAATAAAAGAAGAACAATGTTTAGGGCAATAATAAAAGATGCCACAAAATCATGCAACTGTGTCCAAAATTGATCCTAGTTACTGCCCTAATGATCAAAACTAGATCTAGAGTGATACTTTAAGGTTAATAAATAAAAAATAAATAAATAACATTTTAACCTTCAAGGGCAGTATAGGAAAATCAGACATTAAAACCATGTTGCTGCCCACTGGATGCATGTAAGGCAATATGAAGAACCATATATATTATTAAACAAATAGATCCATACCGTGGCTGTCTCTGTGCATTACAATCTTTGCCCATTACAGTCATGTTCCCTGCATTTGCCATGTTGACAGACAGAAGATTGAGGAGGACACTATAGTCAAAAGTATAATGGTTGATTGGAATTGGATATAGTTAACATTAACCTATTAAAAGTTCACAATATCTGGAAAAGTAAACACCGCTCTTCTTCATTAGTAGCTTTTAAATCAGCTTCCAATTGGGTCTGAAGGTTTTTATTTCTTAGTAGCTTTTAAATCTGCTTCCCATTGGGTCTGAAGGTTTTTATTTCTTCCAATTATGAATGAGATATTATTTCTTAGAAGAATTCTTCCAAGCTATTTGACAAAGAATTTGATTTTAGGAAAGAAGGCTACAGAAAAGTGCATTAAAAATTGCATTGCTAGACATTTTTCACTGCATAACTGCATAGGGACTTTTATAGAGATATCTCAATCAAAGGCAAAGATCAGTCTACTCCAAAGTTGTTACCAAGGGATCAAGGTAGGATTTACAGCATACAATGCAAAGGAAAAGTGCTAATGGAATGTTAGTGAGTCAGAGAGAGGAAGGTCATATGATCTTGTACATTGGAAATTGTAGTAATGATGACATAGGTCAAGTGACAGGATAGCAGTTCCATGAGAAGAAAGGAAAGGTGATGCTATTCTGAAAAAGATGGAGTGAGATAACAAAACAGGGAAGATGGTCTGGAGTTTTAGCAAATCAGCATGATGCAGTTTCAGAGTCAGATGAGTCATGACACCTTCAGGAAAAAATACTGTCTCATGTTCTAGTATACAAAATAATATTTCAGAAATATGTCAATGCAAATTTGAAGCAATGAATCAGAGAAAAATAAGAGAGAGTGGTGACCAGAATAATGATGTATGTCATGCTTTCTACAACTTTGATTAGCAATATGATAACGGTAACTCCTTCCTCATCTATTTAGCTTGATATAGGGATATCCAAGTTCTTTGCCAAAATGGATCACCAGTGGAACTGGGTCTTTTGAAAGGATTTATTTGATATATAACAAGTGGGGAGGAACCCCAAGTGAGTTATATTCCTTTCCCAATGAATGTCCATTTAACTACCACAGTTGGGACTGTCAACATTGTTGCTAAGTGACGTGGTCATTAAGTGAGACATCATGTGACCACACCTGACTTACGACATTGGTTCCACTGCAGCTGTTAAGCAAATCACCCGCAGTCATTAAGCGTGATGTCACGTGACAGCAAATTGCAATTTCTGGGCAGCTTCCCATTGACTTTGCTTGTCAGAAGCAGACTGTGAAGGTTGCAAATTGTGATCTCATAACCACAGGATGCTGCGATCATTGTAAATGCACACCAGTTGCCATGTGTTGGAATCATGATCATATGACCACGGGGATGCTGCAATGGCCATAAGTTTGAGGACTGGTCATAAATCTACTTTTTTAGTGCCATCATAAGTTCAAACAGTTGCGGAACAAGGCAGTTGTTAACCAAGGACTACCTGTATCAGGCTTGCATTTCACACTTCTTAGGGGAGAATACATGCTGTAGGTGTTGTTTTATCATCCAAATATTTATGTGATACAACATAAATGCACCAAATCACTTAATAAGCTTCATTTCTGAGAGCAGAAACTGCTTTGTACTTTCTGCATCTGCCAATAAATATGAACACCGAAGCTTTGTGACAATGTAAGACTGGCAAATGTATAATGACATAAGTTTTTGTGGACCACAGGCCACTTTCTCAGATGAATTACTGCCTTGCTCCCAAGCTATGGAATATTATCACTTGGAAGCCCCAGTCACCCTATCTTTAGGAAGAATTAAAGACTACCTTCTTTTCCCAGGTATTTTGAGATGGATTAATGATGCTTTTAGGTGCTGTTTTTATTGGGTTTCAATAGGTATCTTAAGTGTACTAGAAGGCAAGGTACAAATAAAGAAATGAAATGTTACTTTGAATTACAGATGTTATCACATATTTACATATGACTGATGAAGATTATGGGTCAGGTGGAAATGACATGCAGAAAGTGCAGGGGACAGCAAACACATTAACTAAGGCCATTCAACAGAAGAGCTGTTCCTAATCAAGAAGAGACCAAATTGTTAATTTCACTTTCAATCTGTTTCAGTCCCAGTTCTGCATACATGTAAGAGTTCATAAAAAAAAACCTGCCCAAAATTTTGAACTTCTCCTAACATACAAACATTTACATACTCTTCTCCTAGCATGTGTACAATTTGCAAACTGGTTTTTTTCCTAATACAATATATGCATCTTGATCTAATGTACATAGTTTTGTACATATACACATTTTGAATTACAAGCCACACTACAGAATTCTGCAGAACACAGATTTAGAGATGCCGGTAGGTTCTGATTCTTCTAGAGTTCCAAGAAATATGAATTAAATATATGTATATAAAAATTTAAATGAAATCAATTTATTATGCCTTCCTATATAATAAAAGCATTCTGACCCTGAGTTAGCCAATTTGTTAATTAAAAAAAGTGCTACTATACTGTACTATCATAGGCTTGGGAAATGGATGGATGGATGGATTGATTTATTTATTTGATTTCTATAGCCGCCCATCTCAGCGAGTGACTCTGGGAGGCTTACAACAATAAATGTTATTGTTCAGGATGTGCTATAGTTTACTGGTGATAGATTTGAATGATTTTATCTGGGAGCTATAAGTTCTAACGAGTAGTGTTCCATTCTATGTTATCATGCTCTTGTTTATCTTGGTTTATATCTCCATCTGTAAAAGCTTAGGATGGCTAATAAAATGCTTTCACTGCACCATGAACAAAAAATGACAGTCATTAGAAGTAAATTGGAGAGAAAGGACAAGGAAGCGTGGAAGTTTTATCTTTGCCAATGTGAACTCATGAGAAGATAAGGTGGGTATTTCCTGGGGGGGTTTGTCAATATGTGTCATCTAACATGATATTTAACTTCAGAGAACTTCTGAAGCATCACTTCCTCCTACCTGTGCCCACCTATGCCTGAAGATGGTATCTTCAAAGGACCTAGATGTTCCTACCAAGTAAGGTATAGTGGATACTTACTGGGAAGGGCACTTTCAGAGGGAATACCCCAGCTGTGACCTCAGCAGATGGCCAACCTTGTTGGACTTGGACCTAGGTAGCATTTGGAGGGCATACTGGAAGAAGGCAATGGAAAACCACTTCTAATCTCTTCCAATATCTCTTCCCCAGATCATTTGTATTTGTTGTTGATTGAGTATAACAAAATAAATGGTGGGATAGAGAAACATATAGAAGGAAGGAGGGAAGAACAAGAAAGAAGGATAAAAAATATCAGTATTGTACTGAAAAGTGTCTGCTTGGGCTTGATCCTTATGCAAAACAAAACAAAATAAAACCTAGTACTGTGTGATAATCAAGTGCAAAGCTGCATCCATAATCTCTCAAACTATACATAAGCATTAAATCCTGTTGCACAGAAATAATCCAGATCAGGAAATGTGTCATTTTTGTGGCTAATATTGCCATTGTTTTCTGTTTTTCATGTTCAATATTGTATACATGTAAAAAGAGCTAAACTAAACCATTCCAACCCATACAGACACATTTCATGATCAGTGAGTTTCTGCATTTAAAAAGAATAGCAGTGGACCTGCCCTGTTGTTAAACTGTGTTGGGATCTTTTATAATAATTGATGTGGAACAATTATTCTTCAGAAGTAATCTTCCATGCATGGGAAAGCACTACTAGATGGGGTGCTTCATTTCTGTCACTCATTGATTATTCCAAATTACATTTCTTTATTTCCAAATTGTGCTTTGAACACAAGTTTCATTCCCTAACACCAAACAAGGCTGGCAACTTTGACATACAGACTAATTTGGAAAACTTAACCAAGCATTTCGAACTCAGTGTAATGTGAATAATGGCTGGGGAGTATTGAATTTGATTTAATCCATGCACAGCAGCATTCAAGTGACAATCACACACTCAGTCTAATTGCATAGTTTGAGATTTGAAAAATCTCATTAGGTTGCTCAGCTGCTTTGTTACTACAAGCTTCATTCTGAAACCTTGTATATAACTGTTGTCAAATGCTATGGAAAATAGATATTTCTGTCTTTAAGTACATTATTTTATGATCACAGAAACAATCCATTAAAATGCATGGAATGTCAAACAATGTCAGTGTATTAAAATGTGTATTTTGGAGAATCAAATCAATTTTTATTTCAAGATAGCAATGCAACTGCATTTAAAGGAACCCACTAGAGGGCAGTCTCATTGCTAAACAGGTAGACATTTTTGCTTCATTGTTTTGCTGTTAAGTGCAACCAAAATAGGCTTTTCCCCCATTTTCAAGTTAGCTTTCTTTTTAAAATTTATGAGTGGTGGCCTGCAGCATTTAACATTAAAGCAACGTGGATTAATAATCCAAAATACAATAAAATTGAAAATCAAAATTAAGCAGCTTTGAGTTTTGGAACTGCTGCTCACAAAAACACATATTAATAGGCTTCACTAGAAAAGTGTTTATGGTAAAAGGGAAAAGGAAACACTTGCAAAGAAAATGGAAAGGAGAAGAGCAAAATAGAGAATTATACAGAGTGGGGAGATATTTGCCAGAAGTGGAGATACCATTTTTTTCTACACTGAAAACAGAAAAAACAGGAACAAATGGAACAAAAAGAGGGAGGGAGGGAGGGAGGGAGGGAGAGTACAGATGATGATGATGATGGTGGTGATGATGATGATGATGATGATTATGATGATTTCTGGCATCAGTATATTACAAAGAACAAATATCCAGTATAAAAGTAGGCAGGACAATAAAATTATTCCATTCAATTCAATGTTGAAAGCATTGTTCAGCTGTCACATATCAGCCCAGCATATTTAATAAATGCCTCCTGTATCCTATTACAACAAACAGGTAGTTACCTGAAATACAAATACAACAATCGATCATTTTATATAGTAGAAACACCCTTTCATATAGTAGAAACTCTAACACAGTCCTGAAATACAATGCACGTAACTTACCAAACCTGATAAACAGCAGCTCTCTTAAACATTAATAAGTAAATGATACTTTTGTACTAGCAGGCTATAAATGGAACTTGCTATAGATAGTTTAGGGAGTTGTTAAGAATTCTTAAAGAGATGAGTACAGTCTATACCTTTTATACAAGAAAGCCCCTTGTATCTCACATTATCAGAAAGTGTGGTTCTGCAGATATGATCAACAATTAAAGATCTGAAAAGATCACATGCCAATATGAAATTTTTTATTGTTTTTCAAGTAAATAAGGAAATGTATATTTAAACAAAGAGGAATTCATTCTCTCAATCCAGCAGAGAAGGCAATATTATTCACACTGATATTATTCAAAGACTAATAAAAATTGTTAATGCACTTCTTACAAAGACAAGAATGTGTTGGCCTGTCTCTTATGTTCCAGAGACATAAGATTCCAGTGTAAAATTCTCCCTCCTTCTGTACTGTAATTCAACTCTGCTGGTTTTTGTTCAAAAGCAAGGAGAAAGAGAAGGAGAATAAAAAATTCTGAAATTCTACAGAATCATACATCAAATAATGATCTTCCTTTATTGAGAAGAAAAGAAAGTCTCATAAAATCTTAAGAAAACAGAATGAATAGACTACTTTGACTACAACCAGCAATTGTGCTTTGAACTGGCACATCCCTACATGATTTAAATAAACAGAACAATGAGCATCAGGATGAGGTCATTATCAGCATTTCTGAGGATTTGCATCAGGAACTGGAAAGATGAGAAGCTAAATGATGTTCTAATTTGGATTGTGCTCAACTCATATCATGACTGTCATCTCATAACAAACAAAACAGCTGGACAGGAAGAGGCTGCATTTGTAGCAGTATCACTTACCAATGTAACAGGAAAACGACAGCTGAAATAAATATCTAAAAAAAGAATTTGCGGATTGTCATTTGTGAAACCAGCAGGCAAAAAAAGAAATGAGTTTAGGAATGAAATTCTCATAAAAATGGGCTTGCTCAAGGGCTCACTGAAGACAAGGTAGCATTAAAATTCTGTTTATGTAAAGCAAAATTTTCCTTAGGTTTTAAGGCTCACAACGTATAATAATATGTCAAAACTATAAGCACTAGTGTTTTATAGTGTTCTCATCTATTCTTGACCTTTTGCATGTTTAGTTAGAAGTAATCCCAATTGTTCAGTGGAGCTTGTTCATGGGTGACAGAAAAGTTGCTAACTTAGCTTTTACGATATTGTAATACATCACACACATACACACACACACATAAACAGAGAGAGAGAAAGAGAGAGAGAGAGAGACAGACAGACAGACAGACACACAATGGAAGATACACTTTGAAGTCCAAATACAGAGATCATTTGTCTTGTCCAAATATTTATATTTTTATGTTCTTTGGTGCTGTTGTTCCTTAATTTTAAAGACAACTTTAGGAATATTAAACAACTGTATATAAATAAACAAGCTAGAAGTACTTATTTAAAAAATAAGCTATGGATTCTAATGTATTATCTGAGATCAGAATATGCAGTATGAATTCTAGAAAACAACGTTTGAAATGAATTCATGAATTTCAGTAGTTAATAGGTAGGTAGAAGATCCGTTGACATATGATTATTTCTTTAAGTTGGGTTCTACATTTGATTTTCAATCTCCAATACTGATTTAGGAACTTCTTTTTTTCTGTAATGGAAGAGTTCTTAAAACATGCAAAATGTTTTTGTGCATTTGGTATTGTATAGCTGCTGCATTGCCACACATCCCCATTTCAAAAATGGTTTCAAGTAGAACTTGTGGTAATGCAAAGTTCATTCAAACTACTGAATAATATCTTTAATTTCACATTCTAACAAAATAATACTTGATATAATCCAACAGAGATTGGAGCCATATATGGAAAGCGGGAATAAAGATGTTCAAGCTGGCTTTTAAAAAGGCTGAGGAACACAAGACCTTCTTGCTGGAGGGTTTTTTTTCATCATGGTGCCGAGTTGGGATTTTTGTATGGAACTGGTACTTCTGCTTGGAGGATTTTAGTATATTGTGTACAGTTGGAGGTATTATGTTTTGGACTGAATGGTGGAAGAGATTTCTGGGGTCATTTCCCTACCAGACCAGGCTGGACTGGCCTTCTATCTGGCCCACGTGGTTTGTATCTCTTGCCAGGCTTTCTGGCAGCTTGGGACAGAATCATGTGTGGCACCCAATGCTCACTCCCTTACCTGGGTCATGGTTTGGAGGACCAGTTTTGTGGGATTGCAGCTGGTGGCAGTGGCTGGATCTTTGGATCACCAAGTGCACAGATCTGCTGCTCCATGATGGGTATGCTCTGCACAATTTGCAGCATTCAGTAATGCGGCGATGGAAAGGAGGCTGCCAGAGCTGATGACAACAGAAGATGCCCTCTATTGGCTTACTGAGGGGACATGTGCTCTGGAGCGAAGATTGTGGTCTCCTACAGCAGATGAGGGCTGCAAGTTATCATATTTTGGACACATTATAACAAGACCTAGTTGTCTTGAGAAGTCTATAATGCTATGAAAGGTAGAAGGAAAGAGAATAGGATGACCAGCAGCAAGGTAGATGGACTCAATTATCATAGTGATGGATGTATCGCTCTAAGATCTGAAGAGCCAGGTTGGGGACCAATCATCCTGGAGAAGGTCTACCTATGTGGTTGCTAAAAGTCAACACCAATTTGATGACATATAATCAATCAATCAATCAATCAATCAATCAATCAATCAAAAAGTTCATTCATATTGGCCTCATTCCATAACTCAGTCTGGAGGCCAGACTGGATTAAGTGACACACTTAGGTCACTGAGTTTGGAAAGCTTCTTTCAGTGAACATGAACATGAATGCTGAAAGTATGTTTATGTGCTAGAATTGAATCATGGGCTAAAATATTTGCTTCAGAAGCAGTATCAATATGCTTTCCAGGCTAGCTGAATTCTTACTCTGCAATCAGAATCCGTTAAGTCAAGCATGTGTCTGGCCCATTGATTCATTTTACACTGACCCTGTAACCAAACGTAATAGTAATGCTGCCAGCCAATTAGAACTTGAGACATGTGTGAGTGGTGACCTTGGGTTGAAAGTGTCTGTATCCCATTACAATTCTTTCCATGCAATTTTAATCATGGTGCTGAGTATTCATATAGTGAAATGCTATGCTTTCAATTAGAGTGCAGTTAAAATAAAAACAAGACCTTTAAATGTTTCAGTAATTGTGTATTCAAGCTTCCAATCTCTCACATAAAAGCACTCATAAATGCCTACAGCAAGAATGCAAATTTATCTAGGTAGCTGTAGATTCTGCCCTACATAGAAATAATGTATAAGATGGATGTTTAGTCACTTCTTTTTTGTATCTGACAACCCTGGGCTTAAAACCCACTGATTGCTAAGACCATCTCTTCTAAGAATAGGAAATGATCCATGGAGAACCTTTTATTCAAGTTTCATTGAGATGGATAGGAGCAGGTCAAAGTGCCTGTTGGGTTATTCAGCTGCTTTGCAAGTCTATCAGGTAATTCTTTCTGTGACATTAAGCACCTTTTTATGTATTCCTATGTAGCATCAGGACTTCCAATGTCATAACAAAAATTCCAGCAGAAAGTAATGGGAATGTTTACAGTTTTGTGTAGTATTGTGTCACCATTTACCCTCCCTGACTATGCTCAAAACTGCCTACCAAATTCAAATCTATGTGCCTCCATAAACAATGCATTACCTATCCTTCTCAGTGGAAAACAAACAAATGAATGAATAACCATCTCTCAATGGTTTCAATAAAAAGGGCAATATTTTCTTTGAGAAAAGGTTGGATGGCACGAAAACAGGGACAGTTGCATCTTTAGGCAGTGGGTAACATCAGTGACCTCAGGTGGCACATTCTGGGAGGCTGCTGATGGAGGAAGCCGACTGCCCCTAAATCAGTGTTTCTCAACCTTGGCAACTTCAAGATGTGTGGACTTCAACTCCCAGAATTCCCCAGCCAGCCATGGCTGGCTGGGGAATTCTGGGAGTTGAAGTCCACACATCTTAAAGTTGCCAAGGTTGAGAAACACTGCCTTAAATGTTGATGAACTGAACGGCTAACCCAATTAGTTTGGGAAGACGCTAGAAGAGAACGCTAGCATGGTTTTTGCCTCAGGTAGGAAAATATCTTGGCTTTTGATGGGAAGAGTTTGTTCCTTCTGAATATTTCTTGCCAGTTTGAAAAGAGCACAAGTCTGGTTTCAATTCACTGAAAGACAAAACTACAAATCCTTGACCCTTAGAAGAACAAATGCTTCCAGGAATGCTTTGGAGAATATTGTTCTCATAACAGGGACCAGGAAAACTAAGAAGACCTCTCACGGTCACTCCTCAGATGGAAGAGTTTTTGTCCGAAAACAAGGGGAAGTGACAGAAAAGCCAAGAAAGCTCATTTTAATCTAAATTTAAATCCAAAACCAACATTTAAGGTGGAGGCTGAGACTTTTGAGAGTAGTGCCATTATTTCATACTCCCTCAAAACCAAATTTTGTGTCATCATTTTAGTTTTGTCATCACTAAACTAGCTTAGTTTAGAATACAATGAGCTTAAATACACATAACTGACAGAAAACACCTTGGATAAATTTGGTGATCAGAGCTGAACTACAGCTGAGCTACCACTAACTTTTTTCAGACAAGGAATACAATGCTCAGGTGTCGGTGCCTTTTAATGTGCTGTTGTATAATAGCATAACAAACAAGCTACTGTATGAAATGTAAGGTTATAGTATGGGAGACATTGATATGGGTAGAACAGAAAGGATAGGTTGAAGTACAGGAACAGAGGCACCAGGCTATAGTTTTGATATGAACTAAGTTGTTGTGAACTACCTAGTATGTATCTGATAGCAATTGTTGCTGAAATGCAAATAGTTTATTGTGACATTGTGATTGACAGTTTCCTATTTAATTGCAAATGAGACAACCAGTGCTTTGGGAAATATGGAAAATTAGCCATATCTTCCCTAAAGATACTTTTGTAATAATGTGTTGCTTTTCAAATAGTTTGTATTCTTTATGATCATGAGATACATTTGCTTAGCAGTGATGCAAACAAGATGTCCAGTAGCAGCCATCTTTGGACTAGACTAGAGAGAGAAAGCCTACAGCCTCAGACTTCATGTTGTGTTTCCCGCATCTCCAGGTACTGCCATCAAAATCCAGCAGCAAAACCATTAAGCTTCAGGAATACAGTTGTCATCTTTTTTTTCTTATCTGCCCTGTAACAAAGCATATTTATACACAAGAAACAAATATAATTAAACAGTCATTGAATTTTTAAAACGATAATACAAATTGGTTATTATCTTTCTCCCTTATGCTCAGAAAATGAACATCTGAAGTATGTACATCTAGAGCAATGGTTCTTAAACTGGGGGTAATTTTCCCCAAGGGGATAATTTGGACATATCCTGAGCATAATGGAGCAGTTTGTAATTGCTTGTTGGTGATTTGAAGATCCAGTTTGGGACTGCTGCTGCTGAGACATGTGTAAAACAAGAGAATCTGGTGGGGTTAGTGACTTTATTCGAGACCAGGAAAAGGGGTAATTGATTCAAACAGTTTGAGAACCACAAATCTAGACTGATCAAAAATAATAATATTAAATACTTTTTCATACTAGTAATCCTTCTTATTAAGAGTATTAAGCAGGGGCTATATATTCTATTCTGGAAAAACAACTAGGAAAAAAAGACTATTTAGCCATTTCAGCTTTGCATTCATATTATGATTCTGAATTCACATTTCACCTCAATTATTTGGTTCCCTAGAGATTAAAATTGCCCAAGTGAAGTTAACAAATGGATGGTGATGAACTGAAGTCAATAACATTTTTGTATTTTGTTCTGGCTTGCCAACTTCCATTCTGCTTATGATTTTAAAGGACCTACTTCTTTCTATGATTCCTTGTTCAAAAGCTGAATATACAAGAGTATTTGATTTTCAGCCACATCTTCCATATTCATGATATCTTCAAGTAGTCAAAAATACCTAAAAGTGGCAATTATTGTAGAGGAGGAAAAATCAGTTAAAAATGTAGTTTAACTGCAGCAATTTTTAAGCAGACAAAACACTTGATTCCTGACAGTATCTGCTTAGTAGAATGTAACAAGTTGCTTTGGAAGCATATAAAAGGGTTATGAGAAATGCTGGATGGAGAATATAAAAGCAGTCACCTAAAATACAGAAACACATGAAATGTTACAGAGTTTACAAATATAAAGGGTCAGAACCATCTCACACATTACAGAGAGGCAAACTAACCCCTTCACCAGCTCATAGGAGAAAACATTGCAGTCTATTATGGTTTCATGACAGTACTACATATATGATAAAAAGCCGCGTGTGGCACAGAGTGGTAGGCAGCAGTATTGCAACTGAAACTCTCCCCACAACCCAAATTCGATCCGAGCGGCAGCTGGATTCTCCAGTAGCCGGCTCAGGTCAACTCAGCCTTCCATCCTTACGAGGTCAGTAAAATGAGCACCCAGCTTGCTGGGGAAGGTGACGACTGGGGAAGGCAATGGCAAACCACCCTGCTATAGTCTGCCAAGACAACATTGCGAAAGCAGTGTCCTCCCAAAGGGTCAGACATGACTAGGTGCTTGCACAGGGGATCCTTCACCTTTCACCATCACTACATATATAAGAGGCAGTTGGGTATAGTAGTAAAGGCACCAGACTAGAAACTGGGGGACCATGAGTTCTAGTCCTGCCTTAGGCACAAAGCCAGCTGGATGACCTTGTGCCAGTCACTCTCTCTCAGTCATAGGAAGAAGGCAATGGCAAACCATTTCCAAAAATCTTCCCAAGAAAACTGCAAGGATATACTAGAATTCTTTCAACAGGAATGTAAAATAAAACTGAGAGACAATCTCATAACAGAAGGACATATTTACCAGTGGTTTTCCTATGAACAATTATCAGAAAGGTTTAAAGTAGTTAAAATATTACATGGTTTGAACAATGTAAGACTGAGTTTGAAATAGAATTGTGTACAAATGATGAACATGTACTTGCTAAAATGTATACCCTTTTGCTGAAATTTGAGACTGAAGAACAAGGGAAAGAATGCATGATAAAATGGGCTAAAAAAATTGGTTGTAATATACAAATGGAACAATGGGAAAATATGTGGTTTAAAGGCTTGAAATTTACATTATGTTCTAGTCTTAAAGAAATTTTTTATAAAATGATACACCATTGATATATGACACCAGGGAAATTATCTAGAATGTATAAAGGTACTTTATATTTATGCTGGAAATGTGAACAACATGAAGGGACATTTTATCATGTTTGGTGGACATGTAAAAAAGCCAGAAAATTTTGGATCCAAATACGTGCACTAATTCAGAAGATTTAAAGACTAATGTACTGTTGAAACCAGAGACTTTTCTTTTGGGACTAATGGATAAACAGCTGGAAAAAAAAGTAATGGAACTTTGTTTTTGTATATGATGACTGCAGTGAGATTATTGTGTGCACAAAAGTAGAACTGTTCAGCACTACCCACAATGGAGGAATGGTTGGTGAAGATGATGGAACTTGACTTCCTTGATTAGAGAAAAGACAACATCTATATGTATTGCTGACTGGAAACCCCTTATAGACTTTTTGCATGAAACAGAAAAAAATGAACTTTTGATTTGTGGTTTTGATGATCAGAAAATATTATATAAAAGAAAAAAGAGAGCTTTTTTTGTAACCATAGAGTAAGAGATAATTATGTAATCATACTTGTATTTGCCGCAAAGGAAATTGGAAACTTCTTTCTATTTCTTTTTATCTTTTCTTTCTGCACCTGTGTCCTGTCCTTTCCTTTCTCTTTTGTTCTTTATTTCTTTTGTTAGTTTTTGTTAGTTTTAATCTTCTTTTAAAACCTTTTAATAAAATTTATACCAAAAAAAAAAACCTGCAAGAACTTACCTGGGCAGTTGCCAGCAGTCAAGAGTGACTTGAAGACATGGGGAAAAAAACATACACATTACACATACATATTATACATGTACAATATTTATTTCACTTATACTTTAAATCAGTGATTCTCAACCTCAGCAACTTTGAGATATGTGGACTTCAATTCCCAGAACTCCCCAGCCAGTATGCTGGCTGAGGAATTCTGGGAGTTGAAGTCCACATATCTCAAAGTTGCTGA
The DNA here is from genome assembly GCF_035149785.1 of Candoia aspera. Classification (NCBI taxonomy): domain Eukaryota; kingdom Metazoa; phylum Chordata; class Lepidosauria; order Squamata; family Candoiidae; genus Candoia; species Candoia aspera. The sequence goes on from NC_086155.1 coordinate 182,645,602, forward strand.
GGTTGAGAAACAGTGCTTTAAATCAGTGATTCTCACAGTTTGGACCGCATATCACAAGACCTTTGCAGGACTGGATAATCCACTACAGCCTTTGCACATTCGTGGACCAAGTCCATTCACCACTTCAGCCCTGATTCCCTGCAAGCTCTGACAGACAGCTGGTGAGAGCCCACTTACTGCCTTAACCTTATTTTCCCACAGCACTAAATGCTGAGATGATTCACAAAACTTGATTAGTGGCATAAACTGGTTCAATGAAGTATACAGGTGAGAATTCAGGTAGGAACATGAGTGCTAACGTTCAGAAATCAAACAATAGTGAACTGGTCTGTAATGCAGTTACCAAGGGTGAGTCTGTGTGTGCTTTCCTGAAAGGAACTGTAATCTCTCACGTGTAACTTAAGAAGAAAAGTGCAGATAGGAAATATGATGGTGAATATCTAAAAATAGGGGTACATTGGGCTGGAAATCCATCAGCCTGTAGCATCTAAATACTCAGAGGTTTTTATAAAGGTTCTTGACTGGCAGGTTTGTGCTGATAAAGTACATAAAATAATTTAAGTGGTAAATACTTACTTTGGGGTTAAAATTTTGGTACAAAATTTAGTTTTAAAAGGCCTTTAAAATGGAGGCAATGAGAAGGCACACACAAATGTAACCATATATTTAGCAAACAGATGTGATCCCCCTGTGTTCTTAAAGATGAAATCATAAGGATGGTGTTTATTTTATTAGGCAGTCCCAGCCTTTTCCAAATGTTATTTAGTCATACATGATTGCAAAAATTTGGGAAACACTGCTTGAAATATACAGTACATTCAGAATATTTCCAGGTGCCCCTATTTAAAACAATTTTCACTGAGATGAAAGGGAATAGCGGGGAGAAAATAATTTTCTGGTAAATACTCATACTTTCCCCCTCTCCCTCTTTTTCTTCTTTTGCCCTTGGCAAAAATCTCCCTTGCCAAATATTTATACTGTGTACCATTGCTTGCACCGCTTGCCTTTTTTCCTCTGCAATTAAGTTTTCACCCAGATTGTGGGGAAAGAATTGTTTCCAGCCTGTCAACACACTCATTTTATTGCTGGTTTATGGTGGATACAGTTTTGTTCAGAAAATTGTGAGAAAAGTTTGCATGAGAGATGGAAATTGTCAGGATGCATTGGTATTTCTGATCAACTGTGCAGGCTATTGGGAAAACTAAATGCACAGGATACACTGATGCACATTAGTCAGAACTTAGTCACATAATGAGACATATTCCAACAAAAACATACATAAGTTTGCCAGAGGCCTCCACAGGAGGAGTGGAGTGCATCATGATAGCATGTACAAAAGGGACAGAGTTTGTGTCACGCCACTGGGACACTTACGTCATCATTTGACAAAATTGCTGGATTCTGTGGACACCTCTGGAATTTACATAGGGCTACCATATCTGAACTGCCAAAATTCAGATTAGTCAACTGAGCATTGACTAAACCAGGGTTTCTCAACCTTAGCAACTTTAAGGTGTATGGACTTCAACTCCCAGAAATCCCCATCCAGCATGGCTGGCTGGGGAATTCTGGGAGTTGAAGTCCACACATCTTAAAATTGCCAAGGTTGCAAAACCCTAGACTAAGCTGTAAATATTTGGCTGGTTGCTAATCAGAAGTAGCAATTATCTTTCCACAAGCAATTAATTGGAGCATCTTTGACCAGACCAGCCTAATTCGGCTACCATACAATTTTGGGCTATTTCTGACATTCCACTTCCTTTAGAAAAGCATTTTCAGCAACCAAGCTAGGAAAACTCACTTTAAATTTATGTGCTGAAGATTTAAGCTAGCTTTTACCTTTCTCCACCTCCTTTTCCCCCAAGGAAGAACATCAGTAGGATAAACAGAGAAGCAGAAACGTAAAGGGAAATAGTATGGATTTATGTAGCAGGACAGAATCATCTTTAACTTTCTTGTCTTCTCAGAGAGGTTAAAGCAAAGGGCAAATGGGACTGTGCATTTTTCATAGTTTATCCATATTTTCAGGAATCTTTTATTAAAATCACATGCACTGTACTTCCTGAGGGAAAGGCTACCAAATAAATGTATAAAGAAGTACATTTAAATATTTCAGTAGTGGTAATATATCATGATACATTTGATAACTTGAAATAATAACAACAACACTGTTTGAGGTATCTGCAGATTTTTATTAATAATAATATTATTATTAATAATAAAATTATTACTTTATTGTTTATTATAGTCTCCTGGATATTTATATTCAATAGATTCACATTTACTCAAATATCTGCAGACACATTTAAAGTCAAGGTTATTAATGTCAAACAAAAAAGAAGCAGAATAATAGTAGAACACCCAGCTTGCTTGTGTACATAATATATAACTAGGAGAGACAGAGATAGATAGAGAGAGAGAGTGATGATAGATATAGATTGATAGATCAATAGATCAATAGATCGATGGATCGATAGAGAGAGAGAAAGAGAGCTTTAGGTTAACCAGACAATTATTCAGCCACAAAAATTAAAGACAATACCCTCTAAGTGACTAAGGTAGTTCTCCATTAACAACACTGTTATTCTCCATCGATACTGTATTGTGCTCAATACCTCTACAACAGTCTACCTAACACTGAATTTGGGAGCAAGATTTCTGTAATAATCTAAATAGATGGTGCAAGAACATAGTCCATTCTTTTATTGCATTACATTTTATTAAATATCAGTCCTCTGGAAGAGAATGCAATGCAGAACAGAACCATGAAATGTGAATTTGTACAATGCTGTTTCTCTAATAAAATTCCTTAAGATGTCATTTGCCCCTGTGGGGAAACCTCATCTTCTGACTGCGTAGATATTTTTTTTACCTGTATTAAAGAAATAGAGCTTTGGCTGTATCAGTGGCTTTCACTGGGAAAACAGTACTATTTTTAACTCTCTTTCCCTCATGCCAGGGCCTTGATCCAAATTGTGAGCAGTAGTTACTTGCTAACACTTAGAAAGATAGGAAATCCAGTTATATTTCTATCATTTCAGTAAACTGACAATACCTAAATTTGAAGTCAAACCTTTGAGAAAGTCTAGTCAAATGTTACAGTGAAGCTTCAGCACATAAATATGTATGGTCTAGGCAAGTAATTATGGGGAAAAGAGGTTAATTATTTGGCATGACATACCTTAATACTATTATGTTCTTTAAATAATCTAAGTCTCCAAGATAAGGTGAGTAAGATGTTATCTGTATAATATTAACTATCTATATTTGACAGAATGCTGCCAGAAGCCCTATAGTCCCTTGTTCCCACAATGCACTTAGCCCCATCATCCACTAACCCATCATATCTACTTAACAGCAGTTATGGCTGCACACAATCACACTAACTGGTTCAAACCCCACCAATTTGACACTACAGAATACCCACCCACCTTCTCCAGGAAATGGCTAGTATTCACAAGCCCTTGCAATAGCATACTTCTGGCATATCTTTATGACATCACTAGATCTTTCCACATGGCCTAGGGAGGCAGCAAGAGGTTGGCTATTACAGCCAGTCAATTTTGAGGAGGTGTGTTCTGTGCTGCCAGGTCTCAGCAATGAGTTCTGTAATGGAGATACTTTCTTTTTCAGTTGGTCTTTCTCTCCAACTCTTTCCCAGAGGACAAGATAGACAAAAAGTGGTTAATTGACAGGTTATGTTTATAGCCATTCCCACTGGCTTATTTGATGGAGCAAGTTTAACTCTATACAAGACTAAATTTATTGGGGATTAATTTTAACCCGTTAGGGATGAGTTTGCTAGATCAAGGAGTGCTTTTTGGTGTTGAAACGTTCTGCACATATGCTATACACTGTCTCCAAGTCATTGTAATAACAAGGACATAAAGGAAACACTGTAATTCTCAACATTGAATGTATGTGTGTGTGTTACACATATATATTTGGGTGTCCAGCCGACATTTGGTAAAATACAGTTATGCTCTAACTCTCCCTAAAGATAGATAGATAGATGATAGATAGATAGATAGATAGATAGATAGATAGATAGATAGATAGATAGATAGATAGATAGATAGGCCTATGTATTAACACAATTGCATTCATATAAAATCCAAGGAATACATATATTCATTCAGAACATAATATTATAAACTGAGCAATTGATAACTGAAAAAGTCCAGGAATACATTTGGAAAAAAATTGATTTAAACCCATATATTACCCTGAGATTGTAATTGCTATTGGTTCAGCTTCAACGGAGCTCCTAAAAGTGCCTTTATAGACATTTTTATATCTTTCTTCTATGGCTCTATTGCCTAGGATCTCAAGCTGTGAAGCAATGTCTAATTTGTGGAATTTCAGATCTTTTTAGGGAAGGCTGTAAAGTTACAAGGCAAATAAGGATTTTTTAAAATGTCAGAAACTTCTCCCTCCCATTACAGCATGTACCTGTAGTGATCATCAACCCCTTTCTGAGAGAAAAGGTGGGACCACCTGAGTTCCATAGATGGAGAGAATCCTGTGGCCTGTCAAAACCTGGTAGCAGAGGCCAGAAAACACTTTAAATTAATCCTGGGAAGACTGGTCGTTCAAACACAACTGAAACATGAACTAAATCTTTTTTTTTTTAGTTCTTCAAATTATATTTTTTGTAGATCAGTGATGAGCTGTTGTTGGCTGTTGTGGTAATTTGAATCCTGCCATGTATATGAAGATGTGGAAGACATGAGAACTGATGGTTTTGCATTGACTTAAGCAAGAATACTATAACTTGAGCAACTTTTCTCCCCCCTAGAATAATGTCATACGATCATATCAGGGGTGGGGCGGGGGATCAAAAAAGTTGTGAGAGTAGCTGTGACTGCATGACTGAAGCTCCATACCTTTTTTACTTGCATCAATTCATTTTACTCTCCATGTAGATGCTCTTGAATTGGAGATGTTAGAAATGAGCTGGATGTTACATAGGATTTCCTATTCCCCAATAAGGCCTCCTTGCTTTCTTCCCATTATGGTCATTAGAAGACCACTCTTCAGACTTATGGAAGGGTCTTATTTATAGTAGCTTCCATTGGCATAACTATAGTACAACAATGCTATAAGAGCTGCCAGCATGGGGCAAGGAGCAGTTTAAAATAATCCCTTCCTTGCCCAACAGAGATAACATGTAATGAGAAATTGGAATACACTCTAAAAATATCACCTTGGTGTTTCACATCAGGTCTTCTTTTGTTAGAAAATGCAAGAATCTTAGTTTAAACATGTTAGAATTCTCAACAAGGCAAATTAGTGGCCTTGAGATAACAAAAACAAAATAAATTGAAAAGGAATACTTTCTACACAGAAAACTCACAACAAAAGCTATCTGTACCCCACCATGCAACAGTAAGCAGATTAGTGCTCTGGGTAAGTAATGTTGTCTCTAACCAGGGCATCAAGATAATAGGCTTGAGAAAGCCAGGGCAGTTATCCTTCCAGAAACACAGCATGAGACCATTGAAGTGAGCTTTGTACCATCTGCTTCACTGGTACATATGCAAGGAAAGAGAAAAAAAGAGAGAAAATATAAATAAAGGAGGTTCCAAGTATGTTTAAAGTTGAGGAGTTCATAGTTGGTATAGGGGATTGTGTGTATGAAAGCCACCCAGAAATGAATAAGATAAAAGCATTCTACGCAAAACATTTATAAAGGCATATTCTCATGCTGCCTTTTATTCATCAAAATTGATACATATTTTGAGTGCAAAAAAGGGCTGTTCTCACAATGTCTTTGTTCATGATAGATAGTTTCATATTTTATTTCTTTTTCCTTCATTTGCCTTTTTTCCCCTAATGAAATGGCTAGATAAGGCTTGCACCAAGGTTGGGATTGTAATTGGATATATTCTCAAAAGTTTATTTTTCCTTCTATGAAACCACATATTTGTTCCTTACAGAGGTGTACAAATCAGTCAAGAACTGATCAGAGCTGTAATTCTCTTTTAATGTGCAATCTGATTTGCTTTGAAATGTCAAGCCAAAAATGTGCACACCTGTACAGAAGTGCATGGAACTTTTGAATTGGTTCAAATATACCTGATTACCTTTAAAACAGGGGTGTCTGCAGGGGTGGGGTCAAAAAAGTCTAGACGGTGGCCACAACTATGTGATTAAAGCCCCACCCTTTTTTATATGCATCGTGACATACGATTAAAAAGGGCCAGGGCTTCGGTTGCCTGATCGACTTCTTTTTACCCCCCTGAAGACACCCCAGTTTTGAGACATGAATCAGATTTGGCAATTTGATTCAAAGATTTGATTTGAGAGCTGTTTGATCAAATTGTCTTTGAACAATTGAACTTTGTATCAGTTTCACACATCCATTAGTTTCTGCAAAGGAAAGGGAAAAAATCTTTAATATTTAATTGGTATTTAAAAATTGACTAATTTCTCCTAAAACATTTCAGAGATTTTAATTCCAGTGATTAGTTAAAAAATGTTATGTACATACCTATTAGGGCCACGACATACAGTAACTGCTTTAACAAGTCAACTCCTTGAAGCAGCAGCATTTTTTTTTCATTCAGTTTAATGAATCAAATCATTAAAGCAGCACATCTTTAATTTAAGTTTTAATACACCGGCATCTTTTTTTTAAGGTCATCTAGATGCCTGGAAAAAAAGAAGTTCTTTAATAAGTAGCAGGGAAATATTGTGCTCATGTTAACTCTGAAGCAATTTTTTTTTTCATATCCTTTTTGAAGAAACACAAAACACTACTGTATTCTATTTTCAAAAATTTAAAAGTTTACCAATAAAATTAACTGCCACACTGTCTAAGAAAGCCCTGAGACAGATCTCACAGGACAGTCTGAGCTATAACATTTCATTTACTTCTTCCAAAATAAACCTTTTGTAGTTTCATTTTTGTGACGTTGGCATTCATTTGACACCACTGGAAGAGCTAAACTTAAAAGATGTCCGGGTGGGGGAGATGTTTATCATAGGAGCTCAGTGCATAATAAAATAAAGCAAGGAGAGGGGACCTGAGGTTCCCCAGATGTTGATGAATTGCCCCTGGCAACATGAACAATGGGAATATAGTTGAGGGACATCTGGAGGATCATGGCTTTCCCAAACTAAGTATTGTTTTTTAACTGGATGGATGAGATTGCTACTTGCAGTCCCCAGCTCTCACTTTACAGCCCTAAAGCATCCCAATAAAGTTGCCAAAATTTGGTGGAAAACCTATTGATTTTCAGTGGCAAAACTGCTGATTTTGGTGTTCCAGTTTTATACCATTTTTACCTTTCTAGTCATGTGACACCTCCTCCTAGTACTATTGACATATCACAATTCATTTGCAGAGATAGGAAAAAGGTTTTCAGCCCTCAGCCCTAAGCCAGAAACCTTGTTCATTCCTGTGTTACACAAAATACTTTTAGTTACAATTCCTAATAAGTAAAAGAGCTTCCCCAGTTAAATAAGTTATTATTAGGTTTGTCCTCAAATAAGATTTCTGTGACTTTACTCCAGCCAATTCCTTATGACCAGGAACCAGTATGGCCTTCCTGAGTCTCAAACTTTTCCTGATGTTTTAGGCTTGTAAGCTATGTCAACTGATATAAGGACCTACTTGATGAATTCCCTCTAGTCAGACCTCTGCTATGTTTAGCAAGTCAGCAGCCATCACCCTTTTTTAGGCCTACCATATGTGGTTTGCAAAAATCCAGGATTCACCACTAGGCTTGTCTTAACTTTTCTTGACTACTAATTCCAATCTTTAGACTTCTTTCAGCAAGTTTCTCTTGGACTGGAAAGTTTGTTCCTTTCTCTAGTTGAATATATGCTCCCTTCTTCAACTTGTAATCAACTGCCAAGAAAAGAGCCACAGGGGAGTGGGGGTAGGGAGCAAAATGCAACTAACAGGTGAATCTTAGAACTGCAGTTTCCATATATCTGGAGGACACAACGGTAGACTGATTATTGTCCCAGAGCACAGCACACAGAATAATGGACTTACAAGAAAGCAGTTTCAGGTTAAGTTTTAGGAAACATGAGTTCAACAATGGAACCAATTACCTAGGGAGGTGGTGGACTCCCCATCTTCAAGTGTATTCAAGCACTGGGCAGGGATTTGGACTTAATGAGCTAATTGTCCTCCTCTAATTCTGTGACTCTGTTCTATGGCAAAAATATATTTTGCATGAATATTTAAATTTGGCAAAATAAATATATTTTTGCCATAGAACAGAGTCACAGAATTAGAGGAGGACAATTAGGCCATTAAGTCCAAATCCCTGCCCAGTGCTTGAATACACTTGAAGATGGGGAGTGGGGAAATTTGTGAGGAAAAGTGGAGGTCAGTATAGGATGGATTTATAGAATGAATATATTTGAATATGGCATGGGTCAATAGACTAATCTGCTTCTCTTTATACATAAGTACTGAACGGCTATCAAACTCTTACATCATAATATATAATAACATGAAGTGTTTGCAGAAGTACCAGAAGTACTTAGAAAAAGTAAATCTAAAAAGTTGAATTGTGTTTTGTTTCTGTTTTTAATCAACATGTATATTTGTAATTCTGGTTTCATTTGCATTTTTTTAAATTATTGTTGGATGCTTTGAACACCTTTGTGGCCAAAAATAGAGAGCACAAATTCAATGGCAAACAAATATATGAATCAAAGAAAAAAGATGACCCTGTGAAGACTGAACTGTAGAGAACAAGGAAGATGACTTTGACAGAAATATGCAGGGACCATTACTTAGGCAACAGGAGCTGAAACATGTTTTAAGCCCTGAGAAACAAGATAACATTCAGAAGTGGATTAGGCAGTGGGGGCAGGGCGGGTGGGAAGGTACTGCACAATCAGACTTGCAATCTCTGTTATAATAGCCAATCTCAAAAAAAAGTAGTTCTAGTCTTCCTGTGAAGTTGATTTCCTGGTCTGGTCTACCTCGTGGGGCTGATAGAACATACTTAGTAGCCACTTATGGAACTCCGTAAGTCACAGTTTGAAGGAGGATAAATTTAGCAGAATCTCACATTAGTCAGTATGTGCTTCATAAAGATGCAAGTCAAAACCTCTCCAGACTTTCTGAAGTAATGAAGCAATCTGTCATGAGAGTATCTTTATGACAGAATTTTACGTATGGGTATGTACACATGTGTATGGGCAGCGTGCAATACACATACACACACAATAAATAGTTTCCCAACCTATTGGCTGTAATGATCTTCTTTACTGAGCCTCTGACCACTCTTTAGGAGGATGTTCTTAACCTGGTGACTTCAGAAAAATTTACCATGTACTCCTATTTCTTTTTTCCCCTTATTCAATTTCTTATGCCTTAAGATGTTTTCCAAAAGATGAGGATTCCTTCATATGACTGGGGCATTAATATTCACTCCTGCAGTCATGATTATCTCTGTCCATGTGTGACTTTGGAGAATCATTTTTCATTTCGAGCAAAGTGATTCTGGGCCTCATTTTCTAACTTTCGTGGCTAAGCTCCTCTTTAAGCTGAAAAAGAGCTTTTATTGTCTTAGGATATGATATATTATCTGTCTATCCAGACAAAATAAAAAGGTACCATTAATTGTTGGCTTAAAGTACTATGAAGTATTTTTGTGATAACTGTGGCTCCCTTCACATGGAATTTCAGCCTCATGTCAGGCATAGGTACAATCTTGTGATACAGGGGAACGTGGACTTGTAAAGGGTATGATATTAATTAATGCTTCTAAAGCACAAATTGGCCCTTGGCTATGGAAAGTTTTGAGGTCGATTATTAGGGTGAAAACCTTTTTTTCTTATTTACAGTGTCAAAATAAAAAACCTGGGTTATATTGTTACTCTATATTAAACTCCCTTGGGAATGCGCTCATTAAATTGTTAAGGCACAAAAATATAATTGAAGAAAATTCATAATTTCATTTCTGTCTGTCCCCAAGAAGCTGGTAATTATTTGTGGTAATAGGGCTTTTCCTTATTAATGTCATGAGTACTGATGGTGAGTAGGAGGGGGCCTCTATCCAGGGGGGAAAATGCATGCATAGAACTGAGGAGTTAAGCAGCCATTCAAAGAGACACAGAACAGACCCGCCTTGACTTTTGGGGTTTATCTGTCTGGGTTTTTCCCATGCTTCTTCAGTTTGTTAGGATTTTCTGTCTAATGTAGCAGTAATAAAGTAGTAGAGACCTATTCCTTGTCTCAGCGTGGTTCCTGGCTGTTAGGACAATTAACCCCAAGAAATGAAATAACAGCACACTGCAAAAATGTACAATAATATGATTTGCTCACCATATTGCTGAATACTATGTTAAGATTTCTTCAGTATTCACTATGTTTTGCCAAGTGCTACAGGTAATGAAAAGAGAGAAAAATTGACAGACATTGACTCAAGTATTATTAAGATGAAGGAGAGGCAAAAATTACTAAGTAGAAAGCAAATTCCCAATCCTTCTAGGCCATTACGACATATTGTTCTGATTTCTGTGTCATGAGATCTAGAAACTTATTTTCTAAAAGAAATGTGATATGTCACATGGTTAAACATACCAGCTCAGCACAACATAATTCCCAATGGTATCAAATGCAGTATCAAAGCAGAGAGACCAACCAGTGGAGATTGATTTGAAGCTGAGTAACAGATTTCTTAATAATAATGGTTTTTATGACCTTTTATTTGTAAGCCACCCAGAGTCACTTGTATAGTGAGATGGGCAGTGTATACATTTGATTAATAAATAATAAGTAAACAGATTTCTTAAGGTAAAATTAAAGAAATGAAAGAGAAGTACCTTCACTTCTTCAGATAAATGGAACCACTGCTTCCTTAATATATATTAATAGCCATATATTAATGGCCATCTGTTTTAATGAAAGGCAACAAAAATGATCTATTCTTGTTTTTCAGGATAATGCTAAAGTAACTATTATTTTTCCATCTGTTAGTTTAATCTCTTCTATTCTCTCATCTATGAACTGGAAAACTATTTTCATTTATTAATTTACAAGACTCATCTTAAGTGCATAGGTTTCCTTTTATTAGTTGGGAAAATAGGGGAACATTATTTCCTTCTACATCATGCAAGAGAAAAATTCTCTTACTTAAGTAAGAAAATAATGAACAGCAACAAAAAGCGATGCATTATATTTCACTTAGAAATCCCAGCTGATAGAGCTTGACACTGTGAATAGCAATGCTATAAATTAGACATGGTATTTCCAATAACTACATTATATTTATTATTTAATCAATTTATATCCCTACCCAACTCACAAAATGCTACTGTGGGCAGCTAACACAGGATTTAAAAATTGGAAACAAAGCCAACAGATAAAAACAACACAAAATAAAACATAACTGTCTTGGACTGTTTTAGATCTTTCATTGCTTGGATTTTTATTCTTTATTTTTATTTCTATTTATAGTATTTTACTGTATTTTATTATTCTGATGGTTTTAATCATTTGTTGTAAACCGCCCAGAGGCCTCCGACGGGAGGAGATGGGCAGGGATAAATTAGATAAATAAAAAGAAATAAATAAACTGAAGTCCCACAGTCTTTCAGTTTCAAACCGATACAGGCAGGCTTATCTACCACTCTGGCCCAATGCTCAGGAGGAAAATCCAGATCTCCAAGGCCCTTCAGATGGCCAGTAGGGTCAGAGCCATCTAAATCTCAGGGCTATGCTCTTTCAGAGGTCAGGTGCTGCAACAGAGAAGGCACAGGTTCTGGGTCCCACCAGATGTTTTATAGAGGGGCCCCAAAAGATCCCCCTCCTGTTGGCTCTCCTGGGACGGGCAGAATCAGTTGGAGATAGGTGGTCCCAAAGTAACACAACTGTATGCCAGGAAGGGCTTTATAGGAGGTAACCAGCAACTTGAATTGTACCCGGAAGCCTACTGAGAGTCATTGCAGTTTGTGGAGCAAAAGTGTTCCATGGGCATACCCTGATGTATTGCTATACTGTGGACCATTTGTAGCTTCTGGATGGTCTTTAAGGGCAATGCAATGTAGAGTGCATCGCAGTAGTCCAATGGGAAGGTGACTAAAGCTGTCATTTACTGGAATTTGTTCTTTAATAAGTGTGTGTGTGTGTGTGTGTGTTTCTGTCTTTAAGTTACAGATCTCTGAACAAACAAGCTATGTATTGCTTGAATTCAAAATACATGAAAATGAACTGGTACAATTCAGTAATGGTTAAATATAGTCAACTGTTGTAATGTCTGTCAACCAGCCTAAAATTCAAGGGAGGCATCCAAAATTTGGGGGCAAATTATTTTGTCTTTTAAAAATAACTAGCAAGTGGCAGCATACTATATCGTCAACCTTAGATGATGTTGAAAAAAACTAAGCAAAGTTAGATCTGGTTACTGCTTGGAATGGAGAGCACAAGGAAACTCTATGGTCTAAAGCTATAAGCTACTTTGGGAAGTTGAAGAAATCCCAGAAGGCAGTGGCAAATTACTTCCATATTGGGTCAAGAAATCTACATGAAGATGTCCAGGTAATCTCCAGAAAGGAAGTTCAGTTTAAGGGAATCTTTATTTTAGCAGCTGCCCGCTTACGTTGTAAAAATTAAGGAAGTAGAGAAAATTTAGGAATTAGGACAGGGTCCCCCTAGTTCCATCGACTGAGTTGATATCTCTGGAATACCTTTTCTCTAAAGATAAAGCATATCATAATTAAGCAGTGGCTGAAAACACTTTTATTCACAATAGGATCAGATACCTCTTATATTGTTCTACATGGGTGCTCATTTATTTTAATTTATTATCTTTTATTGTTTATATTGTTATATTCCATTTTATATTCCATAGGATGTGTGTTAATGTCATACACTGCCTTGAAATGCTTTGCATAAGAGGTGATATATCAATATTTTCAATAAAAAGATCAGTGACAGTGACCTCTGGTGCTTAAGTAAATGCCTTTCTTTCTTACTGAAATCATTAACAGTTCATAAAAATGGATAGCAAAAGCTGGTGTATGTAACCTCTGTAATGCCCAGTGGGTTCCACAGGGTGTGTGTTTCAAAATGGCCAGGATGGCAAATGTGGTGTTGTGATGCAAGCCCTGTCCCTTTTGTATGTGCATTATAACACCATGTTCTCAGTCTTGTCTGTTTTGACACCCACACTACCCACAGATGCCTTTTTGCCGATAATTCAACTCTTTCCTCCTGCCCTATATATCTTGGCTAACTTAAGTTCCAATAAAGGCTCAGTTGGTTTTTCTCTTTGTCTTTGGCCAATGGTGTTTTAGACATCTCTTTTGTCACTTCACATTAATACTCTAATGTTTAGATAAGTTAAACCTTTAAAGGTAAAGAAAAAATAAGTGTATATCAATATTAACTGTGATTTCTAAAACGTCAGTGTTAATAAACATTTTGTTTGTTGTTTATTCGTTTAGTCGCTTCCGACCCTTCGTGACTTCATGGACCAGCCCACGCCAGAGCTTCCGGTTGGTCGTCAACACCCCCAGCTCCCCCAGGGACGAGTCCGTCACCTCTAGAATATAATCCATCCACCTTGCCCTTGCCCTTGGTCTTCCTTTTCCCCTCCACTCTCCCTAGCATCAGCATCTTCTCCAGGCTGTCCTGTCTTCTCATTATGTGGCCAAAGTATTTCAGTTTTGCCTTTAATATCATTCCCTCAAGTGAGCAGTCTGGCTTGATTTCCTGGAGTATGGACTGATTTGATCTTCTTGCAGTCTAAGGCACTCTCAGAATTTTCCTCCAACACCACAGTTCAAAAGGATCTATCTTCCTTCTCTGAGCCTTCCTTATGGTCCAGCTCTTGCAGCCATATGTCACTATGGGGAATACCATTGCTTTAACTATGCGGATCTTTGTTGTCAGTGTGATGTCTCTGCTCATGACTATTTTATCGAGATTTGTCATTGCTCTTCTCCCAAGGATTAAGCGTCTTCTGATTTCCTGACTGCAGTCAGCATCTGCAGTAATCTTTGCACCTAGGAATACAAAGTCTTTGACTGCTTCTACATTTTCTCCCTCTATTTGCCAGTTATCAATCAAGCTGGTTGCCATAATCTTGCTTTTTTTGAGGTTTAGCTGCAAGCCAGCTTTTGCACTTTCTTCTTTCACCTTCATCATAAGGCTCCTCAGTTCCTCTTCACTTTCAGCCATCAAAGTGGTATCATCTGCATATCTGAGATTGTTAATGTTTCTTCCAGAGATTTTAACTCCAGCCTTGGATTCCTCAAGCCCAGCTTGTCACATGATGTGTTCTGCATACAAGTTGAATAGGTAGGGTGAGAGTATACAGCCCTGCCATACTCCTTTCCCAATCTTAAACCAGTCCGTTGTTCCATGGTCTGTTCTTACTGTTGCTACTTGGTCGTTATACAGATTCTTCAGGAGGCAGACAAGATGACTTGGTATCCCCATACCACTAAGAACTTGCCACAATTTGTTATGGTCCACACAGTCAAAGGCTTTAGAATAGTCAATAAAACAGAAATAGATGTTTTTCTGAAACTCCCTGGCTTTTTCCATTATCCAGCGGATATTGGCAATTTGGTCCCTAGTTCCTCTGCCTTTTCTAAACCCAGCTCGTACATCTGGCAATTCTCACTCCATGAACTGCTGAAGTCTACCTTGCAGGATCTTGAGCATTACCTTACTGGAATGTGAAATGAGTGCCACTGTTCAATAGTTTGAACATTCTTTAGTGTTTCCCTTTTTTGGCATGGGGATATAAGTTGATTTTTTCCAGTCTGATGGCCATTCTTGTGTTTTCCAAATTTGCTGGCATATAGCATGCATTACCTTGACAGCATCATCTTGCAAGATTTTGAACAGTTCAGCTGGGATGCCGTCGTCTCCTGCTGCCTTGTTATTAGCAATGCTTCTTAAGGCCCATTCAACCTCACTCTTCAGGATGTCTGGCTCTAGCTCACTGACCACACCGTCAAAGCTATCTCCGATATTGTTATCCTTCCTATACAGGTCTTCTGTATATTCTTGCCACCTTTTCTTGATCTCTTCTTCTTCTGTTAGGTCCTTGCCATCTTTGTTTTTGATCATACCCATTTTTGCCTGGAATTTGCCTCCATTGTTTCTAATTTTCTGGAAGAGGTCTCTTGTCCTGTCTATTCTATTGTCTTCTTCCACTTCCATGCATTGCTTGTTTAAAAAATAATTCCTTATCTCTTCTGGCTAACCTCTGGAATTTTGCATTTAATTGGGCATATCTCCCCCTATCACTGTTGCCTTTTGCTTTCCTTCTTTCTTGGGCTACTTCTAGTGTCTCAGCAGACAGCCATTTTGCCTTCTTGGTTTTCTCTTTCTTTGGGATGTATTTTGTTGCTGCCTCCTGAACAATGTTGCGAACTTCTGTCCATAGTTCTTCTGGGACCCTATCTACTAAGTCCAGTACCTTAAATCTATTTTTCACCTCCACTGCATATTCCTTAGGAATATTAGTGAGCTCATATCTAGCTGATCTGTGGGTCTTCCCTAATCTCTTTAGTCTGATCCTAAATTGTGCAAGAAGAAGTTCGTGATCTGAACTACAGTCAGCTCCAGATCTTGTTTTTACCGACTGTACAGATGTCCACCACCTTTGGCTGCAAAGGATGTAGTCAATCTGGTTTCGGTGTTGTCCATCTGTGGATGTCCATGTATAAAGCCATCTCTTAGGTTGTTGGAAGAGAGTGTTTGTTATGCAGAGTGAATTGTCCTGGCAAAATTCTATCAGCCTATGTCCTGCTTCGTTTTGTTCTCCCAGGCCATACTTACCTGTAATTCCAGGTGTCATTTGACTGCCCACCTTAGCATTCCAGTCTCCTGTGATGAAAATAACATCTCTTTTAGGCGTGTTGTCCAGTAGGTGCTGCAGATCCTCATAGAACTGCTCTACTTCAGCTTCTTCAGCATTTGTGGTTGGGGCGTATATTTGGATCATTGTGATGTTAGATGGCTTGCCCTGAATTCAAACTGAGATCATTCTGTCGTTTTTTGGATTGTATCCAAGCACTGCTTTAGCCACTTTACTATTAATTATGAAGGCTACTCCATTTCTTCTGTGGTCCTCTTGTCCACAGTAATAGATCTGGTGGTCATTTGATGTGAAGTGGCCCATTCCAGTCCATTTCAGTTCACTGACACCCAAAATGTCTATCTTTAATCTTGACATCTCACCAATAACCACATCCAATTTGCCCTGGCTCATAGATCTTACATTCCAGGTTCCAATGGTGTGTTGATCCTCAGAACATCGGATTCACCATTCACCACCAGCACTGTCGGCTGCTAGCCGTCCTTTTGGCTTTGAGCTAGCTGCGTCATCACGTCTGGGGCTAGTTGAACTCATCCTCTGTTCCTCCCCAGTAGCATTTTGACCATCTTCCGACCTGGGGGTCTCATCTTTCGATGGTATACCGACATATCTCTGGTTGTACTCATCCATTTAGTTTTCACAGCAAGAATACTGGGGTGGGTTGCCATTACCTTCCCCAGGGATCGCATTTAGTCTGACCTCTCTGTCATGACCTTCCCGTCTTGGATGGCCCTTCACGGTTTAGCTCATGGCATCATTGAGGTGCTCAAGCTCCAGCACCACGACAAGGTAATGATCCTTTGCTGAAGGTTAATAAACAATTTTATATTGAAAGGTAATTGTGACATTAACAAACAACAGCAAAACACATCAAACTATTTGTTATTCAATAATGTTTCCTTTCTTAAGCTTTGACTTCTGTGTTCTGCAGTAGGCAGATCTTCACATATTTATGACTTCTTTCATATCTGCAGTTAAGCAACTTCCTGAAGCCATATCAAGTCTGTGAAGCTTCTGTGCTAACTAGCTAGTGAAGTTCCCACATCTTTGCTGTGACATCTAACACTGGGAAAGCATCCCTGAGGCTTCAGGATTCCTTATACTACAGTGTAGGTACTGATTGTACCTATCTGAAATCTATCTATATGGTCACTAGGAGTCAAAAACAATTTGATGGCACATAATTAATCAATCATTAACTATCTACCAACCTCTGAAGTAGGATATTTCCACCTTGAGAATCCCTGATGTCCCAAAGCCTCAGGAGGCTCCACTGTTGAGCTGCTCTAAATACACATTCTTGCACTGTTCTCAAGGGAAGGGAGGCAGGAGGGTTTAAAAATCCCTCCTCCCAATTTACTCCCCTAATCCCAGAAAGTATTCAGCAGAGGGCCCCAATGCCAGTATGTGCTAGCAGAGTGTGCTAGCAACTCATTTAAACAAGCAAACAATGGACTGGCTGACTCAAACAAAATCAAAGCCTACTGGCATAGCTTAATGTTTATCCATTGTTGTCTGTCTGTGGTAGCAAAAGTGGCATTTGTCTCATTGGCTATTTCGCTAGCAGCCATAATTTTTACTTCCAATTCTGAGCTATGTGGGAGCTTCTGGGAAATCAAAATGAGAGCTGCTACCTACCAGTCTCTGAGAGGTCACTAACCCTGTCTCTTAAGTAGCCCCCACATAGTGCCATGTTTGTTTCCCATATTTCTCTGCCTGATAATAGAATGCAGAAGTTAGAATAGGCATTTTGGCTTAGCCATTATTCAGTAGCTGGTAGTATAGGAAGGGCTATAATTGAAAAGTGTTCTGCTGCAGGCAGTAAAGGAATACTAACTCTTTCATTCTCTCTCTCTCTCTCTCTCACACACACACACACACACCCACGCACACAAATACAGTTTGCCTTGGACATCAATTTTATTTTTAAAGTATCAATTTTTTAATCAAATCTTTTTAAAAAGACTGACCATTGCATTAGCTCTATTTTAGGCTGTGTCAGCAATATAAGATCTATCAGATATGGGCTTCAAAAAGCCAGAAGAGCACTAGAGGGCAGCAAAGAGATGTAAAAAAAAAAAAAAAAAACTACCTCTGCTGCCATCCAGTGAATATCAGAAGTTTGCCCCCCACACACATTAGCACATTTGTTCTCTGAAATATTTTGCCACTGTTCACAATAGTATCGATCTGTCATCTATCATCTCTATCCTATCTATCTATCTATCTATCTATCTATCTATCTATCTATCTATCTATCTATCTATCTATCTATCTATCATCTTGGTTGGATTTGCTGTTTTTCCTTGCAGTCTTGCAGTCTTTCCATGATCTAGATCTTGACTAAGAGGGTAGAAGACTGAGAATGCAAAACATAGACCATCACTCTTTAACAATCAGTGCAGAAGTCACTGATTAATTTCCTGATTGACTACCATGGCCTGGACTGCTAGGGGAAGCCAGTGAGCTTAGACCCGTGTACTATGGTTTGAGTTCTGATTCCACTGAATCTAAAAAGCTTTTTACCACTGCAAGCTTTTATACAAATCACTAGTTTGAATTAAACAGAATTCAATTCCATATAACATATCACATCTAAAAGGTTTTTCACACTTTCAGTTTAGTTTTGCTTCAGCTTCACTAATTCTATTTTGAAAAAAACATTGGAGCTGTTAATCTTGACAGTCTCTCTCTCATACTTATTCCTGTAATAATATTAATTATATTTACAGAATACAACACAGTGAACATAGAGCTTTTTGTTTTCCTTTAAGTGAAATAAAATGCTTTGTATTGTACACGGCTGTAGTCTCTCAGGTTTAATGTAAAGCAACTGTAGCAACAGAAAGGGAATGTGTTTCTTATGTGTTTCAGAACAAACTAGCAATATTTCATGCATACCAAACAGTGCATATTCTTATGTGTATTAGTGAAAACAAACTAAATTCCAGTACTGGGCATTCATACATAGTAATGACTTATACTAAATTGTACATCCCATTGTATATTCTTAGGAAAATACAGAAATTAAAAACCAAAACTCCTTTGGAGGGTATTTTTTGGAACAAGGAAGAGGAGCATGAACAGGAGGCAGAGGAAGAGGAGAAGGTTGTCCGTATGAAAAAATGCTGTTTGTTTCTTTTTAAAAACAGCTTATCTTCCAATGTGTAGCAAATCTTTTAAAAGGCTTTCATTTATATGCACACAATATTTTGTGTTAGAGAACTCAGCATAACATTGCATGTCCTATTTCATCATAATCTTGGGGTCACTATATTATAAATTCAGATCTTGGATGAAAAACATATTGTAACAATAATGTGTCTACACATGAGAGATTTGCATATCTGATGTCCCATACTTATGGGTTATGTTTTTGGCATAAATCATATAGGCATCCAATATCTGAAATAACTTCCCACTGCATGTTCTGAATCTAGCTTTAATCTATTAACTGGAGATAGATGGAGGATCATTCACAGTAAGGCTGCAGTGTTTATAAAGCAGCATATCACCTCCAACAGCAGAATACCAGAATGGGAGAGAGCTGTCATGATCCATGTGACATACAAGGGCTTCCTATAGGCATCTGGTTGACCACTATGTGAAACAGGATACTTGACTCAATATACCTTTGGTATGAGTCAACATAGCCCTTCTACATGCTTCATTTTATAGGGTATTCCCAACATCTATTACTGTACTTGACAGAGTAAAGGTAACAGCTCTCCCAAATTCTACCCTAGGGTATTGGTGCCATTTCTTTTAAGCTAAATCTACAACCTCCAGTCCTCCAGTCTCTTCAGCCCCACTTTGGTTTTTGCTGTTATTAACAAAGCAAGTGCCACAGAATATGCTAAAGAAGTGATGTCTAATTTGGTGCTAAATTCAGAGGTATTTAGCTTCTGGATTATAAAAGAGTTTGAGCTCCTTAAAAAGGAACAGGATAGAAGTATACTTATGTAAGAACTCCAGGATATGCATATGGAGCATTTGTCAGTGGAACATGGTGTTAAACTCAACAGTGTCAAAGACAAGTAGGTTACAGTTTCTTCCCATGTTCTTTGACATTTGCAATACCACAGCAAGGATCAAGGAAACCAGCATTATCCACATGAGCCTGGAACTGCACTGCTCATCAGGCTTTCTCCAGTTATATTTATCTTGGACTATTCCACTGGCCTTGAAACTCAAATACTTATTGAGAACATTGTGCAGCAAAAAGGATAGGCTCCCTCTTAGATGAAAGTTTGATACAAGTGAACAGCTTGTGTTATTTTAAAAGTGAACATATGGAACAGTCCACAAATAATTTCCTTTGGGATGAGTTCATTCCCCATTCCAGAAATACAGTTCTGGTCTGAATAGTGAACTGATACACTTTTAGGAGAGCATTGGTTAAGTAATGTCCATATTTCCTATTATTCTTTTCTTGGCACTACTCTTGATTTGTCAAGTTTTACCTTGAGTTCCCCATGGTCCTGGGCATGGAGGAGGCAATATATTTTAAACTGAAAATTGGCAAAAAGATCTTACAGTAGAATCTTTGCCCAGCATAATAAATAAAATGATGTTACTAAATAGCTGTATCCAAATATGAATTATCTATTAGAAAATCTACACAATGTAAGAAGCTGAATATTTCTTTTTAATGTTCTATCAGCAGCCCCTTAGTCTGTAATGTGAGAATAATCTCAAAAAGTGCAAGCACAATTTAATCTCCTTGCCGGCTCCAATTCTGGTCTTCTTGCCAAAAGACTGCTAATGAGAAAAATATGTTCTTTTACATATACACCTGTTTGCTAAGGAATAAACTGTAATTGGAGCTTCCCAGCAGATGGTAGCATCATTTGAGCCATCTACAAAATTTACAGATGCTCTCAAGTGCTGAAAAAATAAATGACAATGACTGACCAGAGGAGACGGCATGACCTTAGTCTCTCTCTTAATGTAAACCTGGACTGCTGCATCGTAACAAGTAGGATCGTGGGCCATAAATGATTGAACTTCATGTTGACCTTTCAGACAGAATTGATCAATTGTTGGAAAAAGATCCATAGATAATTCTGAAGACCAAGCTGATCATTTATGTCACAACTGTGCACCTTGTTCTGATTGGTGCCACAATTTTTTCCATTAGAATAACCCAGTGGTTTGCAGGAGAATGGAAAAAAATAAAGTTGTCACCTCAATGGCTAGTTTGCAGAACAGAGGGTCTTCTGAGAGTGATAGGTTCAGATTTTGGGGACAGATAGAATTATTTCCTGTGAGACGTGCTGATGCCAAGTTAGAGTTTAACTAGGTCAGGCAATAGGAGGGGTCATAGACTGGAGGAAAGAAAGCTAATTTGGGAGGGAAGAGAGAGAGCTAGCTCAGAAAGATATATGAAACCCTAACCTTGGTAGAGGTGAGGTAGAGGGGAAAGAAGGAAGGAAGGGACAGGATGAGAGACCTGCAGTCAAGAAACCACTGCGGGAAGTGATGGTAGACACAATTAAAATGAGCCCATTTTGGAAGGATAAGGAGAGTTTTTCAGTTACTGGATTGTTCATTTATAGCTTAGTATACAGTTCCTCCTTGGGAGAAGAGCAATGACAAATCTCGATAAAATAGTTAAGAGCAGAGACATCACACTGACAACAAAGGTCCACATAGTTAAAGCAATGGTGTTCCCCGTAGTAACATATGGCTGCGAGAGCTGGACCATAAGGAAGGCTGAGAGAAGGAAGATCGATGCTTTGGAACTGTGGTGTTGGAGGAAAATTCTGAGAGTGCCTTGGACTGCAAGAAGATCAAACCTGTCCGTACTCCAGGAAATCAAGCCAGACTGCTCACTTGAGGGAACGATATTAAAGGCAAAACTGAAATACTTTGGCCACATAATGAGAAGACAGGACACCCTGGAGAAGATGCTGATGCTAGGGAGAGTGGAAGGCAAAAGGAAGAGGGGCCGACCAAGGGCAAGGTGGATGGATGATAATCTAGAGGTGACGGACCCGTCCCTGGGGGAGCTGGGGATGTTGATGACTGACAGGAAGCTCTGGCGTGGGCTGGTCCATGAAGTCACAAAGAGTCGGAAGTAACTAAATGAATAAACAACAAATACAGTTCCTATGATGCTGGTGGGTATATTGTTCATGTGCCTGTAGGTTGTTTCCTAATTGTAGCAATAAACAAGTTCTCAGTTAGAAGTAGGATATTCATTTCTTATTGGATAGCCCAGAATGGAGGGAACAGACCCCTCAGAGGTCCCTTTGCTAGTGGAAGGATTAGCAGCAGGCATGATGGGAATAAATTCGGCAGGAGGTGGAAGAAATTCTGTTTGGCAGATCTTGAACCCAGCATTGGTTCCAGTGTTATAGCATGGCTAAATTGTTTTCTGCTACCCATGGGGATGATGGGTAGCATCAGAACTGGTGAGGTCAAACTTTTAAACCTTTTAAAAAAGAACTTTAATGTTGTAGAAAAGATTGAGCCCAATGTAGTCAACACATCACAGGTTGCTCAGCCATAATCTTATGTACTTCATCCCAAATCTCCTAAAGATGAAAATTAGTAAATAGAAGCATTTAGGATAATATAATTATATCCAATTTAACTTTTTTAAAATGAATATGGAAAGGAAGGCAAGAATCAAGAAAAAAATGATTGCTTGGTTCATTTACAGCAGAAGTGAGCAATCTGCAGCTGTAGGACCCATCCACCCCTTTGCCTGTTTTCACATAGCCTTAATGTAACTTCAAAAGGGATCTGGAAGAGATGGATTTAGGCTCCTGGCAAGGAACATTTTCCGCTTTCCTTATACTCTGCTATGTGGGAGAGGAGAAAAGTATGTCAGAAGAAGACTGAGAGATAGAAAAAGACAGGAGTCAGAAAAATAACTCCTGATTATGATACTGGTGATACCCAATTATACATTGCCTTCCCAAGCCAGGTCCAGGCTGGAGATGCTGTGGAAGTCGTTCCTTAGCATCTGAAGGTTGTGAGGGTTTTAATGAAATGCAACAAGCTTAAACTGAATCCCAGCAAGATGGAGACGGTGTTTGCTTGGAAATATCTTGACTCCATGTCAGTTCTGTTGATAGCTCTAGATGGAGGTATGCTTCCTTGAAAAAGCTGGTCCACAACTTGGGGTCCTCCTGGAATCATGGCTCCTGCTAGAACAGCAGATGGACCCTGGGGTGGGGGGCAGGTTTGTCCAGCTTAGGGGAATGAGCCATGAGGCCTTTTTGGACTGAGAAGCCCTGGCAGCAGTGACTCACACCTGATCCCCTTAGATTATTGTAACATGCTCCACATGGAGCTGTCTTTGAAGGTGACCCAGAAACTGCAATTGGTGGAAAATACAACAGTCAGGGTGCATAAAAGCTGCTATTGCAGTGCAATGACAGTTTAACAAATGCTGCCCAGATTACCAATGGGTTGTCTTACCCAGTTCAAAGCACTGGTTTTAACCTATAAAATTCTACACATCCTATCTGAGCATCTTTTTTCTCAACAAATTATTTTCTTTCTCAATAATCTATTAATAAAAATGGATATAAACTTGAAATTATTTACATCTCTCTCTCTCTCTCATCTACCTTTCTCTCCATGGCCAGCACTTTCATATTAGCATACCAAATTACAAATAGTAAGGAAAAATATGATTGGAGAAGCAAAGGAAATGGGTTCTGCATGAAATGAGATTAGTGCTGCAGCAGCATAGCAACCCTTAAATTTAACATTAGAATATGACACACACCCTGATTGTTGAAATTTGGATTCAAAAGGGATTCATAATTTAGGGGAGTGATTGATTGATTTTTATTTTTACAGAAAGAGATGTTTGGCATTCACTGCTACATTAGGACTATGCCATTGGCTGCCGTTTTTTGTTATTTGATGGTATTACATTTTTTCACTGAGATGTTTCATCATATCATTCTCATGTCACACCTGCTCTTACAATATTCTGGAAAAGACTGAAGCTATAAGGAAGGGTTTATAAACAGGACAAATAGTATGAGTGGAAAATGACCAATTCAGCTCAAAATCATCCTCATGCTCAGAGGACTTGGCCTAAGTTTCAAAGAAACTGAGTAAGATTTATATTGATCTCACCCCTATAAACTACTTTGTTATATCGAAGGTTCTTTGGAATTTGCCCTTTATCTGGTCTTGGCAGATTGCAATAAACCTATACCACATACTCTTTCCAAATCATTAGTACACCACACAGTACAAACAAGTAACATATCATTTTTAGGAGACCGTAGAGTATTGGGGTGGACCTGATTAATGTTCAAGCAAACTCCCCCAAAAGAATTAGAGAACAGAAAGGCAGCTGTGAGGGTTGGATAAAAGAGATCAAGAAAGGCAGAGAACGACAGAGTGGACTGGCACAAATTTAATTTAATTTTTGCAGGTTTGGGGGTCTGAATCTGAAACACAAGCTGTTTAGCTGCCTTACAAATATTTTGTGTGAAATATGACTGATAGTCAACTGGCTTGTGCTTTTAAAATTAATACACTATTCCTTATAAGCACTGATAATCTGGTAGTCTCAATTTTGTTTTTCACACAATTTGTCTCAGAAAAACAGACAGCGCAAAACAAACACTGATATCAAATGTTAAAAATCCAATAGGTTGGATACAGATCTATTTACACTTAGTGGATAGCCATTGAAATACAAAGACATTGTGAGTTTATAACAAACTGAAAACCCATTGGGATTAAAAGATCTACTCTAAATCTGACTATTTCTAGTTTTATCTGAATGTTTAGGGTTTGGGGATTTGATAAAGACAGGATATCCAATATTCAGAACTGGCTCAGCAATGAATCTCATGTGATTTCAACCCAGAATACTTCAATTATGGGGAGTGGTGGAGATTTGCACCATCCCATCTGCACCATCTTCAGCTTGCTTTAGGATGTGAATTCTACAGATTGTGTATCATCTGATGCAGACATGACAAACCTATCCAGTACTGGCCAATGCACATTTTCTTTTTTACTTAGTCTCAGCAGGTAACAGCACTGGCCTACATTGTCTGGACTCAAAAGTTAAGCAACATAAGACTTGGTTAGTAGTTGGATGGGAGACCACCAGGAAATTTCTAGGCTAGACTGGGTAATTGAGAAACACATTCCATACTGTTACCAAGAAAATAGTTTGCATGTGTTTATGAAGTCATCAAAAGTAGAGTTTAATTCAAATGGGGGCCTTTATCTCCAACTGCACATGTAATCCTATTAAGAAAAGGTCATATAAATCAGAAGGTTTATACAATAGAATGTATGAGAGCCATGTGACTTGCTTTGTGGCTGGATTTCTAACTCTGAAAATAGTCAGATCTACCTTGGAACAATTTATTTTGACCTGATCCAGATTCTGGAGTGTGACTTCAGCTCCATCCCACAGTGAGAGTATAACTGCCTCATTCCACACGGTGTTCAGGGGTTCACACTGAATTGGAGCATCTCCCCAATACACACAAAAGCTCTATTCAGGTATTATTCAGCAACATGCATAGAAGGCAGGAAGGCCTGACTACTCTATAGGACCTAAAATTCCCTGTGTTGACAGGAGACCTGCAGGGAACTTCTACTCAATTTACCTGAGTACAGCTAGAAACCTCCATGCAATCTGGACCAATGCATTATTTCATGAATATGAGTAGAAGCTCCCTGCATACTTCATCACAGTGAGTAGGGGAAGGGTGACTCAAGGGTAGATGTTCTATCAACTCCCCACTACAGTGCCTCCAGAAAATCAAAGACCTAAAAATAGATGAAGATGAAATTATGGTTTCATTCAATGTCACAGCACTCTTTACATCCATCGACCCAGCACTAGTGAAAGAATCCATGGTAGCAGTTCTACACAACACACCCAACTGAACCAAATACACTAAGACTGAAATACTCAGAATCATGGACCTCATCAGACTCTGCTTCACCACCTACTTTCAGTTTGATGGACAAACAAACCAAGGAATCAGAGGAACACCCTGGGATCACCACTCTCAGGACTCATAGCAGAGACTGTAATGCAGCGTCTAGAAACTGTAGCGCTCCCACGCATACGACCAAAAGTATGGATCCAGTATGTAGATGACACCTTTGTCATAATAAAAAAGGAACAATTTGAGAAGGCACATGAAACAATCAACAACACCTTCAAAGGAATAAAATTCACAAGGGAAGAAGAAAACAACACACTACCCTTTCTGGATATCCTCATCAGCAGGGGAAATGGTGGCAAATGAGAAACACAAGTCTACCAGAAAACAACCTACACTAACCAAGTTCTCCTTTACCAAAGTAACAACCCAACCTCCCACAAGAGGAGCTGTGTAAAAACATTATTCAGATAAGCACAAACACACTGCAGCAACGCCGAACACCAGAAAAAGGCAACAGACTGCCTATACAACATCTTCCAACAAAATGGATACCCAGTTTAACACCAGGATTAACACCAGATGAACAATCAAGCAGTGAACAATACCCTAATCAAGGAACTACCAACTCAGGCAAACAATCCAGCAGTAAACAACAGCCTAATCAAGGAACTACCAAGGAGAGAACAACACCCCCACCAACACTGGCAGGGCAAGCCACGGTATATAAACAGAGAGCAAACCCCACTCCCTTCTAGCACTGAGGATGTTACTTAGTCAGGCAACAAAACATCTGCAAGCAAACAACCAAGCTTAGAGGGCACCAAGGACTCCACAGTTTAACCCTGAGCTACGTATATTCTCTTCTATTGGAGGGTGGATCAAAGTTGGGCCACTGGGAGCAGGGCTGGCATGTATGGTCTTATTTTTTCCATACACTTCATTAGATCCTCTTCAACCTGAATAGAGTACAATGAGCCAGCAGTGGGGGCACTTTTTCAGTCTACTAAAATAAATCAAAACATAATGAGGAGAACATAAACTACCAAAACAACGTTACTCAAAAAAAGAAATGCCACTGTTCTTTATTGTGTTTCTGCAAAGCAATGAAAGTAAATTAGCCTATCAATGGAGCAGCTGTGACCCAAGATTGCTAACATTAATATATAATATTTTAACAGTAACAGGGATAAGGATGGTCAAGGACTTCTCTTTTGCAGCAATGATGTCCTCAAAGAAAGATCAATGCCATTTGTTTCAAACATAGATAAGCAACTTGTTTTTCTACTGTGGAATTCGTCTTCTCAGAGATCATCTATAGAAGCATATGCCATAGGTGGATCTGGCTGCAGCAGGTGATATGTGGAACCAGAAGCAAACATGAGTGAGACCACTTGTTCATTCTGAAGTTCTTTCTCCCCTTCTTCTGGCACCTCCGTTTCTCTTTCTTCTCTCTTTTCTCTCTGCCCAAAGGAATTGACTATGAGAGCAGGGCAGGACGTTTTTATAAAATTCAGAAATGGCATTTTTTGAAATCAGGTTGAGGGTTGTATGTAATCCTAGAGATCTGGTTGCTGACCCATAATTTAAAAGAAGGTTCAACAACCCCAAACAGAAATACATAGTCTTGAAAGCATAATTAAATGATGCCAAAGATGCTGGTAACATGGACTTATATTCTGGAGTTTGTAGATTATACTACTCGAATGCAGCTGTAGCAGATCCTTGACTGAAGAAGTAAACATCTATGAAACAAGCAAAGATACGCTTCCAGAAAGGAGGACATTATTGCATGTTTGATATGGTGTAAAATATTTGCATATGTGTGTATAAAAAACACAACTAAATGAAAGAAAACCTGATTAACTTCCAGTCCTTCAACCTACTAGGGAATAAAGCACAAACTACAGCAAATAGTTCTTGAAATCTGATTTTAGGACAGCACAATCTTATACATGTCTACCTAGAAGCAAGCTCTACTGAATTCAATGAAGTTTATTCCAAGTAAATGTGTATAGGATTGCATTATTTTTTTTAAAAAAATTGTGAATGTTAACTGGGCTTTTAAGAAAAATGGATAAGCAGAAATATAAGCTACACAGCAGAGATAATTCTGAAAGTTTCATAATTGCTACAAAACATCTTCAGAGAGAAATGCTTGCTGATTTGATGGAAATGCATGGAACATTACACATGTCACACATATACAAATTTTAAATTTACATCTTAATGAATATAACTTCTTTCCTTCACATATACACTACTCACAAACAATCTAACAAAAAAATTTAGCCATAGATCAAACATTTATTTTTACAGAAAACATTTTATACTTGAAGTTTGAGAGGAGAGAAGAGGAGAGGAGAGGAGAGGAGAGGAGGGAGGAAAAAAGAGAAAACACTAGTACAGAATAAGTACCTAGAGGAATGATATGAATAATTTAAGGATCAATTAGTGTCTCATCTGTTAGGAACTTTCCTAATTCTTTACTGGCAGCATGTTTCTTCATTGCAGACAGCAATAATTTTTGTATTATTTATAAAAGACAACACACAGCCTTGGTTTTCATCATACAGGCGAGTCTCATTAATCAGTATTGACTATATGATGTAGTTAAAAATCTTGGCAGCTTAGTCTAATAAAATTTCATGTAAGTTTATTTACCAGTGACTGAGGTTTATATAGTTTAAGGTATAAAAATGTGTCTGTGTTTTGTGGGCATAGGATTCCTTATTCTTAGCATTCATCCTGGTCTTTCACTATAACCGACATCTGCCAATCAGTTTAGCAGCCTGATCCTACGCTTTGCAGTACACATTGGGAAGAGCACCAGATGGCATTACCAGACACAGCTTCAAATCTGCACAGGAAGGAAATTAAGCCCCCTGTAGATCAGTTGATAATATCCCTGCTTGCCTCCTTTTATGCCAAATCCCAGCTTCTCCCTACTGCAATGGTGAAGTTTTGCACAAACTTACTTCACTTTAAGGTAGCATACAAAGTAAAGTTGACCTCTGGCTTCTGGTATGGACCCAGGATAATCCTTTGCTGTGATTGGAATTGGCTCTCTGATGTGAATGGAGCTAATGAAACTGTTGAGGAAGACTTCAAATAGCAAAGGACCATTATGTAAACTTCTCAATAGGCTTGAGTCTTGTATCTCATCTATGACCTATCATAATAGGTGTTGCACTATTACGCTCTTCTGCTATTCAAGAGCTGCCCATGTGTTGGCAGCAGTAACTCTTACCTTATCTGTGAATCTTCTAGAAGAGCTCATTTTAAATGCTATCAATATAAGTTCATTTTATTAAGGAGGAATCATTAGCAAGAGATCTATATTTTAAGAAAGAAGTTGTTCTGGTACATGCCCATACACCCGTGCTATAGTAACTATAGAAAGATACTGAGCATATTAATGATGCCAATTAGGAACAGATTTTCACTAAATTTTACCTTCACTAACCTGATCTTAGAAGCCTCATGTGGCACAGAGTGGTAGGCGGCAGTTTTGCAACTGAAACTCTCCCCACGACCCGAGTTCGATCTCAGTGGAAGCTGGATTCTCAGTAGCTGGCTCAGGTCGACTCAGCTTTCCATCCTTCCAAGGTTGGTAAAATGAGCACCCAGCTTGCTGGGGAAGGTGACGACTGAGGAAGGCAATGGCAAGCCACCCTGCTATAGTCTGCCAAGAAAACATCCGAAAGCGGCATCCCTCCAAAGGGTCAGACATGACTCAGTGCTTGCACAGGGGACCTTTCCCCTTTCACACAACCTGATCTTAATTTTACCTTCACTAACCTGATCTTAAGAACTGAAGAAAGATGCTTAGACTTAAAATACAATATATATTGTAGTGCCCTGCCCCCATGTCCTGCTGTGCTGCTTCATCATGGTGGGGGAGAGCGTGTTCATGGGAAGGATGAATGAAGAACACCAAGAGTGTATGCCAAAAGTATATAATTCCAGCAAAGTATGAAGGTCATCCCAGCTGCCCAGCTAAAGCAAGCAGGCACCTATATAGGAAGATGCTGGGGACAGAAGTTCACTTTAGTGACAACATCAAAGGCATCATTTCATACAGCATGGGAGAAGGTAGTGGTAAACCACTCCTGTATTTTATCAAGAAAACCACATGGAAATAAATTATAAAATAATTAACAAAAAGTATAAAATTATATTTTTTATAAAATATAACCTTTTATAACGTTTTATAAAATATGGAATTATAAAAGTAGCATCATTGTTAATGTGTTTAGAATGTGGCTAAATTTAAAACTTCAAGACATTTAGCTGCTGATACTGCCATGCAAGGGAAAAAGTTTCTGTCACAATCTATGGAAGTAGAAGTTGAACTTTGAAGAAGCAGAATTGAAAGAGTATTGGTGCTTTTGAAGGTTGGTATTGGAGAAGACTCATGAGAATATTATGGATAGCCAAGAAAACAAATAAATGGTTCTCACTTGAGGCACAAATGACCAGGCTCAAATTATGAAACTTTGGGCACATTACACAAAGACCTAGTTTTCTGGAGAAGGCTCTAATGCTGGGAAAGGTAGAAGGAAAGAGAAGAAGAGGACAACCAGCAGCAAGGTAGATGGACTCAATTATAGTGGAGATGGGTGCCCAAATGGAAGACTTCAAGGACCAGATCCTCTTGGAGAAAATATATTGATATAGTTGCTAACAAGTTGACACTAACTTGTTGGCACATAATCAATTCATTGTGGCTGGATTCACAAATACTGCCAAGCAAAATTGTGCTTGTTTTTAGCTTAGCTAGTAATTATGGATTATATGTGCAAAATAAGGTCACAATGGCATGTTCAGCAAACAAGGGTTTAGCTTTATGTGTGAGTTCAACTTACATTTACGAATGTAGAAACAACACTGTACATGACACTGTCACTATGAGTTCATGTCTTGCAAAATGGACTAATACTGTTTTGTCTTGAACATGGTAGAAAGTGCTAGATCAAATCTGGAGGCAACTAAGGTTGCACCAGCACCAGCACCAGCACCAGCACCAGCACCAGCACCAGCACCAGCACCAGCACCAGCACCAGCACCAGCACCAGCACCACTTCTTGTACTGCACTTACATTAACGCTGGAACAGAGAAACATGTTGTAATAAACTTGGCTGTTACAGGAGCTTAAACAATAATTTTTCATCATCATGCTTAGATCTTTTTCTAGGGCTGCCCAATATTTACTTTAACATCTCTGTCACTTTGACAAATATATCCTCTGCCATAGGATTGAGAAACAGAAATTAAGAAGTTAATTGCAATAATGATGAAAGTTTTTAAGAATGCATGGAAGAAGTTTGTGTTGAGTGATCAGCCACTAGCACAATCATCACTAATTATTAATATTGTAATATTGGTGGAAAATTGTGATTTTTGCCTTTCTTGGGATTGCAGTGATTGCTTTAAGATATTTCAGGTAGGGGTTACGTCTGTGCTTCTGCATGCTCCAAACCATTTTTTTCAACACTGAATCCAAAGTGCTTCCCAGCCCATTAACTATGTGTACAGGACACATTATAAAACAAGCAGGGTTATTTTTTACCAAACACTGCATATTCAATAGCAACCAAAAGCACATGAAGCAGTTCTGCTGGATCAGATAGAAGCTCAATTGATTATAGCACTGTACTCCTAAAGTAGTCAAGTAGATGTTTGTGGAAAGCCCAGAAGCAGGACATGATTTTAATAGTGCCCTTTTATTACTGTTTTCCAGTAACTGATACTAATACTACCTCTGATACCTATGGTAATGTACACCTGTTATATTTGGTGGCTATTGGTAACCTTCTTCAGCAAAGGATCGTTACCTTGTCGTGGTGCTGGAGCTTGAGCACCTCAATGATGCCATGAGCTAAACCGTGAAGGGCCACCCAAGACGGGAAGGTCATGACAGAGAGGTCAGACTAAATGCGATCCCTGGGGAAGGTAATGGCAACCCACCTCAGTATTCTTGCCGTGAAAACTAAATGGATCAGTACAACCAGAGATATGTCGGTATACCATCGGAAGATGAGACCCCCAGGTCGGAAGATGGTCAAAATGCTACTGGGGAGGAACAGAGGATGAGCTCAACTAGCCCCAGACGTGATGACGCAGCTAGCTCAAAGCCGAAAGGACGGCTAGCGGCCGACGGTGCTGGTGGTGAACGGCGAATCCGATGTTCTGAGGATCAACACACCATCGGAACCTGGAATGTAAGATCTATGAGCCAGGGCAAATTGGATGTGGTTATTGGTGAGATGTCAAGATTAAAGATAGACATTCTGGGCGTCAGTGAACTGAAATGGACTGGAATGGGCCACTTCACATCAAATGACCACCAGATCTACTACTGCGGACAAGAGGACCACAGAAGAAATGGAGTAGCCTTCATAATTAATAGTAAAGTGGCTAAAGCAGTGCTTGGATACAACCCAAAAAACGACAGAATGATCTCAATTCGAATTCAGGGCAAGCCATCTAACATCACAGTGATCCAAATATACGCCCCAACCACAAATGCTGAAGAAGCTGAAGTAGAGCAGTTCTATGAGGATCTGCAGCACCTACTGGACAACACGCCTAAAAGAGATGTTATTTTCATCACAGGAGACTGGAATGCTAAGGTGGGCAGTCAAATGACACCTCGAATTACAGGTAAGTATGGCCTGGGAGAACAAAACGAAGCAGGACACAGGCTGATAGTATTTTGCCAAGACAATTCACTCTGCATAACAAACACTCTCTTCCAACAACCTAAGAGACGGCTTTATACATGGACTTCACCAGATGGACAACACCGAAATCAGATTGATTACATCCTTTGCAGCCAAAGGTGGCGGACATCTGTACAGTCGGTAAAAACAAGGCCTGGAGCTGACTGTAGTTCAGATCACGAACTTCTTCTTGCACAATTTAGGATCAGACTAAAGAGATTAGGGAAGACCCACAGATCAGCTAGATATGAGCTCACTAATATTCCTAAAGAATATGCAGTGGAGGTGAAGAATAGATTTAAGGGAATGGACTTAGTAGATAGGGTCCCGGAAGAACTCTGGACAGAAGTTGGCAGCATTGTTCAGGAGGCGGCAACAAAATACATCCCAAAGAAAGAGAAAACCAAGAAGGCAAAATGGCTGTCTGCTGAGACACTAGAAGTAGCCCAAGAAAGAAGGAAAGCAAAAGGCAACAGTGATAGGGGGAGATATGCCCAATTAAATGCAAAATTCCAGAGGTTAGCCAGAAGAGATAAGGAATTATTTTTAAACAAGCAATGCGCGGAAGTGGAAGAAGACAATAGAATAGGAAGGACAAGAGACCTCTTCCAGAAAATTAGAAACATTGGAGGTAAATTCCAGGCCAAAATGGGTATGATCAAAAACAAAGATGGCAAGGACCTAACAGAAGAAGAAGAGATCAAGAAAAGGTGGCAAGAATATACAGAAAACCTGTATAGGAAAGATAATATCGGGGATAGCTTTGACGGTGTGGTCGGTGAGCTAGAGCCAGACATCCTGAAGAGTGAGGTTGAGTGGGCCTTAAGAAGCATTGCTAATAACAAGGCAACAGGAGACGACGGCATCCCAGCTGAACTGTTCAAAATCTTGCAAGATGATGCTGTCAAGGTAATGCATGCTATATGCCAGCAAATTTGGAAAACACAAGAATGGCCATCAGACTGGAAAAAATCAACTTATATCCCCATACCAAAAAAGGGAAACACTAAAGAATGTTCAAACTATCGAACAGTGGCACTCATTTCACATGCCAGTAAGGTAATGCTCAAGATCCTGCAAGGTAGACTTCAGCAGTTCATGGAGCGAGAATTGCCAGATGTACAAGCTGGGTTTAGAAAAGGCAGAGGAACTAGAGATCAAATTGCCAATATCCGCTGGATAATGGAAAAAGCCAGGGAGTTTCAGAAGAACATCTATTTCTGTTTTATTGACTATTCTAAAGCCTTTGACTGTGTGGACCATAACAAATTGTGGCAAGTTCTTAGCGGTATGGGGATACCAAGTCATCTTGTCTGCCTCCTGAAGAATCTGTATAACGACCAAGTAGCAACAGTAAGAACAGACCACGGAACAACAGACTGGTTTAAGATTGGGAAAGGAGTACGGCAGGGCTGTATACTCTCACCCTACCTATTCAACTTGTATGCAGAACACATCATGCGACAAGCTGGCCTTGAGGAATCCAAGGCTGGAGTTAAAATCTCTGGAAGAAACATTAACAATCTCAGATATGCAGATGATACCACTTTGATGGCTGAAAGTGAAGAGGAACTGAGGAGCCTTATGATGAAGGTGAAAGAAGAAAGTGCAAAAGCTGGTTTGCAGCTAAACCTCAAAAAAACCAAGATTATGGCAACCAGCTTGATTGATAACTGGCAAATAGAGGGAGAAAATGTAGAAGCAGTGAAAGACTTTGTATTCCTAGGTGCAAAGATTACTGCAGATGCTGACTGCAGTCAGGAAATCAGAAGACGCTTAATCCTTGGAAGAAGAGCAATGACAAATCTCGATAAAATAGTTAAGAGCAGAGACATCACACTGACAACAAAGGCCCGCATAGTTAAAGCAATGGTGTTCCCTGTAGTAACATATGGCTGCGAGAGCTGGACCATAAGGAAGGCTGAGCGAAGGAAGATAGATGCTTTTGAACTGTGGTGTTGGAGGAAAATTCTGAGAGTGCCTTGGACTGCAAGAAGATCCAACCAGTCCATCCTCCAGGAAATAAAGCCAGACTGCTCACTTGAGGGAATGATATTAAAGGCAAAACTGAAATACTTTGGCCACATAATGAGAAGACAGGACACCCTGGAGAAGATGCTGATGCTAGGGAGAGTGGAAGGCAAAAGGAAGAGGGGCCGCCCAAGGGCAAGATGGATGGATGATATTCTAGAGGTGACGGACTCGTCCCTGGGGGAGCTGGGGGTGTTGACGACCGACAGGAAGCTCTGGCGTGGGCTGGTCCATGAAGTCACGAAGAGTCGGAAGCGACTAAACGAATAAACAACAACAACAAAATTGGTAACCTTATTCTAATTCTTTCTTAAGCAGTTCACATTAGTCATCATTGCAGCTTACAACATATAAATTCCATAGTTTCCATGCTGTATAACCTTTTGACTCTCACACCATTCATGATCATATCTTCATAACAGTATACAATGCATAACTGTATATTCCTTTGTTAAGACCCCTTCCTACATTGGTCAGTTTCTAAACCAAAGAGCTCTACATGTTGCTCCATTATCTTAATAGGTTTGTGGACATTAATGCAACATCTAATGCTGCAATCTGCTTTTTCAGGTATGAAATGTGTCTGGCTCAGTCACAATTATGTGGACTGCAGTTAGAGTTAAGGTTAATTTATAATAGTTACTTTCAGAGTGATAATCCTGAATTTCCTGTCAAATAATTGCTCCTACTCAAGAATGATAAAAATACAGTGGCTGTGTCTATTATGCCAAATGCAGGTATGAAAACAGCTGATAGCCAGCCAAACTCCCTACCCTATTGAGATGTAAGCCAGTGTGAAGACATTAGAAGCTAGGATATGTCAAAGAAATCTGAATATAAAGTTAAATGAGGAGCTGAAATAACGAGCCCTTTGTACTCCCTCTTTTTAGACTACTCAGCAGAACAATGTATTGAACTCTGACCAATGAAATGTCCAAATCTGGACATTATTACAATTTTTACTCCCATTTTGGAAGGGAAATGTTGTGACTTTTTTGTTTGTTTGTTTGTTTTGTGAGATCCAGAACATCATTTTCAGGTAATAATATTCCATAATACCTTTATCCATCAGAATGAGCATTTCGACTTTTGATCACTGGGTCTCATTTCTCATGTCCTCCCAGCCATTCTATGGCCATTTTAATACATTAGTACTGGTCTGGAATGGAAGATTGTCCTATTCATTCTGGCAGGACTCTTTTCATTAGTCATCTTTAAAAACTAAGGGATGACTTTTTTCATTAAGCTGATCATTAGTCATGTAGTAAACAATCAGTGAATATGTTCACAAAGGTTACTTTCTGCTCAATCACAGACACTCTCTCCAGTTTGGCTGAGCTCTGTGTCCTTACATATTTTTGTCTTAAAATAGTTCAGGTACTGTCTCAACAGACCTCCCTATTAACCTAAAATAACGTGTGCATAAGTTAAGAAAGCTTCAGTCCCAATACAGTATATAGTGAGAAGAAACTTTAACGATCTATTTGTTCCTATTCTTGCCCTCTTATTATTATTATTTTTTAATCCATTCAATCGTGTCCAATTCTCAGAGACTGCCTGGACAAGTCCCTGCAGTTTTCTTGGCAAGGTTTTTCAGAAGTGGTTTGCCATTGCCTCCTTCCTAGGGCTGAGAGAAAGTGACTGGCCGAAGGACACCCAGCTGACTTTGTGCCTAAGGCAGGACTAGAACTCACAGTCTCCAAGTTTCTAGCCTGATGCCTTAACCACTACACCAAACTGGCTCTCTATTCTTTAATAGGACTATGCAAAACAGCAAATGATTTGATTCAAAGGAGATCTGACTGAAACATCCCTTCAGATTAAACATCTGAAATAAGCAAATCAATGTGAGACACTGAATGAGATTAGGGGCCTTCAAATCACTTCAGAGAGATTCAAAGGCAATTTGGATATTCAATAGACTTTTTGCCTTTGTAGCATCTCAAACACTTTAGCAGCTTTCCTTCCATATATGGACAAAGCTGAGTGGATGGGTGAGGCTGAGTGACATGACAATATTGACATAAATAGTTGTCCAATATATCAGGCTTTACATCTGGGCTTGACAATATGTCACCCATTTCCTGACACTTCACCCTTGGCTCAACTTCTCAGCTTGACTTAGTAGAAGACTCACAGATATGGCTTTGACTAAATTAGGATCTTAATTGCGGTCAAGACTGAAGCCTCATATGTGACAGTTGATTGCCCACAGTGGTGGAAGGATTTTAGGGACTTTAATATATTCTCAAACATTTAAACTCTAAGCTTCTTCCTCTTGCTTTCCAAATTAACAGTACTTGGCATGGTGCTTAATGGCCTGGAAGATAGGACATTGAGATATAATGACATAATGGCCATCCCTAGCCTGGGAATGCATGGTTCTGACCTCAACAGTCTCAACCATTACAAAATGAATGTTACCATCTCTGCTTATCAAACTGCTGCTGTGCTGTTCGTGTCTCACTTTTCTGCTAGAAATTTATTTAGGCATGTTTGCGTGATGGGAGAGAGGAGAGGCTCAGGTTTATTAAATTCCATGAATGTCTCTGAGACAGTTAAGCTACTGAGTATTGCTTAAAGAGTATTTCTTTATATAACTGTATATTGCTGTGTATTATGTATGCAGTAATAGTTACAATTTTTCATTCTTTTTTTTAAAAAAGTTTCAGAAGCAGCACATAGCATGTTATTTCTAGAAGAAGCTAATCTCGCCAATGAACCATGTCACAAACCTGCCAGCTCAGAAAAGCAAGAGGGTTCTTGGAACTTTAACAAGACCTTGCTTTCTGAACAGATTATTTTTAAGTTGAAGTTGCCCATTTTCAGCACTGATTCAGTACAACTTTTTAATATGCATATAACTGGGAGGTTGCTGTTCTTCCTAACTGCCTTTAAAATTGCAGAAATAATATGTCAAAAAATCATGGCAATGAGTCCTTGAAGCTTTCTGGATGAAACATAAGGATCAAAGTTCTTTAAAGTGTCTTCCATCTCTGCTAATTTCATTCCATCCTGCCAAGAGTGAGAGATGGGGAGACTTCTTCATTTTAGCCTATGGTTAAACCTTTTATTGAACTAAATGTCAAATACCAAATGGTTTCAAATAAAATATCGTTGCCTTTGAATCTTGAATCAGAATTAAAGTTGGATCTTGCCTTCTTTGATCCTGAACCTCAAATCTGAATCAGACTTTGGCTGATTTTCACATGTCTGTTCTTTAACTTGTTTCCAGAAAGCCTCCTCTTGCCCCATCATAATAATTTTGCTCAACAATTTTTGGGTTCAGCACTACCACATAATGGAATTGGTAGTTTGTTATAAAATATCTCCTCTTGTGAACAGTTGCTCTTCTTTGTCATGGGCTGCATCATTTGGCTGACTGCACTGATTTTAACTCAAGTTTTAATGTTAGGATAAAAAATAGTGAATGTTATGGAACATAGTTTCCAACAACTTTCTTTTGCTTCATACTTCAGTAAATGTAGTCATCATAAAGTGATGGCAGGGGATCACACCAAGAAAAAGGGCTTAATTCACTTATTTTCTCCTAAAGCTGTTAATTAAATGCACATTTTAATCTTAAAAATACAAAAAACAAGAGTCATTGAAGAACTCTGTGTGGCAGTTGGATGGACCTCTTGCTTTCCTAGTATGCTGCTTTCATTCTGCAAGAAATTTCAGATCTGCTCCTGCACTTGCAGAATATATTTTTTTAAATTGCTTTAAAGAAAATCATTGCTGACTTCTGTGCAAAGTTAGTCCATTTTTAAGGCTATTCAGTTTGCTCTACTTCTATCATTCGTTTATGGGTATTTATTGAATGACAGGCTGCTGTGTGAACAGTGCACAGAAACCATTAGTATTATTTCATATCAAGCAATATTTTTAAGCTGGGGTGATTCATCTGTATGCATGTGTGTACATATAAAGTAATAAATCACTGAAAGAGCTATATGAGTCACTGAATCAGCACTTAGGATCTTACATTAAAGATGAACTACCTGAATGGATAGAAAACTCTATTCTACACCTTCGACAAGGAAAGTCCATTCTTCCAAATATCTATGATTGTACATTCCACCATAGATTCTTTGGGGGGATAAATGTAACCTTGGACTCCTCTTCCATATTTCTTGTCAATCTATCCAACTAGTTAGCTATCTTTTTTGGCAACTGGAAATGTCCATGATTTATAGAGAGTAATGTAGGCTAAGCAGAGGGACAGTTAAAAACCCATGGCCTTCTATCACATCTCCAAATAGGGCAAATATGTAGAGCAGCACTACTTAAATTCCCTCACACAGGTCTTTCATTCTCATTGTGCATCCTGTTCCTCTGCAGCTGATACAGCACTGAGCAATGTGGAGCACTCCAACGTTTGAGCACTCCATTTTAGTTTAGAAATTATTCCACCCATAACTTGGGGGAAAGAGCCTTTTTTCTGTTTCTTCATTATTCCTAACCTTCATATGGACTAAAGTTTAGTAAAAGGTGGAGGTAAAGGGCCCATATCAGATCAGATCATTTGGGGAGCCTCCCCATAAGATGTGTCCAAAATAAAGCAGTGTAACAGATATAGGCAGTAGCAAGAAGATGCCTCTCTGAAGTCACTAGATTTCCACTACTGTTTAAGGCCTGTATCTGGACTTTAATTCCCTCAGCAAACTCTTCTGAATTATGATAACAAACAACAAGCTATAAAATTAGTTTCTGGAAACATAAAAGAATGTCTTCAATCATGTTTGTTATAACTGACAATGTTTTTCTTCTGCAGTGCTGATTATGCAAAATTCGATTTTATGACTGTATATGGAAAGAGAAAATAAGTAAAGCTTTATTTGCTTTGATTAGGGTTGTCAGACTGCAGTTCATGGACTGTACATTCATTTTGCCAGGATCAGGTAGCCATACAATATCTGCTGCTCCTGCCTATTTTCCCATGATAGTTTGATCTACTGCCTTCCTCTAACTACATGCTAGCTATTAGTGACAGAAGAAAGAGGCACCAAAAAGAAGAGAGGAAAAACAAATATAATAATCTGTGGGTTCCTTGTCTCAGTTATTTTTTGATTGATTGATTGATTGATTGATTACATGCCAACAAATCATTGTCAACTCTTAGTCACCACATAGATATATTTTCTCCATGATTATCTCTCCCTAACTTAGCCTTTCAGGTCTTCCAATGGTGCACTCATCACCACCTTGCTGCTGGTCGTCCCTTTCTTCTCTTTCCTTCCACCTTTCCCAGCATTACAGCCTTCTCCAGAGAGCTAGATCTTCACATAATGTGTCCAAAGTAGGACAATTTGAGCCTGGTCTTTTGTGCCTTGAGTGAGAACTCTGGGTTGATTTGTTCGATGAACCATTTCTTTGTTTTCTTGGATGTCCATCTTTCATGCATTATTGACACATTTAAAAATAAATGTTATGTTCTGAGTTGCAACTTGGCAAAAGCAGCCCTGGCTATAACATTTAATATTTTAGGAAGTTTTCTAAACAAGAAATGAATGTCTATCCTCCAATAGGTAGCAAAATATAAATGTAGAAAAATTTCACTTGCTACATTCAGATTTTCCCTATTTATAATTAGCTGTTGCTTGCCTGATTAATCTCAGCCACAGTCACAAAGCAAGCTTGTTTCAACAAATTATAATTAAGATTAACTTCAACTTGGGATCAGAGTTTAATGTTTAATGCTAAAGAGTGGTAAAATAATATGGAAGCATAGATCTTCAGTTTCCATGTAGCCATGTCAGAGATCAAGAAGGGATTGGAGAACACACAAATGTGAGATTGCTGTAGACTTGTTCCCTTCATGACAAACTGTGGTAGAGCTGTTAAGAATGTTGTATCCATGCTGCAACTTCAGTGAAAATAAGGTGAACTGCTACAAAACTCTTTATAATGTAGTTCCACTAAATTGAAAGAAAGAAAGGAGCATATGATGGAAAAGAAATTATATGAACCATTTCTGAAAATCAAGTTTGCTCTGCACATTGGAATCAATGAAATGACTTGAGCAATCCCTCCTCCATTGATAACACTGGCATTATGTTCTTTATGATTTGAAGAGCAAGAATGTGTTTTTCATCATAGTCCATAGTTGCAAGGTTACATCTTCTGCAGATCCTCAATTGGCTAAGTTGATTTATTATTTTTTTTGTTTGCTAGAACATTATATTTCATTGACTTGTGCTTTCTAAAGCACTTTATTCATCCTTGGTCAGCAGTTTTATATTAAAGTACAGTAAAGATAAATCCAGTGAAGGACATCAAAGAAGATGCTTTTTCTATACTTGTTTCTTATTACAAACATGCTTCCAATTGCAGAACAGAGATTTGTTATCCCAATCACACATTTATTGTTCAAGCATTTTATATTAAAAAGTTGATTAATCACAATTAAGGTTAAACTTTATATTTTAATCTTTTACTAGGGTTAGGGTATGTGGGAAAGACTTTGAGAGACTGAGCCCAGGGACACTACCTAGGGAATGGTCAGATAAGAGACAGCATAGCCCACAGCTGGATAGTGGGCAGGTCAAGAGGCTCAAAAGAGACACCCCCCCTAGTTTCTCAGGCTATAAAGGAGATGGAGGGAGAATTGTACTTTGAGATATGCAAGATTTTGTTAATGGAGCTTTACAAAAATAAAATAGAATTAGCTCACCTGGTTGTGTTTCCTCTCTGGCCTACCTAGTAAGGCTGACAGATACTGAAGCCTTAGCCTGCTACATCCAATATGCAACTTCCTTCAGCCCCATCAAGAACAGCCAGAAGAGTGGGATGATGAGACATACAGATCCACCTATCTGGGGTGTGTGGGGGAAGACTGTCTCACTTTTGAAAGCAGGCTAGGGATGTTTGAAACTTGATAGTTTGGTTAATTGTAGATTCAAGATCATATTGTATGGCGATCTCTGATTGGGACAGTGAAATATATATAATGGCTTTACAGACTTCTGAATAATACAGGCTTCTCGTTTTCCACTGTTTATCCACTGAGACAACCAGAGATTCCAAATCTGGACAGGGCTAGTTCTTGATAGACAGCATCCAGAACTGAGACAGTTATTTCAATAAAGAGTAACATGTCCCATGAATGTGAGGTCTTTTAGAGGGTCATTCTCTATGGAAGTCTTCTTTAGCTGTTCCTAAGATGATACTGAGTCCCATAGAAATGTTACTTGCAAAAATGAGGTTATCAGAGTTGCTATATGTTGATGAGGCAGTGTTGCTATCTGTAGGTCAAATGGGCTTGAAAGCTTTGTGTATGTGCCTTCAAGTCAGTCTTGATTCCTGGTGACTGCATGAACAAGTCTGTGTAATTTTCTTGGCAAGGTTTTTCAGAAGTGGTTTGCCATTGCCTCCTTCCTAGGGCTGTGAGGGAGTGACTGGCCCAAGGTCACCCAGCTGGCTTTGTGCCTAAGGTGGGACTAGAACTCACAGTATTCCAGTTTCTAGCCTGATGCCTTAACCACTACAAACTGGCCCTCTTGAAAGCTTTGCTTAGGGAATTTTCTAGCTCCTGCAAGCATGAAGCTTTTTCAATCAATTATGAAAAAACCAAAATTTGAACTTTTTTTCCCTAAAGTAATATATCATTAGTTTGTCAAGAACCACATGTTAGTTTATCAATGAAAGCCCTTAAGAAGAAGGTAACTTTTTAATTTCAAGGAAGTAAAAATAATAGACTATGCCATAATCTTCTGTTCCTTCTACAATGATTTATATTCATATAACTTATTCAAGTGTACATTTTGATTCCAAGAAGATGATCCAATTCTTTTGTAGTCTTCCTCCTCTCTGACTAAGTCAAATCAATTACACAAATGTTAGGCAATTTTTTTTCTATCCTCAGAGAAGATGAAGACTGAACTAGTTCACTGTAAAACATAATAATTCTGGCATTGAAGTTCTTGAAATTGTGAAATGTTCTGGCTCTTGTCTGTACATGTAATATTTATTGTTTTACTATATTATAGTGGAGGTCTGTGGATTACCTAATAAAAATAATTCCATTTATGTAAGGAGCCATTACAGGAGTCTGTTCCTTATCTTGAGAGGAGATTTCATCAAAACTATGGTCCTAATTCTAGTGGCTCCTGATATAATCTATTTTAAATTCCCTTAAGTCTATACAGCTCAAGGATATCTTTTCCCTTTGCGATGAATCCTCTATTCTCATATGCAGTGCCCTCTGCTTTTGGTCTGCACATACTTATCCAATAATTCATGAAAAACAGATGAGCTTATTTAGTCAAGTATATCAGTAAACTATGAAGAATATTATTCTTCCTGCCAGGAGGTATCTTGATGACTTTGGGGATTTTAACAGGTGCTATTTGAGGTAGTTGTCCCAGTTCACATTCATTTATAGGTGTCTCTGAGGCCTATCATGAAAACATTTTATAGATAAGCCCTGATAAAAGGTGACCAAAGAGAATATAGCTGTACATTTTAAGAAAGACATCTTGGGTTATGTCTAAATGAATAATTTAAAAGAAAATTTGCAAACATTAATCTTGTTAGGCTTGATCTATTCACTGAGGAGAAAGTAAATTTCTAGAACAGAAATGATTGGGGGTGGGTGAGTGAATGGAGATTAAGACTTTAAAGATAAAAAAGGGAAATTGGTCTTGATGAGTTCTTGCATTCTGTCTTCTCTGTCTTGGTCATGGCCTCAAGAGCTCTCTATAGATAAGGAAGAAAATCAGGAGAAAGTGTTCCAAGGAGCCGACCCTGTGCTGCTGAGCCCAGCAATTGCTAAGCCAACGGTGGGCACCATCATTCTAGTCTTGGTAGATTCTGACCCACTCTGGATCATCCTCCATCGACTCCTTAAGAATGACAGCAATTGAAGAAAGAAGAGCAAAAGGCAGCAACAGAAGAGACAGGCAGAGCTACTCAGGAATAGACTGCTGAAGGAAACTAGACCTAATGAAGGATAGCTGAGCTTGGGCAAGATCAGAGGCTGCCTGTAATTAGAAAACAATCTGGTCTTGATAAAGATGTTGGAACAATAATGGTCTGTGAAGGCCTTCTCTGTTCTCATCTTAAAATTCCTAGCTGTCATGACCCTTTCCTGAAAATTAATTTTCTGATGCTCTCACTTGCTACTTTTATTTCTACAGTCTCCCCAGTGAGTTTGCTTATATGTGTATGAAACTTGGACTGAATTTAGAACTTCAGTATAAACCTGATGGATTTACTGCTACTTGAAGTTAGAAAAGAAGAGCTGTTCATAAGGCCTGGATAGTCTCTTTTTCTCTCTCTCACACACACACTCACAAACTGACAGCCTTGTTTCTCTCACTCTCTCCTTACACAGCAAATTGCTAAGAAAGTGAAAAATACCCTGAACTGATCTATTTGCAAGGAAGTTTTGAATTAAGATGAGATGATATGAAATTAGACAAGAGTCTACCCTTGTTGCATATACTGGTATTTCTATTACTGCAAGATTTCTGCTTAAATATGGTTCCTTCTCCTGTACAGGGACCTACATGCCCTTTTTGTGTCTGTGGGCCCAATTCACCATGAAATGAGAGAGAGAGAGAGAGAGAGAGAGTTTGGTCTAGTGGTTAAGGCGCTGGGCTAGAAACCAGGAGGCTGGGAGTTCTAGTCCTGCCTTAGGCATGAAAGCCATCTGGGTGACCTTGGGCCAGTCACTCTCTCTCAGCCCAACTCATCTCACAAGGTTGTTGTTGTGGGGAATATAGGAGGAGGAAAGAGTATTAGGTATGTTCGCCGCCTTGAGTTATTTATAAAAATAATAAAGGCAGGTTAAAAATTAAAACAAACAAACATACAACATAGGAGGTGAATAAGTGTGCCATTATCAGATTGGTATAGCTGATTTCTGTTCTGTTCTAATCTCAGGTCAAGGCAGTGAGGTGGTGGGATTAGCGTGCTAGTAAAGCAGTAAAGCAGTAATGGTCTCAGTACCTTGGAGAGCTTTAAGTACACAGATTACTCTGAAAAAAAAAACCTGGAAGTTAAGGGAGGCCTTATTATTTCCTCTGTCCCCAATTAGACTTTTTAAATTGGGTATTATGGATCGTTAAAAAGCACAAAGTATAGCTGGAATGAAAACTCATCAGTGACCATTCTGTCTTGGAATCTATAGGCTCATGACTCTCCCTCTTGGATACTTTGAGCCTGATGGTATTCTTCAGCTAGTGTTGTATCAGGAGCAGACTCAAACAGGTCAGTCTCCTCTAAATTTTGGTTGTCATTTAATCTGGGGGTGTGTCACAACCATTGATATGTGAGG
Source organism: Candoia aspera (assembly GCF_035149785.1). Taxonomy (NCBI): domain Eukaryota; kingdom Metazoa; phylum Chordata; class Lepidosauria; order Squamata; family Candoiidae; genus Candoia; species Candoia aspera. Next base: position 182,690,340 of record NC_086155.1, read on the forward strand.
CTCTGCTCAGCTCTGAGGAATGTTGACTACAATGAATTGATTCAGCCAGTACCCATATTACTGAATCATCTCCACATATGGTCTTCATTAACACATATAACCACCATCAGAAACATGAAATGCACAGAGCCTTATAGGCAGCCAAGAGGCACATATCCATTCAAAAAAATACAGTAGATTCTCAAATAATTGTGACTCTAAAATGGAATAATTAATTAATTTAAAATCTGTACTGAGAAGTTTGAAATGGCAAATAAAACAAGAGTCTGAATTTAGCAGGCTTTCCTGTCTCTTACAGTTTTCATTTGGACAGGTAACTATGTCAACAAGTAATTGGACTCCATGATGCATTTATAAAGACCAAGACTCTTGTACTGAGACTTTTGTATCAAAATATTGATGATGATGATGATGATGATGATGATGATGATGATGATGATGATGATGATAGTACCAATAGTAATAGGTGCCTTGGGTGCAAATCTAAAACATCTGGAGCACCACTTGAACACCATCAGCATTGACAAAATCACCATCAGTCAATTGCAAAAGGCGGCTTTACTTGGAACAGCTTACATCTTGTACCAGGACGGGGATTTGCTTTCCTTATCCAGCAATAGAAGTTGATGATAAGAAAAAAATCCTCAGGAAAAAAAGAAAACAACACTATGCCTGATAATCTGCCAACCTCAGACAGGTTTTGTGTAGATAATTTTTTATTGGAACCTATAAACTACAGTGTTTGAAAGTTCAATAATGAGATAAAGCAGCATTAAGGCTGTAGCCCTTTACAGCAACCTTTCCTAATTTAATGCTCTAGAGGTGTGCTGGACTCAAGTTTTCATAAACCTCAGTCAGTGTGGCCAATACTGAGGGATTATGGTAGCTGAAAGCAAGTTCCTTCACTGGATATTATTTTAGGTTTATTATTTAAACCATTATTATGGGTTTTTTTTAAAAAAATATATATGAGACTATATATCCAAGGCAAGATCTTCTGATTAAAAGCTCAGAAGCAAAAGTATCTGAAATAACTTGTAACAGTGTGATCTCTTGAGGTTTTCTACCTTATATCTGAGCAGAGGAAGTGTATGAATTACTAATTTCACTAAATTTGCCAATAACAAGGAGATTTCCCATTATGTAAATTGCAACCCATCCTTTGCTTATTAACCTAAACAAACCTAAACAAAAGATATCCTATTCTAGATTAGGCTTTGTGGGGAGTTAGGTTCCCTGTGGGGGAACTAAAAATTACAAGCTTTATATGATTACATGCAAAGAAGACAAATGCAAGATACCCTTTCAAAATTCCTCAGGTTTCATAAGAAAATGCATAGCTGTGTAAAGAATAAGAACATTGGACTCACAATAAGATAATGGAAAACTAAGGGTTGGGTTTATGCATTGCATTAAATCATAATGTAGTTTGCTTCTGGCTAAATGAGATATATGAAAGTGCTGTATGAATGACAAAATATTCTCGTGAGGTAAACATAGGAAACTCAGAATCCTGCTTCATCAGAGGGGAGATGTGCTGACTTTTGCAATTCTCTCCAGCAAAATTGATGGTTTCATTTTATATTTTACACGGATGCCGGTGATTCACAAGTATCATCTTCAGACTACCTATAGGCAAAAGTTATTATTTACTACACACGCACGCGCACACACACACACAGCTGAATCCAGTGAATAAATGACCTTCTGTTATATATGATAATAAAACAGAATGAAATAGTATCATGTACTTTTTAATCAACTTAAATATGCACGTGAGACATTTTCAGTCAACGCCTGTTGAGCCTGACAGTAGTGGAAAATAAAATGAACTCATTTATTTGGGTATAACGTATAGTTGTTTAAAAATCAGACTGAATGGGTTTCCAAGTGTTATCCAACTTACTGGGGCATATTTGTATAGAAAACACCCTAATTTATCTTGGAATAAAAAGAAAATGAATGAAGCAATGTAAATGGGTAAATTGAGATTATGGCATTTTACTTTTCACTGGGACATGAAGGGAAAAAAGAAAACATGCCTACAAGATACAAAGTGAATCTCTGGCTCCATGGAGTAAAAATATTAATAATGAAGATGCTGCTGCAGATGATGATGATGATGATGATAGTACCAATAGTAATAGGTGCCTTGGGTGCAATTCTAAAACATCTGGAGCACCACTTGAACACAATCAGCATTGACAAAATCACCATCAGTCAATTGCAAAAGGCGGCTTTACTTGGAACAGCTTACATCCTGTGACAATATCTTTAATATTATTAAACAACAACATCTGCCTATTCCAAGTCCTTGGGAAGGACTCCATAGGTGGACAAAAATGCAAATTCCAGTGTAAACATCTGGCTGACTGTGTGACCAACCATACTAATAATATACCACCCAACTCCCAGCAACTCTGGGCACTTTACAAATTGTTAAAAACATTTAAGAACAAAAAACAATACAAAAACCTTAAAACACAGCTGTCTGGACAAGTCCCTGTGGTTTTCTTAGCAAGATTTTCAGAGGTGGTTTGCCACTGCCTTCTTCCTAGGGCTGAGGTAGAAAGACACTGGTCCAAAGTAATCCAGCTGGCTTTGTGCTTTTTAGCATGTACTTAAATTAGTCGCTCATGCTTCCTTGGTGCTTAAATGCAAACCCAAATCCATTTGGGCATTTTTAGTCCTCTTTCAAGTATTTGGAACTGCTTGAATTAGTTCATCTAGTCATGTTGCAAATTTAAGTTTATGGTCTACAATTCTGTAAGATCCTACCTACTTTCATAACAGATGTCTTTCCATGGAGAAAATAACTGCTGAAATACAACTAAGTTTCTCTGAATGCTAATGCAGATTCTCCCTGCTAATTTATATAAATCAGAATGGATGCTGATTGAAAAATTCAGATTTTTTCAAATATTACTTTTCAAATAAATTTTCAAATTATTGCACAACAGATATTACTTATTTGATATTCATCTTAACTTGAAATGCATGGATATGCATGCCTCAGTTTAAATTATGATCACTTCCCTATCCTAGAACAGAATTTGAGTGGTTGTTGGCCACAACCCTGCCTCCTTGGCACTTAAATGCAAAGAAAATTGCATGAGGCCATCCAGTGAAGGATAATACTATCAGAATGGCTGAAGTCAACATTTCTTGGCCCTTTTTTGCTTTCTTTTGTTTTTGGTACATTTTTTGGGATTTTAAGGACAATGTCCTATCACTACTTTCAACCCACTGATTCCCTGAAAACTGCTGTTAACAAAATGTAAATAAGCCCGCAGGGGCGGGGGGGAGATAGCATGAGAAAGGAACTGAAAGTTGCTCTGCTTTGACTCTCTTTGGTCAAAGAGGGAGGGAAGGGGAAATGCTAATCAGGCTTTCAATATTCAGTTATTATTTTATATTATAATAGAGTTCCAGTATTTTTTGTGGAGTTCATTTCCTGATCTTGCCTATCCTGAAGGGCTGGCAGAGACTGATTTTTGAGACATTTTTTCAGGGTGGAGGTTAAAGGTAAGGATTCCTACCAACCTCCCATGATCAAATAAGGCCCAAATCAGTCAGAAAAGCATGATTTGTAGTTGTTGGGAGGGTTGTTGGGGTAAACAGCAGCAAGGGAATGGGAGTTCTTTGGGAGACAAACTGAGCCCATGCTTATCCTTAAGTCTGAAAAAAGAAAAGAAAATTTTGCTGTCATCATTTGTGTCAGCCCTTCTAGGTAAACCAGACAGCAAACTCGACTAGATGAACTAATAACTAATTCTACTTTATTGTAAGGCTACAGTAACAGAATCTTGCAAGTCTGAAAGTACAGATCTCCCGCCCTCCCTATTTATCACTTGAGTGGTCCGGGAAGGTCTTTCCTAAATTTCTTCTTCAAATCATCACCCTCTCTCGGACTCCCTTTTCTTTTATCTGATAATTCCCTAGGCAGCATCTCTTCCCTCTGTTCCAAGGTCACCCTTACATTCCATCACAATTTGATTATTCTGCCAATGAAAATCCGCTGATGTGATCTCAGGGTATGAACCTGCAAGTGGGGTAATGGGGGTATATTTGTCTGATGATGTGCAAATTGCCCATCTCTGACCTAGGAGAACAATCAGGATCAAAGTCAAGACACATGGCTATGTGCTTTGCAGTTAAAAGCTGTACACTGGATCTACATTTATAGTTTGTGTGTGTGTATAAAATGAGTGGCTGTTGCACTCATTTGGGGTCAACTTATAAATCGTCACACATATAAATCAGCCATATACATTTTATTGCCATAATACATTATATATTTTAATATATATTTAATGGTAAAATCACTAGTGCAGGGATTTCATCTTCTTAAAGATATTTTGTTATTCCATAAATGAGATGCTGGCTTCCAGCCACAACGAAGTGCTTACTCAGTGTGATTTCCAAACTGCCAATAGAATTACAGTGCAGCAGGATTAAACAGGCTATCATCTCCCATCACTCCAAATGTGAGCATCTGGGATTGCACCATGTCATTTTATTAGTGGATTGTAGATTGCTGCATAATAAATTAATTTAATAGACCAACAAGGATAATTGCTAGACTTTCTCATCTTCTGACATCAGCTAATCTTGATGACTCCTGGTTTGCTGAGTGTCTCAGATTTGTTGTGCTCCTATGTTCCCATTACTCTCAGCCTTCTCTGCTAGGAGAAGGAATAGCTGAAATGTAAAACTGATTTCTGGGCTTTTGCCTTGTTAATAGCCTTCAGTTTATAGAACACTTTGGAATCTATGAAATACTTACCCAGAGTCCCAAAAGATTTCTAATCATTCGATTATGTAGAGAGGAAACCAAGAAATAAGCCCTCAATTCTCTTCCCCTCCAGGACAGATTTTTGTTTGTGTGTTTGTTTACTAGGTTTTATATGCCATTCTATTCTGTGGAGACTCAGAGTGTCTCCACAAAACCCACTGCAGTAAGAGCATTGAAAACAGTACAACAAAAACCCCAAGGAAATACCTCCCTCCCCCACAAAACCCCCCAACAAATTATATTGCAATACATTTTGGACCAAAGGAGTAGCAAACATCAACATTTACTGTGCCTCCCTCTTCCCAACAGTTCTTCACCAAGTCTTTTGGAACAGTCAGCATTAAGTGGCTTTCTGCAATGTTAAGAGGCAGGGAGCTAATCTAATCTTGGTGGAGAGGATGCTGTTCCAAACAAGGGGAGCCACAGCTGAGGGGCCTCGTTTCCAGGATATCTAGAGATGGTACTCTATTAAAGAGGGGACCCAAAGACAGCCCACTCTTCTGGATCTTATTAGATAGGCAGAAACCAGTAGGAGAAAGTAGAACCAAAGGTATCATGGTTGAAAGCCATGTAGGGTTTCATGGGTGACAACCAGCCTCTTGAATTGCATCTTTACAACCATTAGTTCTGTGTATTGTGACTATGAAGTTGCTTAAATTCATAACTACCTTGGTCAGGATAGTAATTTGTCTAGCTTCTGATTTTGGGAAACATTCCAAATCAAATCAGAAGTCCTTATTTGACTCAGAATCCAGAAGGAGATTTTGACCATATAGACAATATTCAGTAGGCTCTGTATCTGGAAGAATCATTTAATATATGTACTTAATAAAAGTCTTATTAGCCATTTTTGGACATCACCAATAACATTTGTACCTAAGCTTAAATGCATGTATAACAAGTGGGGCCATGTCTCCTATCCCCAGCCATGTCAATTGTCCCTTGCTTTCTATGCATTCTCACACTGAATCTTTGCAAATGGAAAATCTTTGAGTTCAGTTGGAGGTATTAAGATTTCTATGAGATCAGGAATCCTACACTGACAAGGCTTCTGACTGCACAGAAGCCTTTAATACACAGCTGTATGCATACTGACTTCCACTTTGATTCCAACATGTCAGTATGTGAATTTCCAGGAAATGTCTTTCTTTTTTTTTTATTTTTATGGGTCATTTTTTTCAACTTTTTTTTTCTTTTTGCCAGAATAGTGGTTGTCCTGCATAACCAGATGGAGGACTTCCTTTTGATTCTGCATACACTTATTTTGAAAGGGGCAGGACAGTTACCTGTATTTCCAAGCAGATCTCCACTTTATAATATGCTTTGGACATCTTTGATTATTGCTCATTTCTACTTAGATCATTTTAATTAATTTTAAAACAGTTTCTCTTTCTTCAAAAGCCATATTCAAAGTATCTTAGCTTGCCTTGCAGTGTAGTATGTTGCATGTAATGTTCCTGCTTGAATATGGTAACCCTACTGTTAAACTTCTTCATTTAAGCTTTTGGCCAATCGTGAAAATATCCACACAGGTGTTAGACATTGGATAATCTCTATTTCATGAATCAAGTATTTCTGCCTCCATGTCTCATAATGGCACAACTCGGAATCCATTTTATTCATGAGAAATAAGCTAAGCTTAAATGAAAAAACTGGTAAGTGAAGCAACTCTTTTGACTTCTCCTCCTGAGGCTGCCCAGGATCATTATACATCACTGGATTTAAGAGGGAGAAGCAAAATATGGTAGTAATTATACTGACTTCTTAATTTGCTATCCCTTTCTGCAATATAACTAATAAAAAGAGCAACTTTTAGGTGTACCTGCTTGTATCTTGAAGGAGTTTGTCATGCATTTCTACTATTGAGAAAAGGAGGGATTATTCCTAATGTTTATTTTTTATTCTGAAATGTATCAGAATTAATGCTTTAAAATTATTTTTGAAGTTGGAAAATGTTATGGTGAGATGGTTGTATTCATTGCTTGTTATTAGTGCTATATTTTTAGTTGCTAACAAGTAACAGTGGTGAAAAATATGGAAATTATAGTATTAGTTTCCATTTTCCTTGTTAGACTTCATTAACAAATGCATAAATTTGCATGCAGATTTTGCTAAAAAAAATCACACATGTAGGAACCCTTGTTTTTATTCCTGCCTGTGTTGATTTCTTTGATTATGTTTTAGTCATATGAAGAGCTTGATTTGTTCTATAAATAGATATATAGACTTTAGACAGATAAGAAAGCACAGAATTGGAAAGGGATAATTAAACCATCTTTCCCAATGCAGACATCCAAGTTAAAGTATCCCTGACAAACGGCTCCCTAATCCCCACTTGAACACAGCCAGGTATGTAAAGGGACATGCCAGATATACACCCCTATCAAAATTGTGGATACAGAATGAAGTCTTCTATGAAATATTACATAAATCCACAATTTATCAGAGCTGGATTAACCACTTGGATAACCCATTTTTTTTATAATTACTTATGATGAAACTAAATAAATTAAATCCAACTAATCAGAGATAGTTCAGTGGAATTGTCGGACATGGATATCAGCTTTTTTAAAGCCAGGAAGTATAATGACAGGCAGCCAAATGAAATGAAAAGTTATTAGGCAGAAAAAAAACATGCATCATCCCTGTTTTTGAATTGTGCCAGATAATTGGAAAGGAAAAAAAAAAACAATTTTTAGCCTAATGTAGTACGGCAGAGTCAGTTATAGATTTACTTATTAGACTTATACTCTATATTTTCCCTAAAGAATTCAGGAAAGTTACATTCATTTCCAGAAACACTCTCATCATTTACATTCAGCCTTGCTCATCTTCTGTGGTACAAATAGAGGCTATTGCTGAAATTCAGATTATATACAGTGGATGATCAAAGGGTTGATCTATATGGCTAGTTTGTCCCAGGCCACTGACTTTTTCTCACCCAGCCTACCTAGAAGGCAACCACTGCCCATTTTTTTCAGCTACATGTCAAAGCCAGTCTTTTCTGACTTGTGCCAGCTCAAACGGTGCTGTCCAATTTTGCCTGCTGTGCTTCATTTCAATGTAGGCAAATACCACCTCTGGTCACTGGTTGCTGCCCCCAACAGTCACTATTTTTAAAAAAAGTTCATCAGTGGAATGATGGAAAAATTGAGGTGTTTGGGTTTTTTTATAACAAGTTCACTGATGAAACAGTGAAATTATGGATCTTTTCTTTTCTAACCAGGTAAACTAGCTCAAGTGAAAGGAAAATTGTAATTTTTTTTTCCCTGTTACCAGCCCAGGGAAGATAAAGCAACAGGGAACTCATCAACCAGGGGACATAGAAAACATGGTTTGGGCTGACCAGCAGTTGAAGGCTGCAGTGCAAAAAGAGAGCAGGACCATCTCATATCTCATTACATATGTTCAGTTGAACATCTTCGTGAAGGATGCACATGTAAAACTTAATCACCTTTTAGATTGTTTCCTAGAAAACTGGGGTCCACACTGAACTGGAAAGCTTTCTTTATGGAAGTGCACTTGAACAGGTTCCATACAAGTGATAAACTGAACATATGTGGTGCTTTCAGCATTTGCTTTGGGTTTCCGTCTCTTGTCTTCACAACAGCCTCTGCTCAGTCTACCCTGTTCAATACCACAGGAAAAATGTAGGTCAGGAGTGAAAATTATTTACAGAGGCAAACCCTTTATGGGTGATGCAAACAAGAAAGCCAAGATAAAGATAGAGAATATTTATTTACGTATACACTAACACCCAAAAGGAATAAATCAACAATCTAATTTCTGAGAAAAGTCCTTCTGAGACCAAAGTAATGACATTTCACAGAATTCACAAAGGAAATTGTTTTAATGTAACATCAGATCAGCCAAAAGCTTTGAATGTTTTGGGAGTTTCAAGGGGAGCAGAGGAGACAATTTAAGAAGGAGGAAAATGCTTTCTCAGTTCAACAGACACTGCAACCATCTGTTGGGGATGTTTTAAATTGGATTCATGCATTAATTAGCAGGTTGATCTCAGCTTAAATGGGCCCTTTCAAATCCCTGATACTACAAAAACAGATTATTTATTTATCAAATTTCTACGAACACCCATCTATCCAAGGAAACCGTGGGCACCAAACATAAAACAAATTACAAACCATTAAAAACCAAAACAAAACCCAAGCCGAGGCCCCTATAAAAAATTGATATCTCTTCATATAACCTACATACACAGCTCTAGTAAACTAACGCCCTGGCCCCAATATATTCCTCAGAAATATATTATACACAGGGCTTCTTTAGATATTTGGAAGAAATGGCAACCAACTTACTCATACCCACCCTATGTTTTTGTATATATAAAAAAAATGTGGGAAAAATATATTCTGTCTTATCACCAAATTCTACAACTATTTTAAGCACAGTTTCAAAATTATTCTAACAGTAATTTCAGCTCCACCTCAACTGAAATTGTGATTAATGATCCTCTTTGTAGACCATCATCTTTTGTGTCAGCAATCTTCTCATGAAACTGAATATAAAATCAACCAAAATATTTTTGCCATTGCTGGCATATTTGGATATCATGTTTTAATATACAATATTTAGGAGGATTTTAATGGGAAAAGCAATCCTCATTTCAGACATCCTTGTAACAATGTGATTCTGCTTCATATTGCCCCACAAAGAAAATCCCCTTGTGAGGCTTCAGCAGGAGGTATTTATCTATTAGAAGAACTTTTTTTTTTCTTTCCCATCTGTGCCATCTTTGATAATGATGTGATCAAGATGTTCCAGATTGCTCCCTGGCTTCAGCTGCATTTTGATTTTTGTTATAAGACAAAATTGACTTTTTTATCCCAATTAATCCATGCTGCTGCAAATTCTGTGAAATTTTGTTTCAAAAAACAGAAGCAAAAATGCAAGATAAGTATATTTTCCAAAACCTACAGATCTTCTGCACACAGGATTAAGTACTCCACTGTTACCATTCTCTCTTTCTCTCACTCTCTCTCTCTGTGGGTGTATGGGTGTGTACACACACACACACACACACACTGTATAAAACTCAGTCAGTACACATCTAAAATCCAGTCTTAAACCCAGTCAATGTAAACACCAGACAAGGAGCTGATTTATGTCTTTATTGTTGTAGATGATAACAGTATGCCCCAATAATAATCATCGGCTTTTGAAAGTAAATGTATATAGCCTGTTATCCTGATGGTGCTTTTGCATATGGACATCATGAACCTACAAATTACTTTTAACAGAGGCATTATTATAGTAATTATAGTTATTGGGTGCTCGTGCTGGTACCAATGAAATTCATATGCCATTCTCATGGAAATCATAGAGCAACAAAGCGTACCAATTTTCTTAAATGTATATCAGTCACAAATGATTGCTTTCTCCACCCAAATGGACACACAAGATGGCTGACGTTAGCAGCCAAAAGCAAAGAAAGTTTGTTCAGAATCTCACACAGGATTCACAGAGCTCTTTCCTCAACACAGTTTTCACAGAATTACAGCTGAATTTATGAAAACAGTTGAAATTAAAAGAATATTATAGTCTTTAAAAAGTAAGGAAACTTTATAAGACTGCCTATCAAACCAAAACCATTATCTACAAGAAGTCTTGTAAACCTCTTCATTTTATAACTAGGGAACCACAAATACTCCTCTTGGTTTGACTTCCCTCATGTTTTGTTCCACAGCAATACCACATAATTATCATAGTGTCCTCACACAGGTTTTCATATGAAAAAGAGGATCAGGAGAAGCAGGACCAAGACAAAGAACTGGAGGAGCAAAGTCTAGCTGCACCTCTGAGTATGGCAGAACTGACTTCCTCCATTTCTGATCCTGATATATTTTCAATGCTCTCAAGTCTGCTCCAAGCAACATCAACACTACCACAAGAAGAGCCAAAGAAGAGAGATATAGAGAGGGGCCAAATCACTTGGAAGAACAGGAGCAATGGCCCACTTGGGAGTAACAGATGTGAGCTACATTACAGTAACAGAATATCCGCTCTCCTAATCATCATCATCATCATCATATTTATTATTATTATCATTATTATTATTATTATTTAAATTGCGGAATTTTTAAAAATATGGCTTATTTCATGGTTTGTTTTTTTACTGTATGCTGCCCAGAGTCACATTTTGTGAGATGGGTGGCTATATAAAAATGATGAAATAAATAAATAAATAAATAAATAAGGATGTTCTTATTAAAGAATTCTAGTGCATAAGAGAGATAAATTTATGACTAGATGATTACCTAGAAAAAGTCAATGACAATCAGCCCCAACTTAGGGAAGGCAGCTGAGAATAACCATGGAGGGAACAATACTGGTATATCTGCCCCTCCTGCCCCTCCTTGAATGTAAGGGAGTATCTGAAGAGGCCATGATGATTCATCTGAGACTACTGAAAAACTAATACTGTGTTCTATTAAAGTATCATGAAATAAGGCCCTTATAAAATGGCTTTATTGGAAGTTGTTCCAAAGACTGATGGCAAAGAGATTCCATGTAGAAGCTGCCTACAACTCAATACTTTTCTTACTCATCTGTTGTATCATACACTTTTGCTTAAAACATTTCACATTTAGACAATCCTCTTCCATTATAACATATTTCAGTTGATTTATAACTATAATCTGCTCATGATCCAGTTTTTCACACAGCTTTGCCAATCCTTGGTATCGATTTGTCAGAATGTGACAGCTTTACTCTGCAGAGTTACATGGAAAGCTGGACTCAGCATTTCTACCTCAAATATTAATTAAATGGGATGGAGGGAGGAAGAGAAGAACAACATGCTGCTATTCCTTGAAATGAGCCAAACAATAATTGGTTCAGCATTAGATAGACAATTATCTTATTCCGGCTGTCCCCTTTTTCTAGGCTGCTAGCCTACTGTTGAGTCCTTAGGCCCCTTTTCAGTTACTGCCAGCAGCTTGGGCTTTGATGGGAACCTCCCAGTGGGCCCCTGTACCCACCTGCTGGTGCATTGGGCCCATATGCCCTTTATCAGCACTCTGGACTTATTACTTTACCCAGAGTCATAACTGGAGCAACGGACAATCTGGTAATTTCTAGCTCAATAGTACTTACACCTTGCCAGGATTCCATTTCAGCTTCTTCATTCCCATCTAATCCCTTGCAGCCTCTTGACACCAGATCAAGAAATGATTAGACTTGTCTTATTTGTAGCTCTGGGATGGAACATGGGACCATATTTTTAAATAAAATATATTCAACATTTTCTTTTACACAATCAAATCTCATCCTATTAATAATCTCATATTTTGTATCAGACTTTATTCTCATGCTTTAAAAAAATGAAGGAATGGGAGAAGAATCTTCTGATTGAAAAAAAAATCCAAAAATGGAACTAACATAATTACAATAGCATTTCAGTGACCAGAGAGTAAAAAAATGATCAAAAGACTATAAATCGGTCTTGTCAATAAACGAAACAGAAACATATAATACAGATATTAAGATCTGCATGATTCAGATGTATCTGTTTTTGTAACAGATGCTCTTAGAATATCTGATGCTACCAGTGAAGAGTCATGCTGAGTAATCAGTCTTATGAGAAAGGAAGCAATATGCTAAATACTGATTCTTATACAAGTAAAATAGCATTTCTGGAAAGCCTCAGAACCTGAGGGTGCGCTTCATTACCGTTTACATTTCTTATTGGCTAGGGCTACTATATCTGAGCTGCAAAAATCTGGATATCCACTAAATGGCAGCAAATCACCCAGATTTTTGCAGTGCAGATACAAGAGTGCTGTGCTTTTGCTTCACAACGATCAAGCTTTATTCATTTACATTTATTTATTTATGTATATGTTGAATTCAGTCACCACCCATCTCACTCAGAGCGACTCTTTCTTTACAGTTACATGCTGTAGCTGAATATTTTAATTCTCTTCAGATCACCTCAATCCTTACAGCAACCTTGCAAATAAGTCGGAACTGTTATCGACAAAGACTATTCTTTGGAGAAAGTGCTAGAGCTTCCTAACCTAGGAGATGACCAGAAACAAATTTATCTGAGAGATCTTACAGCTAACCAAAAACATGTTGGTCCATTTGGACCCATCCCCTTTAGGATTAAAAGTGTTCACCCTTTCCTTTTAAGGAACCTTGACAGTCAGACAAAAATTATCTATATAAAAAAGTAAAAGCTGAAGTCTTTGTAAAGAAGGATTTATTCCCAAATAAGAATCCTCTCTCGATTCTCTCCACTTCAAGGAGAATCGCTGACTCTGACATGACTCTGAGAAATTATTCTTTAAATGTGTATTATTTCACATCTGTATTATTTCAAGTTTATTATTTCATTACATTTAATCAATCATTCATCAATGTAAATATGTCATCAAGTTGGAGTTGACTCTCAATGACCACATAAATAGACTTCCTCCAAGATCATCTGTCCTCAGTCTGGCCCTTTGGGCCTCTCAGTGGTGCTTTCTTTGCTGTTCTAATCTAGTCCAAACTATTTGTTGCTGGTCATCCTCCTGTTTTCTTCCATTTTTCCAAGCATTATGGACTTCTCAGGGGAACTGGGTCTTTGCACAATATATCCAAAATGTGATAGTTTAAGCTTGTTATTTGTGCCTTGTGTGGGACATTTTGGCTGTCCACAGTATTATCTAATACCAGCGTTCAAAAGTGCCAATATTCTTTCTATCCTGTTTCTTCAAAGTCCAACTTTTGCATCTACAGAGCATCACAGGGAAAACCACTGTCTGTACAATTTGAAGCTTTGTAGGCATAGACACATCTGAATATCTTTTCCAGTACTTTCATTGCTACTATTTTATTAATTTTGGATTGCTTAATTAATAATCAAACTTAATTTCAAAGGTACTTACTGAAAAGTTCTTATATGCCTTGAACTTCATTAGGAACAATTTTTGCAACCAGAATAATTGGGATCTACCTGTAGAAACCTCATGCTTGTGCAAACTACCGGAATTGGTGATTGGGTATAATAGGGATGGCAGCAAGGGGCCTGAATTTCAACTTTTATTAGTAGGTTTTTGAGAATCATAGAGGCCTAGCTGGTGTTGGGAAGATGTCATGAGGATGAGTTGACCTGCAAATGTTCAGCTTTAGGGGAAAAGTAGGTTTATTTTCTCCCCCACCAAGACAAGCAAACCCTGAGCTAAAATGATATTGCCTGTATCATCAGCCCGTCCCACCCGATCATGCAGAGGGGGCATCCTGAGGACCCCGTTGATAAGAGAATTCCATGCGGCGGGGTCCAGGAGGCAGGCCTTCTCGGCAGTAGCGCGCGCCCTCTGGAACATCTTGCCCCCAGAGGTAAGATTAGCCCTATTGCTCCTAGCCTTCTGGAGGAAGTTGAAGACCTGGCTCTGCCACCTGGCCTGGGGTGGGGAGGAGAATCAACATACTTGGGGTTGGCTGGTACCTTGAAGTGCCCCTCCTACATGATGATTGAAGAGATCATAGCCATCTGGATTTTATGAGCTGAGGTAGTTAAGAAATTGTTTTGGTTTTTAATGGGATTTTATTGGAATTTTACTGTGTATTTATTTGAGTTTTTATTGTATATTTATTCTGTGTTGTAAACCACCCAGAGTCCCTCTGGTCAGAGGAGTTGGGCAGTGACAAATTTGACAAATAAATGAATAAATAAATATTGCTGAAAATTAATGCCTTATTCCTGAATTTCTGATGATGATCTTGACAGGTTTGAATACTGCACAGATTAGGTTGGTATCATACGCAAAGAAGGGGCTCAGGTTGTGCTAGACAGACAGACAGACAGACAGACAGACAGACATAGAATGCATCCTTGGTTGATTTTCCTGCACCATAAAAATGAAAGGGAAGCAAATAGTTACAGCAGTGTTTCTCAACCTTTGCAACTTGAAGATGCATGGACTTCAACTCCCAGAATTCCCCAGCCACATGCTGCTGGCTGGGGAATTCTGGGAGTTGAAGTCCACGCATCTTCAAGTTGCAGTGGTTGAGAAACACTGAGTTAAAGTATAAGAGCTATGAAAGATGACTATATTCCATGACTGTCGTACTATGATCCACCAGACATTTTCCCAAAGAGCTCAAAATGGCATGTAATAGGATTTTTTAGCTAATGGTCAACTTGCCCTGCTCAGTGCTATCTGGCAGGCTACCTCTGAGGTGATACATAATAAAGAAAATTTGGAGGATTTAAGAAATGGTTGATGAGTAGCTTTGATAGTGACAGAGGTATGTAGAGCTACTCTACTATAATATTAATAAGGGATTAAACTAATAAAAAGAATACAACTATGAAGCACAATTGTTGCTGAATTCCTTTGTCTGCTCCAGTTCAAGGCTGTGCAAATCAGATACTTGCACAGTCTAGTATTTTAGAAGTGAGAGACCACCTTGGTTATAAATTCTGTAATATTACCCTAGGCACTAGGCATCAGCATACTAGGAGGCTGAGGACTGAAGAAATAAGAGAATTAGAAAGCTTATTATTATTACCAGTCCAGATTTATGCCTCAAGCATAATAAATATTAACTTTCATTCTTTTAGTTTTGCTGCTCTTCTGTCAGTATGCTTCAAGCCTTCTCATTCTTCTTTAATTATTTATCCAGCATTTCCTTATATTTTAGTTCCTGGGGATTTTATTTCTGTGATGTGTATAAAGAAAATACAACCATTCTAAGCAAAACCAAAGCCTTCCTCAAACCAACAGCCATTAAAAGGGTTCGTTTCCCTTATTCTTCAGGGTCTTCATGTTTTGGATGAAGTTTCCAGTTTTCAGCAGAGTTTACAATGAAGATAGAACAGTTTTCAGCTGAAGAAGAAAAGGCATCTGTCAATAGTTTGAGATCAGTAACTATCCTTTGTGTCTCAGTTGACACATTTGGATTTTCAGAAGATATCATGGGTGCCCTCACAAAATGGCTGCCAAGGGGAAGGTTGCACACTCATAAAGTGGCTGCCATAGTCAATCACATAATGCCCACTTACTAGAAGGCAAGTTAGAGAGGTTGCTTCTTGTCATCTTTTCTGTGATACTTTTTAACTATGTTTACCCCATCCTCACTCCCAGGGAACTGGGGACACACACACACACACACATACATGTATCTGTTTGTCTGTTTGTAACCTTCAATTGGGTGAAACAATGCATCATAGGACAACAATTTTTGAACCAAGATACTTCAAATGGGGTAACTTACAGAATTCATTCAAAATCTGGGACCCATGACTCCTGTGGAATTGAAATTTGGCAAAGTTGTGCTTGCTTAAGCACCACTGCACTGTCCTGCTGCCAAACTGCTGCAGTAAGCTGAGGTCATGTGATCACCAACATCTTTCCCATCTCCCTCTGGCCCCTGCACCCAACTGGCTGGCAGCAAGCTCAGATAGGCAAGTGGCAATTGGCTGCTTTGGAACCAAGGCTGAGATTTGAAATCTCTTGGTGGTGGGTGGTGAGGGAAGGATGAGGGACTGACTTGGATGCCTGCTGGCAAGGTAGGGTTGGCTGGGGGGCATCAGCAGTTGACAAGTGAGCCATCTTCCTCCCTGGAGGGAGGTGGCCCTTGAGGACAAGCCGGAATGGGGAGTAGGGTGCAGTTTTCCTCATGGTTCATGACTCATTTGGTTTCCCTTGCCCCAGAAAAGTGGCAGACAGTTCCATGGGTCAGCTGAGGAGGAGGAGGAGGAGGAGGAGGAGGAGGAGGAGGAGGAGGAGGAGGAGGAGGAGGCGGCACTTCATCAGGGCTCTGCTGAGGGTCATGAGGGGAGGGAAATGGCACCAGCCTATATTACTGTATATGTGGAAAGAAGAATGCTCCCTGCCAGCTTCCCACAAATCAATGGGGAAGCCAGCAGGAAGTATAAACTATTTTGAGGTGATGACATGTTATGGGGATTACTGGCAAAGAAGGAGGGGGCCCTTTCCAGGGGGAGAAGTGCACAACCAGAGTGGAAACCCTTGGGTTCCGAGCCAAGAACATCAGGAAAGAACCGTCTTAGCGTTCTGGGGGTTTTCCTTTAAAGTTTGCAAGTTCTGTTTCAGTTTAGCAGGATTCTGTCTATTGTTTATTCATTTAGTCGCTTCTGACTCTTTGTGACTTCATGGACCAGCCCACGCCAGAGCTTCCTGTCAGTCGTCAACACACCCAGCTCCCCCAGAGATAAGTCCGTCACCTCTAGAATATCATCCATCCACCTTGCCCTTGGTTGGCCTCTCTTCCTTTTGCCCTCCACTCTCCCTAGCATCAGCATCTTCTCCAGGGTGTCCTGTCTTCTCATTATGTGGCCAAACTATTTCAGTTTTGCCTTTAATATCATTCCCTCAAGTGAGCAGTCCGGCTTGATTTCCTGCAGTATGGACTGGTTTGATCTTCTTGAAGTCCAAGGCACTCTCAGAATTTTCCTCCAATACCACAGTTCAAAAGCATCGATCTTCCTTTGCTCAGCCTTCCTTATGGTCCAGCTCTCGCAGCCATATGTTACTATGGGGAACACCATTGCTTTAACTATGTGGCCCTTTGTTGTCAGTGTGATGTCTCTGCTCTTAACTATTTTATTGAGATTTGTCATTGCTCTTCTCCCAAGGATTAAGCATCTTCTGATTTCCTGACTGCAGTCAGCATCTGCAGTAATCTTTGCACCTAGAAATACAAAGTCTTTCACTGCTTCTACATTTTCTCCCTCTATTTGCCAGTTATCAATCAAGCTGGTTGCCATAATCTTGGTTTTTTTCAGGTTTAGCTGCAAGCCAGCGTTTGCACTTTCTTCTTTCACCTTCATCATAAGGCTCCTCAGTTCCGCTTTGCTTTCAGCCATCAAAGTGGTATCATCTGCATATCTGAGATTGTTAATGTTTCCTCCAGTGATTTTAACTCCAGCCTTGGATTCCTCAAGTCCAGCATGTCACATGATGTGTTCTGCATACGGGTTGAATAGGTAGGGTGAGAGTATACAGCCCTGCCATACTCTTTCCCTAATCTTCAACCAGTCCGTTGTTCCATGGTCTGTTCTTACTGTTGCTACTTGGTCGTTATACAGATTCTTCAGGAGGCATACAAGATGACTTGGTATCCTCATACCACTAAGAACTTGCCACAATTTGTTATGGTCCACACAGTCAAAGGCTTTAGAATAGTCAATCAAACAGAAATAGATGTTTTTCTGAAACTCCCTGGCTTTTTCCATGATCTTGTTTTTTACCAGCTGTATAGATGTCCGCCACCTTTGGCTGCAGAGGATGTAGTCAATCTGATTTCGGTGTTGTCCATCTGGGGAAGTCCATATATAAAGCCATCTCTTAGGTTGTTGGAAGAGAGTGTTTGTTATGCAGAGTGAGTTGTCTTGGCAAAATTATATCAGCCTATGTCCTGCTTCGTTTTGTTCTTCCAGGCCATGCTTAGCTGTAATTCCAGGTGTCATTTGACTGCCCACCTTAGCATTCCAGTCTCCCGTGATGAAAATAAGATCTCTTTTAGGGGTGTTGTCCAGTAGGTGCTGCAAATCCTCATAGAACTGCTCTACTTCAGCTTCTTCAGCAACTGTGGTTGGGGAGTATATTTGGATCACTGTGATGTTAGATGGTTTGCCCTGAATTCGAATTGAGATCATTCTATCATTTTTTGGATTGTATCCAAGCACTGCTTTAGCCACTTTACTATTAATTATGAAGGCTACTCCATTTCTTCTGTGGTCCTCTTGTCCACAATAGTAGATCTGGTGGTCATTTGATGTGAAGTGGCCCATTCCAGTCCATTTCAGTTCACTGACGCCCAGAATGTCTATCTTTAATCCTGACATTTCACCAATAACCACATCCAATTTGCCCTGGCTCATAGATCTTACATTCCAGGTTCCAATGGTGTGTTGATCCTTAGAACATCGGATTCGCCGTTCGCCACCAGCACCGTCGGCTGCTAGCTGTCCTTTCGGCTTTGAGCTAGCTGCGTCATCACGTCTGGGGCTAGTTGAACTCATCCTCTGTTCCTCCCCAGTAGCATTTTGACCATCTTCCGACCTGGGAGTCTCATCTTCCGATGGTATACCGACATATCTCTGGTTGTACTCATCCATTGAGTTTTCACGGCAAGAATACTGGGGTGGGTTGCCATTACCTTCCCCAGGGATCACATTTAGTCTGATCTCTCTGTCATGACCTTCCCGTCTTGGGTGGCCCTTCACGGTTTAGCTCATGGCATCATTGAGGTGCTCAAGCTCCAGCATCACAACAAGGTAACGATTCTTTGCTGAAGGACATTGCCAATGCTTTGACACAGTGAAATTGGGTTTGCTGGCTTTTTATGTGTGGCAGCTTGATCTACCTACCTTGATCAGATTCTTTTCATGGGATATGATGGTCGTGTTTTAGTTGGCTGCGTGGAAATCTTTATGAAGTTGCATGAGTACCTGTTGCATTGAAAGATGCTATAAAGGGACTCTACTTCTTCTCTTTGGAATTCTGGGCTGCTGCAGTGTATTTTCTTTTTTCTGGATATTGTTCTTATACAGCTTTCTTGTGGGCAATTGGACTGTTGCTCTGGGAGTGCAGGAAATGGTTTGCATGTGTTCTTTTTCAATATACCAGAGTGTGAAGTCAGCCATTATTTCTTGTGCTGATGAGAATATCTAGGAAGGGTAGTTTGTTATTGTTCTCATCTTCTGCTGTCAATCTGATTCCATTAAATATGGTATTGTGTTTTATGTAGTCTTTAATGCTCTTTTTTGATAATGATAAAAGAGTCATGCACATAATGGATATATATTTCGGGTTGTGTGTCCAGGAGAGTTATTGCTTCCAGACATTACATGACTGCCTCTGCTATGAAGCCTGAGATGGGTGCTCCCATAGGGGTTCCTCTGATTTGTTTATATATCTGTCCATCAAACTGAAAGTAAGTGGTGAGGCAAAGGTCTATAAGTTCCATGATTCTAGGTCTTTCAATTTTTGTAAGTTTGGCTATGTTGGTGCTTTATACAGTAAAGCTTCAATTGATTCTTTTGCTAGTTTGGACCTATGGATGTGAAGAGTGGTGTGCCATCAAATGAGACCATGATTTCATCTTCCTCGGTTGATTTTCTGACAGCACTGTAATGGTGAATTAATAGTTTTGTCCCCTCCCATTTATGAGGTGTCCACATTTTTTATGAGTTCTTTGGCTAAGTTGTATATTGGGGCCCTGGTAGCAAAATAATTGGATGGAATGGTATGTCTGGTTTGTGCATGTTTGCGTTTCCATAGAAATGTGGGAGGATGTTCCACAGCTTTTTCTACACCATTGTTCTTCTTTTGTATTTTGTCCTCACTTGACTAGATAATTGAGGGTTATCTTGATTTATTTATCAAATTCATTTATCAAATTTTGGCACCATCCATCTCCCCCGGAGATTTGTTTGTCCAATTTCTGTATCAGATTCATGTTTAGGAGGATGTATATTCTTTGTCATTCAACAATTCTTTGGCTTTCTCAATGCATTGTGCTCCGTCTGTGATTGTCCTTCTGCCTTTTTCTTCTGGAAGGATGTTATGCTTTTTCTGCAGTGTTTTAAGGATTTTTTTTCTTTCTTTCAAGCAGAGGATTCTATGATATCAACCTGCAAATGATGTCAAGATGTCCAATGCAAGTATGTCGGTTGCATCATTTGCACAATGACAAGTTGTTATTAGTTTCCACTACTATATGTGCCCATGAGCAGAGTATAGTATCACATAATGTTTTCTCCATCATCCCAATACAGAAGGAAAATTGTTGCTCTGTTCTTCATACCTTAAACCCAGAGGTAAGCAATTTGGTGCCATGTGCCCGTGAATCTGTCTCTTGGCACATGGTAAGTTCTCTACTTTGTTCATATTTTAAAATATTTATTTATCACATTTTTCCATCGCCCATCTCAACAATAACTCTAGGCAGTTAAAATATGGTTTTTAATTAAGAAAATGAATAGGAACATAGCCTTTTATGAAATAATGTGCCTACCTTTAGCATTTATTTGATTAGTTTCCCTATGAAGAACCCAGAGGCATTCTAAGAAAATAGAAATAGAGGGTGCCTGCAGCCCAGGTCCTTTGAAAGTACTAGACAACTTGTCACCCATTGGGTCACCATTTCAGATATAGTTCCTTCCTGACTAGAGGAACAGAATGACCACAGGTGTCAAAGAAGCAGTGGAGCAGGAGTGAGCTACCCCATTGACCTTCCTTCTGGGAAGCTGGCAGGGAGCAACGGAAATGACTTTGTCAAATTTCAGTCCCATGGAAATAAAGGTCCCAGCCACAGTTTTACCAATTTTCAGTCCCTGAGGTATATGGTGCTGTCATCTCAGGAAATAGGGTGAAGAACCATGCTGAGTCAGGAACTGTGCTCTAGAATTTATTGTTCTACTCTAATAGACAGAACTTCAGCAAAGGATCGTTACCTTGTCGTGGTGCTGGAGCTTGAGCACCACAATGATGCCATGAGCTAAACCGTGAAGGGCCACCCAAGACGGGAAGGTCATGACACAGAGGTCAGACTAAATGCGATCCCTGGGGAAGGTAATGGCAACCCACCCCAGTATTCTTGCCGTGAAAACTCAATGGATGAGTACAACCAGAGATATGTCGGTATACCATCGGAAGATGAGACCCCCAGGTCGGAAGATGGTCAAAATGCTACTGGGGAGGAACAGAGGATGAGTTCAACTAGCCCCAGACATGATGACGCAGCTAGCTCAAAGCCGAAAGGACGGCTAGCAGCCGACGGTGCTGGTGGCGAACGGCGAATCCGATGTTCTAAGGATCAACACACCATTGGAACCTGGAATGTAAGATCTATGAGCCAGGGCAAATTGGATGTGGTTATTGGTGAGATGTCAGGATTAAAGATAGACATTTTGGGTGTCAGTGAACTGAAATGGACTGGAATGGGCCACTTCACATCAAATGACCACCAGATCTACTACTGTGGACAAGAGGACCACAGAAGAAATGGAGTAGCCTTCATAATTAATAGTAAAGTGGCTAAAGCAGTGCTTGGATACAATCCAAAAAATGATAGAATGATCTCAATTCGAATTCAGGGCAAACCATCTAACGTCACAGTGATCCAAATATACTCCCCAACCACAGTTGCTGAAGAAGCTGAAGTAGAGCAGTTCTATGAGGATCTGCAGCACCTACTGGACAACACCCCTAAAAGAGATCTTATTTTCATCACGGGAGACTGGAATGCTAAGGTGGGCAGTCAAATGACACCTGGAATTACAGCTAAGCATGGCCTGGAAGAACAAAACGAAGCAGGACATAGGCTGATAGAATTTTGCCAAGACAACTCACTCTGCATAACAAACACTCTCTTCCAACAACCTAAGAGATGGCTTTATACATGGACTTCCTCAGATGGACAACACCGAAATCAGATTGACTACATCCTTTGCAGCCAAAGGTGGCGGACATCTATACAGTTGGTAAAAACAAGACCTGGAGCTGACTGTAGTTCAGATCACGAACCTCTTATTGCACAATTTAGGATCAGACTAAAGAGATTAGGGAAGACCCACAGATCAGCTAGTTATGAGCTCACTAATATTCCTAAGGAATATGCAGTTGAGGTGAAGAATAGATTTAAGGGACTGGACTTAGTAGATAGGGTCCCGGAAGAACTCTGGACAGAAGTTCGCAACATTGTTCAGGAGGCGGCAACAAAATACATCCCAAAGAAAGAGAAAACCAAGAAGGCAAAGTGGCTGTCTGCTGAGACACTAGAAGTAGCCCAAGAAAGAAGGAAAGCAAAAGGCAACAGTGATAGGGGGAGATATGCCCAATTAAATGCAAAATTCCAGAGGTTAGCCAGAAGAGATAAGGAATTACTTTTAAACAAACAATGCATGGAAGTGGAAGAAGACAATAGAATAGGAAGGACAAGAGACCTCTTCCAGAAAATTAGAAACATCGGAGGTAAATTCAAGGCAAAAATGGATATGATCAAAAACAAAGATGGTAAGGACCTAACAGAAGAAGAGATCAAGAAAAGGTGGCAAGAATATACAGAAAACCTGTATAGGAAGGATAACAATATCAGGGACAGCTTTGACGGTGTGGTCAGTGAGCTAGAGCCAGACATCCTGAAGAGTGAGGTTGAGTGGGCCTTAAGAAGCATTGCTAATAACAAGGCAGCAGGAGACGACGGCATCCCAGCTGAACTGTTCAAAATCTTGCAAGATGATGCTGTCAAGGTAATGCATGCTATATGCCAGCAAATTTGGAAAACACAAGAATGGCCATCAGATTGGAAAAAATCAACTTATATCCCCATACCAAAAAGGGGAAACACTAAAGAATGTTCAAACTATCAAACAGTGGCACTTATTTCACATGCCATTAAGGTAATGCTCAAGATCCTGCAAGGTAGACTTCAGCAATTCATGGAGCGAGAATGGCCAGATGTACAAGCTGGGTTTAGAAAAGGCAGAGGAACTAGGGACCAAATTGCCAATATCCGCTGGATCATGGAAAGAGCCAGGGAGTTTCAGAAAAACATCTATTTCTGTTTGACTATTCTAAAGCCTTTGACTGTGTGGACCATAACAAATTGTGGCAAGTTCTTAGCGGTATGGGGACACCAAGTCATCTTGTCTGCCTCCTGAGGAATCTGAATAACGACCAAGTAGCAACAGTAAGAACAGACCACGGAACAATGGACTG
This sequence comes from Candoia aspera, assembly GCF_035149785.1. NCBI lineage: Eukaryota > Metazoa > Chordata > Lepidosauria > Squamata > Candoiidae > Candoia > Candoia aspera. Next base: position 182,713,833 of record NC_086155.1, read on the forward strand.
GTTTAAGATTGGGAAAAGAGTATCGCAGGGTTGTATATTCTCACCCTATCTATTCAACTTGTATGCAGAACACATCATGCAACATGCTGGCCTTGAGGAATCCAAGGCTGGAGTTAAAATCGCTGGAAGAAACATTAACAATCTCAGATATGCAGATGATACCACTTTGATGGCTGAAAGCAAAGCGGAACTGAGGAGCCTTATGATGAAGGTGAAAGAAGAAAGTGCAAACACTGGCTTGCAGCTAAACCTGAAAAAAACCAAGATTATGGCAACCAGCTTGATTGATAACTGGCAAATAGAGGGAGAAAACAGAGGCAGTGAAAGACTTTGTATTTCTAGGTGTGAAGATTACTGCAGATGCTGACTGCAGTCAGGAAATCAGAAGACGCTTAATCCTTGGGAGAAGAGCAATGACAAATCTCGATAAAATAGTCAAGAGCAGAGACATCACACTGACAACAAAGGGCCACATAGTTAAAGCAATGGTGTTCCCCGTAGTAACATATGGCTGCGAGAGCTGAACCATAAGGAAGGCTGAGCGAAGGAAGATCGATGCTTTGGAACTGTGGTGTTGGAGGAAAACTCTGAGAGTGCCTTGGACTGCAAGAAGATCAAACCAGTCCATACTCCAGGAAATAAAGCCAGACTGCTCACTTGAGGGAATGATATTAAAGGCAAAACTGAAATACTTTGGCCACATCATGAGAAGACAGGACACCCTGGAGAAGATGCTGATGCTAGGGAGAGTGGAGGGCAAAAGGAAGAGGGGCCAACCAAGGGCAAGATGGATAGATGATATTCTAGAGGTGACAGACTCGTCCCTGGGGGAACTGGGGGTGTTGATGACTGACAGGAAGCTCTGGTGTGGGCTGGTCCATGAAGTCACGAAGAGTCGGAAGCAACTGAACGAATAAACAACAACAATTGACAATGTCACCTAGTTTGGTAAGGAATCACTTGCAAGAAGAAAACCAAACTCAGCAAACACCAAGATCCCAGCAGAGCTGAGTTGAAGAATCACTTCCTGTGATCTGGAATCTATGCTCCTGTTCACGCACCCCAACATAGTATTGGCCTGTACGGCAGCTGTATCACACTGTTGGCTCATGTGCAACTTGTATTCTACTAAAATATCTAGATATTTTTCACATGGACTACTGCCAAGCGAGATACCTCCCATCTTAAAATTCTGTCTTTCATTTTCTCTCCCCAGATGCAGGACTTGACATTTCTCCCTGTTACATTTTATCCTATTCATTTCAGCCCACTGTTCAAACTTATCTATATCTTCTTCAATCTTCTTTCTCTTCTATAGCATCAGCTACCCTTCTAGTTTTGAATCATCTGCAAATCCAATAATCACCCCCTAAACCCCGTCATCCCAGTCATTAATAAAAATGATGTACATGTATTATTTTCACATTATTGCGGTTTGTTATGGATGCTGCTGTCTATCTGGATGGTATATTTCCTGCCATCACAGAACATATATTTCAGAAACTGCCATCCCCTCTCTAAGGCTTAATAAGTGTACACAAGAACAGCAATACATGTCTAGCAGAGATATGGAAGAGCTCTGTTAAGTGGAACAAATTCTATTAGCTCTAGCATTCTGTAGCAAGGTTGGAAATATAGCAATGGTTTGTGACACAGAGTGGAAGAGCAATAGCAACCATTAAAAATACTGATAGATTAGTTGAATATTTAGGGGATTTTCAATTTCTGGTAACATCTCACCTGAAGATGAGATCTTTCAAATAACTGAAGTTGGAAAAACAGAATTTTTAAAGCAAACCTAAGAGCTTAGAAAAATGCCGCCAGCTCTTACCTATTCTTTAAAATTGTTCTTCTCAGCTTCAGTGGCCAAATGTTCTGCTTTACAGTCCTCTGCTTACAGTCCTCTGCTTAAAGTCCATACAGTCCTCTGCATGGCCCAGAGGTAAAGATTTAAAGGTAAAGAAGCAGGGATCCTGAAGTTGCCCATCACAGCTTAGAAAAAGCAGGCAGATGGAATACACAGGTCATTTCACCATAGTATTCCCCCTATAGTTAAGTCTACCATATTTCCATTTATATTAAGAAAGTGTTTCCAAATTTACATCTACACAAATTACTATATGCAAATCTATTTTATCTTCCATTGCAACCGTGAGCTTCTTCTCTTGTCCACATGCAAGAAACCACCTTCGTGATAGCTCCTAACCCCCAAGTGCATTTCTCGGATGTCCTTGGCTGCCTTGGCAAACAACACTGCCATCTCTCCAACCAACTAGATAAGAGGAGAGTGTAAAGGGGATGGCCCTGAGGGAGAGTAGGGAGGACCATTACCAAAGAGATGAGAAGGAAGAAAAAGTCTCAGACAGAACCTCCCTAATTCATATAGTTATAAAAGAGAGAGGAGGGGAAGCACAATCAGACTTGCAGGATTATGTTACTATAGCCCAGGGTTTCTCAACCTTGTTGACAACTTTAAGATGTGTGGACTTCAACTCCCAGAATTCCCCAGCCAGCATGGCTGGCTGGGGGATTCTGGGAGTTGAAGTCCACACATCTTAAAGTTGTCAAGGTTGAGAAACCCTGCTATAGCCAATCCAAATAAAAGTAGTCTTTAGTCTTCCATGAACTTTATTTCTTGGTCTGGTCTTCCTTATAGGGCTGACACCCTGTTCCATGTTTAACAGAATGCACAGAGGGTTCAAACTGTGTAAAGAATGGGATGTGCAGGCTGCTCCTAGCCTTTCCTTTCCCCAGTCTCTACATGTTCAACCAGAAAGCTGAAGGGAAACTGTACTCGTCTCTGCTTAATGTGAGTATTCAAGTGAAAGGGACCTTCTCTCCAGACTGAACATTCAGAGGCTAGATTGGGTGGGGGATGAACTGCAGGTGTAGGCCCACTCTCTATCCACTTTGAGGCAATGCCTGTTTTTGGCTGAACTCCTGAACAGGGTTCAAAGTAACACTATTTAGATATGCAACATCCAAGAGATATGGGCACTGGAGCAGTCCCATGGAAGAGTTCAGCTGCTGCAGTCTACAGAACTCTGATGGTCCAGCATGTCACAGAATAAGGACACTAAATGTGCCAATATATGACAGAGGAAGGGAAGAAAAAGTTCTCTCAAGCACACCCACTTACAGTAAAGGGTAGGGCAAAGTGTACCATTTTGTGAGGACTGCCTGGAAGGGATTTATGGGATAGCCTGGACTAGCAACCCTTAAAGTTTATATCTAAGCATGGTTTAGAATTATTTCAGCATCATATGGATGATATTCTAGAGGTGACGGACTCGTCCCTGGGGGAGCTGGGGGTGTTGACGACCGACAGGAAGCTCTGGCGTGGGCTGGTCCATGAAGTCACAAAGAGTCAGAAGCAACTAAACGAATAAACAACAACAAATGTAGTTAATATGGCTTCAGGTTCTTAGGTGATACATTAGGGGTTGGAGTAAAAGAAACATTTATCTAACTTCACAAATCAAGTGGTGCTATAATATATTCACCAGGATTTGTTGAAAAGACTAAAGTGATCTGGTTCACACATAATATTAAGCTGGGCCTCTCTAGAAACTGATGAACCACACAAAAAACACATTAAAATAATTCTGAGCTAGACTTTTGTTTATTTCTACCAAAATAACACCATCTGAAACAACTGCTTCTCTACTTCAGTTTGCTGTGATTTTCCAGCTTTTGGGGAATGTCATACTTTAATGAGAAGCTGCTGGGAGATGATAAACCCAACTTTTTTTTCAAGCCTCACTGCATAGAATTTTGCTTCTATTTTAAAAGGACCTGTCTTTAGTATGTCTACAAGAGGGAGCAGCTGGTGTATCTCCTTTGTGTATGTGAATATCTGTCTCAAGAAGGCTTGGACTGGAAATGCCTGAGCTGGCAGCTTGCATTCTGCTGAGGAGGCTTTTACATTCCCAGCATGTGAATATAATGATAGGCCTGTCATGTTCACTGTTTCAATGTGCACTGTACATCGTAACGTTTCACATGCCATGGTGCTGATACGCACTTCTGTTTGGGAGGGAGCTGCTGTGAAACCTTGTGCCAAGCTCTGTATCTATGTTCATTTCAATAGAATGTGTTTGGGTTATGTGCTCTGCTCAAGGACTTTTCCCGCGGACCAGCAGAAGCCATTAGGAGCACCTGGGATTGTGAGCTTGGGAAGATTCTACGGGGGAGGGATCTCATTTGTACCGAGGGTTTTTAGTTTGCATTTGGTGCGCTTTTTCCATTCTCAGCTTTCTTTGTGATCCTGCATACTATTCTTTAATAAATCAGATATCTTTGTGATCCTGCTCATGAGTCTGATGGTGTTTTAGAATAGGCAATCTTTACATAAAGCTGAGAATCACCAAAGTTGTACCATTAGCTCCTACCAAGATTAGTTTCTTGTGAGGGAAAAGAGTTAACAATGGCCGAGTCCAAGCTCACGACCGGGGGATTTGAGGAACCGACTGGCTTGATGCCTGAGTCGGCGGTCAAGAGCGGAGAACTGAGCCTCACCCAAGAACCTTCAGGTTTCCGGCAGGATTCGAGTTCCAGCCCTGAGGTGGAGGAATCCGATGATGGGAGAGAACCAGAGCAACCGGCACCCAGCGAATCACCCGCAGAGTTGATCACCTGGGATGAAATGGGAGAACCCCAGCCAGGGACGTCCCAGGCATCCTGGAAGTATCAGCTCCCACTGACCCCAAACGTAGAATCTACCACGGTATCAACAGGGAGACAGCCTAACACTCGAGGGAGGGAGGAATCTCAAACCCCTGAAAGGCTAAGAGTGGTGGAGGCCAAAATAGAATCGATGGAGTACATGTTAAGAAACCTGTCTCTATCATGGGGGGGGGGGCAGCCGAGGCGCAAAGGAGATTCCAGCTCCACGCAATCATCCTCCATCCCCTCACCCGGAGCAGGGCCGGAGACAGCGCCAGGATGAATCTTCACCCCGCAGAGTCTGACCACCAGTGTCCCCACCCCAAGGAGGGAGAACTACTGTAACCTGGGGCCCAACCACTCAAGCAGCCACTGATTCAGCTCCAACAGGAGTGGGGGCGAAAGACTTTTCTGTCAAGTTTGATGGGGATCCAACCAAGTTATCTTTCTTTCTCACTAATGCTAAAAGTTATATGAAGCAGTTTGGACCATATTTCCCTTCCGAAGAGGCTAAAATAACTGCCATTGCCACCAAGCTGAAGGGGCGAGCGGCTGACTGGTATGTTCAATTAAGTGAGGCTGACTCCCCTGAGCTTGAGGATTTTGAGGACTTCATGGGGGTGTTAAAGCTGCATTTTGAGGATCCTCTAGCCAAGGCAGGAACTAAAAAGGCACTGAAGGATCTTACCCAGGGCCAACTGTCTGTAGCTGATTATGCCCTGGAGTTTAAGGCTTTAGCTGGGGAAATCCCTGACTGGTCTCAGTCAACCTTAATAGAATGGTTTAAAGAGGGACTCAACTGGGACATCATGCGGTGGGCGTTGTGTAGAGATGACCCAGAGACATTGTATGAATGGATCTGTCTGGCCGGCAAGGCTGAGCATGCCCAGCATACCTTCATGCAAACCAAATGACCTGAAAAACAACCAGCCACCATGAGGGGACCCCAAAGTGCCGCAACTGCTGCCCAGCCAAGCTATAGAGCCTGGGAAGAGGAGAGAGATCGGCGCTATGTGAAGGGTCAGTGTCTACAATGCGGAAAGGAAGGGCATCGAGCAGCTGATTGCCCAAAAGCCAAGGCTGGAGATCAAGCGGGCAAGCTGCCGGCCAAATTGCCACCCCCCTTGTGGCAGATGACAGCAGCCAAGGGGGCAGCCAACGCTGAGGAAGTGTTCTACTTCTCAGGAGAGGCTGAAGATGACTCTAAGGAGCCGGTGGGAAATGCCAGCCACCTGCCATGAAGAGCGCCTGCAGGCAGGTGGGGGAGGATGGGCACGAGGATGCTATGGTGAGTGCTAACTGTCCCACTTTAGCAGTAAAAGTGAAATTAGGCTCCCGCACAAAGACTACAGAGGTCTGGGCTTTAGTTGACTCTGGGTGTTCCAGGTGTCTGATTCACCCTGATCTGGTTGCTGCTTTGGACCTGCCTAGCTTCCCCCTCCAGCAGCCTTTGATCTTCACACAGTTGGATGGTTCAACGGTGGGGGGGGGGGCAGCAACCCATTTCACTGGAACTGTCACAATGCAAATGGGCAGCCACCGTGAGACTTTAAAATTTGTAGTGGCACCTGTTGGCAACCCCTTGGTAATTCTGGGGATTCCCTGGTTGACCTATCGAAGCCCACATATAAATTGTGGGCTTATAAATTGCCACAGAATATAAATTGTCACAGAACTCTGACTTTTAAGGATGGGTTTTACCAAGCCCCTACTGCGGAGAGAGCTTCAAGTGCGGGGGTTGGAAGGGCTGCAATTGCCACGCCGAGCCCTAGTTTTGCACATTTAGAAGGCTTGCCCGATCAATACCAAGACTTTGCAGACAACTTTGGGGAAATGGAAGCAGATCAGCTACCCACCCCCCAACAGAAAAATGACTGTGCAATAGAGGTGGTTCCCAACGCTCAATTGCCCAAGCCGAAAATTTATCCAATGACTCAGAAGGAGCTTGAGGCATTACGGGACTTTATTGACAAAAATCTGTCAAGGGGGTTTATTGAACCTGCAAATTCCCCGGTTGGGGCCCCTGTGCTATTCCGGGGAAAGAAAGATGGCATGCTTCAACTCTGTACGGACTATCGGAGGTTAAATTCCATCTCAATTTCCAACAAGTACCCTCTGCCGCTCATGAAGGACATGTTAGCTCACTTGTCTAAGGGCAAGATTTTCTCCAAGCTCGATCATTGTGAAGCCTATTTCCGCATCCGCATACAAGCTGGAGATGAGTGGAAAACCGCTTTTAATTGTCCACTGGGTTCATTTCAGTACAAAGTCCTCCCTTTTCGGTTGGCAGGGGCACCCGGAGTCTTCATGCAATTGTTTAATGAAATATTACATGATCATTTGTTTAAAGGGGTCCTGGTTTATTTGAACGATGTTCTCATTTACACTGAAACCGAGGAGGAACATGAACGCCTCCTCAAACAGGTGTTAAGCAAGCTTAGAGATGCCAAGCTTTATGCCAAGCTTTCAAAACGTGAGTTTCACAAGACCCAACTTGACTATCTAGGCTATAGGGTGTCTGACAAGGGCATTGAAATGGACCCTGAAAAAATTCAAGCGATTTTAAGTTGGGAACGTCCCCGCACCCGGAGGCAATTGCAAAGTTTCCTCGGGTTCAGTAATTACTATCACCAATTTATCCAGGGGTTCGCTGAGATTGCTTTGCCCCTCACTGATTTACTCTGTACCAAGGGCTTGGGGGAGACACGCAAAGTAAAAAACCCTGGGGCAGTGCTAAATTGGACGCCTGAATGCCAGGCAGCATTTGAGAAGTTAAAAACCCTCTTTACTGCTGAGCCTATTCTACAGCACCCCAATCCTGAACGCCCCTTTGTGGTCGAAGTTGATTCTTCTGACTCCTCAGTTGGGGCTATTTTGTTACAGAGGGATTCTGAAAATCACTTAAAACCCTGCGCTTATTTGTCCAGAAAATTTTCTGAAACTGAACGCTGGTGGCATGTTTGGGAAAAGGAGGCTTTTGCTGTAAAAGCCGCTTTGGAAGCCTGGCGTCACCTCCTGGAAGGCGCTAAATGCCCTTTTGAGGTTTGGACCGATCACAGGAATTTGGAAGCCCTCCGCACCCTCCGGCGTCTCAGTCCTAAACAAATTTACTGGGCTCAATTTTTCAGTCGCTTTAACTTCCAGTTAAAATTTATTCCGGGAAAGGAAAACTTTCTGGCCGATGCTTTGTCACGTTTACCTCAGGACCTTGACCAAGTAGCAGATGTGGTTGGGACTGTTCTCACTGAACCACAACTGGGCTTAGTTTCTGTCACCCGGAGCCAGACCCGTGTGCAGGCATCCCCACCCCCAGCCCTGTCTGGGAAGTGGAGAGTGCAAGTTCCTTGTCAGTTACAGAAGGACTTTCTCCAGGCACTGAAATCTGACACTTGGTTGCTAACTAATAGAGACAATGTTTCTTTTGAAAACGGTCTGGCGTGGGTGGAATACCGCCTTTATGTGCCGGAAACTTTAAGAGCTGATGTTTTGCAGCATTCCCATGATGATAAATTTGCTGGACACTTTGTTTTTGTCAAAACCTTGCATTTGGTTCGCCATCAATTTTGGTGGCCAACCTTAAGGCATGATGTAAAAGACTATGTTGCTTCCTGTCCTGTTTGTGCCATGTCAAAGTGAAAAGGAGGAAAACCACAGGTGCTTCTACAGCCAGTGGCCAGCCCATCCCATCCCTGGGATGAGATTTCTATGGATTTTATTGTGGACCTTCCTCCCAGTCAGAAGAAAACTGTCATTTGGGTTGTAAAATATTTTTTCTCCAAACAAGCTCATTTCATTCCATGTGCGTCCATCCCGTTGGCCCCGCAATTGGCCCGCCTATTTCTCATCCACATCTACTGTCTCCACGGTAGCCCCTCCCATTTGGTCAGTGACCGCGGGACACAGTTCACTTCCCAGTTTTGGAAATCATTTTTAAAATTGATTGGCACCAAACAGGCGCTGTCCATGTCGTCCCATCCTGAGACTGACGGATCTACTGAGATTTTGAACTCCACCCTTGAACAATTCCTTAGAGCATACATTAACTACCATCAGGACAATTGGGTGGACTTGCTGCCTTTTGCTGAAGTGGCTTACAACAATGCTGTCCATCAAAGCACTGGGCAAACCCCTTTTCGTGTGGTTTCTGGTCATGACTTTGTTCCAATCCCTGAGCTGCCACAACCCCCTCCCCAATCCTGTTCTGCCTCTGACTAGGCTGTTAAGTTTGCTGATTCCTGACCGGTGATTCAACAGACTTTGGCTGATGCCCAGGCTGCTTACAAGTTTCAAGCCGATAAACATCGTTCTTTGCAACACGATTTCAAAACTGGGGTCAAGTATATTTATCTACCAAATTCATCAAGTCCCCACAACCCTCTAAAAAACTTGCTCCCAAGTTCATTGGTCCTTTCCCTATTGTTGGTCTTATCAATCCAGTTACTGTTAAGTTGGACCTGCCTCACAATTTGAAACACTTGCACCCCGTTTTCCATTGCAGCCTGCTCAAGCCTGTCCACCACTCTTCCCACTAGCATCCCCAGCCTCCTCCTCCTGCTCCGATCGTGATTGACGGCCAACAGCACTTTGAAGTCAAGGAGGTCATTGATTCTCACAAGCTTCGAGGCACCCTCCAGTATCTGATCCACTGGAAATACTTTCCTCATCCTGAATGGGTGCCTGCTCGCCACGTTAATGCTCCTGAGTTAGTTAATCATTTCCACTTGGCTTACCCTTTGAAGCCTGCCACTTAGTGTTTTCTTTCTTTTGGGGGGCAGTATGTCATGTTCACTGTTTCAATGTGCACTGTACATCGTAACGTTTCACATGCCATGGTGCTGACGCGCACTTCTGTTTGGGAGGGAGCTGCTGTGAAACCTTGTGCCAAGCTCTGTATCTATGTTCATTTCAATGGAATGTGTTTGGGTTATGTGCTCTGCTCAAGGACTTTTCCTGCGGACCATCAGAAGCCGTTAGGAGCACCTGGGATTGTGAGCTTGGGAAAATTCTACGGGGGAGGGATCTCATTTGTACCGAGGGTTTTTAGTTTGCATTTGGCATGCTTTTTTCATTCTCAGCTTTCTTTGTGATCCTGCATATTATTCTTTAATAAATCAGATATCTTTGTGATCCTGCTCATGAGTCTGATGGTGTTTTAGAATAGGCAATCTTTACAAGGCCTGGGACACCTTGAACATGTATTGTAAAAATGCAATAGACTGTACTGTGGATTAAATGGTGGGATATTTACTAGGATTGGACTGAAGATTTATTATGTATTTTTACAGAAAGGCTGCTTTTCCAAATAAGTTTAAGTTCAGAGGAGGATGGCATCACATCCTACACTGTGCCTCTTCACCAATCTGCTCACACTATGACTATCCATCTGTTAAGTTTGAATGATACTCCAGTTGCTTATGTATTTGTCCACAGATACAAGTAGGAGGTTACTCTAAGCTTGAATTCAGAAATATAAGACACATTTGCATTACCTGCACACAGCATAATCTTATATACTGTATGTGCCAAAAAGGGGTTGTTATTTCCAAATCAATTCTACTTAAAATGAAAGCAAGAAATTATTCTTAGCATGTTTATTTTATTTGGTATGAATAGATAAATCTGGCTATTATGGTTAACTTTAATTCACTCTTTGAATAATCCTGTTAAATTTGTCTATCCTTTCTTTTTATTTTCCTTTTTTTTAAAAAGAACTCCTGATGCCTACCTGTTATTTCTTTCCATAGGCGCTGAAACGCTTAAAGACTATAGAAACTACACATTTATTCTAAAGATCTCAAACATAAGATGCCTTGAGAGCAAACAACTATTGACAGAATGCAAAAGGATTTTCTCATTTATTCAAATGTTTGGCCTCTTCACAGGGTTCTCAGAACAGCTCAGAATCACTCACTGAAGCAAACAAAAAACAAAAAACAAATCAACAAAAATGTAGCTATCTTGAATTGTAACTTTCAATGTTAGACTATTTCATGAAACACTCACAATAAACTTGGAGGGAACCTGAGAACTTACTCCTTTGTAAGATTACTCTCTGTATGACTCAATGGATTCAATGGACTTTATTTCTAGGATGGTAAATACAAGATTGCAACCTTCCTTTGCATGGCCACTGAAATAAGATGCATACTTTGACAAAGTATTTTCAAGCAACCTGAATTCCTATATCCCAGATAGTAGCAGCTTTTAGGGAATTCTGAGCACATGTGGTATATGAAATTTCAGAATGGCTGCCATGGGAAAGTGTTGTATTCCAAATTAGTTGTGGTGGAGGACATGACCTGTCACAGTGCATTTATCTATCAGGCAATGAACTAGTTTACCTGCCTACCTTTCTGCAAATAAATATGAAGCTAGAGGTCACTGGCTGGCTTTGCAGTATACCTTCTTCCTATCTATTTTTATTTAAAAAAATTGTTTTTAAAAGTCTAGTGGGATAAGGATAAGGAGCCCAGGGGACATCAAGTTCGCTCTGAGAGCATATTGCCTATCTCTATTCAATGGGCCTTTTTCTGACAGCCATGAATTCAACAGGATCAACTTTTGAATAGTCATTGGATTGTACAAGGTGTTCACTGATGGGTCAGAAGAGACAAGATGTTGGACATGGGGTCATTGATGATTATCTATTTATATACCACTATGTATGCAGTGTATTTATAGGTAGTGTAGAACCAGCAGTATCCACAGGGGACGTCATATGAATGTACAAAATGGGCAGGGATTGTATTGCGACACTTCTTACCTATTTTGACACAGCCCCTTCATGGATGCTGCTGGCAGCACATAGATTTACCCGTGCATTTTTTTCAAACTGATTGTGATTTCATAACATAAAGTTAGAATGATTAAATGTAACAGAAAATCATTCTCAAGAATTTCATACTGATTACTGAAGCAGAAAACATACATTTGTTCAGACTAAATTTGGATGTAACAAAACTACTGTCAGGTTCTGCTTAGTTTTAAAACTCAAGAGTAGGTTGTCTTATCACTCTGGAAAATCTATTTATTCCAAGCCTGCTAAATACTCTAAAGTAGAGCATGCTAAAAAAACTTTGTTTTGTTTTGTTTTGTGACTGTTGATGACTCCCTTTCTTTGGGTGAATGCTGCATAGTTACCAGAATTAGTAGCAAGCTTCAGTCTCTTTCGATTCCTTTTCCTGCTTCACAAAAAGGTGAACACTTTTGCTTTTTACCAAATAACTGATATAAATCTTCTCATCATTTTAACCTACCTAAGAAGGAGATAATTCTGAATTTAAGTCTTTTCCCTATGGAAGAGCAGACAGGAAAAAAAACAACAACCAAACTGTTTATGCATTCTTGGTTAATCCAAGAGGATTCTCTAATTTTAAACATAAACTATTTGAAGGAAAACCTATTCTTCCTTTTAGGAAAACACAGGGCCTTTGCTATTTGAAGAGACCTGATTTTTGTATCTTCTCTACAACTCCTTTGCTTATTGTTCCACGTGTGACTCCACTAATTTTTTTCTCTGTAGAGATGCTGCAGTGCAAACACTATTTTATTAAGAACATTACAGGCTTGGGTGGGAATTTGCTCATGTGTGGCACTTCTTTATGTGCAGTACCAATTTTCTAGCAAGCTTGTGCCAAGAGGGAAGAGGACTTTTAATTAAACACCAGGAACTTTAAACTCACGCTGCTCACAGAGGCTAGAGAAGGCAGCATATAATGAGCCAAATTTCCCTTCTTTCTTGAAATGGTGGGGGTGGGGGAAGAGAAGAGAAAAAATTGATATATGGCAGCCTCGTTGGAAACAGAAGACTCCATGTTTAGATAGTGTAAATGCTAATGCTGCATCGGATTCTCAAACCTTTAGACTACAACTCAAGAGCTGGGACTGTGGATTAGATGGAGAAAGGTTTTTGGCATCATTACAACCATGAATGCGTAGTTCCATGCTCCTCAGTAAATGAGCAGCCAAACATGGCAAGAGCCAGAGTTCTTGAGTCCTTAGCCATATGTATCAAACATCTGGCATCTCCAGTTTCAAGTATGCTATCCGATACCAAAGATTGATAAGACTTCTGGTTGCAATGCTAGAGAACTGCTGCCAGAATAAATGACATGACCTGATAAACTGGTGGTCCAGCGTAGTGGCACAAGACAATTTCTTATCTTTACTGGAAAAACGTTTGTGTTAAGGCACTATATAGATGGTCTCTGAGAGCAGCATTTAAAGATAACATTAGCTTCCAAAGTCCACTCAAGTAATAGTTAGACTTCGCTCAAAGTCACTCATGCCCTTGTGATCTCTCGTCTGCATTACTGCAATACACTGTACATGGAGCTGCCCTTGAAGAGCTTTCAGAAGCTTCAACTGGTACAGAATGCAGCTGCACATATAGTAAATGGTGTCTGATATTTGACACATGTAACGCCACTGCTACGTGAGCTGCATTGGGTGCCAGTGTGCTTCTGGGTGCAATTCAAGGTGCTGGTTGTCACCTTTAAAGCCCTTCATGGCTTGGGACCAGTTACCTGAGGGACCATCTTCTCCCAGTTGTTTCTACCTGTACAATTTGGTCTGGCAGGATGGGTGTGCTCTGGGTCCTGTCAACCAAGGAATGTTGGCTGGTGGGGACTAGGAGATGTGCCTTGTCTGTTGTAGCCCCTGCCCTCTGGAACATTCTCCCCTCAGAGATCAGGATGGCCCTGACTCTGTTGGCCTTTCATAAGGCCATGAAGACCTGGTTATGGGCCCAGGCCAGGGGCCTCGAATGTGTTAAGGGCCCCATTTCTCAGCTATATTAACATCTATGGCAATTGTTTTACTCGGTGACCATATGTATTTATTTTATATTATTTTAATTGTTTTATGTTTTTATGATAGTACGCTGCTCAGAGTCTCTTGTTGAGATGGGCAGCTATAGAAATCAAATAAACAAATAAATAAATAAAATAACAGCATCCTGTTTCAGTGTCAAAGAAAAACAAATGCTCCAACAAAATGGGCCCAGGTGTGGCAGCTGTAGGGTGAACTACAAAAACATTATGGAACACAATGTTATATATGGATTCATACCACACCCAAAGTTTGGGTTTTCCTGAATATATTAGTTCTACTTGATTTGTTAAATAAGTATAGAATGTTTAGACTAGATGGAAACTTTTATTAATAATTCATTCTGAGTTATGATTCATATTATATTGGCCATTTTAGTTAATTACTGAGTTTTAACTTGATCTTGATAATGGTTTTGAAATTTCAGATTGATACAAGAAATGTTAATATGCAGCACTGATTTAAAGTTACTTTGAAATTTGTATCCAATTTTATACAGCTTGTAAATCTCTTTTCTATTTTTTCTGATTTTCTGTTTTTTTTTTTACATATCTACTAAAATAAAAAATAACCTACAAAAAACAGCAGAATACCAAACTGAGCTCACAAGCATAAAGTAGACATGCTTTTGAACCATGTGACACCCAGAAATCTTCCAAAGTTCACAGCCCTAAATTTTTCATGATCTCATCTACCTTGTATAATAGTAGCAAATATTCCATGCTGAGACCAGGAAGCTCCAGCAGAACTCATTTTGGATAGGAAACAGTGAAATAATGAGGCAGGATCTAAAACATTAAACCTGCTAGAATAAATTAGGAACCCATCAAAAGCTATTTAAGGAGAAGATTGGAATATCAAGACTATCATGGAACATGTAAGATACAAGAAAGATAACACCATATTGTATTTGAAACAATGCAGACAAAATTGTCTGAAAACATTGTTTCCATTTAAAAAAACTCTTATTTTTGAAATAACATTTTAAAATTTAAAACTGAAATTCTCTATATACTAACCTGGGCATTGTGTTCCCCACAACAACAACCCTGTGAGGTGAGTTGCGCTGAGAGAGTGACTGGCCCAAAATCACCCAGCTGGCTTTCAGGCCTAAGGCAGGACTAGAACTCCCAGTCTCCTGGTTTCTAGCCTTAACCACTAGACCAAACTGGTTCTATTATATTGACCTAAATGAAGCTTTCCCTATATATTATGGTTCTATTTTCCATTATTATTATTATTATTATTATTATTATTATTATTATTATTATTATTATTATTTTCATTATGTCAGCTTTTCATACATTTTTTTTACTTAAGGCTAGATGAAGTGAAGTGATGCAACAGAATATAACAGAAGCCTTACTAAACCTAACCAGTGGAATTATCTTATTCTTTGCATTATTTAGATGAAAGGGACAATCCCTAACCAGTGTCTGTGTATGTATATGGTAATTTTATTAAAAATTATAATGATAACAATACAAACTAATGCAAACTAAAAAAAGAAAAGAATAAAAAGAAAAAATATAAAGTGCAGCAAAGAAAAAGAAAGAAATAGAAAAGAAAGAAAAATAACACTATTAGGATAAACCAGGGATAAAGGCTACACTTGGAAACTGGGGAAAAAATCCCAGAAAATAGGCAATAACACACACCATTTATATATTTTTGTCAAGAAAACTGTATGGATGGGTCCATGAAATCCCAGGCATTGAGGTCTAAGTCAAAAGGCACTTGACTTTACTGATCACAAGATTTATTTTGGGACCTGATTCTGTACTTGATAAAATTATTCACAGTCTCCTCTCTCTTCCCTTGGGGACAAAGATCCTAATTTGGACATGATCCAAATTGAACCTGCTTTGGTTCAGATATCTTCTGATTTTGCCTAAGGCCAAAAATGTACTTTAGGGTTGCCCTGTCATCACCACAGGCCACACACCATTTCTTACTGTAAATGCAGGAATGGTTGATGTTCACCATCCCAAATGCATACCCCCACTCATGCTTTGAAGCACCACTTCAAAATACCTGTTTCCCGTCTTGAGCCCTTCCAAGCAGTTGATCTCACCACATTGCAATCTAACAACTGGCACATCCCCAGCATCTGGCACACTGCCCCTTTCCAGTGGCTGGTCACTACCCTGAAAGGCCATTTCACCCCAGGTTGCTAGATTGCTATGTTTTCATCTGGTCAGCAGCTTCCTTTTTTCCATTCCAAATGATTTAACAATGGCTTATAAAGACCACAGAGTCAATAAAATCTCACAGCCAGCATATTTTCTGCCAGCACATCTCCATTCTACCCTTATAACTTCCACTGGGCACCTTTTTGGTTTCTGACCAGGTTGAATGAAGCATAGTCTTCTTTCTTTCCTACCCTGTGCTCACTGTAGTTTAATATTTAATCGTAGTGTAAACATGTTGGGACAAAGCTGCAAAGTTTCAATTACAATAAAATGAACCATCAGTTCTTCATTGACACAAAGTTCCCATGGACCTACAGTAGGATGAAGGAATGTTCCCTTTCTTGGATCATCGTAGTGTCAGACCAATAATAGTACAATAAATGGAAGAGGGGTCTGCATTAGTGTCAAAGGACAGAATTGTGAAAGGGTGTGCAAACATCTGGGAAAGCAAAGGAAAAGAGTGGAGACTTGTGAGGAGGGAACAATCTCTAAAAAGAACAACAAGCATTGATCAAAGATGCTGGCCCTTCCTGCACAAAGCTTGTCTTTCTTGCAGGAAAGAGCAAGCATCAGGGAATGACCAATCAGATCCTGCAGTGGATGTAGTCCAAACTGAGCACCAACCTGACCCCATGGTCAAACAACTGCAGCCTGGACTGGAATTTGTTGAGGCAGCTTCAGGAACTGTTGGGAACAGCACAGGAACAAAGTAGCTCAGGCTGCAGGGCAGAATTGCCCTAAATCAATGTGATTTAGAAGTAGATTCGGTTGAACTGGATGCATCCCCCCACCAATGCTTTAGAAAACAGGCTTTCCATTACATAATCCTTCATGTTGTCATTCCCAGTTACTGCCTACACTGACTCTGTTATCACTGCTGGAAAGACCAAATGTTCTCTCCAGACTGATGAAAACAGATGGATGTCCTCTGGTGCAGCAGAAAGAAAAGATTGTATTGTTGGTGGGGAAAAGTATTGTTAGGCCGAAAACACTGAAAATTGTGTTTAGCTCATCTGAAAACTGATCACAGTCTCTGTTTCCTAGGACCAAAGAACATAAAATGAAAGGATGCTCTCTGCTCTCAATGGATAAAATAGGGGGGGGGGGGTCATTTTGTTTTAAACCAAAATGGAATTTGTGTGGGAGAAGAACAGATAGCTCTGTTTTCTTCTTCACCTTTGATCCTTTGAGGTGGTGGGTTTCAGTTGTCAGGGAACCTTTTTCAGATTGATTTCTGTGTTCAAGAACTTCAACAAATTTACACTTGTGCAATTAGCCAGTTTTAGATTCTGGATTTAACATTATTAGATGACCCACCTTTAAAAGTATTGCATATTGTACTTATTTCAACCTATAGCAAGCCAGTCCTTGCCATGAAGCTTTAATTCTTTACTATCAACTCTAGATTCCAAAATGAAATAGTGAAAAGATAAGGAAACTATCCACTTTTGCAACTGAGAGCATCATCAAGCCATTGCTGTGGTGATAGATGATAAATGTGGACAGCCTTTATATCGCCATGGTGATGGCTGGATGATGCCACAAATTGCAAGAGTGGATACAATCCTAAGATTTTTTATGCTGGAAGTCTGCTGAACACAAATATTCTAAACAAAATAGTGGAGGGTAAGGGTATGTGGGGAATTGAATCAACTTGCCTACCTTGTAATTGCCCCCAGCCCATCTCACTGCCTAGAAATCAGTACAGTTGGGAAAATAATGTCTGGGTGAACAGGATGGTAAGATGGGGGAGAGACAAGGGTTCCTGATATGTAAGGAAACAAAATGGTTGCCATCACATTGTATGGGGCTATTTTCCTCATAAATTCTCTTCATTTTTCAGTTATCTTCACTCTTCAGTCATCTTTTTCTGAGCTATTGTAGAAATTGCTCTCTTGGGTATATTTTTTTTTCCAGAATGGCTCTTTTTAAAGCCAAGATCTCCATCATCTTGTAACTCCCCTTCGTGCAATATTTCCTTCTTATTCTTCTTTCTTCCAAGTTTTAAAACTGGAAGATGTGCAGCTCAGTTGCTATAAAACAAATAATTAGCTAGAATCTCCTTCCTTGTTCCATTTATATTCTGGTACAGTACTAATTATAGTTCTTAGGCCTTGAAAATTTGTATCAGCATTACAGTTCTTGTAATTTTCACTTAAAGTGGTGCTAATTGATAATCCAACCAAAAGACCTGCTCATTCTCATGCATTCTGCCCATTCTGTTTCACCTGATATATGTGTATATGTTGTTTCATCTGATATATAAAAGTATATGATGGATTTTATACAGAATTAGCTCAGCCAGTCAACACCAACTCAGTGCAGACTACAAAAAAGAGGCATGGAAGAAAAACACCTGCATGCATATCATGTATTCTACATTATTAAAATGTTTAGGAATGATAACATATACAACCTAGTTATTAACCACAAATTGTGGCTTTTTGTTTTACTACTAAGTGCTCCATGAAACCTCATCCGAACACTCCTAAGCAGTCAGTGGGTTGGCTCCAGGTTACCCATATTTAGAAACATTATTCAGGCTTCCAGGTCATGAAGTAATCCATGCTGTTCACATCCTTTATCCCCTCCAAGCATTGTGTCCCAACCTGTCTGCTTTTGGATTTTCCCCATTGTGCACATGTCTGAATGTAGGTTTGAATGTACATAAAGTTCAAGTGATCTTTTGTCTTATTCCCTCTGCTTTTCCTGGGGACAAGAACTAAGCTACAACAACTTGTTATATGTCTCTCTTTCCCTGAGGGAAGAAGTGCTGCATATCTCCCATAACTGCCAGACAGCTGAGCATTTTGGAATATTTAAAATGACCCATCTTCTTATCCACATATTGGTGACCTTGTGTTAGAGCAGATGTCAAATCTAATATTTCTTCATGGCACACTTATCATGCTAAGACTCTGTCCAGGAGGCCATATGGGCTGTTACATCACTTTTTATACCCCCAGGGACCTTGGAATACAGTCTGTTTTGAATTCAATAAGTGACCCAGGGCCCTGGATCCATTTTGGTATAGCTGAACTCTTTTCTAAGATGCTTCATTTCATTCCCTGTTGTGGATACCCCTCTGAGTCAAGTTTTCTAGAACCATGGTTGGTCCAATCATCTAATCTCTGACAATTCACAACAAACGTTGGGAAAATTCTGTCTCAGCTTTTGGATGTGAACAGCAGGTGGGGCCTGGGTAGTTTCTTCTCTGCAGTGTGGCAAGAGGGGTGGCTCAGTTCTCTGTGGGGCACGGTGGGTTCTGGGGCATTGGTTTGGGTGTTGTGGAATAGGTGGGAGTGTGATTGGCTATGCATGCCTTGGCCTGGGAGGAGGGAGTGAAGGGTGGGAGGAGGGTGGGGGTTGCTGAGATGGCAGACAGGAACATCACAGTGGTGATGGGCAGAGGAAGGCATGGTGAGAATCCAGAACAAGGCCACACTGAGGAACACTGAGGCTGTTGTTTGAAAGGGGCCTGTTGTCTGGGCTTCAGGTTCCAACCTCAATGCCTGGTCACTGGATGTTCAAGGGCAGTGGGCTCTGGTTGCTGCCACTGAATGCCAGGCCAGTGTGTAACAAGGCTGCCCCATTCATGATCTTATCATGGATGATGGCACCATCCATGGGGTGTCTAACCAAGACCTGGGTGGACATGAGGAGTTATACCTCTCCCAGATTTATGTCCACCCAGGTTTCAGGTTTTGTATCAGCCAAGACCCCAAGAGTGGGATGGGGTGGGGTGGGGTGGCTGTTGTCATGTGTGGAGTATCTAGATCTGTTTCAGTCAGGATTCATGCCAGGATGCGGTACAGGGACAGCCTTGTAGATGACCTGGGCAGAGCCAGGACAGAAGTGGTGCACCCATCCTTGTGCTTCTTGATCACTCAGCAGCTTTCAGTACCATCTCTCTCTCTCTTAAATGTAGGCTACTTTTGGTTTTCAAGAGAAAAGGTGGAAAAATGCATTAATTAATAAAGAATTGGAAATAAAGAAAAGAAAAAAGTAGATATTCTATTGATACTAGCTATTATTTAGGATATCAGTGTTATTAAAAGTATTTGGCTTTTTCATTCAAATATAACATTGGAAAGGAAAAAATAAAAAAAGAACACGCTGCAACTTGCATCAAGATATTTGTTATATAATAAAGGTTTTGGCCTTAAACTAAATTACTTAATATTAAAATCTCCATTGTATTCTTACTTGGTATGTATATGTGGTATATATAATACAAGTTAATGGAAGGAAAAAATAGATGAATAAAGAAAATTTCACAAAAATTAAAATACCAAAAAGAAAAAAAAGAAAAAAAGGTAAAGATTAAAGATATTTTTTTTAAAAAAGAACTATTAAGTTTCTGACATCCCCCTTTGTATACATCTGTTAATTTGAGTTTAAAAAGGAAAAAAAGAAGAGGAAAAAAAGAATAAACATTTTTTAAAAGAACTATTAAAAGGGAATGTTTTTTTTTAAGTACTATTAGATTTAGCTTTGTTGAGACCCTTACCCCTTCCCTCTTCCCCTATCAACAAATATTTAGCTTTGTTGACGGTGAGGGGTAAGGGCTGAGACTGGCAACATTTAAATTTATAAACTTCTCAGTATATAGAACAACCTTATGATTGTGTTTAACAAACATGAGCATTAACTCTGTATCCCCTGTAGGTACATAGGAACTTTACAGAGATACATAATCCAGGTTTAGTGAATTAAAACAACACAATACTGTGTTAAACTATACTTTTTAGATCTAAAGCACACTTTGGGGTTCATGGTTAAGACCATTTCAAGACCACTCATCAGCTAAGGCTGAAAACATTGGGAGAAGAACGATTGACTCTGATCATGATTAACAGTTTCAAGCTGGCTTCTTATTCTCTTCACTGCGGAGTGGAAGGCAACAAGGGATGGTCTGTGATTCTGATGGGAATTTAGATTATCTGTTCAAGCAAGATCCAGATCCTTTATTGCACTGCCTCAAATTGTTTAACAAGCTGAGTATGGAAATTCTACGTTGTTTGCATGCAGAATGTTCCAGGAAAAATCTCCAACACCTGCAGATTGAGCTGGGTAAGATTCCTGGTTAAGACCTTGGAGAGCAGATGATCTTATAACCAAATTGACTCATGACAGCACTTAAGCTAAAGCAGCTTACTTCGTTGAGCACTGAGTTCTCAAGAATGCATCCTAGGACGTTTAAAGATATCCATGCAACTGCAGTGACAAATAGTTAGATGGAAGTAGCCCTCAATGAATTTGTTGAGATTGACTTCTGAATAGACAATTCTTGGATAATACCAATAATATACTCTTCATTTCAAGGTAGTGCAAAATCCCTCAGCAGGCTATCTATTCCATTATTTTGCTTAAAGGCAAAACTAAACAGCCTAAACCATATCCAGACATGCCACTTCCTGTATTTCATCATCCAGCCCAGCTAAGGCAGCCTTTCCTTTACACAGGAAAGTGGCAGTCTTTAAACTTATAACAAGAACTGGTGTTTTTCTCTCTTATCCTGCTTCCAAACACCATGTGTAGGCAACGTGAAGCATATTGAGGTGCATTTTGGAGGCTGCCTGAAATGACATGTTCTGAGTTGGCAAACCTGTGGTTCCAATTGGTTCTGATGTTTTCCTGTGGAGCACCCCTTCCATCTGGTCCCTGTCCTGTTCTCCCGATTCTCATTTCTCTTTGGACTGTGAAAGAAAGCAGAACCCCAGATTCTGCAGCCCCCCTTTTTTATTTTTGCTTTTTAAAAAGAGTTGCTCAACCGTTAACTGGTGGAGCCAGGGACTGAGAAGCCCTGAAATTAACTGGCTTGTCCTTGGCTTAAGGCATGGAACTGAAAGTGTACTGGAAACTTTCTGAGCTTTAGGATCTCTCTGAGCAATCCATCTGTAGGCATCTACTATCTTAAGAAATAGCTTTCACATTCAGGAGCATTTTAGAAGCAGAAGGCACTATTCCAACTATAGAGATGCATGAGCTGCATTTTTCCAGGAGAACAGTTTTACTTTTAACACTCTTGCATGTGGGCTTGCCCCACTTGCTATTGCTGATATATTTGCCAAATCTAATGTTGGATTATTGTTTCATCCTCTGTAACAGAGTGCTTGTAATTCCTTAGGGGTCATGCTAATGAAGGACTGTCTTGTTCTTTCACATGCAATTTAATACTCAGTAGTTGGGTTTGTTTTTTTCTTTGTTAAAAAAGGAGCCTCTTGCATGGTGTTAAGTATCTCATGACATCCATATTCAAAGCCTTTTATGGCAAAACAATGCAGGGTTCCTTCATGCCTCTGCTTATTTGACCATGTTCACTTTCTCTGGCCGTATTATATATCTTCCATTTTAAAAAAATAGCCATCCTTTCAGCAGTGAAGGCAGGTTTTTGTGTACAAATCTGAATTCAGTTTATCCACATGTCTGTCTTATTGCAACATTGCTGAACTACAGCAGTTGAGTCTCTTGGCAACATCTCCAATAAGTAGGTCTTCCAAACTTATCATAATACAGATGATTACGATATATATATATATATATATATATATATATATATATATATATATTTCATTATGACAAAAATGCACTTCCCTGTCATATTTGATTATGCTCCATTGTCTTTATATGCTGCATCATGCATCAAGTTTTACTGTGGAAATCTGGAATGGATGTGCCTGCAGGCTATAGAAACCCCAAGGTAAGAATACATTTTGATAAAAGTTCTTTAAAATACACTGCCAGTTCCTTTATATCAAGTAACAAATTGTGACTTGGAACAGGCCAAACCTGTGTTTCAGTGACTGTTACGACTGCAATAATTCTAGCCCTTTCAAAGTCAGTGCCTTTCAAACAATAATGCGTTAACAATGAGTTAGATTAAGTAATTGAGAGTCTTCCTTTCTTTAAAAAAATGACAAGAAAGAGAAGCATGTGTTATTAAGAATATCTGTAATCACACAGAGGGAGTAGCAAATATTTATTGGAGTCCCTTACGTATTTGTGTGTGTGTGTATAAAATCAGTCTTCCCAGCACGTAGCTGACCTTGGCTAAACCCAGAAGCTAAGCAGGGTTCTGGACAGGGGACTGCCTGGGAACTTTAGGTCTCAAACCAGACTGGGAAATAAAAACATGCATTGTAAAAAGCCAGTGGCAAACCATCTCTGTAACACTTCCAAGAAAATTGTATAGATGCAATCACCCAGAGTCAGGCTCAACTTCAGGGCATCTTTACTTTCCCCCCTCTAGTTCTCTCCAAAACTGTTGATCTATGAAGTCCAGAATTCCTAATCAGCACAGTTGCTGTCAATCCAGACTAGGACCATACATTTGAAGAGCTTCAGGTTAAGGAAAGTTGATTTATATCAAAGAAGTAGGAAGACACAGGAGACATCAGATCTCAGCAACAAGACTTCAAGGAAGACATAGTATTTGGCTCTTTGGAGTTGTTTATTTTAAATCTAGGAACCCCCCATTTTCAAAATATAGGCTGATAGCAACTAGGGAAATGTTCTTTCCAGTGGCAAAAATCCATCTTTGAACGACCTGCTTAGATTAGTAGATCAATTTGCCTGAAGAAATGATTTTACTTGCAAAATTTTAATTAAATTGTGTTCCATGGAGGAAAACTCAGATTGCCTGTGTCAATCATATCATGATGTGTTCCTAATTATGCAGTGTGGGGTATAATAGAATTTAATCTCCCAATGCTCTTACCCATTTAGTCCAATTTAGTCTCTTACTCACACTTTTCACTTCCCTTTCTGTTGCTCAGCAGATTGCTTGGCTTGTTGGTTCAATAGTAATGGGACAGTGAAAAGGAAGGTGCCTTTCCTAGCTCATAACGGTATGCAGACTTGGCACAATGGGACTGGAAATGTGATTTCCTCATTGCCTTTGACCTGTCAGGACCACTGGAAAAGTTATTCCCCAGTGCTGGGAATACCTGACTCATGAACATAACAGCATGTATGGAGCAGAGGTGGAAAAAAAACCTACCTACCTTCCTTCCTTCCTTCCATCAATCATCACTGAGGTGACAAAACCAAGTAAGCAGCTGATTGAGAGGAAAGGGGATGGAGAAAATTGAAGCCAAATAGAAGAATCTTCGGGATACAGTGCTCATCTTGTATCTGAGGTTAGCATTATGATCTGCCAAAATATATATTTCAAAGTCAGGAAATAGGAAGTCCAGTGAATCTGGAAACGTTCCATTTACCAGGCTTATGAAAATGGGCTGCTTTTCGCAGTATTGTTAATTACAGCTGTATTCTAATAGGTATAAACTGAACACAAAACAAATTGATCTGTCCACAAAACTCCTTCTTTTGTTCCTTATGTCAACGGCATGCTTCATATTAGAACACATTGAACACTACCTCAGTACGAGAGCTGCATTTAGGTGCTGAGCAGCCGTTACTATGAATATGTTACTCGTCTTATATGATTTGCTTGGAGCTGTCAGAGATCTGACTGCTGCCCTAGATCACCCTAAATCCTGGAGACCTACAAAATTCTACATTTACTGACCCATTCAGGTGATTGTAGATATGGTTATCCCAAGTGCTATTTAAGACCCCAGTGTGAATTGAATTATGCATAGAATGTCAAATTTCAGCTGAAAACAAATAATAATGTCCTTACATGCTGGATAAAACATGGGTCGGAGAAAGTCATATTCAATGCATGCCTTACTTCAGAATCATATCTAGTTGTCATGCTAGCTGATTGCTAGAAAGCACTCATGGAGGAACCATTAATCTAAGGGTAAGGTTAATAAATTAGAATACGCTATATCAGCACTAGTAATAAAAGTCAAGGAACACAGTGAAAAAAATGAGAGTAAACTTAGAGAAGACCAAACAAATGACAACAGGTACAACAATCAGCCTTAGGACTGACAGTGAAGGTATCAAAGTGGTGGATAGATTCTGTCTTTTAGGATTAACCATCAACAGTAAAGGAACAACCAGCCAAAAAAATTGTGGCAGACTAGCACTTGGTAAAGCAGCCATGAAGGCCTTGGAAAATTTATTCAGATGCCATGATGCACCCATACCTAAAAAGATCAGATTTGTGCAAGCCATGGTATTCCCTGTGACACTCTATGGAAGTGAAAGTTGGACTTGATTTCTTTTCCTTTTTTTCTTTGTCCCTTCTCACCAAGTCTTTCAAAACTTTAACAGGTCTCCTTTGTAAATCTAATCGAGGAAAATTATCCAAGTCACTCTTCTGGTTTGTTATTTGCATGTCCCTTTTAATTATTAAAACATCAGTCAGTTTTATTTGTATATCCAATATATTGTCTTTTTCCAGATCATTCTTGTAGCCTGTCATTTTAAAATCCACATTCAAATCTATTTCAGTCCTGTCTGGTAAAACTTGTTCCATATGATTGCAGACAGTCTTAAAACTAACTTCTGAGTCCATTGTTCACAAGTATCCTTAAATACATCTAATGTTAAAATATTTTGCTCCATTCTGTATTAACAAGTCAAATTTAAGTGTTCTCCTTTAATTGTAATCTTTAATTCCTTCTGGCTCCCTCTAGTGTCCCACCTTCAAAGTCTCATCCTATTATGGTCCGTCCCCCCCCAATTCAAAACAATAGCCATTTCCCATGGGGAGGATTATTTTAATTAATTTCAAAATTTTATTCCAAATCCATCTGGACCCTTAGTCCATTTGCAGCTTTCCAAAAAACAACACTGTAATCACCCTTTTGCTGTTTATTCTCCAAAAAAGAATTTTTCTAAATCCTTAATCTCATACTTAAAACTTCTTTCATTAAGGATTGAAGGAAATTCACTTGGTGAATGCCATAAAATTTGCCATTCTTAAGGTTTTTAATATTTGAAAAGCAGTAAAAAAGTAATTCCAAAGTGATTAAGGAATGAGGCTCAGCTGAACTTTATATCCATATAGGCTACATTACCACTGTGAGCTTAGTTGGAATCCCTCAACTCCCAGCTGCTCTGCTCACCACCTGACTGTAAAAACCTTGGTTCCTGCAGTCTACCCATGAGGAGCAGCTGTCCTGAATACATGTGGGTGATCTCACAATCTCTCCTTTCTCTGGAGAGATTTCACTGGCCAGGATCCACCCTCTGGCCGCTGATCTCCACCATAATGCCATCCATGCTTTATGTCCCCTTCAGGGACATCTAGCTCACCATGTCCTCACTGGAGGTACCAAAAGAATCTATATTTTTGGATTTACTTCTGTAATATATTCATGGTGGCTTTTTATGTATTCAGGTGATGCTTCTAATAGATGTCTATCAAATTGCTGTTAGTCTTATGCTTCAACAGTGATTCTTTGTAGAAGAAGAATAAATTTATTCTTCCTACTTCAATAATATACAGCCCTATCTCATGAGGAAAATAGAACAAGGCAAGAGCAATGGTTCAGATAGGCCACAGTTTATGCTTTTAGAAGGACCTCCACACTTCACCTTGCTCTTACTTAGAGGAGAGGAGAAGCTGAGTGATATGCGATCATCACTTTTGTGCTGCTGAATTGGCAGCCTCTTCTATGAAGTACTTAGTTTTTCATTATCTCTCATCTGTCCTATCCTCTGTAACAGGAAAAGCCTGCTTGAAGGTCAAGCTGCAAGCAACAGTGGTGAGAATTGAAGTTTGTGGCTTGTTTGGTAGAGGATTCAGGGCTGGAAACTCTTTATCATTTGTTTTGGAGAAAAATTCTGACTCCATGGCTGTTTCTAGGGTGTAGCTTTATTTTCTTCTATTTCTTTGTTTAAAATAAGGGTGGAGAAGTATTCCCATAATTTTCCCTCTCTTAGGAATACTTCAAGAATTTATAATCAGTCCATTTTGGTGGGTCATTGCTTAACTGCTGAACTAAGCAGAACTTTGAGAGTTGTCCACACATCTGGAGTCATCAGGTTGGAAGTGGTTGTCCTGTGGTAGCCCACCATTAATTGAAATGACATAGCTATGTTAAGCAGACCAGAATGGGCAGCAAACTGGGGTCAATTCTTCATTCATTATCCTGAGGATAATATCTCTATCATGCCCTTGTGGAGAAGGTGGGAAAAATCAACTAGTAGAAGAAACAGATTATCTGGAACATTTTCAGTCAGGATTCAGGCCTGGTCATGCTGCAGGAACAGCATTGGTTCCTCTGATAGATAACCCATGCTGGGACCTAGATGCAGGGAGATGGGGGCCTCTTGTCTTATTAGACCCCTCAGCAGCTTTCAATACCATGTATCCTTCTGGATTTCTACAAGGGTTGAGAGTAGGGGATGGCAAGTTGTGATTACTCTCCTCTTATTTGAATGATGGTTCCAGTAGTCATAAGTGCAGAAAGTGCTTCAGTTCCTGGGAGCGCTAATACAGGGTTCTCTCCCATGTTTAACATCACTATAAGCCACTGGGAGAGGTCATATATTGGTAGAGGTGAAGTGTCATCAATATGCTAATGACAGTCACACACATCATCATGATCCCCTGGAAGTCCTGAAATGGTATATGGAGGAGAATCTGGATGGGAAAAAATAAATTTAAATTAATTCCTACCAAGACAGAGCTGCTAGTGATCAGCATGGATCCAGTAATGACAATCTAGTACTAATCTAGATTTGATTTATAATTTATAACATAATCTAGTAATGTTACTCTGGGTGGAATTAAGTGGCTTGCAGGTCCTCCTAAGATTCTCAGCTGCTTCAACAGCAGGGGAAACCCATGGCCAGAGGGGCCTTCACCAACTTTGACTGGTATGCCAGTTATGACCCTACTGGACCAGGATGCCCTCACCACATTAAACTATAGCAATGCAGTTTCCAGGCTGCCTTTGACCCAGAAACTACAGTATTTGGCAATGAGATTGATGGGACAACTCTGTTAATGTAGAATTACGCCTATATCAAAGTTAATCATTGGTTGCCAGTAGGCTTCCTAGCCCAATGGAATTGCTAATCATTACCTTTAAAGCTCTGTAGGCACAGCACTGAATTTGCATATCTGGTCCAGTTCTCTAAAGACCTGTGGAAATCCACCACCACTGCTTCCACCACTAACCCCCTCTTCATGATGCTTTGGGGATATGGGCTAAATGATAGGCCTTCCCTGTGGAAACCCTCAATTTATGGAATTTTCCCCCTTTGCTCCCTGCCCCTGGAAGTACATGAAGTCCCTACTATGTTAATAGTCTAAAGGCAAGCCAAAGCTGTATTTATCCTCTATACTGAATTTTTGGTTTTTATTATTTTTTGCTACCTATTCCTTTGCAGATTATATTAGTTATGTTCTCTGCCTTGAGTTATTTATAAAAATAATAAAGGCGGGATAGAAAATAAATAAAAAATGAATAACTACTGTAAATAAATGTAGCCATTTCAAGCAACAGACCAGACTGGTCAGCAGCCTGGAGCTAAATCCTTCTCTGATGTCCTTCTGACCCATCACTTGGAGCAACTGTTTCATTGGTATTCATATTTGCTTGGCTTCAGCAGTTAGGCATCTACTAAAATGGATAGATTATAAATCATAAAATCCTTGCAGATGCTTAAGGCACCACTTCAACCATTAAAAATCCTGAACCCTCCTGCCAAAATTGGCCTTTTTGGAGTGCAGCAAATATGTCATGCAAATCCTGGAGTGTCCTTGAGTTAATGAGAGTTGTGCAACCTTACATTAAGTGGACAGTGAAAAAGGAAAAGTGATGAAGGTGATTTTGCAGTTATCACCTGCAGTGCTTGTGGAATGTTTCCATTCCTGTTTGAAAGTGACAGAATACACCTCGGTATTAAATGCAAACATGTTGTGGTGCTTGAGAAAAGAAAAAAAAAAAAGGATCAGAGTATTAGCTCACAAGAGGGAATGAAAAGTTACTAAAAATAGCATAAAATGCTAACAATAACAAAAAGAGCTTCTTTAGATATAGTCAAAATAAAATAAAAAGAAAAGAATTGATATATCATCTGCTCAGTGAAAATGACAAGATGTTAACATATAACAAAGAAAGGGCAGAGTTATTCAACTCTATTTTAGTTTAGTCTTCTTCAACAAAAAGTATGTTTCACCAGGAAACTGTGAAAAGTAGTATGAAAGGAAAGGATTGAAGTTTGAGACTGACAGAAACATGATCAAGGAAATGCCTTTCTTTTAAAGTTAAATCAAATCTTCAGGATCAGATGAGTTGTATCCTAGAGTACTGAAGCATCTATCTATCTATCTATCTATCTATCTATCTATCTATCTATCTATCTAATATGTATAGCCACCATCTCACAAAAAGTGATTCTGGGCAGCATGCAACCATCAAATAAAAACAACTATTTATTTATTTATTCGATTTCTATAGCCCATCTCAGCAAGTGACTCTGGGTGGTTTATATAAATACAGTCATTATAAAAATGTAAAACAATCATTATTAAAAAATAAAAATATATTAAAAAGTAAAATATATAAACTACAGGCATGGAGAGAGTGAATATATCAATAGTGGAGCCATCTTCCAATGTTATAGGTTCCTGGGGACTCCCAAGCCTGATGACATAATAGTCTGGCCAACATTTATGTATTAAATATTTTTATCTCTATTTATATTATTTATTACTGTATTTTATTCTGTGTATTTATGGTTATGGTTTTTAATTGATCTGACGCCCAGAGTCCCCTGACGGGAGGAGATGGGCGGGGATAAATTAGATAAATAAAATAAATAAATAAATAAATTGTGCTTGAGAAATTCTGGAGAACTGGTGAAATGCCAGATGACAGGGTAAAAACAAATTTCCTCTCTTCCAAAGGAACGGTGGAGAGGAATATATGTTCTATATTCCTCTCCACAAGTACAGATCTGTCAGTCTAATATCAATACCTGGGAAGATTCCAGAATTGATCATCAGCTTAAAAACCTTACCAGAAGTCAGCATGGATTTATCAAGAACAAATTCTTCTGGACTAAATAGATCTTATTTTCAGATAACTTCCTCAGTAGATTATGGTAATGTAGCAGACATAATATCTTGATTTAGCAAAGTCAAATATCCCCTGACATTCTGGCTCAAAAGAACAGATTGATCATAGTGGCTTGAAAACCAATGCAAAGAGCTCTTAT
Source organism: Candoia aspera (assembly GCF_035149785.1). Classification (NCBI taxonomy): domain Eukaryota; kingdom Metazoa; phylum Chordata; class Lepidosauria; order Squamata; family Candoiidae; genus Candoia; species Candoia aspera. The sequence continues at coordinate 182,743,613 of NC_086155.1, forward strand.
CACTAATAGAGTAAGGCAACAGGATTCAATCTTGAACCCTGTACTCTTTGACATTTTCATCAGTTTTGTGGTTGAAGAGGTGGAGAAAATTATTTTCAAATTTTTAGCTTACTCAACATTGGGCAAGACAGTTAATAATCTAGAAGACAGGCATAAAATTCAAAATGATTTTTACAGATTAAAGAAGTCAGCTGAAATTAACAGAATCAAGTGAAATAGAGACAAATGCAAAGCTTTCCCCCAGAAAACTGAAATCAAATGCACAGGTGTAGGATGAGGCTTGGTAAGTATACATGTAAAATGTACACTGGAATTTTAGTTAATAAGAAAATTCAGTGAAACTAGAACAGGCACAGCAAATATCAGTTACAATGATTAGGGGACTGGAATGTCTAAGAAGAGACTAAGAATTTTTAAAAGATTATTCACGTTTTAATTGTGTCTTCTGACTGCTAGTTGGGTTGTAGTGGGTCAACCCACTACAACCCAACCAACAGAAGCTATGAAAAGGATAACACTGCCATACATCAGAAACATCTCAGAAACCACCAACATACTGTTACAACCATGTGGCATCACCGTAGCACTTAAACCAACTAAAACTCTTCAAAGCATCTTAAGTAACCCGAAAGACCCAACAGCCCAAGAAGAAGAAGAAGAAAAAAAAACAGGAGTTATTTACAACATACAATGCAAAGACTGTAACAGCCACTATGTAGGACAGACAGGCAGAAGACTAGCAGAGCGAATCCACGAACACCACCCAGCAGTCAGAAGACACGATGAGAACTCCTTAATCTCACAACACATGGATAGACTCAACCATAGTTTCAACTGGGAAACTGAGCATCCTAAACCAAGCCAAATCCAAAAATGCCAGAGAATTCCTGGAAGCTTAGCACTCTGACAAAGCAGCCATCAACAGACCCATAGAGGTAAACAACATTTACATACCATTCAAAAGAGACAATAGAAAAGCCAAAAGACCAGTACACTTCTTTGCCAGCAATCAACACCCAGATATGCAAAAATCAACACTAGGATTAACACCAGATGAACAATCAAACAGCACAATACATCTAAATCAAGGAACTATTAACTCAGGCAATCAACCAAGCAGCAAACAACAGCCCAATCAAAGAACTCCCAAGGAGAGAACACACCGCCACCAACACAAGCAGGGCAAGCCACTGTATATTAAATGAGAGCAAGGCCCACTCCCTCTTCACATTGAAGATGTTGCCTAGTCTGGCAATGAAACATCTGCAAGAAAACAACAAGGCTCAGAGAGCACCAAGGACTCCAACTGTGTCATATGGGTAAGTTTCAGGCTGGGGAAAATTGGCACAGACTAAAGATGAGTGTATTTGAAAACACTCCTCTGCTTCAGAGTTACTGCTATATTATAACGTTATTTAGAGTAATATAGAGCTAAAAACATTTGTACTGCAAATTTAGAAAAGTGCAGAATGAGAAGGATGAACATTGTAGTCTTGAAAATGTAAATTAGTGCAATCCACTTAAAAATAGGTACCTGGAGAAAATCTATGTGGTCAACAAGAGCGAACACCACTTTGATGGCACATAATCAGTCAAAAAAATATGTAACAAACAAAATTCTCCAACATCCCTTTGTTGTTGTTGTTTATTTGTTTAGTCACTTCCGACTCTTCGTGACTTCATGGACCAGCCCACGCCAGAGCTTCCTGTCAGTCGTCAACACCCCCAGCTCCCCCAGGGACAAGTCCATCACCTCTAGAATATCATCCATCCATCTTGCCCTTGGTCGGCCCCTCTTCCTTCTGCCTTCCACTCTCCCTAGCATCAACATCTTCTCCAGGCTGTCCTGTCTTCTCATTATGTGGCCAAAGTATTTCAGTTTTGCCTTTAATATCATTCCCTCAAGTGAGCAGTCTGGCTTGATTTCCTGGAGTATGGACTGGTTTGATCTTCTTGCAGTCCAAGGCACTCTCAGAATTTTCCTCCAACACCACAGTTCAAAAGCATTGATCTTCCTTCTCTCAGCCTTCCTTATGGTCCAGCTCTCGCAGCCATATGTTACTACGGGGAACACCATTGCTTTAACTATGTGGACCTTTGTTGTCAGTGTGATGTCTCTGCTCTTAACTATTTTATCGAGATTTGTCATTGCTCTTCTCCCAAGGATTAAGCGTCTTCTGATTTCCTGACTGCAGTCAGCATCTGCAGTAATCTTTGCACCTAGGAATACAAAGTCTTTCACTGCTTCTACATTTTCTCCCTCTATTTGCCAGTTATCAATCAAGCTGGTTGCCATAATCTTGGTTTTTTTGAGGTTTAGCTGTAAACCAGCTTTTGCACTTTCTTCTTTCACCTTCATCATAAGGCTCCTCAGTTCCGCTTCACTTTCAGCCATCAAAGTGGTATCATCTGCATATCTGGGATTGTTAATGTTTCTTCCAGAGATTTTAACTCCAGCCTTGGATTCCTCAAGCCCAGCATGTCACATGATGTGTTCTGCATACAGGTTGAATAGGTAGGGTGAGAGGATACAGCCCTGCCATACTCCTTTGCCAATCTTCAACCAGTCCGTTGTTCCGTGGTCTGTTCTTACTGTTGCTACTTGGTCGTTATACAGATTCTTCAGGAGGCAGACAAGATGACTTGGTATCCCCATACCACTAAGAACTTGCCAAAATTTGTTATGGTCCACACAGTCAAAGGCTTTAGAATAGTCAATAAAACAGACATAGATATTTTTCTGAAACTCCCTGGCTTTTTCCATTATCCAGAGGATATTGGCAATTTGGTCTCTAGTTCCTCTGCCTTTTCTAAACCCAGCTTGTACATCTGGCAATTCTCACTCCATGAATTGCTGAAGTCTACCTTGCAGGATCTTGAGCATTACCTTACTGGCATGTGAGATGAGTGCCACTGTTCGATAGTTTGAACATTCTTTAGTGTTTCCCTTTTTTGGTATGGGGATATAAGTTGATTTTTTCCAGTCTGATGGCCATTCTTGTGTTTTCCAAATTTGCTGGCATATAGCATGCATTACCTTGACAGCATCATCTTGCAAGATTTTGAACAGTTCAGCTGGGATGCCGTCGTCTCCTGCTGCCTTGTTATTAGCAATGCTTCTTAAGGCCCACTCAACCTCACTCTTCAGGATGTCTGGCTCTAGCTCACTGACCACACCATCAAAGCTGTCCCCAATATTGTTATCCTTCCTGTACAGGTCTTCTGTATATTCTTGCCACCTTTTCTTGATCTCTTCTTCTTCTGTTAGGTCCTTGCCATCTTTGTTTTTGATCATACCCATTTTGGCCTGGAATTTACCTCCGATGTTTCTAATTTTCTGGAAGAGGTCTCTTGTCCTTCCTATTCTATTGTCTTCTTCCACTTCCACGCATTGCTTGTTTAAAAATAATTCCTTATCTCTTCTGGCTAACCTCTGGAATTTTGCATTTAATTGGGCATATCTCCCCCTATCACTGTTGCCTTTTGCTTTCCTTCTTTCTTGGGCTACTTCTAGTGTCTCAGCAGACAGCCATTTTGCCTTCTTGGTTTTCTCTTTCTTTGGGATGTATTTTGTTCCCGCCTCCTGAACAATGCTGCGAACTTCTGTCCAGAGTTCTTCCAGGACCCTATCTACTAAGTCCAGTCCCTTAAATCTATTCTTCACCTCCACCGCATATTCCTTGGGAATATTAGTGAGCTCATATCTAGCTGATCTGTGGGTCTTCCCTAATCTCTTTAGTCTGATCCTAAATTGTGCAAGAAGACGTTTGTGATCTGAACTACAGTCAGTTCCAGGTCCTTGTTTTTACCAACTGTATAGATGTCCGCCACCTTTGGCTGCAAAGGATGTAGTCAATCTGATTTCAGTGTTGTCCATCTGGTGAAGTCCATGTATAAAGCCGTCTCTTAGGTTGTTGGAAGAGAGTGTTTGTTATGCAGAGTGAATTGTCCTGGCAAAATTCTATCAGCCTATGTCCTGCTTCGTTTTGTTCTCCCAGGCCATACTTACCTGTAATTCCAGGTGTCATTTGACTGCCCACCTTAGCATTCCAGTCTCCTGTGATGAAAATAACATCTCTTTTAGGCGTGTTGTCCAGTAGGTGCTGCAGATCCTCATAGAACTGCTCTACTTCAGCTTCTTCAGCATCTGTGGTTGGGGCATATATTTGGATCACCGTGATGTTAGGTGGCTTGCCCTGAATTCAAACTGAGATCATTCTGTCATTTTTTGGATTGTATCCAAGCACTGCGTTAGCCACTTTACTATTAATTATGAAGGCTACTCCATTTCTTCTGTGGTCCTCTTGTCCACAGTAGTAGATCTGGTGGTCATCTGATGTGAATTGGCCCATTCCAGTCCATTTCAGTTCACTGATGCCCAAAATGTCTATCTTTAATCTTGACATCTCACCAATAACCACAACCAATTTGCCCTGGCTCATAGATCTTACATTCCAGGTTCCAATGGTGTGTTGATCCTTCGAACATCGGATTTGCCGTTCACCACCAGCACCGTCGGCCGCTTGCTGTCCTTTTGGCTTTGAGCTAGCTGCGTCATCATGTCTGGGGCTAGTTGAACTCATCCTCTGTTCCTCCCCAGTAGCATTTTGACCATCTTCCGACCTGGAGGTCTCATCTTCCGATGGTATACCGACATATCTCTGGTTGTACTGATCCATTTAGTTTTCACGGCAAGAATACTGGGGTGGGTTGCCATTACCTTCCCTAGGGATCGCATTAGTCTGACCTCTCTGTCATGACCTTCCCGTCTTAGGTGGCCCTTCACAGTTTAGCTCATGGCGTCATTGAGGTGCTCAAGCTCCAGCACCACAAGGTAACGATCCTTTGCTGAAGCCAACATCCCTACTTTATGTTATATAATGGCTCCTTTCCTTGGCAAGGTACCTGTATTTTTCTCTCCCAATACTTCTGATCTCCTTTTAAAAAGCCAGGGCATCAAGCAAGTTAATTAGCAATTAATTTAATGATATACTTTATAAGTAAAGTGGATTAAGGGAAAAAAACCCTCAAGGAAATAAAAGATCTTAAAATGAGCTTATGAGTAAGGAGAGTTCACAAAAATGGTGTTTGTCAAAACAGTATCCAGAGCAGATTCTATTCTTCCCCAGTCTTCTATAAAGGTTTTTTAAAGATTGATCTCTAGAGTTACATGGTTGAGAGTATAGAATGAAGCAAATTAATACCTTAATTCTCTGCAAACAGCTAAGTACTATAAGGAGTCTAATAGAGCATACACAGATGCTTGGGACAGGGCAAATTAGTGCATGGGCATCAACGCTAGAACTCATTGGGGGCAACTCCCCACAAGTTGTTGTCATGTCTGCCTTTTGGGGATGATCTGGATCAGTTTTTTTCAAATGAAAATTATGGAAGAAGTCCACAACATCACAAAAGTATATAGTTAGGGAAAACGATAGAGGTAACATGTGGATGGTTCCCAGTTTGTGTCTTTCTACTGGACAACTGCCACAGAAATGGTATATTTTAGGATATTTACTTTCTGTGCTCATCTATACCTCCCAAAATATGCTCTGGAAATCTGAGGAAACTTTCAGAACACTATGGGATATATCATGACCCACTGGAAGGGAGAGGAAGTATTTCTCCCTATCCTGGACATCACCTGGCAAAAGGACTCCAATTCGACACCACAATGTGACTCTTGACCCACTTGCAGTTTCCACTGGCATCAGAATGACCTGGACATGCTGACTTTCCCCCTTGTGTGCATAAAGCTGGCTTTATCTCCCTCCCAGCCAAGGGCTAACTAGTTTTATGCTGGTACTTGTGGATCCTGGCAACCACTATTCTAGCAAGATGATACAGCAAAGGCTAAATTATGCTAAAGATCCCTTGTGAAGAAAGGATCTGTTTCTTCTTGTGAAACCAAGTTATCTAATTAAAGTCAATTTTTAAAAAGATAATAACTGTCACGTATTCAAATGGGGGCAGTGATGATAAAACTGCATGTCTTGCTTTAAATTTTACCTCACTCATAAACTTATGGAGTATTCCCAAAAATCACACTCACTCAGTTTGCCATTTGTTATACGGTAGTAATAATAAACCTATATTAAGAGGCATTGCAAAGATTACAACAATAATAATAATAATGGAGAATTTGCAAACGTCAATGCCAAGTTTTCTGAGTTGAGCTCACGTTCCTTCCATTTTTCTTGGCACCAAGACAGAATTGGTTGGCCATTGCATTCTTTTGACTTCCTCATCTCATCTGAATCCTGGTATTCCTGGGAAATCTTCCATTTAAATACTAGTAATCAGTCCTGACCTGCTCAATTCTGAGTTTAGACAAGGAGCTGCCACTTACTACAGAGGATTTTGTTAAAGAGCTCTTTAAATGTAAATAGATGGTGTTCAGAAATATAAGTGGGATTATCAAAGAGCAATTAGGTAATTAGCTTTTGACAGTTCCTGTTGGCAGGTCACTTTACACAATGGTAAAGAAAGAGAGAAAACATAAAATTAGAAGAATTAGAGAAAGGCTCAGTGCTTGCATAAAAGAAAAGAATGTAATTTTTATTTAGGAAGTGGGCTTGAGACAGGAGAAACAGAAAGAGAGAACACAGATTATTGTAAGAAAGAGAAGCAGGAACTGGAAATGATAAAAGCCCTGAGAATATCAGTCTGGCCAATAGGAAACATGCTAATGTCTGCAGTGTTGAATCTTCCAACAGTTCCAAGCCAACAGATTCTATAATCACATAATTGAACTATTTTACCTAGTAAATTGAGTAGCAGATGAGCACAGGTTTCCATGGAAAGCAAAATCGTAAGAACTTATTTTGCAAGTGTTTGCAAACAAGTCATAACTTTTTAAGTGATGAAAGAGTATTCCATAGGTCCTATAAAATGTTTGAATAATGCATATTGATCAAAACGAATGTTATTACTGTTCGATGGAACAAGACAGGGCAAGCATGGGATTCCATTAGGAGCTGAGACGTGATTCCCTTTTTGTTGACAGGTGGCACACTGCAAGTTCTCTTTCCCAATTCTCCACAGAAGAAGAACAACAAATCCAAGAGATTACAACTTTAAGAAAGTATGATTACCACCCATGTAAAAAACATGCTGGAAAATCTGAGACACTGTGGCAAAGGCTCAACACTTTGTGTTAGGTGTCTGTGGGATCTGGACAGAACCAATCGCAAAATGTAATGCTTGTTTTGGAATGTGCAGTGTAAAACCATCTATCATGTTTTGAAACATCATTTCTTGATCCAAAAGGAAGGGCAACTACAATATCCCCTTTTATTGATTCCAAAAATCCAGTCCTTTTCCCAGATTTTGTACTTGCATCAGCTGCTGGGATGAAAGTTCATAAGGGTGAGATTTGTGTTATGCCATCGCTATGTGCATTGTCACTTTAACAGAATCCCAGTTTGCTGGGGACACCTATGCTTAGCTTCCTCTTCTCATTCCTCTTTCTCTAGTAAGGTTGTGAAGGAGAAATTGACGTGCTTTTACTTCCACTTTTTGATTAACCACAGCTTGTAGGTTTGAAATCTGGCAAAATGTTGGTTAATCCTATGGTTAATGGAAATGTAAAATTCAAATTATAATTTATGAACCTGACATGTCCTGGCCTGTCTCCACTAATTCTAATTAAGATTAGCCACGGTTAAGAAGGCAGATGGCACGCTAAAATGTGATTGATATAAAATGAAAGCAGAAGTTTCTGATTATGCCAAAAGGGCCAGCTCATTCTCATAATGCCAAAAATGATTTACTACAAAGGTATAGCATGCAACCTCCCAAAATTTAAACAGATTTCTACTGAGATCCCCAAAAGTTGTTCCCAAAGAGTATTTTCTAACACAAAAAACCTGTACAGTACAAATACAAATGTTTGATTATTTGGCAGCCATGTGTATCTATGTGTTTCAGATTTTGACATCATTTTTTTAATCTCTTGATTGATTTAAACCTTATTGTAAATCACCAGGAGTTTTTTTTTAATCTGATCAGATAAAAATACATCATAAATGTCGCGTCGTGCGACCAGTCCTTTGCCCTTCGGTCTATGGGATTCCCTGGGGGGGAATGAGCCAACGATTCCCTCGCAAGGGTGAGGTCGAAAAAACAACGGTAGGTACAGGATTCTTTTGTGGTGAGAGACGCTACATCTCAGGAGGATGCTGGTGCTGCCTCCTGCGTGCCACGCCCCCACCTCCTTTTATTCAGCAGTTCTATCAGGGCGGGGGAGTGAGTACAAAGAGAATAGGGAAATACAAGTCATGCCCTTATAAGGGAATATACAGCATTCTGAGGCTACGTGAGAGACGTGCAATCTAGCTGTGCAGTAATGGAGTCAGGTTCGTCACATTTCTACCTTTTTTATTTAATTTAGTCCTCCCCCCAGAGGGTCTGAGTCGGGGAGCCAGGGACTCTTCAGTCCAAGGAGACCCATCCCAGCTTCCTCTTCCGGGGGGTAGTGTGACTGGGGGTCCTTGTCCATTTCCGATTCACTATCAGAGGACCATCCCAAGAGTGGTGTTTTCTCCATACCTACAGCAGTGACCAGGTGTTGAACAGCAATCTTTGTCTCGGATACCTCTGAGTCCAATGTATGAAGTCTCTGCTTTAAGAAGCGGAGAACGCGACCCAGCACACAGGGGCCTATGGTGCATACGAGAATCAATAAAAGGAGGGGCCCCAACAGAGTGGACAGCAGTGTGGTTAGCCACGGAGAAATGCTAAACATATTTTGATACCATGACATGGATTGTTGGCGCTCCGATTCCCTTGTTTTTAAACGGGAATCTAGCTCTTTCATAGAGTCCAATACTACTCCTGAGTTGTCGGCATAAAAACAGCAGTCTTCCTTTAGAGCAACACACAGTCCCCCTTGTTTGAGGAACAGAAGGTCGAGACCCCTACGATTTTGCAAAACCACTTCGGATAGAGAGGTAAGGGAATCTTGTAGCGCCACAATAGATTGTTCGATAGCGCGAAGGTCAGCGTCAATGGTAGCACTAAGGTGACGCAGGTTCTGATCATTGACAACAAGGGCTGACACACCGGTGGCGGCTCCGGCCGCACCTAAGCCCAGTAGGACTGATAAAGTTACAGCAGTCACTACTTCGCGCTTAGCCTTGAGGGGGTAATGAGGGGGCTCTAGGATGGAGATAAGTTCGTCAGGGGAATAGATGGAGATTTTGGGGAGTAGGAGCACCTGAATACAAAAGGCGTTAGTTCGTAACAAGGTATCGCCATATACACATGCGGTGAGGCCAGAAGAACATGCCCAAACAGAGTTGTTCCCAGGGATGAAGTATTGCCCTGTCAATCGGGCAGAGAGATTACCAGAGGCAGTGTAGAGTACACCGTAGCCACCATGGCCGGTGTAACCGTTGATGTTCAAGCGATTTTTTGGAAGATAGAGGGCACAGTGATCATGAGAAGAATTAAGGCAATATTGAGTATAGTTAGCAGGAACACGGCCAAGGCAGCAGCCCTGCCCTATTATAGAGGTGATAGTCAACGTGGTGTTTTGCCAGCGGCAGGAGGAGGCTGAGGTAGAGTTTCGGATAGGGTCAGGAGAACCGACTGCTTCATAGAATGGTGGAGAGGAAGACAAGCAAAGCCAACATCGAGATGTGTTAGAAGCGGTGTGAACGAGGGAAAAGGAGGAGTTAAGAAGAGAGACAAGGGGGTTTATTTGTTTGTTGAGGGGTTTAAGAAAGGTGGAGTGAATGTCGTCGGCATTGGGCCCAACAGGTGGGGACTGAGGGAGAGTGACCTGTCGTTGAATGTAGAATATGTTGCCATGATGAAACCCGGGCCATCTGGCATACATACGACCTCCCCATTTTACACCTGAGTCCCAGGCATTCCCCTGAGCTTTCCCTGCAGCAGTGAATTGTACAATAACCGGATTACATCTATTCCAACCCCCCTGTCCTGCCGCACCCTTTCTGGTTGCGGTGCACCTAATGTCCTCTCTCAACCGAGTGAGAGTGATGTAATCAGTCTTATATGGAGGGGTCCAGTCGATGTGGCCGGTGGAAACGCAGGACCAAGACTTGCAAAAATAATCTGCTAAGCCTCCGCAGTCGTGCACGTGATCAGGGCGGGTGTCATGTCCTGGGCACACATACAGGGGATACCTTTTAACGATGGAGTGGCTGGGCGATGGGGTGCCGTCCAGCCTCCTATAGGCTGTCACTCCTAGAAGCATTTCTGCAAAGTCAAAATACAGGTTAGGGAAACAAGATGCAATTGGGCTATAACAGGAGGAGGTATTCAGGACCTGACCCAAGGCATCGCGGATTGTCCAGGTGATACTGTAAGGGCGATGCGATTCCTGGGCGTCGGATGCCAGCAGGCGTCGTCCCTGCCAACGGGCGGGCTCAGGAAGGGAGAGTTGAAACAAGGTGAGCGTAAGGCGAGATGAGGTGGCGAACCCCTTAATTAACTTTGTTATTTCACAGTGGTATTGTCCTAGATCGGTCAACTGTACGTTGGTGACAGCAAGGGTAGTTTGGCGGAAGTGATAAGTGATGGAGTAGGAATCGCCATCTTGGAGAAGGGTGTTGTTGCGGAACCAGCGCCAGAAGGTGCCTTTTCTTTTGATGGGAAAGCGTTGAAGACATTCCATGGCGTTGGATGCTGAGCTGCGGCCGATGATGGCAGGGTAGCGTAAACGATGGGTTCGAATGAGAGAGGTTGTTTTAGGGTTCGTTGTGAGGGGAGCAGAGATGGAAGAGAGATAACAGAGAAGGAGGATCAAGGAGGTGCTTGTCAGGAGGCTGCCCATGATATGGCCGGATACAGCGAGCAGGAACCCAGAGCACTCGATCAGGAAGTTGCACAGCAGCGTAGCCTTTTCCCCAGGTGACGAGTTGCGCAGGGCCTTTCCACTCAGGGCTGGGCAGTTGCCTAAAATAAACAAGGGGACGGGAAGAGGGAACTGCTGGCTTAGAGAAGTGTCGAGATGCGGCCGTAGCAGAGAGGGTACCGGTAAGATTAAGGAAATTTAAGGTAAACAAGGTGAGATTAAGGAGATTTTGTAACATCGGGAGGTTCGGGGGGCCTAAGGCCTTTTTCCCCGTTTGCCGATCAAGGGCATTCTTTAGAGTCTGGTTAGCCCTTTCCACAATAGCCTGACCTTGGCTGTTGAATGGTATACCGAATCTGTGGGTAATGGACCACTTACGGCAAAACTCAGCAAAGGGAGTGCTGACGTAAGCAGGGCCATTGTCAGTTTTCAAAGTTTTGGGACATCCCGATGTGACGAAAGTGTGAATACAATGATTGATTACGTTTTTCGTGGCTTCTCCTCTTTGCAAAGTTGCCAGGATGAATCCCGAATAAGTATCCACAGATACATGGATGTACTTCCAAGGTGCAAAGGAGGGATAATGAGTGACATCCATCTGCCATGTGTCACAAGCTTGGACACCCCTGGGATTAACACCCTCAGGGATGCACTTTGCCTGCAAACTGCAGGTTGGACATTGTTGAAGAATGGCGGTAGCTTCTTGATATGTAATGCCAAATTGGCGCACCAAGGCCTTTCTATTTTGGTGGAAATAAGCATGGCTGTCCCCTGCTAAAAGCTGCGGAGGAAGAGGGGAAGAGGCCATAATTTTGCAAGCCTCATCTGCCATGTGGTTGCCTTCGGACAGGAAACCGGGTAGCTGTTGGTGGCTTCTAATATGCGCTACAAACAAAGGGGATGTTCTGTCCTTCAGGAAAGTTTGAAGCTGCAAAAAAAGCGTCATGAGAGAGGGGGGGGTAACAGGGGAAATATATGCATCAAACATGGCCACAGCCATTTGAGTGACATACATACTATCTAATATAACATTCAAAGGCTGTTCTGGGAAAAGAGACAAGGCTAACAGAAAAGCGGCTAACTCAGCCTGTTGGGCGGATGCTTGTGGGGCTGTTAGGCGTTTTTGCCATTTGCGATTATTTTGCCATATGCAAGCCCCTATGGTTTTGGAGCCGTCTGTAAAAACAGTGAGGGCTTCCTTGAGTGGCTGCTGAACGAACGGCGAGGTTAGTGTGAAGGGTACTGTTCGCAACAGTTGCAATCGAGGATCAGGGGGAAGATGGCATGACACCTGGCCACACCAGTCCTCCAAGGCATCCTGCAATGCAGTGGAGTTTTGTAGGAGGGGTTCCCATTGAGTAACCTTAAGGGGAATGTACAGGGTGGAAACATCCAGTCCCATTAGGGCTCTAATCCTCTTCCGGCCTTTCTCAACAAGAGAGGCCATTTGTGCTGCTCTGGTGATGATGGATGTCTTAGGTGTGTGTGGCAAGTGTAGCCATTCTAAAATATGTAGATGTTTTTTATCAGACGTTTGGACAATGATGGCAGTCAGTAATTGATGTGTTGAAAGAATGGCAAGAGAGGGTGGTTTGTCAGTGAGCGCACGGTCCACCCATTGGGTCGTAAGGGCGGCATTAACCTGTTGTAGGGCATGCAATTGTTGTTCTGTAAGGTACACCTTGTCAGCTGGATTTGTCAAACCCACTAACGCTTGGAATAAAGGTGATAACATGGGTGTAGTTAAAGCGAGGTATGCGCGGGCCCAGTTAATGACCCCCAGACATTGTTGTAATTGGACCAAAGTGGTCGGCTGGGGAAGCGTGAGCATAGGTAGAAGTGGGGCAGCCGTGGAGGCTAAAACTTTGTGGCCTAGATATTGCATTGGGTAACGAGACTGGACCTTTTCTGGTGCAACGTGTAACCCTGCCGTTGCTAGGGTGGCTAAAAGAGTAGGAAAAGTTTTTTGAACTGTCCCTTTCGGGCCCTCAGCAGCGACTAAAATGTCATCCATATAATGATACACAAGAAAATGCGGAAATTGGGATCTATAGGGTTGCAATGCTTTATCAACAAAAAATTGGCACATTGTGGGTGAGTTCAACATGCCTTGTGGGAGGACCTTCCACTGGTACCGAGCAGTAGGCTTTGAATTGTTGAGCTCCGGTACCGTAAATGCAAAAATAATTCTGTCCTTTTGTGCCAAAGGTATGGAAAAAAAACAATCCTTGAGGTCTATTACAATGAGGTCGTGCCCTTCCGGAATCAAGTTGGGGTTGGGAAGTCCACACTGCAGAGGTCCCATGGGCTGAAGGATGGTGTTGATAGCCCTAAGATCCTGTAGGAGGCGCCATTTGCCAGACTTCTTTTTGATGACAAATACCGGAGTATTGTATGGGCTGGTGGAGGTTTCGATATGGCCTTCAATTAACTGCTGCTGGACCAGGATATGTAAGGCGTCCAGTTTCTCTTTGGTGAGTGGCCATTGATCAACCCATACCGGCACAGAGGTTTTGAGAGAGAGAGAGAGAGACCCTAAAGGGTCCTGCAAAGCCATTAGGGAAGTTGAATAAAAGCGTGGAACTGTGAAAGCAAGTCACGGCCCCATAGGTTGCAGTGCAAAGGCAGGATATAAGGCTTTAGATAAGCTGTGATATTAGAATGAGCAGTCGCAGCAGAAAGCCAATGAGAGCTGACCTTAGCGGCCTGTGCTCCGCCTACTCCTTGCACCGAGGAGGCTTCGGCGAGAGGCCAGGAGGAGGGCCATTCAGCGGAACGAATGACAGAGACGTCGGCGCCGGTGTCAATCAAGCCTTCGAAAGAGCGACCATTTAGTGTGACAAGGAGGGTGGGTTTAGAGGTTTGGACTGGTTGCTGCAAGGCAAACAATGATGGCGTATCAGGAGAAGGGAGAAGTATGAGCGTGGTGACAACTGTTCCTTTATCTAAGGAAAAGCACCGATCTCCCACTCCTGCCAGAGCAATTCGTGTCAGATCTGACGAGTCATACAAGTAGGGAGCAGCAACCATTCCCTCAAGCGTGAGCGAGGAGTTGGGAATGAGCAAAGCAGGGGTAAGAGGAGGAAGGGGTTTACTCAGCGTGACAACGAGAGGAAGGGAAAGGACAGCCCCCGGATCGTCATACAAAAGATCCTCTGCCAACTCCACAGGGAAGCTGGTGATGGGTAATTCAGCCTTTGGGGCGGGGTTAGCTGACAACCCCCGATCTAGTTTCCCGAAGGCTGGTGAAGGGAGGAGTTGTTGCGACATTGCGAGGCCCAATGGTAGCCTTTGCGGCACCGGGGACAAGGAGTTTTAGGTTTGGAAGGGGGGGGCGGCCCCCTTTGAGTGGAAGGGGGCGCACCACCTCCCCCGGGTGCACGGCATTGATTCTTAAAGTGGCCCGGCTTCCCACAATTGAAGCAATTTCCATGACGAGTGACTGCAAGGGCTTCCGGGGAATGGAGCTGAGGGGAGGGGTTAGTAGAAGGCAGCGAGGTGGTAATGGCGGCAGCGAGAGCGCTCACTTTGTGAGAGGTGGTACCAACGATTCTGCAAAGTTGCAGGAAGTCTGCAAGTTTTACACCCGGTTGATTGACTGCGGGTTGCAGAATGGTCTGGCAGTCATGATTAGCGTTAGAGAAAGCAAGTTTCATTAGCAGCTCTTGTTTAGCCGTGGCATTATCAATTTGTCGGTCTAAAGCAATCTGAAGGCGACTTATGAAGGAAGCGTATGGTTCATTTGGTTCTTGCATAATTTTCAAAAACGTTTGGGTGGATTGAGAGTCGGAATCATCCACTCTTTTAAGAGCATTCATGGCGCACATGTGAATGATAGCAAAACTACGACGGGGGGAGTTCTGTTGCTGGACTAAGGTTGCGAATTGTCCCTTTCCTAATAATTGATCTGCGGTCACCCCTGCGGGAAGACCTCTTCTAATTTCTACTTCCACCCCTTTGTCGTATTCAGATTGCCACACAACGTATTGCGCCGGGGTCATGAGCATAGAAAAAAGCATTTTCCAATCATACAATAACATAACAGTGTTAGCAGTAACTAAAGAGTCTAAAACTCCCCTAGTAAAGGGAGAGTGCAAGCCGTAGGTGGTTACAGCATCTTTGATTTGTTTCAAAACCTTAAGTTCAATATTGTTATACAAATTTCCTCCCGCCGCCCCTAGGCCGATGGTCATGGGAAAGGCAGAGGGACTCTCCATTTCCAATGAGAGGGGGGAGGAGAGGAGTTCAGTGATGGCGCCTCCGAGGGGGTGGTGTTGAGGGGAGTCGGGCGTTGGAGCTGAAGGGGGAGAAGGAACGGCTGGGTATGGAGGGGGTGGTGGTGAGACAGCATCGAGATGGGCGGCAAGAGGGGGTGGGATTTTTGGGTCGGGAGGAGAAGGGCAAGTCTCCGGGGAAGACGGGGGAGGGTAAAGAGTGTTGATGGCCGCCATGACAGCCTTCCAGGCAGTCAGAATAGGCACGGGTGCTCGTGGGGTATCATGAAAATATTTTCCTATCCTTTCCCAAGTGGATGCTTTGAGCGACCCCTCTGAAGGATAGACAGGGCAGTGTCTCTCCATGTACAGTAGGAGTTGAGTCACCGATTTTTTTGAAATGGGAAAGATGGTCGTACCGTTAGCCTTTTGACAAGAGTTAGCCTTCTTCACTAAATCATAAAGTTCGTCCCTATGAACTGACGAAACTTTGGAGAGTGGGGAGCCCATTACTTACGATTGCAGAGCCTTTTCCAGGTGCGTAGTAACGAGAGTGAAGGCAGTGCACCTCTAGACAGAGATCACACCGTGAGACCGAAGGGGTCCCGGATGAGCCCCCAGTTGTCGCGTCGTGCGACCAGTCCTTTGCCCTTCGGTCTATGGGATTCCCTGGGGGGGAATGAGCCAACGATTCCCTCGCAAGGGTGAGGTCGAAAAAACAACGGTAGGTACAGGATTCTTTTGTGGTGAGAGACGCTACATCTCAGGAGGATGCTGGTGCTGCCTCCTGCGTGCCACGCCCCCACCTCCTTTTATTCAGCAGTTCTATCAGGGCGGGGGAGTGAGTACAAAGAGAATAGGGAAATACAAGTCATGCCCTTATAAGGGAATATACAGCATTCTGAGGCTACGTGAGAGACGTGCAATCTAGCTGTGCAGTAATGGAGTCAGGTTCGTCACACATAAATAAATAAATAAACAAGCAAACCAACTGGAGAGTAGTCCAATTAAGTATTTCATTTCAGTGAAACGGAATTACTTCAATTAACTATTTAATTTCATTGAAATCAAATGTACATCAAATCAAATTTAGATTTTATCTTGGCTGCATTCAGTACTTTTTGGAATGTGGCCCCTGACATACCACTTAAAGGCCAAGTGCGACCTTCAGTTCGGAATGAAGCCTTGTGTGGACTGGTTCTCGAGTAAAGAGACAGAAAGCATTTCATATGGGAAACTTAAACAGATTTCTACTTTTTTTCTGATTTGATAATATGCCAAGGGGTTATTGTTCTTCTCATTATGACAGTAGATAAATTTCTCCAGTAACATTGGAGAAATAGATTCAACTCTCAGGGAAATCATCTACTTGCATAAGTAAGGCATGCTACTCATGTTTTCTGCTTAAAATAAGTCCACATTATTGGTTGTATTTATTAGTTTCAATAGCAATAGCAGAACTTGGCAAACAAAGAAGAATGAGAAACAAAGCAAATACATAGTCTCTTTGTTTAATTTTAGTGATCCAAGAAAGGGTCATGTAAACACCAACACTTTAATAATGGATTTGCAATGGCAATTGGAATAGTCAGTGATAGCTAGAGATTATTCATCTTTCCTCATCCCAAACATCAAAGAGAAAGCAAATGTGTGTTTGCTCAAATGCAGCCCAGTAATATACATTGTCGCCTACAATGCACATATTATACATCTTCAGAAGCACAGTTGTGCAAACTAGCCCTCTATTGCCCTACTTCTCCTCTTCTAGATTCATTCAAGGGTTTACTTTCCTTGAACAGCATTCTTTCCTGGAATGCTTGTGAATATTCTATCCCATAATTTCACTTCATCCAACAACTGTAGAAGCACGGGTATCCACAAGGAGGGCAAGTGATGAAACATGTTACAACTTTGTGGTGCACACTCCATTCTTACGTACATGTGTGCAATGTCACAACAAGTCCCAGAACTGGAACTTTCGTGATGTTACAATGCTAGTTTTGTCATTTTGGCATCATCGTGGCTAACTGTGGACATCTGTGCACAGCAGACACATATTTTTGAGTGCATGTTTATATGCAAAGTTCTTTTTGGAAATATTTCCTTTCATGAACTTGTTTTTAGAACACATGTTTTTAAAAGTCAGCAATTATCATTCCCAATGGCATTTGTTAGCTATTTCTTTGGCTATCTTACTAGTAAATAACATGTTATGTCCTTCGTTTTAATACATTATAGCTCACTTACGCCTGAGTCATCAGTTGAAATAGAATTATAACTGAAATTATAATAGAGAGATTGAAATGATGAGTGTGTTCTCAATTCTTGGAATGAACCTCACTTTTTCACCACATTCACTGCTGCTGCTTTGTGCAAGTGTTAGCAGCACTATGATATCCATTATGTTTCTTCATACAGTTACTTAATATTAAATGCTTACAAATTATGACTCAATATTAGACATCACATATAGGAGCCACTTAAGCTTGTGTTTCATTGATAGTGCGGTGCCAGCCGGGCTGGGAAGATGAAGCACACCTGTCTATAGATAATGAAGAAACTGTAAGGGGCTTCAGTTATTTGGACAATAAACTTCTCTTCCTATATTATTACATTCACTATTCAGGTATTATCTATTTATCTATCTATCTATCTATCTATCTATCTATCTATCTATCTAATTTATCACCACCCATCTCCCAAAAGGGACTCTGGGTGGTTTACAATAAAACATAAATAAAAATATAAAACTGTAAAGCAGTATAATACATAATACAATAAATATAATAAAAACCTCGATGGCTGGAAGTTCTTTATGATTTGCAGGCAGAGCTGGGTCCTTCTAAGAAACTAACCGTCCCCAGGAATGGCTACTTTTTCTCCTGCCCCAGAGTAATTACAGAACCAGGTCTTTAGCTGTTTCCTAAAGTCCAGGAGGGAGGGAGCCAATCTAGCTTCCAGGGGAAGGATATTCCAAAGGGTAGGGGCTATTGCAGAGAAGGCCCACCTCCTGGACCCCGCCAGATGGAATTCTCTTGCAGACGGGGTCCGTAGCATGCCCTCTCTGCACGACCGGGTGGGATAGGTTGATGTGATGAGGAGGAGACGGTCCCTTAGGTAGCCTGGACCCGTGCCATATAGGGCTTTATAGGTGATAACCAACACCTTGAATTGGACCTGGAAGCATACTGGCAACCAATGCAGCTCGCGGACCAAAGGAGTGACGTGTGCTGATCTTGGGAAACCCAAGATGGCCTGCGCGGCTGCATTTTGCACCAGCTGTAGCTTCCAGATACTCTTCAAGTGTAGCCCCATGTAGAGCGCATCACAGTAGTCTATATGGGAGATAACCAGGGCATGAGTGACAGTTCGAACAGCCTCTAGCTCCAGGAAGGGGCATAACTGGCGCACAACACGAAGTTGCGCAAAGGCTCTCTTAGCCACGGCTGCCACCTGCTCTTTGAGCAGGAGCCGTGAGTCCAGGAGGACCCCCAAGTTACGCACTGGGTCTCTCTGGGGCAGTACGACCCCATCCAGAACTAAAGATGACAATTTCCCAGAAATCGAGGAGCCATTAATCCACAGCCACTCTGTCTTTCCCGAGTTCAGCCACAACCTATTGTCCCCCATCCAGGCCCCCACAGCCCCCAGGCACTCGGAAAGGGTGGCCACAGCATCACTTACTTCACCCGGAATGGAGATGTACAATTGGGTATCATCTGCATATTGATGATACCTCACCCCTTAGTGATGGATGATCTCTCCCAGTGGTTTCATGTAGATGTTAAAAAGGACTGGAGAGAGTACCGAACCCTGCAGCACCCCACAAAGGAGGGACCGCGGGCCAGAACTCTCGTTCCCTACCAACACCGACTGGGACCGACCCTGGAGGAAGGAGGTGACCCAGTGCAGAACCATGCCACCCACCCTGAACTCCCTAAGTCAGTCCAGAAGGATACCATGGTCGATGGTATTGAAAGCCACTGAGAGGTCAAGAAGAGCAAGGATGGATGCACTGCCTCCATCTCGCTCCCACCAGAGGTCATCCATAAGTGTGACCAATGCCGTTTCTGTCCCATAACCGGGCCTGAAACCTGACTGAAAGAGGTCTAGATAATCTGTTTCATCCAGAATCCTCTGGAGCTGCAAAGCCACCACTTTCTCAACCACCTTCCCCAAAAAGGGGAGGTGGGGTGAAAATTGTCCAGTATAGTAGGGTCCAGCGATGGTTTCCTGAGGAGGGGGCACACCAGAGCTTCCTTACAGACTGCTGGAAACACCCTCTCTCTCAAACCCCATCATATCAACTATTTGCTACAGCACAACTGAAAACAAACAAGACAAGGCCTCCAAGATTATCATATTCACGGAGTCAGCATATCTACATATCCATGTGGTCCAAGCTGGCCTATTTTAATTCCTCCTTTATATACTATCAAAATAGAAGTTAGCAGGTAATGCATGACCAATAAACTGAGCAGTAAGGTTTATTGCCAGGCAGAACACGCAATTGGATATGTGGGCACTCAACCTAGTAAAGCATCTGTCTGGTGATGATTATGTATTAATGTTTTCAAATCTATTGTTTAAAGCTATTGTAAAAGCAAAATGAGAGCATATTTAGATACAATTAAGAAGTGAACAAAGAGAAATAAGTTAATGCTAGGCAGAGAAATAATGCTGTATTTTTACTACCAGATCTCATTCAATTTGATGAAGATAATTTCAGAGAAATTGGTTGATTATGTATTCTAGCACTTATTTAGTTACAAGGTGGCCAATGGGAATATGTGTGAATTTCCTCTCTTTCACTGCACAGTTATCTTTCCAGTTATCATCAAAAACCAACATTGTCCAACAATTAGTCTTCCAACATTGTCCAACAATTTGTCTTTAAACATTTAACTGTGATCTGAAAACAAAATTCAAGTGTCTTCACATGTTGTTGTGAATGCCTAACTGATGGAGGAACCATTAACTGGAAGAAGAGCAGAGATCAGACTCCAGGTACCTTCCCTCAAAATCTCATGGAACTCCCTCTTGAAGATGTAGTGAGATTATATTTGAAGATTTCAAATCCTGTAGAATCTTGAGTGTGAACATTGAAGTCTTATATGATCTGACAGTCTTCTCAGATTTCAGCCATCCAAAAATATTTATTTTTATTTAATTGTGTGGAGGTGGGAGAGCCATTGAGGTTGCAGAGGGCACCCCAGCACTTGTGATGTCACGATGCTAATCCCCAGGTCAGTGACAAAGCATAGATTTAATATATTTAAAAGTTTCAGATTAATCCTTGGCATCTCCAAAGACTAATCAGAAACTCTAGCAAACTACTGCTAATTACTGCAGGCATTACTGAGTTTATTGTCTGCCACACTAGAAGGCAACTTTTTAGGTTTCTCTTTACATCCCAGCTACTGTCTTACCATCCACTTGCCATGGATTTACAGAAGGCTGAAGATCCTTGCTTTCATAGGCTCTGAAGCTATTAACCAATGGAGTAACCATGTTTGAATGCTGTGATGAGTGTCAGTTTGTATAACATTTCAGTCTTGTCATAAACTTCATTCTTCTGGCATGAACAATGTTCTCTGGAGCATCACCTGCACCTGAATTTGAGTATCTCTTACTAACAAGTTAATTTAATATGACACTGAAGGCAGAGCTAAAACCAGATTTTACAGTGTTATGCATAATGATCCTTAGTTACACTAGGGACATATTAGATGGAACGCTTTATATTTAATTAAATTTAGTTCTGTACATTACTGTTCACGTATTTAGGAACCTTCATTTTTATTACAATAATAGTTTGCAAATATGGCCTATCCACATTGTTTAAACAATTGCAGTCAGCAGCTTCAAATGTCAATCACTAAATGCAAACTCTTACTACAAATGTACCATTTTAATCTCTCAATGGTGTCTAGGCTGCTTTTTAATGAATTATCATCTAGCTACTCACAACCTCTCTTCAAGATAGCTATTGGATTTAAACAGCCCCAAATGCCAGCTTTTATATGCAGAGCACTCTCTGGAGACAACAGCAATGAATGGCTGTACCTAGTGCAGAATACATATGGTTCTCTGCTTTTAAGCAATATGTCACACCCAAAACATCTCAGTGAGTGGTGATTGTTACCAAGCATCTGGGTAGAACAGAGTACCAGGTGTTTTAGCTCTTAAATGAAGAAATTCATGGCAGGGAGAAGCAACTGCTTACCCCACAGCTGAGTCACTTGTCAGGGATTGTTGAACTACTCCAATCCACTGGACTATTACATTTTAGGTCTACCCAGATTTTATTATTTGACCTCCTATGTTGCACATTTATGACTGGTACCATATGGTTGCCTTTAGGAGGATTATTTTTTTAAAGCATTTTGTTGGGATATTGGGAAGTGTTGTATGAGAGATGGCTAATGGAATACATACACATGCATCTTTAACAGAGCTAGCAAAGTCATCAGACATATATTCTATTAAAATACTATTTATATATCTCTATGGGAACAATATTAGGTTTTCTGAATGGCTAGAAAGTATGGAAAATGTATCTACATTTCTTTCCATTACTAGATAAGTGTGAAGTATTCTAAGAATGTCCATGTAGAAAGAACAACTACCAGCAGTTTGGGAGCAGGATGCAGAAGAAGTGATAATGAAGAGAGTCTGGGTCTCATTTTGGAGGGGCGTGATTTCTATTTCCTTAGAGGTCTGAGGTAACACAGTAAAACTGGCATGTTTTGAAGTGTTTAAGCTGTGCCTCCAGGATTCTCAACCTGTATATTTGTAAATAAACTCAAATATTGCAAAATACCCTAAGCTTCCCATGATTTCCTTCAAGTGTAAATGAATCTAAGAAAGTATTACAGTCAGGGGACATCTGGGGTAGGGGAGCATCAGAAGAGCCAATATGGAGGCCATGACCATGCAACTGAAGCCCTGTTTTTATCTGTGTCATTTGTGTGGCAAACGTTAAAAAAGGAAGAGGCTTTTATCATGTGGTATGATGACGACTTTTTTGATCCCCCTCCCAATGACCTTGACTGCAGGAGAAGAGAGGTATTACCCTACTGTTACATTCACCCCATCTCAAACTATTTGAATTGGCTATTTCTGTTTAATTTATAGGTAATTTCACATGTTCTGATTAACAAAAAGATATGTCCTTAAGTCAAGAGAGATTTGAAATAGAAAACAGATTAAAAATGTAGCATAAACGCTAAAGTAGGCATATTACAATTTTTTTTTTTTAAAGTCCACTTCCCATCTATGTATTCCAGAGCTTATTCAGGCATTTTTTTTAGAACACTTATAAGAACTTCTTCAATCATGGCAATTGACATTCCAGTTATTGTGGGCACCAGATTGGGGAAGGCTGGGTAAGGTTAATTAATAATTTCATCAAACTTTCATTTGGGCAAATTAAATTCACTCTTCCCCTTTCCCTCTTGATAGTTTTAATACTTATGTGCTATGTATTTTTTTTAATCATCTATTGCTCAAGAAAATGACAAATGCAAATCTAATTTTCAACAGTAAAAGAGTTATTTCCCCCACGTTCTTTTTTCATATTTTATTTTTTTTATCTTAGAACATAGGGCTAATCGTTTTTCACAGGTTAGCGCTCATCCAATTTCATGGGGTTATTGGTTCATATCACAGATGGAAAAAATGCAGGTGTTGGTTATTTAATCTCTTCTAAAAATATAGACCTGCAGGACAGAGTAATGGTCTTTGGCTTATCTCACAAGCACAAATATAACTTGAGGCCATTGGTGCATTTTAGGAAAAGAAGCACCAATGCCTTGTGCAAAAGCTGGGTGCCTTATAGTTTGTGTCTGCATTTGGGCTTTTCTAAATAAAATAATTCTAAGTGCTTCTGCTTTCCTTGCAATAATTACAATGTATGCATCTATATCACAGCATCTTTCCAAGTAATTAAGCAGTTCTGAGTTCACGTACTGCCAGATTCTGCATAAACTGTCCTCAGGGGAAGAACAATTCATTGTGGACAAATTAGTATGCAATACAGGAACACTAACATTTGGAAACGGTATGTGAGAAAGAGAGAGTGAGTGAGAACTTAGAAGATAGGTTAGAGGAGCTGCAGACATGATTTATATCTCCTCCTCAATTGTAGCAATTTGTACATCTTCTAGAAATAGGCAACTTGTCCAAGGTTGTCCTCACAATGATTTCATTATTTTCCGATCCAGTCCTAAGGCCTGGAAGGTATTTTGGTAGTCCCACCCCACATATCTCCATTCCAATTCAGCACTTCCTAATTCCCAGATACATTTCACCACCCTTTGTTGGGAAAGGCAGCAACACAAAGCAGAAAAGATTTAATTTCTTCCTCCTGCTCATTTCTCTCCCACCACTTAAGCTACTGGACTAGACAAAATAATTCTGTTTGCCTGCTGGGAGATGCCATTCTTTTCAAATTATCTAGACTCTGATCATAAATGAACAATGGAAAAAATGCCCCTTAGACTTTTTTTCTGCTGGTAAGGATTAGTGAATCTGACAAAACTTCTTTTCAGCATAGCAAGCATCACCTTGTCTTTCTCTGAATATCAGAGCATTTAGAATGTTTTTTTTCCCCTTCAGATAATTCTATGTATGTCAAGGGTATCACTGAGAGGTGATTGTCCCAAGCTAGCCAGGATAATAAATCAGATAGGACTCTTACATTTGAAAATAAGAAATCTATTAGAAACTATACATTAATAGAACCCAGTGGATCTTTTTCAAAATCAGGATAGTCTATCTTTGCAGCTTGCATTAATTAATAAATAATCTGGAACAGCTGAAGTTTCCAACCACTCCACATGGGCAATCCATATGGAATACATTAGAATTTTCCAGCTGGGATGTTATAAGAGCTTTTATGACATCCTGTTTTAGCTGTGAGTTTAGTGAAGTAACTGTTTGTCCCCATATGCCTCAATGGAGGAAATTCCATTTAAAGCCAGCAAATTATTGAATTATTTAATAACATACCCTGAAGTATTACTGACATTATCGATGTTGGCTCAACACAGTAGAGTAGGTTTTCCTTTGTCTTCTGTTCACTCTATTAAGAATGTAGTCATTGTACAAAAAAAAAACCCAAAGGCAAGAACAGCTCTACAGCAAGACATTCAACAAATGAATAATTACTGGAGCATAAAGCTACTATGCCACTTGGAAACTTCAAAGCATTGTACAAATCAGTTAACCTAAAATGTCTGCTATTATTCCCTTGCTATGTGGGCCCTCTGAGGTAGAGGATGAGGGATTGGAAATCAATGTTGGTTAGCTATGAAAGAAGTGTGAGAGACTATGCAATGTACTAAAACAGTTTAGCAGTCATCATCATATATTAGAAACATGTGCATTCCATAATAACAAGATACTGTAACCCATTGCAGGCAAGAAGCAGAATGTAATTCAAGACAAAATGTGAGAAACAATTTGAAGACAGCAGATAGCCATTAGTGAGCATAAACTCTGTATTCCAGTGGCGGCTTGTGTTTATTTCTTCATTTAGATATTTATATGATGCCAAACTGTGTAGCATTCTAGGCACTTCACAATTCAAGCTGAACCCTAAAACAACTAAATTATATACATCTCTCTATATATTCAAATAATATCAAAGGCCTTCGTAAATAAAAAGCCATACATAGGTGTTCAAAATGACCAATGTTACAACCTGCCTAACATCTTCAAGGAGAGAATTTCATGGAGCCATCTTCAGTTCACCCTACCTCCACTGGAAGTCCAGATTTGACATCAACTTGAGAATTTATCTTTTTACACAGCTTTAAATGAAATGTTGGGAAATGGAGAATAAATGGAATGCTTAGGCAATGGTTCAATAATGAGCAGAAAGATAAGAATATGTGAGTAAAACTGGTGATGGATAAGAGTGCACATCTGCTCAATTTGCTGTATGGAAGTAAGAGTTGGGTATGTCTGGAGAAACTTAAGTAGACCACAAGTATGGGATGCTTAAGTGTGTATGTTGTGAGAGAAGAGCCATGTTAGTCTATACCAGGGTTCCCCAAAGTGGTCAATATCGACCCCCAAGGGTTGATGGGACTACCAATTATTGTAATGGTTGTTGTTGTTATTCATGGTACTATTAAAATAGTATTTATTAAATTACTTTCATATAATAAATGTTTGGAGGTCAATTAATAATCTGAAACCTCATGAAGGAGTTGATGAGCAACTAAGATAAGAGTTTTGGGACTCCTGGTCTACACTATCCAAAAATCAGGAGGAGTCTGGTAGCAACTTTTCAGATTAACAAATTTTGTTAAAAGGAATAAGATTTCATGAGCTAACATGAAATTTCTTCATCTGAAAAGGTGCTACCGGACTCCTCCTGATTTTAATTCATGTGCAATGAATGTATGTTGAATTACTACAAGTTGTGTAACTGGTTGAACAATACAAAATAAGTACATTGAAATGGTTGTCTCATATAAGAATAATGCATGAAGGCCAAATTGCAAAACAAATATATCATATTAGAGTTAATGGGTTAAGAGGAAGATGGAGAACATTGTGGTTGGATGCAGATTCTCAGAAAGAGAGGTGAGAAGTTTAAAAACAAAATACAATGGGCTTGGGGAATGGACATGGTGGAAACAAGGATGGCTTGCTAGCCTAGAATGATATGGAGAGGTATGGTATATGGTTTTCTCTGGCTTATCACATGCCTTCAATTTCTTTATTTATTCTTTTTTACTCTTTCTTTGTGAGTCAAATAACGTTGGTTGCCACAAATACAATATACAATGCATTACAAGAGAAACAGCTGGATTATTTCAGATATGCAGTGAAGCTGAAAAAACTATTCCTTCTTTTTCATCTTATGCCTTCTAGGTTTTCCAGAAATTTTCACAATGTTCCCTTCCTTACAATGCAATAATTATATTACATGCATATCCTGAAAACATTGCATCAGGTTTAGGGCTACTTCATCAGAGCATTTCTAAAAAAGTCATTTCCAGAGAGACTGTTAATGCTAAAGAAGATGGTTCTCAGTTTGTTTTGGACAAAGACATCTTTCCTCTCTGGTTCTGTGTGCATTAAAACAAAACAAAGTAAAGCCTACAGAAATGAGACTTCTCTATATTTTTGGAATTTCAACCATGAAAACAAAATAAAGTAGTAATTGTGTCATGTTCACTGTTTCAATGTGCACTGTACATCGTAATGTTTCACATGCCATAGTGCTGACGCGCGTTTCTGTTTGGGAGGGAGCTGCTGTGAAACCTTGTGCCAGCTCTGTATCTATGTTCGTTTCAATGGAAAGTGTTCGGGTTATGTGCTCGGCTCAAGGACTTTTCCACTGCATCATCAGAAGCCGTTGGGAGCACCTGGGATTGTGAGCCTGGGAAGATTCTATGTGGGGAGGGATCTCGTTTGTACCGAGGGTTTTTAGTTTGCATTTAGCGCGCTTTTTTCATTCTCAGCTTTCTTTGTGATCCTGCATACTATTCTTTAATAAATCAGATATCTTTGTGATCCTGCTCATGAGTCTGATGGTGTTCTAGAATAGGCAACCATTACACACTGATTATGTCTGATGCTGCAGCTTAAGCGCATTACATTTTTACTAGGAAAATAGTAGAATTTTAATAAACTTTTTTCTCTGCCATTCAATTGTGTCCAATTTTCAGCAACTGCCTGAACTAGTCCCTGCAGTTTTCTTGGCAAGATTTCAGAAGTGGTTTGCCATTGCCTCCTTCCTAGGGCTGGGAGAGAGTGACTGGCCCAAAGTCACCCAGCCAGCTTTCATGACTAAGGTGGGACTAGAACTCACAGTCTTCTGGTTTCTAGCCTGTTGCCTTTACCACTAGACCAAACTGGCTCTCTAATAAACTCTACATGAATACAATAAGTGGAAAATACAGAAACAAAAGAATTTGGATTTTTAAATACCAGAAAAGTTTATGAAAGTGTTTCTCAACCTTGACAACTTCAGGCTGTGCAGACTTCAACTCCTAGAATTCTCGGAGTTGAAATCCACACAGCTTGAAGTTGCCAAGGTTGAGAAATACTGATTTATGATCTTATATAATTATTTAGAATTGTGATAAAATAATATAAAGCATGGGTTAAATCTAATGGTAACTATTTAAAACTGGTCATAGATTTTACATTGACAAAATTTTACTATCAGCAAGAGATAACTTACTACATTCTTTATAGTGGTTTTAAAGGTATTGTTCCCAATTCCTTCGGCTCCTTGATTGTCGCTTCATACTGATTTCTGATTATTGGTATTGTCATTGAGCTTTTTCCTGTTTTCTCCTTTTTTTTCTCCACTGCTGTGCCACTATTTCTTCTACAGTATATCCATTCAGTGCACAAAACAACTGCATAATATTTGATTTTCCTAAAATCATAAAAAGCTTGGGTTTCAGGTGTTAAGATTCTCAGCTCTAATTGTTCAGAATTTGTGACCTGACTATGGAAAGTACATTAACCAACTGAACACACTTACCATTTTCTTCAATTGGGCGTGTAAGGAATTGAACTGGAACATGTATCCCCGGTTACTCTCTATGGATTTCTTCATTCAAGATGTTTAACCTGGTTATTGAACTAAGTCATTATATTAAACAAGCTTAGTTCACAGAAACATACACAATCCTCCTTAATGTAATTAATCATAACCAAGTTTAGATCTTGCTAGTTACAGCTGCTACATACAACTGACCTGTTCTGTGAAGGCAGCATATGATTTAATCATTTTTAAACCAGAAAGAGAAGAACTGTTTTACACTCTGTATGTTTTTAGAACCACAATTGCAGATGATCAGATAGAAACGCACCATAAATTTCCTCCCAGTCATGCCCTAAAGATATTTCCCATCATTTCCTTCAACAGTTTTTCATAATTTATAATCTATCATAAATTTATTTATTTATTAATCAAATTTATCACCGCCCATCTCCCAAAAGGGACTCTGGGCGGTTTACAATAAATCACACTGTTGCGTGGACAAAACCCCAAATCCTCACATTCTAAAACTGAAACCAAGGAAAATGAATATATCAGCTATTTCAGTTATGGACCTGTCTTCCAAAGTGATAATTTTCATAGTACATTGTGCTATAATTTTATATGATAACTTTATAATTCTGCATACATGAGCAATGAAGTAACTACTATGAACCATGTTCAGCCAGTAAGCAGGCATTTGCCAGAGGGGGGGAAATGGGATTTTTACACTCAGGTGACATTTCTTAACATTTAAACACTAATCAGAGCTTAACTGCAAGAATTTCTACTCAACACACATGAGCTCTGAATCCACAGTCTGTATCAGCAAATCTTCCCAACTTGATGTCCTCCATAAGGGCTGATAATTCCCCACATTCCCAGCTAATGTGGCTAATGGCCCTTATCATATCTTTTTCTTAACTCAAGGTTTGTTTGTTTGTTTTTTAGAAAACCTTGGCTCCTCTAGATATATTAGAACTACATATCTCAGACTTCAGGCCCAGCACCAGCAATTCAAAAAAGTACCAAATATGAGATTTTCTTCATAGGACAGTCACTAGAGTTGATCAGTTTGGTTACCAGTTGCAGCACCTTTAAATCTGAGGTTGGCATCTGAGAATTCATGGGCGTATGGTTATCCATGATACCCCATAGACAGCATCTGTAGGTCTTCAAAATTAAAATTTTAAAAATGAGCAAAATCTCATGAAATTACTAGATGTTTAAAATTTTAGGTTAAAAATGGTTAAGATCACCAACACTTTACAGTTAGGGTCAATTTAATTTGTATTTGTTATTGTTTATGTTTCTAACTACGTGTTTCTAAAAATACTAGTTGGCATCCCTGCATTACTTTTGTGTAAATCTATGTTCCTTCTTATGTTCACATTTCTTAGAGGAAGTCTATTTTTTCTCTAATTACTTCCTCTAGCTTTTAGAATAATTCCTTTTTTAAGTTCCAGTTAAAGACTTCCAATTTTGGCTAAATTCTAAGCATTCACAAGACATTTAACCCCCAGCTTCTCCTTTCCCCACACTGTTTTTCAAATGTTCTTTTATTGATATTAAATGTCATACCAAATGAACAATTACATAGGTACATATAAATGACATATTATAATAATGTTACATACCAATTGGCTCAATGGCAAGCATATATAGCACAGGATCCTAGTTGCCATTTCATGTAAGTCCAGAGTTGCTACCCCATACAACCATTACTTTAGAAACGTTATCTCTTTGTCTTGCCCACAGTACACACATAGTCAGACTTCATCAATAAAAAGTAAACCTCCTTCTGATTCAGTACAAAATGTGCAAGCTGAAAACTGAGAAAGAAAACAGGAGGTTGCCCTTAAAGCAGAAGAATATCAGATAGGCTAGAATGGACAGTTGACAATCTGATATCTTCTAAAATAAGATGGCTAGAAGCTGTCTTACCCCAAAAGGTCCCATGGGCTTTCTATGCACTTCCTGATTTTGCATCGCATTAATGATGTTTTGGGATATTGGCAGTATTCCATGGTCTCATGACCTCCAAATGCATTGGGTCTGCAACTCTCAATTACCCACTGACATTGACTATTTTAATAAAACTTCTAAGTACTAACAATCTTATTACTGTTTCTTCAATTCTTTGATAAACAAGAGATATCATTTCAACTTTGAAAATGGTTGAAAAACATCCAAAATAAAAAACCTAAAAGGGGAAACTGATAATTACATATAAGACATTGATGAATTTCAAGAAGCATGACTTTGACCTACAGATGCCGTATCTCGATATTCTTTACTTCAATAAGAGTTTCTTGACCCAATAAAATAAATGTTGCTATTTGTCAGTCTGTATGCTTCTAACCTGTCTGCATTCTTTTAACTCACAGTTATCTGAAGTATTTATCTAGTGCGGTGGCAGATTCACTGAAATGTAAATTGTGGAATCTTCCAATAATAAAAACCAAAATGTTATGAAACAAGGAAAATGCAAGCTGATATGGGGGAAGAATAGTGAGTTCAGGCCATACAGAGAACAATAAATCTAAACATGTGTAACCAACATGTACTGTATAAGTAGCACATTTTTATAATTGCTTCTAACCTTTTACAGATATTCAGTTCTAATCCACATAAAACAACGATCATATATTTGTCCATGGGAAGAATAAAATCCACCAGGTTATACCATGCAAATGTGTCACAAAAAAGTATTCTGCTGTGGCATTTATATCCTTAATATAATATTTGTGTAACTGCCAAAAACCACCATTTGATGAGTCTGTTCCACTCTTCCACTGATCAAACAAATTAGCTTACAGGAAGGATGGGATGGATATTCTATGTGCTACATGTCAGAACCAAGCCTGTCTTTGACTCGGAAAGTGAAACTCTTTCAGAGGAGGAATTAGAAACTTATCAGCCCGAAATCGGGAAAACGAAACTCCAGGCTGAACCAGCAGCTCGGGAAGAATCCACAGCGCTGATTGGATGAGATTCAGAGGAGGATTTGAAGACACCAATCAGCATGCGCCAACAATGAGCTGAAAAGCGTGTGCAGGAGAAAGCAGCCTGATTGGCTATGGGAGACTCCAAGCACACCAAAGAACAGAATAAAACATAGACGTGCGGAGATTGGGCTGCTGGAGACAACCGCTCCTCTAAGCCTTACTGGCGTCAGAGGCAGCGTCTGTTGCTGAAGAGGAATCAGCGCTCAAGCTCCACTCCAAAGAGAAATTGAATCTTGCATCTGCTGCAACTGAGGAACCAGCATCAGCCAAGCCCAGCAGCCTTCACTTTGCATCCAGCCTTGAAAATCCATGATCTCCTCAGCAGCGTAGCCGAGCCAAGAGGTTCCCGTGCTGCTGTTTGTCCACAGTCCTATGCAATCGCGCTTCACAGACTCAGCTGTGTTTTGGACTTTCACAACTATCTTGTTCAGGATCTGGGTTCCTGGCCACTTCGGGGCTTCCAGCCAAGTTCAGCCTTGCTTTCAGTCTCCAGCCTTGCTCCAAGTTCCCAGTCCAGAGAATTCAGCCTAGTCCAGGGCTTCTAGCCAATTCTAGCCTTGATCCAGGTTCCAAGCCTTGCTCCAAGACTCCAGTTCAAAGAATCCAGCCTAGTCCGGGGCTTCCAGCTGAGTCCAGCCTTGCTTCTAGCTCCCAGTCTTGTTCCAAGTTTCCAGACCAAAGAATTCAGCCTAGTCTGGGGCTTCCAGCCAAGTGCAGCCTTGCATCCAGTTCCCAGCCTTGCTCCAAGTACCGAGTCCTGCTCCAAGATTCCAGTCCTGAGATTCTCACTTGGTCCAAGTCTTTTAGGTGAGCTTAGCCTTGTCCCGAGTTGAGTCTTCCTCCAAGCTCCAGTTGCTGTGCCCAGTCCCAATCCAGTCCCAGATTGCCAGTGATTCAGCACCAGAATAGCTCCAGCACTCTGTTCCAGTTCAAGATCTGTTGCTTCCAGAGCACCACATTCCAGTCATATCCAGCCTTCTTGTCCAGTGAGAGAGTCCTGTTGTGTCCAGTTGGGCTTTTGATTTGAGTCTTCGTATCCAAGGACTTATTTATTGTAAATAGTTATTTAATAAGGTGTGTTTTTAAGAATTTGCTTGGCTGCATAGTCTGATACATTACCTAGATCCCTAACCAAAGAGTGGGCATCTCCTTCCAACAATGTTTTCATCAATCAAGGGGCACAAGTGGCATGAAACCCATTTCTAGAGAGGATGGGCTTATTGTTTCCATTTATGAGAATTTGGGTCACTAAAAATAATTTTTAAAAATACATCAATTTTATTTGATGTTTCTCATATTTCTTTTACTTTCTGTTTGCTCCTCAAACAATAGAAAATTTCAATGATACTACCACTTCGGTGATATGATCTCAGGAGGGCTCCAAGGAGGCAAAAAACTATTGAGGTGCCTTAAGGCCCATGGATTATAGGTTAGCTGTGCCACTCCTAATCACTCTGTCCAGGAATATTTGAACACTTCCTGTCAGCTATTCTAGCAGTCATAGAAATGACTGTGTAACAATTCTAGAAGTTGCTTGATTATTCCCAACTCCTGGGGATGCATTGCTGTCTAAGCAGCTGGCTTCTGCTTCATTATGTCTAACCCCCTGATGTTTAACCTGCATCTTTCTTTGTGTGTGTGTGTGTGAGTGAGAGAGAGAGAGAGAGAGACTCTTGTCAGCAAGCTGGCAAGTTGAAATTTCAGTTTCAGTTTCCAAATGAATGACCTCCATTACAGTAGATTCAGTCAACATTTTCAGAATGAATGTAATGACCTCTTTAGCCTCTAGAATCTGTCAGATTGCCAACAGCTTGAAACCTAAGGTGTTATGATTTATTATCAGCATATCAACAAAAAGTCTTTTTTTTACGTATTTAGAAGCTTTATTGGGATTAATCTCTCTTTGCATGCTGTTAGGAGTGTCCATGAATGATGTAATAATAATTTAATAAGCTTTCTTTGGAACATATGTCAATTTTCTTCCAGAGGTAGATACGGCTTTACTCTTTCTCTATGTCTTAAATGCAAAAAAAGTGGCACATAAATAAACACAATAATGACTGGGAGGTGTTTATGGGCTTATTTTAAAGTCAGGCCTTTGTTTAAATTAGTGCAAAACATTGGGACTCAGAAGCCTTTTTTCATGAGCATGGAAGATAGCAATGGGCTTCTTAAAAAGCAGAACATGCTCTCAGATAGGTAAGCTGCATTTTGCTCCTTGCAGATAAATTCACACAACCCAGCTAATAATCAAACATTGATTACCTTCGTTAAGCAAGCTCCCTGAGAACAATATATAACAGGCATTTGCCCTGTAGGTTGACAGGTTATTTCTACTGAAAATAAATTAAGGGCCTAGCTTTGTTATTAAATAAATGAATGAATGAATGAATGAATGAATGAATGAATGAATGAATAAATAAATGCAGAATGGTACGATATAGTATGAGCACATATAAACAAAATATGCAAATAGAGGTTATAAACAAGTCTTCATTTCAACAGCTTTCTAAGCATTCTAGAGGAGCTTGCCTTTAATTAGTTTAAAAACAAAAACTGATGTATACGATCTTTCCAACATGTCCCAAAGGCAAAGTACTTGAGAAAAGCTTTCTTGACTAAAGAACCAAGGAGATTTCAATGGATAAACTTGACCGCTGCTTTAGTTCATGTTGTATGTAATAATTAACTTTAAAAGGAACTTTGTAGATCATCTCACAACAGCATTACAACTGTAAATAATAATGTTATGCTTTTGTTTCTAAATGGCCAGTTTATTCCAAATGCCATAAATGAAACTGGTGATTTGAGGTCATATGTGAACCTCTTCCTTTGAATCTAATGTCTTAAGTGCTACTTGTTCTGAACTCTGTTTGGAGCCCTGTCATTTTTTTTCCTCCCAATTAATTGAAGAATACAGTAGCAAGGAGAAAGTGTTACTAGCTAACTACCTAACTCTCCTCTCCTTTTATCTTTCACTAAATGGTGTTGATGGGAAGTGCTACTGTAATCAATGTTTAATCTTAACAAAGATTGGAGTTAACCAGGTGATAGCCAACAAGTCATTGGAAAAGACAGAGACTGAAAGCTATGTTTGTTGAATCAAGTGAAAATAAGAGTGAATCTCTCTCAGGGGGGACTGCAGGGGGGTCAAAAAAGGCAAGGTGATGGCCACCACCATGTAACCAAAGCCTCACCCCTTTTTTATGTGCGTCACAGCACATGTAAAAAAGGGACATGCCTTTGATCACATGGTTGTGGCTGTCATCTTGACTTTTTTGACCCTCTCCCTGAAGACACTCAGGATCATTCTGAACAATATTTCAGGTTTTCTTTTCTTAGTAGACTCTCACAAGGATAAGAGGTAACCAGGGGCCACATCTAAGGGAGGAATCAAGGGCAGCATTAAAGGGATGGTGATGCAAAACTGAAAGGATTCTTTCACACATATGAGCAGGGTGAAGACTTTCAATTTTTACTCCAAATTTGGGAAGGGGGGTCTTTGATTTTTTTAAAAAAAATATAGGTAAAGCCTATTTGGGGAATAATTTTTTTTGTATTTCCCAGTTCAAAATGACTGGAGAGTATGCTGCTAATTCAGGTGCTGGCATGTTCAGAGGACATTATGAAGTCTGTAAAATGTCACTATTATTATTTTGACTGTTTATTTCCAGGAAAGTGGGGCAGGGGGTGGGGGGGAATCACATAAGAAAACAGTGACAAACCACTTCTGTAACATTGCCAAGAAAGCTGCCTGGATGTAATTACCAGAAGTCAAGCTTGACTCTTTACCTTTGTGTGTATGTGGCAGGGGGGGGAGAGTATATAGATAGACAGACAGACTGTCATGAGTAGGGACACAGACAGACAGACGGCTTCCTCAAAAACCTTTCAAGGCTTCCCCCCACCCCAACCATTAAAAAGGTATTGCTTTTTATTTAAAACCACATGTCAAGACATGGTAAGCAGAATATTGCCAGAGAATTGCCACTGTAAAAGAAACTAAGAGGAACCATCTAAAGGTAAGAAAGGCAACCACTGGTTTTCAAGGAAATCAGTCCTTCAGTTATTTGTCAATTGCTGGTCTCAGAAGTTTGGTTATCTAATAGTGTACCTGGTTTTGGACAGGAAATCCTGCCAGAAGCACTCTTGTTGCTGAAGTGGAATTGAAAAACAGACATCAGATGTATTAGAAATGGAGCACCTTTTTCTCACGTCTGTAAAAAGATTTTCAGTGTCTGAAAAGTTCTTCCTGTTCTGAGTCCAAGAAAAGGCCATAATTCTTACAGAGGGCAGGTTAAAAATGCAGCTCTTACAAGTTTTGCTTCTGGCAAGGAGACACACTGTGAGAAAGGGTTCAGCTGCTAAATATGTATGCACAGATTACTGCCATGCAGAAAAAAAGAATCCTCTATATTTCTGTCTGAATAGTTCTCAGTCAAACTGATAAAAGGAGACATTCGATCTAAAGTGTCTTTCAAAGGTAAAGAGAAGAGTTCTGGATCAGAATGGCAGTTACACTTATTCAAGGTATTGATTCATTTTAGCCTCAACTTAACTGTCTAGCTAGCTGTCCATCCATCCATCCATCCATCCACACCCTAAGTCCTATAAAATCCATCCATCCATCCACACCATAAGTCCTATAAAATCCATCCATCCATTCATCCCCTAATTCCTATAAAATTGTTAAGGCTGAGCTTTCTGGCATTCAAGCTAGGTAATTGGTCATGGGCTATTGTCATAGTGCCGGTGTTGGCCACTACATCTTGTCTGTTCGCACTGCCAGTGCCAATAGCAAGATATCTGACATTAGGTAGTCACTGTGGTCCTTGCATCCTTTATTATGCATTTAGTAGCTGTCACCACAAAGGATGGGACTGGGCTTCAAGCCATCTTGCTATCTTATCTCTAAAATGCAGGACGTTTCATCATATAAATCACTGGAACATAAACACGTAACAGAAACATATAGTCATGCATACTGCCAGAAGTGGAATGCTAGTCTGTGTTACAAAATGTGTACTTACTGGAAAATCCTCAACCAGTACTAGTATTTGTAATGTTTATATAAGCAGAATTATTCTACTGCACCTAAAGAAATATCATTCCCTGATAGCATTAGTTGTTATTCCATTATATTCATCTATATGTGAAATCTTTATTTATTTAACATATTTCTATCCTGCTGCTGAGATTCTTTTGGATATGTAAATACATATCAAAAAGTACTAAACTAAAGTAAACTAAATGTACTAAAAAATTCACTTGGACCAGAGAAATTTATCTCATCTGATTTATTTGAGTGTCCCTTATTTGAACCTCTCAGACTGATAGGGTGTCAGAATGTATATGTGCACCAACTATATAGCCACATAGTTATAAATTTTGTAATGAACTGAGAGCCCATGGGAACTAAAAGCTAACATGTTATTTAATTATTTAATTATTTAATTATTTAATTAATTTTATAAATTTATTCACCGCCCATCTCTCCCCCATGGGGGGACTCTGGGTGGCTTACAATAAAACAGGATTACAATTCAAAACCATTCCAATACAAAACACAATAAAAATACAAATATAATAAAATCTAAATGGCGAAAAGGTCTTAATCAGTCCTTGAGTGTAATAGGCCCCTCAAAATCACTTTATGGCGCTAGCCATCCCCAGGCGTAATTATTCTCCCTCCCATCCCAAGCCTGCTGACAGAACCAGGTCTTTAACCTTTTGCGAAAGTCCAGGAGAAAGGGGGCCTGTCTCACCTCTGGGGGAAGGATGTTCCAAAGGGTGGGAGCTACAGCAGAGAAGGCTGTTATGTTATGCTAGAACTATGGAGGCTGAGGTTGAAGTTCTCATTCGGCCATCAAAGGTCTTTGGGCAATCTTTGGACAATCGCTATTTCTCAAAAAGAAATTCATGTGCAACTCATGGGATAAAAAAACAGCAAACTGAATTATATTAGAGGAAAATTATTGGAAAAAGATGCATAATAATGCTACTGCCATTGCCAATGTAAAAAGAGCCTTTTCCCACCTTAGACTATTGTTTCAATCCACACAAAAGATTGGAGAAATAGCCTAGTTTAAAAAAAATAAAGCATGTACATTAATGTGCTAGGTATATTGTCAACAAAGCCATTATAGAGTTTAGTGAGATCACATCTGTACCAGCATTTAGATGAGACTGAGACTGTCCAAGATGAACACAACTCACCCTGTGTGTTATTGGAGTCTTTCTGGGGGAAGCCAA
Organism: Candoia aspera; assembly: GCF_035149785.1. NCBI lineage: Eukaryota > Metazoa > Chordata > Lepidosauria > Squamata > Candoiidae > Candoia > Candoia aspera. The sequence goes on from NC_086155.1 coordinate 182,780,423, forward strand.
GAGGACCTGAATACCTTGCTTATGAGTGATGTTCAACTGGCTGCAAGTAATGCCATCTAATTAAAATAATGTTGCATCGTTTTCCTTAATTACTCTTGGTAGGAAGGAAGGAAAAATGAGACACAAGCTTCCTAAACAAATGAATGGACTTATCTGCTTGGAAGATTTTCATGTTATATATCTTAACCTTAATATAAAACGTTAGAATAGAAAATTGTTGATCCTGCAGTCAATATTTCAAAACAGATTAACTTGTGAATTTTGTGTATTTTCTTTGTACGTGGCAGAGTCCCTATGCAGGGCCTGCATTTCCTGGGTTTCCTGTGGAGAGCTGTTTATGTGCAGTCATCCTTGAATCAGAGATTTCTTGACAAGAAAATAGTCTGCTTTACAGAATAGAACATGAGATGCAAAGTTACTATACTGAAATATAATTAAGATAATACCCCTGCCACAACAGGAAAATAGCAATTAATTTACCCTTTGAACTCTAATCTTTCCACCCTCTTATTTTAGAAAGATCCCAACAAAGTTCTTTAATATTCCAGTAGTTTTAAGAATTCATTATGGTAAAGTGCGTCCAGCAATTTCATTTCCATTTGCCTTGCAGCAACTTCAAAAAAACATGTTTCCCCAGGATGCAAAATCAACTGGAAATAAACTCTGCCAAGCATGACACCCCAAGCAGCATTGGTTCACCTCACTGTGATCCTTCTTGGCAGCTGCACCTTGTAGGTATGAAAATATTTGGTAAACTTGTAGGCCAGACTTAGGGCAAAGCTTTGCATGAAAAACAAAGCTTATAAAATCATGGAAAACTATTTAGGCATGCAATGAAGTTTGATTTAAAAAAAATTAATAGGGCCCCACTTCTTTCTCATACCTTTGAATAATTGTGTAACTAAGGTAACCTCCACACAAGTTATCTATGAAATTTCATTGAAATGTTCTCTTTTAGAAAAAAAATGTAATTTCTTTTCTTTCAAATCAAATAAGAATAGTAAACATGCAAACTTTTTTTTAAAAAATGCATTAATTTCAAGGCATTAGAACATTTGTGTTTATTATATTATGGCACATAATAGCAAGGAATATCAAAACACATTGGCTTTTTAATTTATTACCATTGGACATACTGGGGATTAACCATCAAACTGAAAGAGGAAGGGGGTTATTGCTGAGAGGAACTTCAAAATTATGGTAATTACAAGTGAAAGGTCCCTTTAGCAATAGTTGCTTTTCTCTTCCTTTATATCTGAAGTATCTCAAATTTCATTTCTGTAAGGATCACAGTCCTGCTGACTACATCATTCATGTAGTTCAAAATTAGTTTTTGTTTTTAATCTGAGAATATAGAACATTCGTTTGCATGATCTTAATGTAAAGGAATGATTTCTGGAATAATGATAACTGCTGCTTTCTTCACTCTTGCACCAGATGCAGTCAGGGAAGAATTCTGGAATCAAGAAGTTTAGAAAGAAAAGCTCAACTCTTCCCAATCTACAGATGGGGTGAATTCACACAATGAGCTTTGCTAAGATAAAATTGGATCAAGCAGTTTGTGTCAACGAGAGTCATGGAACCCAGCCATTATCTTAGCATGTTCTGTGAACATTTTATGTTAATAATAATCATATTATTGCATTAAGCCATAATATGATTTGTTTGGGTATAGCATTGTAATCTGAAAACAACAATTAGGTTTCTTAACTCAGGTTTAAGATTTAGCATGTTTTTTGAACCTAGCTATAGCTTTCCCAGTTTAGATTAGGACTCATGCTTGCCCTGCAGTAAAACAAAAACCTGGTGCCACTACGTCATGGTGTCACTACGTTTAAGTTGTACTGTATATCTTGTGTCCATGTTGTCTTAAGGAAATGGTCTCTCTAGTGAAGCTTAAATTGGATTATGACCTATTTATTTTCTCTTCCTTACATACATTTTATACGCAGAACCTAACTAGTTTGGACCTCATCAATGGTCACTAAAAGCAGAAATAAATAAAAAGACTAAGAACATTTTATTTATTAGGATGCATCTCAGTTTTAAGTCAGTTCTTTCTTATGACCTGTTTTTATCACTGCTACAAAGATATCTGGATCATTCTTCCCCCAGAGGTGAGAAAAGCCCCCTTGCTCCTGGACTCCGCAAAAAGCTAAAAACTTGGTTTTGCCATCATGCCTGGAGCAAGATGGGGAACAGCCAGTCGTGGGGATGGCTAGCGCCCTAGGACCATCTTGTATATTCACAGACTGAAACACAACTTTTAGCCATCTGGATTTTATCATATTTTATTCTATTTTTTATATTTTTATTGTCTATTTATTGTTGTATTTATATTTATATTGAATTTTAAATCCTGTTTCTGTAAACCGCCCAGAGTCCCTCCTTTGGGGGGGAGATGGGTGGTAATAAAATTCGACAAATAAATAAATAAATATCTTTCAGATATCCGTGGGTGTAGGTCCTGATGTGAATTTTGGAAACTGTACTCTTCCTATAACCAAGACATGTAGAAAAGAAGGAGGCATGAAAGGAGGTTAGATGCACTGTACACAACTAATCTACCATGGGAAGCACATATATTATTTATTTTAGTAAAATACAATTATTTATATTCCTTCTTTCAATATAAAATTCCTCCCAAAGAAGTTTACAGTTAATACAAGCACATGTAAATAAATAGAATCATGACCATCAATACAGTCCAAATCAGGTAGTAATTTTAAGCAGAAGTGTCTTTCATAGGATAACTGTAATTGTACTTATTTGTTCAACTGATGCAGGAGGGTTCTGTGTCTATCTGTTGCCATACCACTGGAGTAGATTTTGCATTCTTTCTCCCAAAGCAAAAATTATATCTGGGGTAGGCAACCACAGCACATAGATCCATTTGGTCCTCAGCAGCCAATCTGAAACCTCTCAGTACTGCAAGATCACACTGTTTAAAATCTATGGCAAAATTGTCTTAAACTGATTATATAATTTTGGGCCATTTGGCAAGAATGTTTGGACAATTTTAAGAGTGAAAGAGGAGCAGGTAGCCTTCTGGAACCTTAAAACCTTCCAAATTCACTGTTACAAATGAGTCCCCCCAAATCTCCAACATCACCCTTTCTGATGTCACAGGTCAAGAGAGAGTTCTTCCAGCTGTCCTAAAATTCTGGAGGCCACGTTCTGACATATGACTTTTCAAACATTGTCCATCTATACCTTTATATACTTTGGTACATTTTTGCAAAACCTAAAAAATAAAAAGCATATTATCCCCATGGCAGGGTGCACAACTTTTTCTTGGTAATGTTTGATGGCATTCCAGAAGGTCATACTCCAAAAAAATATTGTATGAGGCCAGAACATAACAAAGGATATTTATTTCATTTATATTTAAATTAAATATATTTGATATAACTGCTCTGCAGATGCATATTATTATTTTCCCGTACAGTAGCATTAGCAATTAAAATATTATAACAAATGTTGGAGTCCATGGGGGCAGAACCCAAAGACCTCTGGGGCCTCAAGTTGTAAAGTACTGCCATATGTTATATAAGAAGGAAAATCATTCAAAATCTTTGTTTCATCTATCTAGTATTCTTTATTCTGTCTATGAGAGGCTATCTGGCATTCCTCCAAGTACTACTAATGTATGTGAGATTTTAAACAGTGATACCACAGATAAAATTCAGAGTCACTTGCTGGGATGGGCGGCTATAGAAATCGAATGAATGAATGAATGAATGAATGAATGAATGAATGAATGAATGAATAAATAAAATTGAGAATAAGTTGTTCTGCCAAGTGTCCAGGCAGTGATCAGATGCCCAGAAAATTGGTTCTTTTAGATCCAGAGACAATAAGCACACCAGTGAATAAAGAGATGTTAAGCTTTTTTATTAACTTAAGAAACAGATTTAAACAGAAACCTAGTTTAAGCAGATTACATAAAAAGTAAAGGAAGGAAGGAAGGAAGGAAGGAAGGAAGGAAGGAAGGAAGGAAGGAAGGAAGGAAGGAAGGAAGGAAGGAAGGAAGGATCATAACATACCAAGCAAGTTGATACCCAATCTCCCATAGGCTGTCAGGAGCCCCTTAATAAAGACAGCAGAGACACCCTAGGGTGCCTCAATTTCCACAGCACCCAGAGCTCAGGTCTGTGCAGAAGCTCCCCACAAACACACCCCAGGGCAGTTCCATTTCCTGGGTACTCAGACCTAAGTCTGTGTAGAAGCTTCCCAAGCCCATTTTGCACACAGCACCTGGTATCAGGGTCTGTGGCCAAGCTCCCAAACTCAAAAGGCATCCTAAGGTTTTTGTCAAAGTCTGGCCCTAAAGCCTCGTGACCCTGTTTCCATGGTACAAAGGCTGCAGGATCTGACCTTGACGGGATAGTTCCCAGGGTCTGGAGCACTTGTTTAATCCAAGAGCCTGGGAAACTATACAGATAAGCTAGTGCTTAACAAAAACAACCTTGGGTTTTTTCTCTTCTCCCCCCACCACCACCCATTTCAAACAGAAGTAAAAACCAAGCCAATTAAACATCATTATAACTCTAAGCTTCTTCGTGTGAAGGAGAAAAATCAAACTTAAACTCCTCGAAATACAGTGGTCTTCCACGTTGCCACTACACATGTGCATATAATATTTATACTTTTCGGTTCCAGGCTAATTCTTTAGTAAATCTCATTTTAAAAAATTGTTCATGGTAATATCTTAAAGGAGAATTAACACATCTTTCTTATGGAAAGTTGCATGAATTCTATGTACTTCTTTCCCTACAGGGCAAAACACAGGGCTTATTTCTTAGCGGATTACGATGAGAACATGGCACAAAAGTAAGACCTTTAGTGATGCATTTCTTATTTATATTTTGTAAATACTAACCTCTCTAAATCTGGGTTAAGAGCAGAAAAGAAAGTTCAGTCTGAAGATTAAACTCAACGCCATTTTAGACAAAGCTTTCACAGCCTGCTATGGTATGTAACTGCTAGCAAATATCCAAATAAAGATTTAAATAATGATTTACTTTTCCCGATAACTTCCCAAAGTGATGATAATAGAACTGCTTTTTCTCCTCTACCTCATTTTGGATGAAATTCATTCCAGCTGCCAAGAGTTCCATATGGGGTGGTTTATTCTCAAAGAGCTTTTCTTAGGGGGAATATTTCTGCAAGATTTCTTTGTGACTTTAGATGCTGTCACTGCCAAATTGTGGCTCACAGGAGGCGGCCTTTCCTCCATCAAAGACTCTCAGAATGTTTGTTTTACATTGCTGTGAGCCTAAAAGATCATTTCTCCACACTACAGTATAACGTGGCCATAAAAATCACGTATAGCACTGCTTGTCAGATGGAGATGGCTGGCTGAATGTTCCCAAATATGGAGTTAAATGAACTGTTATTATTGTTGTTATATTTGCCTTGACAGGAAAGCATGACTTAGAACTAATGATGTTGACAATGTTCTTGGCTTTCTTTTTCTTCAGGCCAATAATAAGAAAAATAAGAACCTACTTGTACAAGTAATTGCTACTCTTTGCAATCCAAATAGTATATCCAGCCACTGATGAGCAAGTGAAATTCTTAGTAAAATTCGATTCATGATCCTTCTCAGTCTCTGATTTCCGTGAGATTTTTCTGCCAAGCTCCGTACCACTGTCTTTTTATTGGATCTAAGGAAAGAAGATGGTTGTGATATGTCACACTGAATAGCGAGTTTCTCACAAAGCGGTCCAAGTGCAACATGAAGACAAAATGGTGCTCTTCCCACTCTGTTTATAAAATTGACTGCACTTTTCTCTGATACTTGAGAAGGAGCAGAATTTGCTGCTTATGCTACTTTAGAAAGCATGAACAAGCCATATGGCACATAGCTTCCCTTTCAGCATCTCCTACCTGAGGGAACTGCCTCATTGTATCTCATGATAAGTCCCCATTCACAATCCAATCCTAGCATTGTCATAACAAAATTACAGATTGGAAGAAAGGAAAGATTCCCTTTCTCTCTTGCCTCCACATATGGTTATTATTATTGCTGTTTTGCTGCACCCGAAGTCAAGCCCCACAGACAATTTATTATATAAATTACATTAAATGTTCAAATTTATAATTTTTATGTATCTATTTAATTAGATTTGCTATGGCTGTCTACTCCAGTAGACTCTGGGCAGCTTACAAAATCCAGTACGTAACTAAAACAGTTAAAAACATGAACAGAACAAGACAGCCCAGGCTAAAAACAACCACAATAATAGAAACATGACACCGCTCAACCCCCAAACACATTAACACCAGCCTGGGAACAAAACCATGTTTTAAGGGCTTAACGGACTCCAGAAGAGAATTCATTGCCATTTACTTCTAAACACTTCCTTACTTGTTTGACACATGGCCTTTGAACTTTCCTAACTAATAACATTTTCTCTGGAAAAAAATGTTAATTTATAAAATTAACGAAACATATTGTGATTGGCCTATGGAGCCCTGACTTTTGGTTTTCTCTCTCTGATTTGCACTCTCTTTCTCTCCCTTTCTCTCTCTCTCTACACACACACACAGACACACACAGACACAGATACATAAGAATGGTTTCTTTGGGGATGAAGGATGTTAGATTAGGGAAAGGAAAGATGACAGACAGACATACACACATACTCTGTGTGTGTGTGTGTGTGGTGTTTTTTTTTTTCCCCTGAATCCTTGAGTTGGGAAAAAAGTCTCAGTTACTCTGTCCCTTTTTGTGAAAGATTTTGGTTAATATCCAGCTAAATTGGAGGACATCTGTGAATAACATGCCCATCCATTGTCACAAGTAACAAGTTCACCTGTAACTTAAGCTAACACTTTCTTAATTGAAATTAAGAGAGAAATGAAAGAACATTTGTCTGAGTAAAAGCAAGTTGAAAGCTTGAGATAGTAGGAAGAAGCTTTTTTGGAACTCAGTGGTATTTACTCCAAAATAATGCATAGGATTGCAGCCTTATAAGTGCAAGGTATACAGAGTTAATTTCAGTGCATTTTAGGCTGGACAAACTCTGGACAGAATCATGCTATAATTTGCAATTCCTAGGAGTTAAATTCTATGTGCACTCTAGCATGTAGCTGTCCTTGACTAATCTTGAAAAGCTAAGTAGGGTCAGATGTGGTTAGCACTTCAGTGGGAGACTATCAGAAAATCCCAAAGCTACAGACTAGACTGGGAAGTTGAACAAACATCCAAGATGAAGACAATGGCAAACCACTTCTGGACTGTTGTCAAGAAAAATATGTTTCTGTCAACAGCGTCACCAAGAGTTGAGTCTGACTTGAAGATGGGTGTAATATTACTAATGGTGGAGATTTGGCCTTGGCCTACTGTCATTTTGCAGGTTCATATGGATATTCTAAATAAACATAAAGTGAGGTGAATCACATGAAAAGGATTTTGTATTTTAAATTTGGGGTAGTAATAAAATCAGAAAATGGGGATCTAGAAATGTATTGCCCTTGTGTAGAAATCCTAGATTTCTAATTCTGGATTATTAGCCAAGCAACTCTCTCGCCTCCCTGAAATTTGCCTTGGCTTAGTTCTCTTCTTTTCATCTACTGCTTCCCTGCTTTCTGCTTCCTCAAATTAATCTAGCTGAAGCAGGGGCAGGAAGGGGGAGTCAGGGAAATGGCAACCAACAGCAAACTGAACAACAGCTTCCAAGTTATGCCTGCCTTGTTCATATGAACTTTAAAAAATGTCTTATTGACCAGGAGGAATTTAAAATATAATTAAAATAGACTTAAGCTGTGGATTGTTTTAATCACTAAAATCTCCTGAGCTTCTCTTGAGGCTTGTGGGAAGTGTAGCATGTCCCTGCCCCGGGTTTAGTACGTTGTGTATTAATGTACAACTAGTACATTAATCAGGAAAAAAACTCTGTGTTCAGATGCCAGGAATACTGAATCAGCACCATGTTGTTGTTGTTTATTCGTTCAGTCGCTTCCAACTCTTCATGACTTCATGGACCAGCCCATGCCAGAGCTTCCTGTCAGTTGTCAACACCCCCAGCTCCCCCAGGGACGAGTCCGTCACCTCTAGAATATCATCTATCCATCTTGCCCTTGGTCAGCCCCTCTTCCTTCTGTCTTCCACTTTCCCTAGCATCAGCAACTTCTCCAGGGTGTCCTGTCTTCTCATTATGTGGCCAAAGTATTTCAGTTTTGCCTTTAATATCATTCCCTCAAGTGAGCAGTCTGGCTTTATTTCCTGGAGTATGGACTGGTTTGATCTTCTTGCAGTCCAAGGCACTCTCAGGATTTTCCTCAAGCACCACAGTTTCAAAGCATCTATCTTCCTTTGCTGAGCCTTCCTTATGGTCCAGCTCTCGCAGCCATATGTTACTACAGGGAACACCATTGCTTTAACTATGTGGACCTTTGCTGTCAGTGTGATGTCTCTGCTCTTAACTATTTTATTGAGATTTGCCATTGCTCTTCTCCGAAGGATTAAACGTCTTCTGATTTCCTGATTGCAGTCAGCATCTGCAGTAATCTTTGCACCAAGAAATACAAAGTCTTTCACTGCCTCTACGTTTTCTCCCTCTATTTGCCAGTTATCAATCAAGCTGGTTGTCATAATCTTGTTTTTTTTTGAGGTTTAGCTGTAAGCCAGCTTTTGCACTTTCTTCTTTCACCTTCATCATAAGGCTCCTCAGTTCCTCTTCGCTTTCAGCCATCAAAGTGGTATCATCTGCATATCTGAGATTGTTAATGTTTCTTCCAGCAATTTTAACTCCAGCCTTGGATTCCTCAAGCCCAACACATTGCATGATGTGTTCTGCATACAAGTTGAATAGGTAGGGTGAGAGTATACAGCCCTGCTCTACTCCTTTCCCAATCTTAAACCAATATGTCGTTCTGTGGTCTGTTCTTACTGTTGCCACTTGGTCATTATACAAATTCCTCAGGAGGTAGACAAGATGACTTGGTATCCCCATACCGCTAAGAACTTGCCAAAAATTTTTATGGTCCACATAGTCAAAGGCTTTAGAATAGTCAATAAAACAGAAATAGATGTTTTTCTGAAACTCCCTGGCTTTTTCCATTATCCAGCGGATATTGGCAATTTGGTCCCTAGTTCCTCTGCCTATTCTAAACCCAGCTTGTAGATCTGGCAGTTCTCGGTCCATGAATTGCTTAAGTCTAACTTGCAGGATCTTGAGCATTACCTTACTGGAATGTGAAATGAGTGCCACTGTTCAATAGTTTGAACATTCTTTAGTGTTTCCCTTTTTTGGTATGGGGATATAAGTTGTCTTTTTCCAATCTGATGGCCATTCTTGTGTTTTCCAAATTTGCTGGCATATGGCATGCATCAACTTGACAGCATCATCTTGCAAGATTTTGAACAGTTCAGCTGGGATGCCATCATCTCCTGCTGCCTTGTTATTAGCAATGCTTCTTAAGGCCCATTCAAGCTCACTCTTCAGGATGTCTGGCTCTAGCTCACTGACCACACCGTCAAAGCTATCCCCGATATTGTTATCCTTCCTATACAGGTCTTCTGTATATTCTTGCCACCTTTTCTTGATCTCTTCTTCTTCTGTTAGGTCCTTGCCATCTTTGTTTTTGATCATACCCATTGTGGCCTGGAATTTACCTCCGATGTTTCTAATTTTCTGGAAGTGGTCTCTTGTCCTTCCTATTCTATTGTCTTCTTCCACTTCTGTGCATTGCTTGTTAAAAATAATTCCTTATCTCTTCTGGCTAACCTCTGGAGTTTTGCATTTAATTGGACATATCTCCCCCTATTGCTGTTGCTTTTGCTTTCCTTCTTTCTTAGGCTACTTCTAGTGTCTCAGCAGACAGCCATTTTGCCTTCTTGGTTTTCTCTTTCTTTGGGATGTATTTTGTTGCCGCCTCCTGAACAATGCTGCCAACTTCTGTCCAGAGTTCTTCCGGGACCCTATCTACTAAGTCCAGTCCCTTAAATCTATTCTTCACCTCCACTGCATATTCCTTAGGAATGTTAGTGAGCTCATATCTAGCTGATCTGTGGGTCTTCCCTAATCTCTTTAGTCTGATCCTAAATTGTGCAAGAAGAAGTTCGTGATCTGAACTACAGTCAGCTCCAGGTCTTGTTTTTACCAACTGTATAGATGTCCACCACCTTTGGCTGCAAAGGATGTAGTCAATCTGATTTTAATGTTGTCCATCTGGTGCAGTCCATGTATAAAGCCGTCTCTTAGGTTGTTGGAAGAGAGTGTTTGTTATGCAGAGTGAGTTGTCTTGGCAAAATTCTATCAGCCTATGTCCTACTTCATTTTGTTTCCCAGGCCATGCTTACCTGTAATTCCAGGTGTCATCTGACTGCCCACCTTAGCATTCCTGTCTCCCATGATGAAAATAACATCTCTTTTAGGCGTGTTGTCCAGTAGGTGCTGCAGGTCCTCATAGAACTGCTCTACTTCAGCTTCTTCAGCATCTGTGTTTGGGGCGTATATTTGGATCACTGTGATATTAGATGGCTTGCCCTGAATTCATATTGAGATCATTCTATCGTTTTTTGGATTGTATCCAAGCACTACTTTAGCCACTTTACTATTAATTATGAAGGCTACTCCATTTCTTCTGTGGTCCTCTTGTCCACAGTAGTAGATCTGGTGGTCATCTGATGTGAAGTGGCCCATTCCAGTCCATTTCAGTTCACTGATGCCCAAAATGTCTATCTTTAATCTTGACATCTCACCAATAACCACATCCAATTTGCCCTGGCTCATAGCTTTTACATTCCAGGTTCCAATGGTATGTTGATCCTTAGAACATCAGATTCGCCATTCACCACCAGCACCGTCAGCCACTAGCTGTCCTTTCGGCTTTGAGCTAGCTGCATCATCACATCTGGGGCTAGTTGAACTCATCCTCTGTTCCTCCCTGGTAGCATTTTGACCATCTTCTGACCTGGGAGTCTCATCTTCTGATGGTATACAGACATGTCTCTGGTTGTACTGATCCATTTAGTTTTCACGGCAAGAATATTGGGGTGGGTTGCCATTACGTTCCCCAGGGATTGCATTTAGTCTGACCTCTCTGTCATGACCTTCCCGTCTTGGGTGGCTCTTCATGATTTAACTCATGGCATCATTGAGGTGCTCAAGCTCCAGCACCATGACAAGGTAACGATCCTTAGTTATTTAATAAAGAGTATTTTTAATATTACTCTGCCTGGTTGCATAATCTGAACAGGACACTTTGATACAAAACTTTCAATGAACAATGTCATTCAATTACATTCTCTGCTTTTTTACTACCACAATATATTTAGAAATAGCACTTTGGACAGCACTTGAAAACAAGTTTAAAAGATGTGTAGGACCTTTGCATTCTAGGTAAGATGCTGTAGGGCTCTTTCAAACTCTAAAACAGAAATATGAAGCAAGAGATCAAAAGCTAGAGTGTTATTCCTTGGAATGATTTTTAGGACACCTTAGCAGCTTCTCATTGATGCTGTACTTCTAGTTAATACTGGGCTTTGCTAGCCACAGAGTACAACTTACTGCCCATGAGAGAATTAGTTGGAAGACATGATTCTTCCAGCTACTGCTGATTTTGGCTTAGCATGATGAGTAAAGCAACCAATACTTTTTAAAGAGTTGAATAAGATAGATACCACTGAGACCCAATGCAGCTGCGGCCAAGCAAGGCACCGCCATCTTGGAAATTCTTGACTTACCTAAATTTAATCAATTAATCCTGAAAAGCAAGAGAAAACTATCTCATGGCCTGTTTTGTTGAGACATTCTCCTCATGCCATATGACGACTGTTCTTGTGTTTTGTTAGATTTTAATATTGTTTATTGTGAATGTATTAAAGATGAAGGTGCCTTCAAGTTGAGTTCAACTTTTGGTCAACATGAAGACCCGTGTATAGTCTTTTTTACAGTAGCACAGAAGTGATTTCGTTATCTCCTTCCAGAATATTTTTCAGCTTTCTCAGTGTAGCCTACAATTTTGATATTCCCTGCTAGACTCCCTACTAAATGTTAACAAGAGCTGACCCTGTTATATTCCAAACCCAGACAAAGTTGGTCAGGAGCTGCCCCCTGCCGAGGCAGTGAATATTCACAGCTATTTAGTTGCTTTCCAATCATCTTGGAAGGGTTGGGTACAGTACAAGATCTTGGACCAATTTGCTATACCACAGTTGGACAGAGGAAGCTGTCCCAGTTATAGCTATGTAGACCAAATTGTCTGTGTTAATATTCCACTATATATTTTATTTTAATAACTTAATAGTAATTCATGCATTTGTGCATTTGAAGAAGAGCAGCATTGGAAAGGTAGATGAAATCAAACACTGCTGCAATGCTGCTAGAAGACCAGAGAATTCTGTACCAAAGGTAGCTCTTATGAAAGGGTTATAACATGATTTTCAAAAGGTTTTTCATGTTGTTGTATGCTTCACAGAGTGAAGGATTTGCATACAGTAATAGCAAGCTTTCAGATAATTGATGGCTGGAGGTACTGGAAGCTTGAAAAACAAATTGTTATTTTGTACCCTAAGGCATACTATTGAAAGCCAGAAAAACCATACAGCAAAGACTAAGTAGAAACCTAGGTATATAAAAAATAATAATCAAAATCTGTATTAATCATTTGGGCATATTGTTTTAATTATGTGGTAGATAAAATGTGCCAACTCATGTTTAATCTGACAAATCCTTATGGCCCCATGGACCACTTAGAATGTAAAGAAGATTAATTGGTAGACATAAAACATTAGAATACAAATGACTGCAAAGTTTTTAAAACGGGAGCTAAATAACTGAACTGTAATAGCTGACAAGCACGGCTTCTTGGGCTCACAAATTTTCCTCTTTGAGGAGAATCTCACATTCATGAATTGCAAAGTCTTTCTTAGCCACCGTAACGCTGTCTGGTTCTACCCAGAGAGAAAGTCAGAAGGCACGTGTGACTAGGAATCCTGTTACACCTACATTTCTGCTCATATTCAGTACAACCTGACTAGCCCATGCTCAATATTAATTCTCCCCATTCAGAATAGGGTGGTCAAGTATTGAGAAGACAGGAATGTCAGCGTGAAGGAACTGTTAGACTAAGTGGGCTCCTTTTAACCATCATATGAGCAGGCCAAAAGCAATCAGTCTCCAAATAATGTTATGATTTGTCAAACATCACACTACTTACTTTCTCCCCATTTTAGAGATATTGTTTGGAACTTCTCAATTGTACTAGAATTTTCACCTCCTGAAATATACAATTTATTCCCCTGAAATTATTTGTTGAAAAGTGAAACGGCACTAGAATTCCCATGGGAATTCTACTGCTTATTACTTCTTACTGTGAAAATCATTTATTTCTCCCCCCTCACCAGTTCTTTCACCAGAGATTGATCTGTGAGTCATAGAAATTTTCTTCTTATTCCATGAATGCTGCATAGTCAGTTCCTATAAAGTTTTAATGTTGAGTAATGTTATCATAGCTGAAATCATTATTATTGAAGTGGTGGTAGCCAGTATTGCATAATTTAACAATATTAGATCTCTTTAAAATACGATTCACCCTCCAGTTATGAGTCATGACAAGAGGTTTTATTAAAAGAAAAGCATTAGGTATAGCTTTGCATATTCTAGGAATCGTTATTTTTAAATAAGATGTCTGGCCTTTATATGGATCTGCCAAGTTTTGACTGTGGATGCAATTACTGTGTTTTATCTTTCAACACCCTCAAAAATGTTGATCTGATCAAGAACCAAATTAGCTGCATTTAACTATAATTCATTTTTCTAAACAAAACTTGCCACATATTATCCAAGATAAGCATAGACTTTCCCAATTAGGCTAGCTACTTTAAAGGTAGAGCCAATGTTTATTATTACCAGCTGTTTTAGAAGTCAGTAATTAAGAAAGCCAAATTCCTTTCTGATTTTTCAAATTTTGTCTTTTATTTGTGTGTTCGTTATAATTCTGAACTATCCAATGATAATAGTTCACAGGACAGTAGTTATACATGGATATATAAACAAAACAGAAGGCAGGACAATAAAGAAGATAAAATCATCAACTACAATGATAAGAAATACAGCATGTGAAATCACAATAAGACCAGGAATAAAACAATGTGAAGTTCTAAAATAATATTTAAAAGACCTGGGAGAAGAAAAAGGTCTTCACCTTTTACTTAAGGTACATAATCAGGTGCCAGGTGAGTTTCTACAGAGTTTATTAAAAAAGCATTCCATAGAGAGGAGTCACCTTTGAAAATGTACCCGAGGCTACCTGCCTTGTCTTATTTATCAAGGATACCTTGGAGATAAGTATGAAACTGGCAGTTTTTCTTGTAGTTTCAGCCACTAGACTGGGTTAGCAATACCAGATGTTCAGGCATTCAGACAAATCTCCTTAGCTGGATCTTGACATTACTATTAACAAAAAGTGAATCTTCATTAAAGGTATGTAATAACGAAGTGTGAACTTACACAGTTTAAATAACGAAGGCATTGATTTAGGTTTTTTCTTCAAATAGTTGTGCACCTGGAGCACAAAGTAGACAGGTATGTATGGAAAGAACATTATACTCTGGTAATGTGACTCATGTACATGTGGTTTCAAAGCTAATTTAAGATCATCAGACTTACAAATAGCAAAGGTTGTCCACCTTTGAAATCAAGTTAAAACAACACAACTCACCAGGTTTGTATGTGAAAATATGGTTTATTTAAAAAGTGAAATCAGAAGAAAAACATGAGCTTCCTATAATTAATCCAGTATTAGAAAATCATGATTCTCCAATTACATTTTAACTGGAAATTCATTTCATTTCTTGTTATTCCTTTGTGAAGTTGTATTCTATGCTATCATCATAGGATTCCTAATTAAGTGCAACCTTCCCCCAAGTTGATGGGATTTCTGTTTTTCCTCAAGAACATTATTCCTTAAAACCAAAAAACAATTACTTATCTCACATATTGGTGGTCCTCTATCAGAGGGTAGAGGGAAAAGGGAATGGTCTTGAAGGTCAGGAGGAAGAGCTACCACCAAGCAACCGTCAAATAAGAGGGGCCTGGGCCAAGGAAGCAACTTGAGAAAATGTCTCAGACAAGCCCCTCCCTAATTCATACAGATATAAAGGGAGGGGTGGGGGCAGCACATTCAGACTTGGAAGATTCTGTGACTATAGCTGTCCCAATAAAAGTAGTCTGGACCTGCATGGCATTGGTTTCTTAGTCTGGTCTACCCTATAGGGCTGACACAAATAGGGCTACTGGAATTTAACTTTGTAATACAAATGCATATTTGTATGTTATGAGAGCCTTATAATCCCTGCTGGAAATCACAAATGTAAATAAGTTAATAAAAAAGACAATATATTATTTAGTATTTTGCAGTGGGTTACTTAGAACTCACCATTAATAAGCACCCAAATAATTTAAAATTGGGAGGAAAGGAAAAGCATGTTAGGCCTCTAGATGAAGCAGTCACTGTTTCTCTGGAAAAAAAAATTGCCAATCAAATACTAAGACATTGCTGACTCTTAATCATTACCAAGTGTACTGAGCTGATAAGGCTAATAGCAAGGAAAGGGCAAACTGCTTAAGCAAAAAGATTAAATTCTGTGCCAGAAGAAGCTGAACACTCATTATAATCAAACTGGATAGAAGAGGAATTTGGAGGCTAAAGCACAGGCTCCTGAACTATGTACGTTTGAGCCTTCCTACATATATTACCAGGGGAGCATCAATTTACATTGTAACTTTATTTATGTCAATTCAGAAGGAAGCTTTATTGACTTCAGAGGGGCTTACTCCCACGCAGGCACATGTAGTCTTGCCCCACCTAATCTTGTTCACTCACCGCTCAGTTTTATTGGAGTAATAAACTAAAGGCATATCCTCACTGCACTTTTAAGCTGCTGTTACCCTGTGCTTATGCCAACTTGACCCTAACGTAGCTTAAGAAAATCCTGTCCAGACTGAGACATTCTGGCAACAACCAGCAATATATTCAGTCCAGACTGCAGACTACCACATCTTCCCATTAGATAATTTCCCTGCTGCTGTGCCCTCCTGGCTTCTTGTTCCAGGAAAGCAATCACTTTCCTTTCTATTGGTATTACTACCCTTATACACTTTATATATGTATATAAATTTGTATTTATACAGTATATACACACATATAAACAGAATTAAAGCATAGAAATGCACATACGTGCAGTGCAACATTGAAAGCATTTTTTTAAGTACTATTTTTCTTTAGGGTTAGGGTTAGTACTATTTTTCTTTTCCTGATCTACCTATTTTTCCCTGGGCTTTTTTTTTAAGTATGTCTAGCAGCTCACATTGTTTCTCTGAGTGACTAAAGGCTTCAGTGACTGGAAAAATGATGAAATGAGGCAACATTGGACTTATTTTTAAAAAAGGAAAAGCCCACAAAAAAGAACCAGCTTCAATTACCAGACAAGGGTTATAGCATTGTGCTATTATATTACTGGTAAAGGCAGCTTTAAAAGGCATTAAAAACCATGGTAACCATTGAGAGGGTTTTCTTCCTCTAAAAGTAGGTAATGAACTTCTGGGGTTCATCTATAAGGAAGTAAAGTAAAACAGTCAACATCGACAGTAATATCTGAGGTGAGGGGTGAAGAGTACTTTAAAGCTGCAGTGAGAAAATTTGTCTGGAGCTTGCATTTGTAATGGGAGGAGGGTGAAAAAAGAACATAATTCATTCCTGCCCTCAAAAGATGGATAAGCCCTAAAAGAGTCCTTGCCAGTCAAATATAGGGTGTGAGGGAAAAGGAAAGGAAGCTTAATAGAATGGGAAAGGCCCCAGTAATACTTCTGTTTGTTCTTTCATTCTTTCGTTCTTTCATTCCCAACAAAGGTTGATATTTGGGATAAAAGTTCCCTACATTTATTTTTAAAGTTTTTAGACGGGAAACATTTAAGGAAGCAGCCAAGACTTTGAGGTTTTAACCTTCATACCACTTGTAGAATTTTGCCTCCTGAATGTTCAGAATAATAGAAAGAGACATTGTGCGACCATCACAAAAAAAGATGTAGCCGAAATACGTAAGAGAAGTAGAGACTTTTGCTCATATCAAAGGACATGTTGCCTCCATATACTACCCAGGTACACACAGCACCTTATATTTTATTAATCATAGATAATTTTTGCTAATCTGCTTGTGTCATTGAAGCATCTCTGAACAATAAATTGAATGATATAATGGCACAGAATGTTCATAAATTTTCCAATTTTTCACACTGTAAGTCTTTGAAGTTTGTGAGTGAAATGAAATTGTTCATTTGGGAATAAGCCTCAGAACTTCAAGACACAGGAGGAAAAGTTCTAAGTGGCAAGACAGTCAAGCCATGAAGATAAGGGTTTGATTCCACATTTTGATTTGAACAAATCAGTTCATTATTTGTGTACCAAGGTGGGAAAGGATTATAAATCTCAATAAATTTTGAGACAATTTTAGTAATCCATATACCTATTGGTTTATTATTAAACTAATAGAATATCCTAGCTGTACTAAGAAATGAGAAAACATTTCTCTCAAAGGAGTCACAGCAAATTACCTTTAAAAAATCTAACATTTTGATAAAATTTAAATGTGGAAATGAAGACTTGAGTGTCACTTTAGTCAAACCCTCAGATAGGAAGTAATTCATGCAATGCACTCAGATAAGTGATGTAAATCACAGCGGGTCCTAAAAATAAGATGTCCTACTTTTTATTTGTTCTTTTGTGAACTCATTAAGATAGTAAACATGTCCCTGAGAGCAACTGGAATCACATAAATAAAACACTATTCTCCATTTTTTGAAATATTTCAACAGAGAAAACAAGTACTTCAAATTATGCAATTTGGTTTGCTTACATTGCTGCAACACTTTTTCTGGCAGCTTCCACATCTGTAAGATATTTTTATTTCAAAGTTAATTGATTCATGGAATTCCAGATGTTTTAATAACCTGCATTTCATTAAAGTAGAAATAGGGACCTCCCCAGGGAAGCCAATGACATCAAACAGGCTCATGTAGGGCAATCAAAACTTTGCCAGTTTTTACATTTGTGCAATGCATGTGATACATATTCAAAAGGAGTTGGACTTCAGTCATCTGGTCATACTCACCATTTTGATGTCATTGACATCCACATCCACACCCACACCATGGACACTCTTGACAATAAATGATTAGCCATGAACAACAGCAGCAACAAAAAGTAATAAAAGCAGTAGTTCCTCCAGTTGAGGAGAGGGAGGGTTTTTCAGTCAACAAAGCTGAGTTAGTACAATTGAGTTTACATAATTTTCTTATCTTGCACAAGCAAATAAGTGGGAAAAAAAGATCCTAAATATTTTGCTTTCAATTTTCCTGAATTTTCAAAATTTTCAGTTATTTCAGGACCTTTAAACAACCCTACAGAAAGACATATTCTTACTTAATTACATATTCTTGCTTTTACAATGCACAATTTCTGCCTAAATGTATTTATAAAAGTGATTGATTCTAAACCATTGCTTTAAAGTTAACAGTGCAATCATATCCATGTCAAAAAGCATCAATGTTTCTTAATGGGACATACTATCGGGTAAATGTGTACAGGAGCCTTACCCAATCTGCTGTCCTCTGGATGACCTTCCTCACAAACTGACTCTGTATTCAGATATGGAAATCCAAGCCATCTGAAAGATGCTGGGTTGGAAAGGCTAGTGTCTAAGGTCAAATGCAGATGACTAGCCTTTTGGGTCCCAACACTTCTGAATCCAGTCTAAAATTCACCCAACTTTAACTCAGGGTGTTTTGACTATTTTCAGGTCAATCCAAACATCAGGACATGTCAGCCAACAGTGTTGACAGAGAACCACCAGCCAAGCAGTGCTCTTCTTTTCTGGTTAATGGAAAACTACAGAGAACAATGAGCCAATCAGTAGCCCCTTACGAGGGATAACTGAGAGTCTGCCCATTTATCTTCATTTTATGCCATAATATGCATCCCTTTTCCTTGCTAACATTTCCTCTCTTTTTTTCTACTCAGCATTCTGGTAAAATCTGACCTCAGAAGTTCTACATTTGGGCTTCTTTAGCAAATTGTCCTGCTACACTTCTACAACCAAGTCCAGAAGTTGGGAGGTGGGACAAGCCACGGATCACTTCTAACAAAGCACTCACTGTCCCTACAAGTAGAAGCAGTGGCATGTGGCCATTGCTGAAGCAGCATCTACTGCCATGAAACAGTGTTTCTCCAAGCATGGATAAAAGGCCACTGGCACAGGAATATACTGAGATTGCTCAGTTTTAAGCCTTTGGTTATGTCATCCTGTTATCAATGGGGGGCAGAAGGGAGGCTTATCTCACACAAATATTGGGATTGGTCCTCAGTCTGGAAGGATTATATGAAGAATCTAGGATTACATCAGACAATCCTAAATACTTTGCTAGGGAATCCATGTAGTGCCTTTTTGGCTTGCAATACTTAGAGCAGGAAGTGCAGAAATGTTCTTGGCATGCTTTTCTCCTCTCTTTTTATGGCATGTGCTAGAAGAAAACAATTTCTTCCCCTTGTTCAAGTCAATAGGATGGAAGTAACTAAGCCCATTCCATACATATTGATGGGATCTGTACTGGCTTCCCTGAAACAATCTTGAGTTACAGCTATATTGTTCAATGGAAACATGTGTTGACATGATTAACATGCAGCGTAGGATGGAATATTTTTTTCTAAAATTTGTTTGTTTGTTTATTTATTTAAGGGTTGTGGATTTTTACCAGGACAGAAGTCATAGATTGAAGCTAAAGCTCAGTGAACTCTCCTGCATGTCACGGTTAATATTAGGTATTAGGATGGCAAAAACAAAACCAAATCATTGGCCGCGATGGGAATTCCAGGTGCCTTTCAACGCAAGCTGCCATTTTCATTTTCATTAAAATACCATAAGGGAGGAATATTTATATTTTCCCTCTCTGTATGCTGAGGTCCTGATGAAAATTTACCCAACTCTAGCTTAGTTGAAAATATATTGTAAGTACAAATGTTAAGTGTTCAGTGATGAGTAGTTAACCAGATATTCTCTAGATGGCTTTGATTTCATCTCCTATAATTCTTTGCACTGGGCATGCTGGCTAGTGTTGATGGGAAAGGAAGTTAAAAACTTCTGGACAGCTGCAACTTGCTTACCTCTGAATTAAAGTAATGTCTACTTTGGCCATCCATGTGTAGCAAGAGTGAATTAGGAAAGACATTGAAAATGACAGAGCAAGTATCATTGCTATATTTATATGCTTCTAGTGTGCAGGCACATTTGGAGGACTTGCTGTATGGTATAATTACCTTGTTCAAAAATAGAGCTAGAACATGTTGCAAAAAGGGAAAACAAACTGCTAACTTCTTTACAGTAGAAAGAGATTTGAGGCATGGTGCTTGAAAAAAATGTTGAAGGAAAGAACTTGCAAAAATTTATTCAATTTTGTATGGCATTAAGAAGGCCATCCTCTGCTACAATAACATTTATGATCACCAACAGATTTGACTGGCAAGAGATCCGAGATTGGGATGAATTTATAAAACTCATTTCTATAAGATGTAGTAATTCCTAAAATATAGCCACTAAGGTCAACAAAGCAGAAAATCAAAGTCTGCTTTGTTGTTCATTGTTCCCAATTCTTCATGACCTGATGAACATCATTTTTGCCATGGCTGTCTATCAGTAATTGTTTCTTTGAGTTCTTATAAGCTAATGCTTGTGTCATCAATGATAGCATCTAGCCATCTTATCTTCTAATGGCCTCTCTTTCAACAGCCTTCAATTTTCCAGAGCATCAGGGTCTTCTCCAATGATTCTTACCTTCACATTATATGTCCAAAATATTTAAGTTTAGGCTTCATTCTAGTGGTACAGTGAAGAATCTAGTTTTACTTCATGTAGGATTGAATTATTTGTTCTTCTTGTGTCAACAATTTTCTCCAGCACCACAGTTCAAATTCTTCATTCAGAGTTTCTGATAGTCCAGCTTTCACAGCTATAGATTATAACTGAGAAAAACAGGGCCTTCACAATGTATACCTTTGTTGGTGTGATATCTTTGTACTTTAACGTTTTGTGTAGATCTGTTGCAGTCTTTCTCCCAAGTAGAAGACATCTCTTTATTTCATGGCTCTGTGCAACATGGCTGTGAATTCTGAGCTTAGGAAGATAAAGTGTCTTATTTCTTCAACATCTTTGCTTGTTTGTATTTGCTTTAGATTTGCCTGTTAATCTAATCTTAGGTTTCCTCTAATATTAAGCAGTAGGCCAGCTTTTTCACTTTCTCCTTTCACCTTCAGCAAGAGATTCCTTAAATCTTCTTTGCCTCCAGCCATTGACATGGTTTGTTCGCATTTCTAAGGTTGTTGAAGTTTCTTCCAACAATTTTAAATTAATTTAATTTCTATTTCTTCTAAATCAGCATTCCTTATGACCTATTCTGCACATAGGTTAAATAAACAAGGAGGTAAATACAATATTGGCACAGTGCATTCCCAATTTTGAACCATCCAGTGGCTTCATATTCTATTCTAACTATTGCTTTGTGGACATCTTACAAATTCTTCAAAAGTCAGAATGATTTCTTAACATTTTGTCCTTGTGCTATTTTTTCTCACTAGAATCACAGAGTAAGAAAGAGTCACTTAAGCTACAAAAAACAACTACCTGTTCAATGAGGAAGTCCAAAATAAAGCATTGGTTTTTTAACCTTTTTTATAATATATAAAGAAGGAGAGTCCACTACGTCTCTGGGTAATTGGTTCCACCATCAATCCCTTCTTACTGTTAGGAATTCTTTTCTAACATTCAGTAAGAATCTGCCTTTATGTAACTTAAAGCCATTATTTTATGTCTTGTATTCTGAAATAACAGAGAACAGGTCTTGATCTTCTCTTATACGATATCCTTTCAGATACGTAGTACTATCATGTTCCTTTCAGTCATCTTTTTTCAAAGCTAAACATACTCAGATTCTTCAATCTTAGCCAATAGTTTCTGAACCTGTTCCAAATTTTCTGAAATATTCTTATGGTGCAGCGCCTACAACTGTACACTCTATTTACAAAGAGTCTGACCAGTGTAGCATAGAGGAGAATGATTACTTCCTGTGACTGGGAAATTATGCTTCTGTTGATGCAAGCTTTTCATAATACGTTGCTCTTCCATAGTATTTTTTCCTTGCAAAGTTTGTGCTCAGAGACCCATCTAATTTATTGAGATCATTTACAAAGTTTCCTTATTCATTATACAGTACCTTGTGTATCATCTAGAAGTCTTACTTCCTAGCCAAGGATTATCTGGAAATAATTGCCTAATGATGTGAGGAGTTTTTTTAATTGTATTCCACACTTCATCAAAAATACCACAGTGAAATTAATTGGCCCTCATATTTTCCTTCTTGAAAGTATATTGCAAATCCAGTTCCTAATCTTGAGGTATAGCCCCTACATATTGAATAATAATTGATTAACTAATTTGATAAATCCAACCAGAAAATAGAATTAATTATATCTAACTAGGTCATCCTCACTGGAATTTGTGGGAGTAGATGTCCAATTGGAGAAGGCTGGTGATTAGCTTTGGTCCTGGGATGATTTTTTTTTTTTTTAATAATGATCCCATTCAGTGTGTATTACTCATTTTATTTATAAGATTATACAGCTCTTCTCCCCCATAAACATGTACATCTGCTGTGGTCATCTGCGTGTCAACTTCAAAATTCTGGAGCAGGGGCAGGTAGTGATATAGGGTTGGGGACCACTTTTTCTTAATCAATGAGTCTGTGACATAGGATGTAGTATGTAAATGATGTAATGATGACATTGTTGGCAGCACGGTCATATTTTTTGTGCTTCTTAAATAACATTTTAGAGTGGCTTTTTTTAAAAGATACATTAAGCTCATTGGCGGTTTGGAGGGCCAGTTTGGTGTAGTGGTTAAGGCATCAGGCTGGAAAGTGGGAGACCAGAAGTTCTAATCCTGCCTTAGGCGCAAAGCCAGCTGGATATCCTTAGGCTATTCACTTTCTCTCAGCCCTAGGAAGGAGGCAATGGCAAACCACTCCTGAAAAACCTTGCCAAGAAAACTGCAGAGAATCAGACATGATTGAACCAACTAAAAAAAAAAAAAGCACATTGGAGGTTTAACCCAATTGTTTTACTTCTTTGGAACCAAACCCACAGAAGATCAAACTGTAGTTATCTAGGGCTTTGTAGCCAAATTTTATCAATGGGATACTGGTCAGTACCGAAGATCACAAAAATGAGGCTAGGGAGCTGTATGCAGCCTGTAGACCACAGCTTATCCACCTCTGATTTACAGACAAAAGCATTATAGATAGGTTTTAAACACTAAAATAATCTTTAAAAGCCTATGTCCAGTAAGAGTATACCTCCTGCTAATGATTCTAGAGACCAAAAACAAAGAAATGCTGTTCCATTGCCTTAATATCTTAAAAGTTTTCCCCATACAACTGACTAGTCACTGACATAAAATGAAATGCAGGATTCTACTGTTGCCTGATCTGATCTATCAAATCTTATCATATGCTCTTTTTTAGCAACACCCTTTCATTATCAAGTACATGTATTCATTTTACTGTAGAGTGAGCAACATTTCTGGCAGGAAGAGGTAATCTTTCTGGGGCCAAAAATCTGTTTTAGATTCTTTTCCACTTTTCCTCCTCTGATTGCTGCAGGAAGCAGGGCTACGTTATGCACCTGAGCAGGGCTGTAACATTCTGAGTTTTTCACATTGCTTCAACTTTTTAAGAAGGGGAAATTAAGCATCCTTTAAATGTCAAAATAGTCCTCAAAAATCACTTCCAGTTCTTATAGCTTTGCCACTGAATTTCAACAAGCCAGTAGCATCTGATGCAGTCAGGTGATGGACTGGATGACTCTCACATCTTATGTGACTTAGACATGCTGGACACTGATCAATCAGCAGCATTATTTCTGAAGTGACCTTTCAAAGCTCAATAGCATTTTGTCACATTTATCAAGGACAACTAATCTTTGTACTCTCACAGCCTTCATAATGCCATATAGCAAGACAAATGATGTTTTCCTCCCAGTAGGAAGCTTAGTTATATAACTACATATGCACTGCAGAAAGTGTTAGTCAGGCTGTTGGATTTGTGTTCACAGACAGCCTGTTGGAGAGGTGACAAGCCAGATTAACTTTGAACCAAAAGTTTAGGAGCCATAAATCCATAGAAATCATAGCATTTTTCAATTCCATTATTTCAGCCATGGATAAGCCTAGAAAAGTCTGGTAATCCAATCTCCATCAAATGAAATTGATGCCCCACTCAATGCCACAGTGGAGTGTAGAAATAATGACCAAAAATGCATTAAAAATCTTACTTTCTGACTTCATGGGACCTAGTTAATACAAGTAAAAAAAGAGCAAATATTTCTGTGTTTGAAAGGCCTAATGTGATATATTTTATAATTAAGGTTTAAAAATGTTAATGTGGTACTGAATTATATAGCCAAAACTTGGAATATATTGAGTTATGGAGAATGTTGGATTTATCAAGCTTGTAGTAGAAACAAAAAACCTTACTGGTTAGACAAGCTCATGAACAGAAACAACAACTCTGCAAGTATTATATTTGTGAGAACTAAACATGTGATTGTATGAGAAAGTGCACACAAGCCTCAGCCCCATCATTCTTCCACACAACTGCATATCCAACACTACTGCCTGCAGGGTTTTGTTGGTGAGGACAGCAAAATACTCTTGTCAGTGTGGTGGTAATCAAAAACTCTCCCAACTGAGGGTGCCTACAGTAGTTATGGGGAAGTTTCAGGTATGTTCAGCTCTATGCTCTAACTTGCAGGATTCTGTGCACCTGTGGGGATACTGAGAGACAAGACATCCTTGTGTACTCACTCCCATCACTTTTAACCTGCATGTATATGGCTTAAGCTGATAAGCAAAACAGAATCTTTATTAAGATATCTGCCCAATAAGTCATAACACTCATATCCAAATGCTCATTCCCCCAGTGGGCTTCAGCTGTGCTCCTTTTACCTTTCCTTTTCCTGCTATTTCCTTCTAATTCTTTATTCCTGTTTCCCCACTGTCCCCAGAACAAAATCAATTAATTATCAATTAATTCACCAGGAAGCTCATTGCTTTCTAGCTCAAACTAGGTTAACTCAACAGGAAAGCTCAAGCAGTACATCTCTGCTAACAGTGGGCATCTGCTCATTTTTCTGCAACCCAGTAGGTTGCTGTAGAGTGGTGCAAGCCAGGAAAAATTAAAATAGCTAACTTCCAGGATACAGAGGAAATAAGAGCTGGATTGCCCATCCTGTGAGACATGCAGGTCCCAGGTTATAATTTAACCAGATCCTTAAGGTCATGTACCATGGCAAGTGGGGGAAAAGAAATGAAAAGAACCTAATTGGGGGAACATGCAGAGAGTGAAGTTAGAAGTGTATAAAAGGCCCAGTGTGGAGTGTGGCCAGGTGGGGAAGGGGAGGAGAGACATTTGGAATCAGCAGGATGGGGGAAGTTCCCCTTTGCTGACAGAAATTCTACTCATGAGCAAGAGGAAAAATAGAAAAAACAAAAGGTTTTTCTCCCTGTAGCACTGTGGTCTTCTGGAACTCTACTGCTGTAGCTACAAGGGGAACAGGCTTGGGGATACAAGGAATTCAGGGTGGTGACACACTTTGAAAGACCGTGAAGCATATTGAAGCCCCCTGATTCAATTTGCTGCTTAAAAGCTGATCCCTGGTTCAGCAGATGTGAATCTACTTCAATGGTGTGATTCAGTTGAACTTTTATTGAATTAAAGTATCTCTTTGACTCTTTCTACAGCCCTGAATATGAACATATATTGGTGTCCTTGTTGCAGTTCAGTTTTCAGTATCATTTCCATGATTATTAATAGCGTCATTAGCAAAAAATATAGAGAATCTTAAAGATTTCTTGCTTGTACATTCTGAAAGTCAAAATAATAAAACAAGTGAAACTGTTAACATTTCTTGAAGATAGATAATTAGATGAGTTCTCCCCACCAAAAAAATACCACAGAAGTTGAGCACCCTCAAATTTCTGAATCCAAAGAGAGAATTAGCTAGCAATCTCCTCCTCCCAGTGAAACCCAAAGAATTTGGGTTCTAATGGTGGGCAATATTCAGATCTAAGCTGGGAAATGTGCTTTGGGTCCGGTGTTCACACACTCACTGTACCTGTCAGTGGCACCTTCACAAAGTTCCACATTCTCTTGTCTTACATAATAACCATGCTGTAGCTACACACTCCTAGGAACACATGTGTTTTCCTGGGGCCATGCAAGAAAGGTGTCACAGATACAGTAAATGCATCCACATCTCTCCCACCTCAGGTCTAAATACTTGCACATCCCTAATAATCACTAAACATTGATCATCACTAAACACTGAACAATAAAACATAACCCCTAAGTAGCAACCCTCAACAGCCCTCAAACCAACCAACTAACCCCCATTCAGAATGTGATGGTTTGCATCAGTGACATGCAGTTGCAGCAGCAGGTTTTGTTTTGTTTTTCCCTGTTTTTGCTTTTATTTTTGTTTTAGCAGCATATATTGTTTTATTAATGGTTTGTAAGCTGCCCAGAATTTGGTTTTAAGATGGGCGGCTATACATTAGTTTTAAATAAATAAATAAATAAAAATACACAATCAATAGCAAAGCATAACCCACACTGGCCACCCAGTTACCACTGGATTATGCATCAAATACCTGCTTCTGAAGAAATGTCTTCACCGCTTTCTGGAACACCAGGAGTGAAGGCCCCAGGCACACCACTGGGGGTGGCATGTTCCACAGTATATTTATCTCAAGCCACCAGCATGAACTCTCTCAACAAATACTGGCTGCTTTGGATGCCCATCAGGTAAGCTTCCTACCACCAAAGAAGAATTTGGTGTAGACAATGAACAGAAAAATTAAAATAATTCAGAATAGTGTTATATAATCTTTGTCCAATCAAGCTGCATTTGGGTGACTAAACAAATAGGCTGCTGGGCTCCAGTGATTATAATAAGATCAGCTTCATGGATTGTTCTCCAATTATGCAATGTCTGAAGAAGATAAATAGCTAAAGGAGAGGTGCAGGAAGGGTAAATCTTGATATAAATTTACATCATAGTTTTTATGATTTTTAAGGTGTAAGGAGAAACCCTTTTGGTGCAATCCCTTCCCCATCCCTTCAACATGCTTTAGATGTATGTGGTATAATAAATATCCATCTCTCAAAGATTTTGTTGACCCAGGAACTGGATCAGTTAGATACCATGATTTTTTTTAAAAATAAAGAAGTTTTATGTGAAAATGTTTACCATTTATGAAACTGTGGACATAATCAATAATTGCTGATGGGTCAGTTTTAATAAATATAAGGTGGCCCCAAAATAAAAAAGTAGTCAGAACTTGCTCATTTGTGTTTATTAAAGATAAGATTCTTTTAAGGCTAAGATGTGATGGCTACTTTGTGGTTCCGGCTACATGTGAATGGTATTATATACATGAATTGGCTCAAGATTCAGTTTTGCATGCTCTCTTTTTTCTATAATAAAAAGTTTTTGTTTTTTAAAACTTTTTTATTTTTAAACCAACAAGGCTTCTTTGTTATTTCTTGACTAAGAAAGCCAAGGTTATCTTAAACCAGGATTCAGCAACACCTTGCTCACAGTTTCCCCGAAAACTTCATCTTAAATATTACTTATTTGGAGTGTTTATTTAACACAGCCTGTTTTGTCTGTAAAACAGTTTATGTTTGCTGCCAGATTGAGAAAGTTTGTTTTACTTCCAAATGAGGACAAAGAAACACAGGCAGTTGTGAAATGTTGTGAAAACAGACATGTACATGTTTCTTGTGAATGCTAAAATGGAATTATGGAAAGCTTACCAAAGTCCAGACTCTTACAACTAATTAGGCCAAGTAGCAAATCTCATTAAAGTATACAGGCTTCACCTGATTTCATTATATTCCAAGCAAATTACAGATGTAAAAGGTGCTTCTTATGGTGCCTTCTCTCTGACTCAGACTATCAAGTCGAATACCAATCTTAGTATAAAATTGTTAACTAAACAGAATATAATTTAATATTTGCTAGTACAAAAAAATCACAATACTCTTGAATCAGTTATTAATTTTAGATGATACTGTAGATGAATCATTTCTCCTCCTTCCTTGTCCTTTAATGCTTGTTCTTTATGTTGATTCATGTAATGTTTTGTAATGAAAGCAACTTCTTTATAAACTTTACCAGAACTGTAAATGGAGGAAGGGAGGCACCAGGGTTCACTGAATTAACCCAATTGCCCAGATTCACACAATAGACAGAGCTCCAAGCTAACTAGCCATACTTTAATCTAGTATGCTGCATGAATACAGCTATTATCATATATTGGAGATTGTGAAAATGTAATTCCAGTCTTTATCAAAAAAGCCCATTATTCCATCTGATTGCACTGGGGATAATCCAGTGAAAAATACACAGACCCTTCCATCCATTCAACCTTTCTATCTCGCAACTCTCCTGATTACACTTTTAAGTATAGCCACAGGATTGATTCAAGCTGTTTCCATTATTTACAGACATTGAGATGCTATAAACACAGGTATGTTTACATGTTTATGTATCTATAAAGCTTGCAGAAAACTGACAGTCAATCGGCATTAGTCTTTCTATCAATAGGTATTCACAAAGAGTTATTAGTGTTCACTTGCTGCCCTGTAATGACATAGTTTCATGCCCTTAACTATGTCCCTTTCCCATAGAGAGAGAGAGAGAGAGAGAGAAAATTAAATTGATGCTGTTTCTGTGCTCACCAGGGTCCAGAGGCATCTGTAGGACTGAAGACTTTCATCAAAATGACAAAAACAGTATTACACTGTCACAACACAAGCTTCATCACTTTCATATGTGCTTACAATATCACGTTGTTGTTGTTTATTCGTTTAGTCGCTTCCGACTCTTCGTGACTTCATGGACCAGCCCACGCCAGAGCTTCCTGTCGGTCGTCAACACCCCCAGCTCCCCCAGGGACGAGTCCGTCACCTCTAGAATATCATCCATCCATCTTGCCCTTGGTCGGCCCCTCTTCCTTTTGCCTTCCACTCTCCCTAGCATCAGCATCTTCTCCAGGGTGTCCTGTCTTCTCATTATGTGGCCAAAGTATTTCAGTTTTGCCTTTAATATCATTCCCTCAAGTGAGCAGTCTGGCTTTATTTCCTGGAGGATGGACTGGTTTGATCTTCTTGCAGTCCAAGGCACTCTCAGAATTTTCCTCCAACACCACAGTTCAAAAGCATCGATCTTCCTTCGCTCAGCCTTCCTTATGGTCCAGCTCTCGCAGCCATATGTTACTACAGGGAACACCATTGCTTTAACTATGCGGGCCTTTGTTGTCAGTGTGATGTCTCTGCTCTTAACTATTTTATCGAGATTTGTCATTGCTTTTCTTCCAAGGATTAAGCGTCTTCTGATTTCCTGACTGCAGTCAGCATCTGCAGTAATCTTTGCACCTAGGAATACAAAGTCTTTCACTGCTTCTACATTTTCTCCCTCTATTTGCCAGTTATCAATCAAGCTGGTTGCCATAATCTTGGTTTTTTTGAGGTTTAGCTGCAAACCAGCTTTTGCACTTTCTTCTTTCACCTTCATCATAAGGCTCCTCAGTTCCTCTTCACTTTCAGCCATCAAAGTGGTATCATCTGCATATCTGAGATTGTTAATGTTTCTTCCAGAGATTTTAACTCCAGCCTTGGATTCCTCAAGGCCAGCTTGTCGCATGATGTGTTCTGCATACAAGTTGAATAGGTAGGGTGAGAGTATACAGCCCTGCCGTACTCCTTTCCCAATCTTAAACCAGTCTGTTGTTCCGTGGTCTGTTCTTACTGTTGCTACTTGGTCGTTATACAGATTCTTCAGGAGGCATACAAGATGACTTGGTATCCCCATACCACTAAGAACTTGCCACAATTTGTTATGGTCCACACAGTCAAAGGCTTTAGAATAGTCAATAAAACAGAAATAGATGTTTTTCTGAAACTCCCTGGCTTTTTCCATTATCCAGCGGATATTGGCAATTTGGTCTCTAGTTCCTCTGCCTTTTCTAAACCCAGCTTGTACATCTGGCAATTCTCGCTCCATGAACTGTTGAAGTCTACCTTGCAGGATCTTGAGCATTACCTTACTGGCATGTGAAATGAGTGCCACTGTTCGATAGTTTGAACATTCTTTAGTGTTTCCCTTTTTTGGTATGGGGATATAAGTTGATTTTTTCCAGTCTGATGGCCATTCTTGTGTTTTCCAAATTTGCTGGCATACAGCATGCATTACCTTG
Source organism: Candoia aspera (assembly GCF_035149785.1). Lineage (NCBI taxonomy): Eukaryota > Metazoa > Chordata > Lepidosauria > Squamata > Candoiidae > Candoia > Candoia aspera. Next base: position 182,810,799 of record NC_086155.1, read on the forward strand.
ACAGCATCATCTTGCAAGATTTTGAACAGTTCAGCTGGGATGCCGTCGTCTCCTGTTGCCTTGTTATTAGCAATGCTTCTTAAGGCCCACTCAATCTCACTCTTCAGGATGTCTGGCTCTAGCTCACCGACCACACCGTCAAAGCTATCCCCGATATTGTTATCCTTCCTATACAGATCTTCTGTATATTCTTGCCACCTTTTCTTGATCTCTTCTTCTTCTGTTAGGTCCTTGCCATCTTTGTTTTTGATCATACCCATTTTTGCCTGGAATTTACCTCCAATGTTTCTAATTTTCTGGAAGAGGTCTCTTGTCCTTCCTATTCTATTGTCTTCTTCCACTTCCGCGCATTGCTTGTTTAAAAATAATTCCTTATCTCTTCTGGCTAACCTCTGGAATTTTGCATTTAATTGGGCATATCTCCCCCTATCACTGTTGCCTTTTGCTTTCCTTCTTTCTTGGGCTACTTCTAGTGTCTCAGCAGACAGCCATTTTGCCTTCTTGGTTTTCTCTTTCTTTGGGATGTATTTTGTTGCCGCCTCCTGAACAATGCTGCCAACTTCTGTCCAGAGTTCTTCCGGGACCCTATCTACTAAGTCCAGTCCCTTAAATCGATTCTTCACCTCCACTGCATATTCCTTAGGAATATTAGTGAGCTCATATCTAGCTGATCTGTGGGTCTTCCCTAATCTCTTTAGTCTGATCCTAAATTGTGCAAGAAGAAGTTCGTGATCTGAACTACAGTCAGCTCCAGGTCTTGTTTTTACCGACTGTACAGATGTCTGCCACCTTTGGCTGCAAAGGATGTAATCAATCTGATTTCGGTGTTGTCCATCTGGTGAAGTCCATGTATAAAGCCGTCTCTTAGGTTGCTGGAAGAGAGTGTTTGTTATGCAGAGTGAATTGTCCTGGCAAAATTCTATCAGCCTGTGTCCTGCTTCGTTTTGTTCTCCCAGGCCATACTTACCTGTAATTCGAGGTGTCATTTGACTGCCCACCTTAGCATTCCAGTCTCCTGTGATGAAAATAACATCTCTTTTAGGCGTGTTGTCCAGTAGGTGCTGCAGATCCTCATAGAACTGCTCTACTTCAGCTTCTTCAGCATTTGTGGTTGGGGCATATATTTGGATCACTGTGATGTTAGATGGCTTGCCCTGAATTCGAATTGAGATCATTCTGTCGTTTTTTGGGTTGTATCCAAGCACTGCTTTAGCCACTTTACTATTAATTATGAAGGCTACTCCATTTCTTCTGTGGTCCTCTTGTCCGCAGTAGTAGATCTGGTGGTCATTTGATGTGAAGTGGCCCATTCCAGTCCATTTCAGTTCACTGACGCCCAGAATGTCTATCTTTAATCTTGACATCTCACCAATAACCACATCCAATTTGCCCTGGCTCATAGATCTTACATTCCAGGTTCCGATGGTGTGTTGATCCTTAGAACATCGGATTCGCCGTTCACCACCAGCACCATCGGCCGCTAGCCGTCCTTTCGGCTTTGAGCTAGCTGCGTCATCACGTCTGGGGCTAGTTGAGCTCATCCTCTGTTCCTCCCCAGTAGCATTTTGACCATCTTCCGACCTGGGGGTCTCATCTTCCGATGGTATACCGACATATCTGTGGTTGTACTGATCCATTTAGTTTTCACAGCAAGAATACTGAGGTGGGTTGCCATTACCTTCCCCAGGGATCGCATTTAGTCTGACCTCTCTGTCATGACCTTCCCGTCTTGGGTGGCCCTTCACGGTTTAGCTGATGGCATCATTGAGGTGCTCAAGCTCCAGCACCACGACAAGGTAACGATCCTTTGCTGAAGACAATATCACGATGCACATACAAAAGGGATGGAGTTTGCATCATGACAGCACAATACCACTTTCATAAGTCACACACACACACACACACAGAGGCCACTGATCCACTCCTCTGATGCCTCAACCATGATGGCATACTCCCATTGTCATCCAAGCTACTGCTGTTAACAGCCACTCTGTCCCAATGCCAGGTTCCCAGGAAGCTGAGCTGAGTTACTCCAATGAGACAAGAGATATACAAGACAGTAATTGCCTGCTGCTTCTGCACTGACAGCTACAGCTTGAAATTTCCTCCCTGTTAAATAGAATAATTTAAGATAATTCAGGAATTGTTGCAGGGGTAAGCATCTAATTGACCAAGGTGGATTTCAAGCTAAACAAGATTGGACTTGGCTAATTCTTGGATGGGACACTCCTTGGAAATGGCAAAGAGTGTGCAGCTGAATTAGAAATTAGGGGAAAATGCCAGAAGAAGGCAGTGGCAAGCCACTTCCAAATTGTTCTCAAGAAAACTACATGGATGTGCCAGGAGTTGAGTCTGACACAAAGAAGACTTGATGTTAAGGATTGAAGTACAGCTTATATTATCAGTGGAGTTCATCTTACTCCATTATCAGGACTATCCCCCCCCATCTGAAAAAGCCCTATGTTCTGTATCCTGGTGTTTGTGTGGGCATGTGGTGTGTGCACGCACGCCTTTGAGTCAGTGTGGATCTTGGCAACTGCCTGGACAAGTCCCTGCAGTTTTCTTGGCATGAATTCAGAAGTAGTTTGCCATTGCCTCCTTCCTAGGGCTGAGAAAGAGGGACTGGCCCAAAGTCACCCACTTGGCTTCATGCCTAAGGTGGAACTAGCACTCATGATCTTCTGGTTTCTAGACTGGTGCCTTAACCACTACATCAAACTGGCTGTCTTATCCCAGTCTTACACATCTCATATTCTCTCTCTATAACTCTATTGGACTGCTAAAACTTTTTTTCTTGATAAAAAGGCTTTAAGATAGTAATTCTAAAAAAGTATACCATCTGAAAGCCTTTGAGTCACAAATGTCAGTTGCAACTGAAGTGTGTGGGTTACACACATACATGTTCTTAAAAAAAATTATAATGGAATACAATTCTGTCTAGTGTCCATGCAATCAAACAAACATCTGTATGATAATCTAGGGTTAGTAGAATACTACTTCCAGCATCAAAGGTAGCTTGTCTTCTGTCTTTAATACCAGTTTGAAGGAGCAATGGTAGAAGAGGATTTTTACTCTCCTGGTTTTTGTGAACTTCCCGGATACCCTGGTTAGCCTGTGTGATATAATATGTTGGATGATATCATCTTTTAACAGCAGAGCTGTTCTGATATTTTAAAAAAAGATGTCATATATTTTTCAAGACAGCCAGTTTGGTGTATTGGTTAAAGGCATCAGGCTAGAAACTGGGAGACAGTGAGTTCTAGTCCTGCCTGAGGCACAAAGTCAGCTGGGTGACCTTGGGCCAGTCACTCTCTCTCAGCCCTAGGAAGGAGGCAATGGCAAACCATTTTGAAAAAACCTTGCCAAGAAAACTGCAGGTACTAGTCTGGGCAGTCTCCAGGAATTGGACACAACTGAACAGATTGAAAAATACATAGTTTTCAAAGGAAGTGAGTGAATATGTATTTCACTGTAATAGAAGAAGCTGCCATACTATGACTTGGGCTGATCATTAGCTACACTCCAGTTTCAAACAAGTCTTTTCCCTCTTGAAAATGGGCTCCTCCAAATGCATCAAGTGCTCTACCACTGAACTACACCTCTTTATTTGTAGATATGTCCCAGCTACTGAAGTGAATGAGAAGGTCTGAGCTGCTGCTTGCAGATATTTTTACGTGAATTGTCATTTAATGATAAGCTGGATGTGAATGAGGCAAGTTTCTTTTAATCAGATATTTTAAAAATGCCCCTTCAGCCTGAATGAAGAGCCATCCTCTTTTATACCTTGTTTCTGTAGCTTGATGGTTTCTTACAAATATTAGATTGCCAATGAACATTACTGAGGGGTGGGCACATGGAACCAACTGTGATTCTACATTATAATTAGACACATCTATTATTAAATTGTGACAGTATGGTTCCTGGATATATTCACAAGTGAGTTATCAGCTTCCTCATTTTCTATGTGTTGCTCCATCTTCAGTCTTCCTCCTGTCACTTGTAATGCTCATAAGGCATTTAATAATTCAATTTTTTTCCTTCTATGTCATATGGAATTATAGTTGAAGAAAGCCTTAACAGTAGGGTGGATAAAAACAGCTGAGCAATATTTTATTAATAATGCTAGAAGTGTTTGTTATAGCAAAGTTTGCTGCTAGATGCCTTTTGCTTTCCATCATAACACAATAAGATAGATTAGTCTCAGTAGGTTTGAGGATATTTAATAAAATATGAGGTGCCTAAACATGTGCCTTGCATAATATGACGTAATCTCATATGGTTTCTGGAGTACACCAAGGATGAATTTGCCCCATTAATATTTATCATTCAGAGATGCAATTCAAGCACATCAGAAATTCAAGAACTCTGTTAGAATCTGAATGGAAACATTTTATAGGAAACTTTTCTCCACTCAACTGAAATGAAAACAATAATTCATTTGTCTTCATTAAGAAGTTTATTTACTGGCTTTTAATTTCAAGCATGCAATGCATTGTACCATGTAATGTTTATGTCAAGACTTAATTAAATTTAGAGATGGTCCAGTCTATCCAACTGAAAGTTTAGTGAGGTATGAATCTGTTTCTGTTCAAATAACTTTCACGTATGTTCATCCATAAATTCATACCATCCCATTTGTCTATTAATCTACATTTTAAAAAACATGAAAATGTGTGTTTCATTGCCAATGTGTAATCTCCAAGGCCTTGGAAAAGATATTCAGAAGCAATGATAAGTTCATACCTACAAAGAACAAAATCATGCAGGCAATTATTTTCCCTGTGACACTCTATGGAAGCAAAAGTTGGACTTTGAAGAAGTAGAATAGAAAGAGTATTCATGCTTTTCAACTTTGGTATTGGAGAATACCATGGATAGCCAAGAAAACAAACTGATCATAGAACAAATAAATGCAGAGTTCTCATCCATGGTACAAACAACCAGGCTCATTATCATACTTTGGACACATCATTTAAAGACCCATCCCCCTGAAGAAGTCCAAAAATGTTGGACAAGATGGAAGAAAAGAGAAGAAGAGGAAGTTCTATGTAATTTTTAAGAGCTGAATTTGATTTCATGGCACATCATCAGTCGATCAATATATCCTCCAAACACATAATTTTCACATCCTTTAAATGGTGTATTTTAAAACATTTTTAAAAAAACAACTTAGAATTGGGCAAGAAAATGTTCAAACCATGAAGGAAGAAATAAACCATTTACTTACTTACTTACCTACTAGGTAATTAATGACTGATTTCTACATTAGTCTGAGATATTGTACAACCTGCTGATATGTCAGTGTTTGGGGACCTAAACCCCCAGAATTCCCAATCAGCACGACAATTCTGGAAAGTATGCATCCTGCCAGTTTGTACTTGAAGCTCAGATGCATCAAACATTGCTAGAAAGAGTAGCTATGGGTGACCCAACATCCCATGCTATTTATAATATTATGGATGCAGAGCTTATGTTAGAAACATTCCTAATATTAGTATCGTTCCATACTTTATCCTGAAAGCACATAAACATTCATGTTCCATCTATCCATCTTTCCATGATAGACAGCTCAATGAAAATGTCAGTATGACTGCTGTAAAAAGGCAAATTCTATGTTTGGAATCATTAGGAAGAGAACTGAAAATAAGTCTGCCAATATAATAATGCCCTCATATAACTGTATGGTGAACCACAACTGGAATACTACATGCAGTTCTGATCACTGTACCTGAAGAAGAATATTGTAGAGCTGGAAAAGTGCACCCCTGAAAAAAGTGAGTTAGATTAACTCTAAGAAAAGACTATAGCATCTAAGGTTTTTTTTAATGAGGAATTGTCCTCCAGATAAAAAGAATATGTAAAGCTTTACTAAAAAGTAGAAACTGGACAACTAGACAACTGGAAGAAGCTTATTCAGGTAGCAAGCTTTATTGCTCCCTCTTCTTAAACCTCTGGTGAACTCCACTCTTCAGCAGCCCCAAGGTATGGGCTGAAAACCTTCATGCCACGTGTAGCAATTAACCAAAGGCTCATTACCCTGCACTGGTCAAGCAACCATTTTTCCGAGAAGATGATCAGCCTAATGCTGGCTAATTACCCTTAGCATGCTGATGAGGCAGAATTTGCCTGGTCCTTCCTATCTCTCTTTTTATATGTTGGGATTACAACAGACTACAATAAATCCCAGTCAGAAAGGAAGGATCTATATGAGTAAACAATGATGTATATGATCTATAGCTCCTCTTTTAACACAGTAGCAGTTATGCTCTCCTCTGGCGCCTTGGAGTCAAGGCTGAGGGGACTGACCCACCAAGCTGCCAGCCTCAGGAGCCAGCAGATAAAGGCTGACAAAGCAACTAATCAGCAGGAGCAAGGGAGGATGGAGTCAGGTGAAAAGGGGCCAGATCTGGCAGGACACCCACCCCCGTGATGCATCAGCAGCTTTGGGGAGCCAAGCAAAGGTGATCTACTCAGCTCTTCAGGAAGCAAAGATATTCGTGCCTTTAACTGGGTTGCATGACTGCAGCTGGCCTATTTAAGAACACCTGCCAGAGACTGGCCTTTGTTGGAAACAAATCTCCAGTGTCAGATCTGCTTCCCTGCATCCTGCTATCTCCTTGATTCTCAGCATTACAACCTGGACTGGCTGACAAAAGCTTTGATTCCTGGGTCTTGCTTGTTTTCCTGGACCTACACTAAGTTCAAAGCTGAATAGAACTCTGTGACACCTGCTTCATGCCTGGCTCTCACGCAAGACCTCATTTCCCTGTATTTTTGGAGTGTGTCTCTGTGAGCTTGGCCTGAAACAGGACCACTTGATCCTGAGTTGAGAAGCCGATTCCCTGGAGGTTTTCTCAGCAGGATGCCTTTGGCTTCTGTTCAATTCCCTTTTTGAAATCTGCCAAACCTTCCCTAGCACAGCTGAGTTCCCTCCTCCCTCCAAAAATCCAGTAAGAAAAATAGGTATTCCTAGTAGATAATATACAAGAACAGTTTTGCTTAATCATTTTTGTTCAGAAACTAATAACCACACAGAATGCAGATACAAGGCTATATTTCATCAGCAGTTGTTCCTGAACTCAGTGACAATTGATTCCTCCATCCTGGGAGGCTTGGCCATAGACAGCTGTCTCTCCCTCTCTCACCCAACAGTTTGAACAGCCTTCTTAAAGAGGCAGTACATTTCAAAGGCACAATACATATTCAATTCTTCCCCCTCCCTTGGCAAACCTGCTTATAACCACACCTGCTACTGCAAACATCACATAGCAGACTGTCTCACTCCCATCTTGGCTGCTTCTTTCTTGGACTTCCTCCTTACTGTTCCTTCTGCACTGAGTCTTCCTCTTGGTCACAGTCATCACCCAGACAATGCACATTGGGTGCTCCTTTCTGGGGGGACTTGCCAAGCTTTTATTTATTTATCCATCCATTCAGTGAGTCAATTTATATAGCCGCCCATCTTACTATTACATGACTCTAGGCAGCTTACAATACAGTAAAACAAATAAAAACACAAAATACATAATATAAAACAAAAATAAAAACACATAGCAGCTGGCCATGATCTAATCTATCATCCACACAACCAGGAGATGGTAGCTAACCCATGCCCAGGGCCCCAGGCTCAAGCACAAAGCCAAGTTTCCAAGGTCTTACAAAAGGCCAACTGGGACAGGGCCCATCTAATCTCAAGGGGAATTATTTCCAAAGGGTGGGTGCCACAGCAGAAAAGGCTCTCCTTCTGGGCCCCGCCAGCTGGCACTCTCTAGTTGATGGTACTCAGAGCATGCCTTTCCTGACAGGACAGATCAGATAAGATGGGTATAAACAATTGGGGAGAGATGGTCCCATAAGTAACCACGTCCTAAGCCATGAAGGGCTTTAAAGGTCACAAGCAGCACCTTGAGTTGCATCTGGAAGCACATTGGAAACCAATGCAGCCTGAGGAGCAATAGTGCCAAGTAACTGGCATCAGTAACTACCTGCACCACTGCATTTTGCACCAGTTGAAGCTTCTGAATACTCTTCAAGGGCAGCCCCTGTAAAGCGCATTACGATAGTCCAGCCTGGAGGTCACAAGAGCATGAATGACAGTGAGCAGGAACAGGCACAACTGTGCCATGGCTGCCACCGGCTCTTTGAACAGGAGCTGTGAGCACAGGAGGGCCCTCAGATTGTGCACTGGGTCTGTCTGTCTGGGGCAGTGCCACTCCATCCAGAACCAAAGATGGAAGGTCCAGGAGGTCCAAACTCCAGAGCCACTCAGTCTTGCTTGGGTGGAGCTGAAGTCTGTTGCACCACATCCAGACCCCCACAGCCCCCAGGCACTGAGACAGAACCTCCACAGCATCACTCAGGCAGCCTGGGGTAGAGATATAAAGCTGAGTATCATCAGCCAACTGATGATGCTTCACCCCAAACCATTGGAGGGCCTTACCCAGTGGCTTCATGTACATGTTAAACTGGAGGGGAGAGAGTACCACACCCCAAAGCACCCCACAAAGGAGGGGCTACTGGCTGGATCTCTCCCTTCTCTTCTTTTACTTCATTTCCCTTAGGTCCTCAGTATACCGAGGAAGTTCCAGGATCCTGGATTCCAGAGGCCGCTCGGGCACAATCTGGTCCAATTTTTTTCCAAACTCTGTGTTAACCTGTCCTTTCTCTACTCTTTGGGACAACCTCACCTTCCTTTCCAGATATCCCCAGTTTTGCTTTCCTTGCGGGTTTCATGCTGTCAGCAACCTCCTTATTTCTTTCCACAATCTATTAATTTTTATTTCCTTCTCTTTGCCTTAGCATCTGGGGATCTTGTTCCCTTTGTTTTCTCACTCCTTCCAGTTACAGACCTGTGCAATGGTTCCTTAGAACCTGAATTAGCTTCCTTGCTTCTCACAGCAGCCCTCTATCAATTTACACCAGATTTATTGATTTTCTAACTCTTCTGCTACTTTCTGGATTACACATGGCATAGAAAAAGTACATAGAGTGTTCTCTATTTCTCACAATGGTAGAACTTGTGGCCATCTATTAAACCTAATACCAAGACAATTCAGGGCCACTTAAAGGACATACCTTTTTACACAACATAGTTAAATTGTGGAAATTGCTGCCATTAGTGGTGGCATTAGTGGTGACAGCTACCAATTTAGACAACTTTAACAGGGACTGGACAATTTCGTAGTGAATTGAACCACACAGATGGATGGCTATTTACAAAGGCTGTGTAATGATCTGGATTCAAAGGGAAAAAAATAATATATAATATGTATGGGCAGGCATGTCACACCTGTCAACACCTCCTTAAATCAAATGCATCTTTTCCTGGGCTTGTATGGCAATAGCCATGTAAGTCCAGAAAAAGATTCAGCTTCTTAAGAAGGTCAGCAAATACTACATGAGCATCTTTACACACACTCACTTTTGGGCCATCAAGTCAAGATTGCTGCAGAGCCTTACTGTTTACTACCTCCAGAATTATAAGAAGCAAATCTCAACTACCAACTGCTAGGGAACAATAGTACAAAAGGTCTATCACCTTCCTTTCCATGCTTATAAGCTTCTTGGATGCAACTGATTGCCAGAGAATGCTGGATTAAATGGGCTGATCCAGGACCACTTTCCGTAGGTTCTGGAAACATTCCTTAGACCTTGCTTCTTTGATAAGAATTTGTGAGCATTTAAAAATGCATGTATTTGAAACAAAGACCCTGTGTTTGACAGATGTATGGAATCTGAGTTTCTCCAAATTTTGGACTGCAATTCCAGTCAGCATTGCTGAGCCTGATGGAAGTTCAAGTACAGACACTATTGGATGCCACAAATACTCCTTCCCTTCTTATGCATTTGCCAAAAAAAAAGGATAATACGGTCTGGTACATGCATGAACATAATCCACTTAAGTACAAATCAACAATATTGGCCTTTCGCACTTCCAAATTAAAAAGCTATCCATAAGTAAGCAGAAAACTATATGGACATAAGATCTGCATGCCCAATTGCCAATCCCTATCCTGCTTCTATTGCCTCTGTTCCCATCTGACTTCCCTCTGAGGCAATGGGTGACAAAGCCTAAAATGTTTTAACACATCTGGAGGTTGCCTTTGGCTGGTGTCAAAATATGGAAGGAAATATTCATTAATACCAACACATCTGATGCCAACTTAAGCCTGTCTCACTTGAGGACAGGAGGTGAGAGAGAAATGAGATGAAAGCCAAGGAAATAACACAGAAGAAAGATGCTGCCAAGATATTTTGTGCTATGGTTAGTGTAAACATACAATTGTTTGACTTTAAGGCCATTGAGTTCCATTCCAAGTAACCATTAATTTGGAAGGATGGGAAGAAGAAGTCTCACATTTAAATCCTGAGAATATAAAAGGCTTCAATATCTTTGTACTAGTGGTGGGCAATCAGTTGTTGCGTACAGTTTTATTCTCATTTGTAGTAAAGACTGTGATCTAGTTAAATTGTGTCTGAGAGGGTTCAACCAAGTCAAGTTGACAAGTAGGCAAACTGTAAAGAGATCTGTGATTTACTTCAGAGTCCTGGTTGGGAAGTCTGACTGTTAGGTGCAAGTGGGAACACAAGCAAAGACTGAGAATTGTTCTTAACTTCCACTCACATATGAATGTACACTTTGTAATTTATTTTAATAGAATCATGTTTTTTTTCTAGGAATAATTTCCAATATTATATTATTGCAGGGTTTAGCTAAATGATCATGTCTGTAAAGGTTGTTAAAATAATTTCTGAAGTTTGTGGTGAATGGATGAGGTCTTATTGTCTGTGGAGTGGTCTTCTTCCTGGAAAGGCATGGTCACTATTTCCCCTGGCCAAGTGTTCTCAGCTGATATTATTTAATAATATGTCACTACGTCCAGCAGCCATAAGGACAAACTCCCATATCACTTTCTTAGCATTTGATAGGGGCAGTACCTCAAAATAGAATGAAAAGTTAGAACCCTCCAATTTGCCCTCCCATCGGACAACTTGAAAGATCAGGTTAGGGGCAGATCTTCACAGAGAATTCATTAATACCAACACATCTATCTATGTAGTCACTAAGAGTTGACACTGACTTGATGGCACATAATCAATCAATCAATCAATCATTCAATCAAATTTGCCTCCTCTTAATATCTTCCCCCCCTTAATATAAATATTTATCTTGTCAGACTTTTTGACTCAGACCTAGTTTCAAAATTCTCCAAAGATTCTGAAATGTTCAGTTCTGTCACCATTTTGTTTGGGGAAAAGAAGTATTTATTCTTTCCAGATCATTACTCAGACAATTGGCTTTTTCTATTCCATTGATGGGAAATAGTAAGGATGAATCAGCCTTTCTCACTTGGCATCTCTGAACCAAGTTTGTTCATAATTGTGTATTGCATATGATTATGTAGCTGAATCAGGCTTCATGATGCCATCCTGCTAGCAGGAAGGATCAGATTTTTGTTTTATTTTATTCTGGAATTGTGATAAGTCTGCAGCTCATTGGGACTGAGAAGCCACATTAACCCATTGATGACATTCACTTTAAAAGGTCTGAAAGTGTGGTATGCCTTTCTCTGTATGTAATGTCTCCCTCCCTCACTGATTCCCCCTCTTTACCCAAACATTCCCACAGAAAAATATAGAAATGAAAAGCTGCATTCCATAATTTTTTTAATGGTCCAGAAAATACTTTTCTGATATTGCTCAATCCAAGACGTATATTGTTAAAATACAAATCAGAGCCAAGTTTGAATTAGACATGGTAAATTTTTTCAGCTTTGTAAGAATACAACTTTATAAGGTGAACCTGATACATCACATATAACTCATCAAGACGTTCATTATCACAATAGCTAATAGAAACTCTCCCAGTTGGGCAAAAGTAGAACACAATGGAAAGCAAGTAAGTAAGAGTAAGTAAATATTTTAAAAATGTAATGAATCCTGATGAAACTGTGACAACAACTGGTAGAAAAGAAATATGAGTGGGGTTGTCTTTACATTTTACTTTATTTATTTATTTATTTATTTATTTCTCTATCAAATTCGTCACCGCCCTTCTCCTCCCACTGGAGGGACTCTGGGTGGTTTACAACAAAATCCTCAATAAAACAATAAATATATAAAATAGATTATAAAATTACATATTATTAATAGTATAAATAAAAATAAAGTCCAGATGGCTATATCTCATTCAGTATTCACGTGGAAGGGGTACTTCAAGGCACTCGCCAACCCCAGGCATGACTCCTCTCCTCCCCGCCCCAGGCCAGCTGGCAGAGCCAGGTCTTCAAGTTTTTCCGAAAGGCCAGGAGTGATGGGGCTAGCCTCACCTCTGGGGGCAAGATGTTCCAAAGGGCGGGCACTACTGCAGAGAAGGCCCGCCTCCTGGACCCCGCCAGATGGAATTCTCTTACCAACGGGGTCCTCAGCATGCCGTCTCTGCCAGATTGGGTGGGGTGAGTAGATGTAATGGGGAAGAGGCGGTCCCTCAGGTAACCTGGCCCCATGCCATGTAGGGCTTTAAAGGTGGTAACCAACACCTTGAATTGGACCTGGAAGCAAACCGGTACCCAGTGCAGCTTGCGTAGCAAAGGTGTTATATGCACCCTTCTAGGGACGCCACAATGTAGAGCGCATTGCAGTAGTCAATATGTGTCATGAGTAAGGATGGCGAGCAGGGGGCTCTCACCCAGACTGTCAAGCGCATGCGTAGCACTGAGGAACTGTTCAGCCATTCAAAGAGACACAGATCGGGACCGCCTTAACCTTTGGGGTTTATATGGCTGGGTTTTCCCACGCTTTCTCAGTTTGTTAGGATTCTTGTTAAGTACTACTAATAAATATTAGAGACCAAGTCCTCGCCTCAGTGTGTTTCCTGGTAATCAGGACAATATGGGAGATAACAAGGGCATGAGTGACCATTCAAAGGGCCTCCCAATGCAGGAAGGGGCATAACTAGCGCACAACACAAAGCTGTGCAAAGGCCCTCCTGGCCATGGCTGCCACCTGCTCTTCAAGCAGGAGCCATGAGTCCAAGAGGACCCCCAAGTTACGCACCGGGTCTGTCTGGGGCAGTGCAACCCCATCCAGAACCAAAGATGACAAAGTCCCAGATACGGAAGAGCTCTTAACCCACAGCCACTCCGTCTTACCAGGGTTCAGCTGAAGCCTGTTGTTCCCCATCCAGGCTCCCACAGCCTCCAGGCACCTGGAGAGGGCAGTCACAGCATCACTTACTTCACCTGGGATGGAGATATACAGTTGAGTATCATCAGCATACTGATGATACCTCATCCCATGGTGGCGGATGATCCCACCCAATAGATGTTGAATAGGAGAGGAGAGAGAACCAAACCCTGCAGCACCCCACAATGGAGGGGTCGAGGGCTGGATCTCTCCCCACCACCACTACCGACTGGGACCGGCCCTGGAGGAAGGAGGTGAACCAGCTCAAAACCACACTGCCCCATCCCCACTTTATTTATTTACAATACTTACAACCTGCTGCTACCTCAGTCCCAAAGGACTTTGATGGCATATAGCAAGAAATCAAGGTAAAAACATATATAACAACAAAACCAGACATTAAATATCCAAGATAGATGCCCTCACTCAAATCAGCCAGAAATGTGTAGGCCTGAATCCTGACTGGGAAGGATCCAGAAAATTAATGTCCTTTAAGACCCGCTGTAGCTGGTTCCCCACCATCTTCTCAACAACTCCTTAAGAAGGGGAGGGAAGAGTCAGGGTGAAAGTTGTCAAATGTGATCAGGTCCAGGAAGAGCTTCTCCAAGTGGGGGTGCAGTGCCACATCTTTCAATGTAGGCAACGTTGCTTTCTTCTCAAAGATGCATTCTCTCCTCCTGGATCCAGCTGCTTATACCCCAGCTTCCTACCATAAGAAGTTTTGATTGAAGGGAATTGCTTTGAGATCCATCCAAAAAGCCAGGCTAAGTAACTAGTTAAAGCAGGGTTTCTCAGCCAGGGTTCTGTGGCACCCTAGGGTTCCACAAGAATTCACTAGGAGTTCCCTGGCAGATCACGATTTATTTTAATAATTATTTCAAATTCGGGCAACTTCACATTAAAGAGGTAACTTTCATTCTTTATTTTCAGTTAAAGAACACTGTTAAAGCATATATATTCCTCTCGTTTGGGGGAGATGGGCGGTAGCAAAATTTGAATAATAAACAAACAAACAAACAGGCCTGCACATGAAACATATATAATAATTTGGTAACTTCTGGCCTATATTTGAGCCTGAATGTGCAGGGGTTCCCCGAAGCCTGAGAAATATTTCAAGGGTTCCTCCAAGGTCAAAATGTTGAGAAAGGCTGAGTTAAAGACACAAGCAGGGAAATATTATGCTTTCTCTTGCTTGTCTGTTTTCACAGATCAGACTTGGCACAGATTGTTGGGCTACATTGGTCCTTTTAAGGTTGTAAATTAGTTTAGCCTCAAACTAGGTCCACCATATTCCTTGTGGCCATTCTACATTTAAAGCATTAATCCAGAAATTTAATAACAGATGTGTTCTGTAAAATCAGGCTGAATTAATATTAAATGCTTATTCCTGGAAAATATGTTTGCTCATTAAAACTGACAGTCATTCCTTATGTGGTAAATGCTCCATATGCCAAGAACACTTTGGCAGGGCTTGCCAGCTACAGTTCCATTATTTTAATTGCATTTAACCTATAATCAATATTTACTGCCTTCCCTAGACTTAGCTGCATAGCTAAGCAGTATGGAAAGGGTCATATTGTTTATACTCTAGCTTCTGATTTGGTAACTGCACGATACAGCAAAATGCATCTCAGTAACTTCATTGAATCTACACCAGAACAGGCTACCTAGAACAGTCTTTAAAATAGCTAAATCAAGCTATCTGTCATTTCCAACGTGATTTTTTTGTAGGCATAATATGAAACTGCTATGTACAACTTCATTAAAAAGAAAATACCTCTGAGCCAGAGGGGAGTTCTAAAAAATTAAGATAGCTGCAGGAGGAATTTAACAAATGTATAAAACATAGAGAAGTAAAGGAAATAGTAGTAAGAAAAAAAATGTTATTCTTTATTTTGAATTCATTTTTTAAAGGTTACTCTTTCTCAAGGATTAGACTACAAGTTTCCTTAATAATGTTGATCAGGAGTATTTAAGTCTTAATAATGAATGAGTTTCGCATTTCTATTGATTAAATTCATTGACCTTATTGAAAGAATGTGCTTTGAAGCTGCCTGTCATGGTTATAAGATACTGCCCTGCCATAGGGCTTCAACTAGGCCAAATGGAAATCAGAAACAGTAGGATGTGATTGTACTTAAGGGCAGTTAATTTATGGTTATTTACAAATTACATGAATTTGTGTGATTAACAGTAATCTGAGGAGATGTAAAAATGATATCCTCAGTGCTGTAGATAATGACAATTTCCACTGGGAACATTACATGTACATTAAGCAGGTTTAGGTCTTCTCTTCCTGGCCATGATCTCACTGAAAATCACCCCCATTTTTCAATTGGCAGTAGAAAAAATATATCCCATAGATGCCAATTGTACCTCATAATGACTGAAACGGAATGGAGGGGTAATTTTCTTAGAGATGAAAAGGGTTAACTATCTCCTCTTTCAGTATTCCACAATTCATTTGATACTTTCCCCCCTAATACTATATTTTTAAAAAGTGGTTACAGGTCATGCAGATAATGTCATGTAGTCATGCTTTTGTAAATGATTATTATATGTAGCTAAACTTTCTTTGTAAGTGTAAGTTAAAGCCTGGGAGCATAGATATCTCTGTGAGAAATATCAGCATTATATTGAGCTTTTATTATTAGTAAGTTTGGGGTGGAAGCCATGACAACTAAGCAAGTTAGGAAAAGGATGTAGAACATGGCTTCTGGAATTCCTTTCCATCCTTAATAATAGATCCATTTTGAATCATGTGACCAGAAAGGAAGAGGCTCATAGCTTAGAATGGGGGAGTCTATAACATTCCAATTCACCACCCAACTGCCTGTCAATAGGGATGCACTTGGAGGAATTTGGGGAAATGATTTTTCTCCATAGCACTTGGTGGAACTGGCCTCTTTTTGCCCAGTATTTCTTTGCTAGCTTCTACGACACCAAATTTCATTCCTTCTCCTCAGTTTTCAGAGACTTATCTTGCTGATGGGCAGACAGATTTCCAAGTCCCTTTATATAGTATCTTTCTGACCTTCTGTTGAATTGGAAAGAACAAAAAATAAAGATGCCTTCAAGGCAAGCTCAGTTGCTGGTGGTTTTGTGAAGAAAGCTATATAATTTTCCTGGCCACAGTAGGGAGGTGGTTTGTGTATGCTTCTTCTTGGATGTTTTCAACTTTCCAATCTAACCTACAATCCTGGGACTCTTTGGAGGTCTCTCATACAAGTATTAGCCAAGCCTAAGGTTATTCCTTAGATCAGTTAAGTTCTGCCACCTACTGAGATATGACAATTAAACTGGCATAAAATTGTAATACATCTAGCAGTTAGAAACATCCAGAAGTAGTCTTGAGATATTAATTTGTTTTTTTAAAAAATAAGAATTTTATTAAGTTTGAAAGAAAGATAATAACTACAAAAACTACAAAAAGGAAAAAAAGAAAAACTAAAAAAGTGCAAAACGCAAGAAAAAAGGATTTTGGAGATTACATAAAGTGACTTCCGACTTTCAACAACAAGAATATACAACAATTTCCATATTCAATCCCTTACTCTATATCATACCAAAATCACATTATTTCTATAAATCCTTCCATTAGCACATATATAGATCACTAATGCAATTGCTCCTTCCCCTTACAGAAAAAAAAGAATATATAGATCTCTAAATCAACTTCCCTCTGCCCCCACAAAAAACATTTATTTAATTATTTTCTTCCTACAACTATTCTATATATTTCTGTCCACTATAACAAAAATCAAATTATAAAACCATATAAATTAATAATACTACAACAAACTTAACCCTATTAAACCTAAAAAACAAGCAATTATTATTATACCTTATAGATACCTTATAAATCTTATAGATCAAACAAACCTTTAAAAAAGATCCAGTCAAATAATTAAACAGAAATGGAATCATATAAGCCTTAATATCAAACCAAATACATATTCTTAATCTTTATTATACCTTATAGATAACTTATAAATCTTATAAATCAAACAAACCTTTAAAAAATTCAGTCGAATCATTAAAGAAAAATGGAATCATATAAGCCTTAATATCAAACCAAATGCATATTCTTAATTTTTTATCCCACATTGAAATATACCAGAATATTTACTTGTCTCCATATTACACATAAGGCATTTTTCTTAGAAAAATCAAGCACCCCAACTGCCCCCCTTAGAAAGTCAGACTTCTCAGTAGAAAGCCTCCCACAGAACAGAGCCATTTTGTTCCCAAAACAATCCCAGAGAAAGACAAGCCAGTCCATACCTTGCAAGTCAAACTGTCTTAACCCCTTCCTCACCAAAGTGTGTTCGTCACCTGGCATTTCTTCAGAGAGTCCAACTTCACTGTCAGTAATGAACTCTTCCTCTTCCTCCAGAATATCCTCAACCCATTGACACATTTTAAAACTGATATTTTCCTGCAATATTTTGGATATCTTGCAGAATAACTTGAAGGATGTCATGTAAAATCTGTTTGAAATCACAACGAAGCTCAGAATGGAGCTCTGAGAAAATCTCCTTGAACTCTTCCTTTCCCATGTTTCAGGCAGTAGATTAAGGTGCCCCCTGGATACTTGGCTAGTGCAGATAGGAGTTAATGGGTTAATGAAAGGCTTTGGAGAGTAATTGACAAAAAGAAAATTATGCTAACCAGCAGCTATGGCTCCTAAGGAAATTGAACAGGAAACTGAAGGCTCAAAACGGCAGCATCAGCATGCAGGAAAATGTTAAATCCTTCAGATTAGATACAGAGATAATAGTGGGGAGATGATTATTTATTCTCAGTCCACTTTAATGTTTAAATGGGAAATAAGCCAAAGCTTTAAAAAGTTTTTTAAATTAATCCAGAAATAACGATAAGCACCAAGAGATTTCGATTCTTCTTGCTGTAGAAAGCCTCTCTTGGGGTACGTAAGCTTAAAAAATATATAAATTGGGTGGTTTAGAAATGGGGTGGTTCGACCTAGTGTCCCTTTAAGGCTGCAGCGGAGTTTGAAAATGATGGCATCCCCACCTCCCATTGTCTCTTACCAGATTGTTGTGAACACTGTTTGCAATTCTCTGGCTTCAAGACAGCATTCTGGAGGGCAGATGGGATGATTCTGGGTGCTTTCTTACCATGAGAGTGCTCTTGGGCTTCAGGAAAAAGCCTGCCCACACCCAAAAGAAAGCCTCCGCTGTTAGTTCTGTCCACGGAGCTCACGAACAGCTGTTCAGTCAGCCATATTCCCACCGGAAGTCCTGACCTAGTATGATTAATTTGAACAAAGAGGTACTAGTATCAAAAAATGCAAAGGGAAGAGTCTAAAATATTTTTATTTACTAACTGGTTATCACAAACTTCAAGACAATTACTAATATGTCATTTCCATAGGCTGAAGAAATATTTTACAAGATAATTTGAAACATCAGTCATCAATTTATGGACCAATCTTAACTCTCCCTGGAAGCTGTAGGAAATGGAAAACTACCACACTGCAGCAGAGGCAGAGGTCAACTATTGCTTTATCATTGGTTATTCTCTGCTAAATCCTACCTTGGGAGAGCTGAGAAGCATCTGAAAGATCTTTAGCTCTTTTGTTTGCCCACCTCACCCACACAATTGGCTCCATAAGTGGAGTCAGTGTAGAAAAACTAGAGTTCTGCGCTTTCACATGCCATTCTAGCTGTAGAGAATCAGAAGCCTGAGGATGTGGTAGATATTGATTGATATAAATTATTATTGCAGACATGCTATTTTGAGTAACAAGGACAGTCTATAGCTGTCCTTGTTATGCATGATATATTTAGGCAGCCATGGATGAGCAGACAGCTCTTTGAAAGTAACTGTGTGGGCCCATTCCTTGTTGTTGTTGTTTATTCGTTTAGTCGCTTCCGACTCTTCGTGACTTCATGGACCAGTCCACGCCAGAGCTTCCTGTCAGTCGGGCCCATTCCTACTAGAACCCATTTCTGACTTGTCTTTTTTACATATTTTACCTGAACATATGACAGCACAAAAGATGCCTCATCTTCCTTTTACACTTTCAATAGAATTCCAGAGATAGATTCCTTAACATAGTTTGTGATTCCTTTCTGCAGAGACTGAGAGTGGGGAACATGAGGCCTGTGGCATGGAGATGTTTGGGGAGAGGCTGGCAGACTCCCATGTTCAGGCCTACCTGCTCATTATGTTTATGATCTAAGGCAGTATTTCTCAACCTTGGCAATTTGAACATGTGTAGACTTCAACTCCCAGAATTCTGGGAGTTGAAGTCCACACATCTTCAAGCTGTCAAGGTTGAGAAACAATGATCTATGGTTACTCTTTTTCTGTCTTGACTAGTGAATGCATTCTATATTGCTGTAATGTGGCCAACTGGCACAGCATCCCTCATGTGGCATCTCCAAGTCTCCAGAGAGTCTGTGTCCATCTTCTAACTCTAGCTGCATTACTGAACAACTCAATAATTGATGCATATTAATAATGCACCATAATAATGAATCACTGCCCCTTTTCATTTCACAATAATTGTTTTCACTCGTTCCCCTTCTTAAAAACCTATTTATGAGCCATCAATGAATAATATTCTAATTTATTTCAGATAGTGATATCTGATATGTATGTATATGGGTGAAACAGAAAATGGTTTCCATGAAAAAAAAATTATAAACTACACAAACTTGAAGATTTCAGCATGCCATATCTATGAGTTTTCAAAAAATTCTGCCTTCAGTAACCCACCTGAATAGGGGAAAAAGGTCTTCTTCTAGAGATGAGAAGGACAAGACAATTTCAGTCATCTTTTAAAATTTATTTTTTTAAATATTAATTTTAAATTATCCATAATCATCAGAAATGAGATGATCTAGGAGCTTTGCAGGTACACAATAAACTCCAGCTTTATTGACTCAAATGAAAGCATTTTAAATTATTCCATATTTTTATAGGCATAATATATAACATTAAATAATAGCTGAAGCCAGGGATTCTTGAACAGGTATAAGATTTCACGGCTACCATGAGGCCCCCTAAATAATCTTAAGCCTGATTCACATTGATAGAAACATTGGTATCATGAGTACTGATGGTGAGCAGGAGTGGGCTCCTATCCATGGGGGAAAATGCATGCATAGTACTGAGGAGTTAAGCAGCCATTCAAAGAGACACAGATCAGACCTGTCTTAACTTTTGGGGTTTATCTGTCTACCACGCTTCTTCAGTTTGTTAGGATTTTCTGTCTAATGTAGCAGTAATAAAACACTAGAGACCTATTCCTTGTCTCAGCGTGGTTCCTAACTGTTAGGACATCAATCCTAACAAACTCAACTACTCCCATTGAAAGAGGGAGGAACACACACACACAAAAGGAAGAGACATTTGGAAAAATGTCTTCGGAAAACCAGGAAATTCGGCAAGCCATCCAACAACTGGCAGCAGCATTGCAACAGCATCATCAACAAGTAGATCTCCAGATCAACACATTACAAGCAGCCATGCTACAGCAGTTACAACAACCAGCTCTGATTAACCCACAACCGGTGCCAGCAGCAGCAGCAGCTCCACCAGTAGTCTTGAGATCCCAGGGCAGTCTACCAGAGAAGTTTGGAGGAGAAGCAGGACAGTTGAGAATCTTTCTCACACAGTGCACAATGTTTTTCGACAGCAGACCGGCAGAGTTTCCCACAGACAGAACCAGAGTCACCTTCATTTTAAGTCTGCTAAAGGGCTCAGCAGCCAAATGGGCTATTCCCATGGTGGAGAACAATGACCCAATTCTCAACGACTACCAGAATTTTCTGGCAGGGTTCCGAGCACACTTTGACGACCTGATCAGAGAGGTCCCTGCCAGCTGGGAAATTCAGAAGCTCAAGCAAGGCAACAAGAGGGTGGGAATTTACATTGCTGATTTCAAGCTGTTAGCAGGAGATCTGGACTGGAATGAGAGTGCCTTGAAAGACCAATTCAAACAGGGGCTGGATGAAGAAATTAAAAATGAATTAGTGCACCAGGGAACACCAGCTACCCTAGAAGGTTTATATCATCTGTCTGTGGTCATAGACACCAGGCTAGAAGAGCTCAGACAGATGCAGCTGGGGAGAAACAGGGGCCTCGGAGTGCTTCCAGGATTTCCAGCTCTCTCCGCAGCATCTCTTTACTCAGGACCAGAGGAGCCAATGCAGATCGGGGTGAGCAGGAGGCTTATTTCCGAGGCTGAGAGACAGAGAAGGAGAGAGAGAGCCCTCTGTTTCTACTGTGGAGTCCAGGGGCACATGGTGAGAGCTTGCCCAGCGAGAAGCCAAGCAAATTCCGTAAGAGCCCCAGGGCAAGCAGCAGAACCAAGAGCCACCTCCACCTCGACTTCCAACCAGGGAAACTCCGTTGGTCTCCCTCCACAGAGCTCAGCAGGGAGACCATCAATCAATTAAGAAGGGCTCATTCCGAGGATTCCAGGCAATCCTTTTACTACTTACCAGTCTTAATCCATGTAAACCCAGAGCACCAGGTCAAGCTAGAGGCCCTCGTGGATTCCAGAGCTTCCACCAATTTTATTGATGTACAGACTGTACAAGACCTCAACATCCTGACCGTAGAATTGCCACATCCCATAGAAGCTGAGACCATTGATGGCCAGCCCCTCAAGGCAGGGCCAATTAGAAGTTTCACAGAACTTTTGCAACTAACAATGGGGGACCACACTGAGTGGATCCAACTTTATGTTACTGCATCACTTAATGTGCCTATAGTCCTGGGCACACCTTGGCTGAAGATCCACAACCCATTGTTGAACTGGACTACGGGAGCAATCTCCTTCCCAGCTAAGGAATGCCAGCACCACAAGATTCAAGCCGCTCTTCTCTCTCCAGCAACCAAAGCAGTCACGGAAGCAGGGGGGGTCCAGTTGCCAGCCAAGTATGCAGATTTCGCAGACGTTTTCAGTGAACAAGAGGCCACAGCACTACCCCGCCATAGGGACTGTGATTGCACCATTGAGTTGATACCAGGAGCCAAGATTCCAGCAAGGAAACAATATCCCATGTCCCCCAAGGAACTAGCCACCTTAAAGGATTACTTGGATGCTAATCTCCAAAAGGGTTTCATCCGACCATCTATTTCCCCAGCGTCTGCTCCTAACTTGTTCGTACCAAAGAAGCCTGACCTGTTGGCACCGGCAAACCAGGAGGCACCAATGAGAGTGGTGCATGATTTCAGTTCCCTCAATAAAGTCACGGTCAAGGAAAATTACCCAATCTCCCTAATATCTGATCTGCTGGATCGCTTACAGAAAGCATGCATTGTTACTAGGTTGGACCTCAGGAATGTGTACAATCTGATCCGGATGAAAGAGGGGCATGAATATCTGACTGCCTTCGATACCAGGTTTGGTAAATTTGAGTACCTTGTTTTGCCCTTTGGCTTGTCTAATGCAGGAACCATATTTTCCCGATTTATGAATCAAATTTTCTCTGATTTACTAGATAAGTATCTGGTCATTTATCTAGATGACATATTAATATTCTCTGAGGATGCTACAACTCATGTAACTGATGTACGTAATGTCTTACAAAGACTGAGAGAGAATAAGCTGTTCGCCAAGCTAGAGAAGTGTGTCTTCGCTTTAACTGAATTAAATTTCCTGGGCTATAAAATATCAACAGAAGGCATATCCACGGATCCTTCTAAGGTCCAGGCAATTCTCTCTTGGCAACCCCCCCGAAATGTGAAAGAGGTACAAAAATTTCTAGGATTCTGCAGTTTTTACAGGAGATTCATAAATAAATTTAGTGACAGGGCTAAACCCCTCACAGAGCTTTTGAAGAAAGGATCAAAATTCATTTGGGGGGAGAGGGAGCAAGCAGCCTTCCAAGAATTTAAGCAGCTCTTTGCATCCCAGCCACTTTTGAAGCATCCTGATCCCACAAAGCAATTCATAATGCATTCAGATGCTTCAGATTTTGCTATCACTGTTTTATTGCAATATACTAACAAAACAGAGAATACATTGCTACCTTGTGCATTTTTCTCCTGCACGCTCTCGCCAGCAGAGAGAAACTATGATGTTTTAAACAAGGAGTTGCTAGCAATTAAAGCAGCATTTCAAGAGTGGAGGCACTGGCTAGAAGGTGCAACCTTTCCTGTTGAAGTTTGCACCGATCGCAAGAATTTACAGCTTCTACAAAACACCAGATCCCTCACCCCATGCCAAATCAGATGGAGCCAGTTTTTCTCCCATTTCAATTTTGTTATTTCTTATGTTCCTGGGGTGCAAAACTGTTTGGCAGATGCCCTGTCTCGATCCATTCAGGCAACCCCCGCCACTCACCAGGAGGTACAGGTTACTATATTACAACCTCACAACTTTCAGCAGTCTATGAGGGGGAACCAGACAGAAATTTTAGCAGCAGGCAGACAAGCAGAGGACCTATTTACAAGAGTCAGAGCTCAGCAGTAACAGGACCCGTATGCCAGGGCCAGGATGGATGACCTCCAGAGTCAGACACTGCCTCACCATTTAATGTGGAGGCAGGAATCCTCTGGCATAGTGGGCGATTATACATTCCCCCCTCATTGAGGGAAGAAGTACTGAGACTTTGCCATGACCATCAAACGGCAGGCCACGGAGGTGTTTTCAAAACTCTCCATAGAGCTCTGAGAGACTACTGGTGGCCTAAGATGACTGCAGACATAAAGGGTTACGTTGCCTCTTGTCACACCTGTAGACGAGCCAAGCCTCTCCCAGGGAAGCCCACAGGACTCTTGCAACCCCTACTCACCCCCAGTAGGCCTTGGGATACAATCTCCATGGATTTCATCACTGATTTACCCCCGGTCCAGGGGCTGACTTCCATACTAGTGGTGGTGGACCTTTTCACTAAAATGGCACATTTTATTCCTTGCAAGGGCCTCCCATCTGCGCAAGCCACAGTGCAGTTGTTTATGGACCATGTTTTTAGGTATAGAGGCATGATAAATCACTTGGTGAGTGACAGGTTCTAGAGGGCCCTTTTCCAGTCATTAGGGGTCCAGATCCACAAATCATCATCGCATCATCCAGCTAGTAATGGACAAGCTGAGAAAATTAACCTGTCATGTTCACTGATTCAGTGTAGTTTATATATCGTAACATTTCACATGCCATGGCACTGACACCCATTTCAGTTTGGGAGGGAGCTGCTGTGAGACCTTGTACCAAGCCCTGTATGTGAAATCAGTACAATGGAATGTGTTTGGGTTATGTTATCTGTTCAAGGCCTTTTCCCGCAGACCATCAGAAACCATTAGAAGCACCTGGGATTGTGAACTTGAGAAGACTCTACGAGGGGAGGGATTTCATTTGCACTGAGGGTTTTTAGTTTGAATTTGGCGTGCTTTCATCATTCTCAGCTTTCTCTGTGATCCTGCATACTATTCTTTAATAAATCAGATATCTTTGAATTCCTGCTCATGAGTCTGATGGTGTTTTAGAATAGGCAACCATTACATAACCAATGGTTACAGCAGTATCTCAGGAGTTACACCACTTATCAGCAAGACAATTGGGCAGCCCTGCTCCCCATGGCACAGTTTACTTATAACAACTCTGTGCAATCCCCTACCAAGATGCCTCCTTTCCAAGCACCCTACAGGGTTAACCCTTGGGTGTTGCCTACCTCCTCCCAGCAGGGAACTGTTCCAGCCGTGACTGATTTTCTTAAAGAGCAAAAAGCCACACAGGAGTTGTTAAAGGAGCAGCTGAACAGGGCAGAGTGCTTACAAGAGAGCTGCAGATGCTCACAGACAAGAGGGGCCAGCGATTGCAGTAGGAGACAAAGTGTGGCTCTCTACCAAGTTTTTGAACTCTACCAGGCCCTTCAAGAAGTTGGACTCTAAGTTTGTGGGCCCTTTCACTGTGGTACAGCAGATAAATCCAGTGGCTTATCGCTTAAAGCTGCCAGCATCCATGAAAATCCATCCAGTCTTTCACAGAGCCTTGCTAGCCAAAGACCCTCCCCCAAGTACCTTACGATTGCAAATGCCCCCCCACCTCCAGTAATTGTGGAGGGGGAGGAGGAATACAAAGTTGAGGAAATTCTGGACTCTAGGAGGAGGGGAAGGGGCATTCAATATTTAATACACTGGAAAGGGTACCCTGAGGAAGAGCGCACATGGGAGAATGCCAGAGATGTGCATGCACCAACGCTGGTTCATCGATTCCATCAGCTTTTCCCTCACAAACCCAAGCCTCACACTCTACCAGAGATTCCTCACTTGACTGAGCAAGCAGAGGAATCCCAAGCAGAGGAGTTTGTAAGTTGGCAACCTCCACCCCCGCCTGAGGCTCTGAGGCCAGAGCGAGAGGAGGAGGGAGAGCTGCAGCCCTCCACCTCGGGCTTGCATTTCCCAAGGGGGAGGGGGGAAGAACCTTCTAATTATCTAGCTATTTTCCAGCAGCAGCCACCTGGGCCAGAAGCATTATCAGACCTGGAGAGCAGCACTGATTCGTCCTTGGAGGAGTTTTCCTTTGAAGAATTTCCATCGTTGCCCAGTTCCCATGGGGGCTTGGAGGGGAAGATGGACTCTCATGAGACCCTGGAGGGAGGGAGGAACTCTGGAAGGGAGGGGGCTGAAATGGAATGTGAATCTGGAGGGGAGGGTGATGTCATGAGTACTGATGATGAGCAGGAGGGGGCCCCTATCCAGGGGGAAAAACGCATGCATAGTACTGAGGAGTTAAGCAGCCATTCAAAGAGACACAGATCAGACCCACCTTAACTTTTGGGGTTTGTCTGGGTTTTTCCCATGCTTCTTCAGTTTGTTAGGATTTTCTGTCTAATGTAGCAGAATAAAACACTAGAGACCTATTCCTTGTCTCAGCGTGGTTCCTGACTGTTAGGACAATTGGACCTCATTTTAATTTTGGAGCAGTTGCTGGATGATCTAGAAATGGACATATGACAGCAATGTTTTGCCAGTCAGTTCACTTCCTGGTCCGGATGAAAATTATCACCACCTGGGACATCCTTGGATTGGTAGGACTAATTAAGATCCTTCCCAGACACTGGAAGGTTTACAGTAGGTGCTTGGAATTTTCCCAGTAATTTGATAGGCAGCTTTGTCAAACTTTTAGTCCAATGCTGAGAGCAGGGGATGACAAGAGCACTTGACAAGACTGCTTTCAAGTAGTCTCTTTCCAGCAGCAGAACTCAAGGTGATGCCTGATTTACTAAATCGCTCAGTACTTGAGAACAGCTGAGAACAGGTGTCTTTGGATTGCTGAATTAACTTGGCCAATGGTCAGGAGCTTATGTGGGGAACACACTCATGCATCTTTTAGTGAGATATCAGTGCTTTGGGGACCTTTGACAGCTAAGTGACTGACACTAAATGACACACAGCACATAGATAATTCTTTGTTAAATGTCTTGTTTTATTGATTACAATTTAGCAACGTTTTGCTTAAGGAGACACTTACAAAGCATTCATAGTCACCAAGCTCCACAAAATAACTTATCAGGGAAGTAGAGAAGATGGATCATGACCCAGATGTTGTGTGTGCACAGGATGTCTTCCAACCAAGTCCCTGTCCAGTCCCCTCTTAATAATGGGACAGTACTGTCCACCTCAGCCATGCTCTTTTTGCTTGTTGCTGTCTTTTGGTTGTTGCTGTCATTGCTACGTTAAGTGCTGCTTGATGTGCAGTTTTCACACAGTGGCCAGCTTCTGGTCTGGTCTCAAACTGGGTCTTTGCACGTCCAAGGCCACATTCCTTAGATTGCTTTGTTTGCTGTTTTTATCAGGCTGTTGCCTATGTGCCATGAATGAAATTCAGATAGACTTCATAAATTTTATAACAAGCTGTGCCACAAAGTTGGATCCATGTCCTTCCTGGTTTTTTCAGGCAGCCATGGGAAATAAGTAGTTAAGTCTGGAAAGTTGGTCAACATCTATTTACTTATGCACTGTGCTTCTATGCTACTGTAATTGAACCAGCCGTTTAGTGGAAGGACCTTTTCCAAAGTGCTACTGCCTCAACCAATTCATGTGGGGACCATCTGTTTCTTAGTTATCTCCTATGTCTTGTTGCACATTCCCCCAAGCTGTATTCTCAATTTGCTGCATGGGCTGAAATCTTCCAAAGCAAAACTTTTTGCCTTTTTGGCCTGCTTTGAGTGGGTCTTACATACTCCAACATGGCTACATATTATCACTCTATCATGGCATGCTATGCTACTGACTTTTAACTGGCAGTACTATACTGATACATGGTTCATTAATGAATGACTGACATATTCTAACAATGGCCAGTGTCAACTGTCCAACCAGTCAAACCAGATAGCACTGTTGGGAGCACATGTTAAGCATTTATAAGTCACTCAATTCAAGTTACAATTCCAAGTAAGTCTTGGAAAACTTCTGCATGGAACCCTAGACAGTCTCTGTAATTGTCCCAATACTGGGCTTGATGGACAACTGGTCTGCCCCAGTAGAAGGAAACTTCTTATATCTCCCCCTCTTTTTTCTTCAGAAACCTTACCTTTCAACAGAGAAGGGAATGGGTATAAATAAAGCTGACTGCTCTAAAAAAATCTATCTATCTCAGCTGTTATATCTGTAATTACAGAAAGGATTTGGGGACTGTCAAGCTAGCACCTTTCAGAAGCACTTTTGAAGCAGTTAATCTAAAAAACAAGGAGGAAGTTTTCAATTAAAATGACAATATTCTAGTGCTGGCTTGGCAAAGTCAACCATCACGGAAGAGTGATGGTTCTTTTTGAGCATCTGTAAGTAATTCTTGCAAACTACTTAGTGAATAGGTTTTTGCGGGGGGAGGGTTGCTTCATTTTAAGAATATTGGCAGCCAGATTATAAACGAATTGTGATCGTAACGCTTATGAAAGGCGATCAGAATGCTTATGAAAATAAAAGAATAATATTTGATCCCTATGGGTTTAAAGTTGCTGACAAGGCATGGATTCTCATAACAAAATTATGTCTAAAGCAACTTAATTTGTGTACCCAAGCATGCATGACAGGCTTTCCTCCACCCCAGCAATTAGTCATGATCGACACCACCCTAAACAAAACATAAGAGGCCAAAATATTTATTCTCAAGTGAACAATGAATTTAATCAATGTTCCTAATCTAAACCCTAGAGCTAAACTTGGGCTCTGATTGAATTTGGGCTTCAGTAGTTCAGCTTTGGAAATTTCACCGCATGGTGGGCGGACACGCTAAAATTCAGGCTAAGTCTAAAACAGAGGTTTCTCTGACTGTCTGCATCAGTATTTTTTTTTCCTGGATGGAATATAATTTAAGGCAGTTACATCTTGCTAGAACTATGTCAAGGCATGTTCAGATCTAAATTGGAGATGTAAGGCATATTCATCACAATAATATGGCACACTAAACTAAATTCCAGTGGAATCCTATCACCAGCAATAAATGGAGCAATAAATACTACTACCTGTATTCATATAAAGCTGTGTAAAATATGAATATTTGTAAGAGAAAGCTTTTCTTGTACAATTCTATATGCATTGATTTTCACATGAGCAAGAATCTTGAAAACAAGCCCATAAGTATGCACACCACCATTCTCCTGTTGACATCTGTCCTACATACATGATATCCGGAAAAGTCTGGTGGTGGGTAAAGAGATTCTTGCCATTATTTGATCAATTTTATAATAGGCCGGGGCATAACAGCAGTGCTCATGTGGTAAATATTCCTAGTCTGGAACACCTGAATAGTATTCAGGCATTCAGGCAATAGAATGCTAACAGGATTCTAAGAAGCCAAGCTGCCCCCTGCTATTTAATCAACATTAAGGAATGGTGTCTATCATATTTTACTTTTGTTCTTACTAATGCATTTTCACAAGTGCTATTTCTAGCCTTCAGATTTTTCCTCACAACAAAAGTAACTTGATCCAACTTCGCTAAATGTTTCAACTCAAAGTCCAGCTGTGATAAGACATTTTCTTGAGGACTGAGCTATTCATGTCAGATTTACTGTCCTGTTGAATACACACACACAGACCTACAGTTATACTTTTTTCATTTTTTTCATATAAAATCTGAAAAAGCACCCATGGAAAAACATACAGAAGAAAGTGATATCATGACCCATCTCCTTGGAAAAATTACATAAATGAGGCAAAGACTGCAATAAAATGTGAAAGTCTCCCTCAAGTACATCCATTAGCTGCTGTATTTTCCATTTTTCTATTGTCTTCATCAATACTCTGTTCAATAGGTACTTATGCACCGAATTCGGGCTTGAGAGATCTTTTGATTTTTCTTAAAACTCCCAGATCAGCAAATCACTGCCAAGTACAAAATAGTGGGGTAGTTTTTCAACTCCATGAGAAGATCAGTTATGTACTGTATTCCACGCATTATTCACTGGTTCTAATGAAGGTCTCAGAATGGGCAGAAGAGCTGTATAAGGTCCAGACCCCAAGCAATCAACCAGCACTACATTAGGCATAGATGATTAACCCAAGACCATGTAAAAGATAATAAAAACACTTCCAATTTTACTTGCTCTTGTTATAGTATTGGAAGTGAGAATATTTTCTGTGATCATTCAGAAATCTGTTAGTAAATCTATTTTCTGTCTCCCCTCTCTCTAGGATCAGCAATTTTTCCCATCACTGTGCACTGAGGCAGGAGTTCTATAACAGCAGATGAGTTAACTTTCAGTTGCTCCTGTTTATGGATTCTCACTGAAGAATGCCTGATACATTTCAGAGGAACCCCATTTGGTCCTAGGTATATAACTGAAAACCACTGCATTACATAAATGACCTACGCAATTACCAGTTCAACCTGTACTCAGTCTTAACTTCTGCCACGATACTCAGGTTCAGCAGAAAAGATCCAGAATCCTTTGATACTAATGTCCCTTTATAACCAAGTTCATTTTCATATGTATTCCTAGTTACTCAGTGATCCTAAATCAGATAGAAAATAACTTTTGCTTTCAAAAATATGAAACAGTCCCTGTGTTCCATATGTAGAACACTAATTCCATATGGTGCTTCCATAGCAGCAGGTCCATTCATTAATGTGTAATTGTAGTTCAGCACCTATATAAAAGCACTGATGAGTACTTCACAAATTCTGACTGATGACTGCACTTTCACTGAATATGATATGAAATGGAGATTATAGGACAACTTAAGTACCAGCAGATGCCTTTTATCCAGTGTTTATCCTTTTTGATATAATTTAATGGGAGATGATATGTTAATGTGCAGCTGGAGTTAACTATGTCTCAGACACAACAAGCCCAAGAAGAATTTCCAGTTGACACAGAATTATAATTACCAATCACTTTGATTGAGTAATTTTTTTTAAAGTCTAAACATTAAAACTAGAATTTACATAAAGTTTAACTCTGTAAAAATGTCCTAATACCATGGTATATGTATAACATAGTAGGCAATGGAAGGTGTGTGTTTGAAACTGAAAGTTGTGGATGTCTATGAGAAGAAGGGAGGGCAAGCGTGTCATGGTATGACTGCACAAGTGATATAAGTCACATAATTCATATTGTGTGATGATGTCATGACATGCATGACATCATTGTAGATTCTAACAAGCTTGAATAGATAAAGTTGCCCAACCTTTCTTCCATCTCTCATTTTATGGGTTATGGGAGATTAATGGTCCATTGGTAAGGTAAACAGATACCTGTGGGGAGAGGGAAACTGGTGAAATCCATATAGGACTATTGGAGCAAACATCACAAACATTTCATCCTTTCTATTCTTTGCAACTCGTCCCTGGGGGAGCTGGGGGTGTTGACGACCGACAGGAAGCTCTGGCATGGGCTGGTCCATGAAGTCATGAAGAGTCAGAAGCGACTGAATGAATAAACAACAAATTCTTTGCAACCCAAGAAAATGTTGGACAGAAATTATGTAAGGGGGCTTAGGATTCTGTCTATCTGTCTATCAGTATGATAACTCCCTAAAAACTGAACAGAATGGGATCACATTTGGTGTGGGGTAAGAAACAAGCAAATGAAGGATTGAGTTTGAAAGTAGAGAACTAAATCAGGCAGGAAGCTGCAGAGAAGAAAATGCAATCATCATCATCATTATCATGCAGAACTAGAAGCCCTGGACAGGAAGACCAGAAAAATAATAACAATGAATCATGCCTTTCATCAAAAACAATTTGATCCATACAGCAATGTTGACAGACTCAACTTATCAAGGAGCATAGGTGGGTATGGAATGTTGCAAGTACACCAGAGAGTTGAAGAAGATAAAAGGGCATTGGAAGAATATCTGAAGAACAGTGAAGAAGATGCACTGAAGCTAGTATACCATGAAGGCCTCCTGAATACCAAAGAAACCAAACTGGCCTTTAGAAAGAAGAAATGAAAAATAGAAAAGAGACAAGGCAAGGCGAAGTATTACATGGCCAGTACATTAAAAAAAACAAAAAACTAGCAAGCAAAGCAGATAACAACAAGACCTGGCAATGGCTAAGAACAGGAAAGTTGAAGAAAGAGACAGAGGGGCTAATTCTGGCTGCACAAGACTAAGACTTAAAAACAAATGCATATAAAGCCAGAATTGAGAAGACAGCAACAGACAGCAAATTCCACCTCTGCAAAGAAGCTGAAGAAACAGTGGACCACCTGGTTAGCTGCTGCAAGAAGATTGCACAGACTGATTACAGACAACAGCAGGACAAAGTAGCTACAATGGTGCATGGGAATATCTGGAAGAAATACCACTTGCCTGCAAGCAAGAACTGGTGGGAACCACAAAATAGGCAAGGTAATAGAACATGAAGAAGCTAAAGTGTTCTGGGACTTTAGAAATCAAACAGACAAGCATCTGCCACACAGCACCCCAGACTTAACAATTGTTGATAAGAAAGACAAAACAGTCTGGATAGTGAACATTGCAATACCTGGAGACAGCAGAATAGAAGAGAAAGAACAGGAGAAAAATTACAAAATATAAAGACCTGCAAATAGAAGTAGGATGACTGTGGCAAAAGAAAGCAAAGGTAGTACCAATAGTAATAGGTGTCTTGGGTGTAATTCCAAAACATCTGGAGCACCACTTGAACACCATCAGCATTGACAAAATCACCATCAGTCAATTGCAAAAGGCAGCTTTACTTGGAACAGCGTACATCCCATGAGGATACCTTTAATATTATTAAACAACATCTGCCTATCCCAAGTCCTTGGGAAGGACAATAGGTGGACAAAAATGCCAAATCCAGTCTAAACATCTGGTGGTGTGGCCAACCATAATAATAATAAATCCTCAGTGCACTCTGAGAGGGGCACCTGGGCATCAACTCACATTATTAGTGACTCCTCTATTCTAAGTCCTCCTCCCTCATCACATGACCCAAAGAAGTACATACATAGCCTGCCTTCTGTTCCTCAGTGCACACATACACACACTCAGGTGTAAGATATGAGGAGAGCAGAGATGCACTTGCACACACACAATGTCACAACATTTATTTCAATACACAGAAAAAAATTGAGATGCCTCCCATGGCCACTTCTGGTAACAGATTTGGAAAGAATATGGTCTTCATGCTTCCCCTATTTTCCCTAAATTCTGAAAAGTACCTGAGTGGCAAACTTCCCTATCTTTTTTCCCATACCAATCCTTCTTCAGTTTGATTAAAGAAAATTTGCTATTGAATTTTTTTTCAAAGGAAAATAGAAAGCTGATGAAATTCTCATGCATGGAATATACAGTAGCATTCCTATAGTGGTTTAATTACGAGGTGGCCCAGGTGTCCTGCCTTTCATTTTTCAAGTCTCTCTCCAGGGCTCTGCAACCTCATCTTCTCAGTCTTGGGCGTGAGTCTGTATTGTTATAATATGTGATTGGACTGCATTTGTACTTTCATTCAACATTTTGTGAAGTGGATTGGGCATAGCTCTTAAAACACCTTTTAGGAAACAGGATACATAAGGGAAGATGCTCACAGTGTATTTTGTGTTCAAGTATGGATTGATTATGTGCCATCAAGTCATTTTTGACTCCTGGCGACCACATAGACAGATTTTCTCTATGACAATCTACCCCTAACCTGTTCTTTCAAGTCTCCCAATGGTGCACTTATTGTCACTGTAACTGAGTCCATTCACCTTGCTGCTGGTTGTCCTCTTCTTCTCCTTCTTCCCACCTTTCCCAGCATTAGACCCTTTTCCATTGAGCTGGGTCTTCACATGATGTGTCCGAAGTAGGATAATTTGAGCCTGGTCATTTTAAGTGATTAAAAGGCAAGAAATCTGTACTCAGATTTGTTTGTGTGTATATACATTTTAATTCAAAAGATTTTTATACTATTTTTAGCAGAATTTCATGGATGGCTTATAAAAGAGACCCAGTTTGGTCTAGTGGTTAAGGTTGCATGCTAGAAACCAGGAGTCTGTGAGTTCTAGTCCTCCCTTAGGCATGAAAGCCAGCTGGGTAACTTTGGGCCAGTCACTCTTTCTCTCAGCCCAACTCACCTCACGGGGGTGGTGTTGTGGGGAAAATAGGAGGAGGAAGGAGCATTAGGTATGTTCACCACCCTGAGTTATTTATAAAAATAATAAAGGCAGGATAAAATATCTAAAAATAAAAAAGCAAAATATCAGTCATAAGTGCTCATCTATGTCAGAAGTTATGATGGGATCTGGAACATCACTGTCAGATTATATTTCCCAATTTACGATGGCAGGTATGTGATAGCTAATCAGCATGTGCTGTGATCATATTCAAACAATTTTCTCAAAGCCTCCTCTGAAGTATAACATTAACATTGCCATTAGAATTCAGCTAAGGATTTTAAGTCTATAACCTGGAAGAAGTTGATATCACACCTGGCCAGGCTACAATTCATTCCATGCCAACCCCACATACTGTTCCTACTA
This sequence comes from Candoia aspera, assembly GCF_035149785.1. Classification (NCBI taxonomy): domain Eukaryota; kingdom Metazoa; phylum Chordata; class Lepidosauria; order Squamata; family Candoiidae; genus Candoia; species Candoia aspera. The sequence continues at coordinate 182,844,880 of NC_086155.1, forward strand.
ACATGTACCAAAAATCCACAAGGCTTAATGATTAACTCAGTAAATGCTACAACTAGGAGCTCTGTAATGATTTCAATAATATTTTGTACATTTTTCCTTTGGAATTGATAAATAAGTTGTTTGGTATCTTTGTGAGCAATATTAACTACACATTTTATATGAATGGTGGTTAGGATTCAATTACCCTTTGAATATATCATACAGGAGTCCCCAGTATTTTCAGGGTCCTGAGCACATTTGAAATTATTAGCTTGTTGTGGATACCTTTTTAAAATGACTGTGAGTGGACTTGCCCATTCACAAAATGGCTTTGCCCCTTTCCTTACCATTATCCCTTTTCCGGTCAGAGGGGCACACTTCCAAGCAAAGCATTGACAGATCATTTTTATTTTGTAATAGTTCCTGTGGGCACACTTTTTAAATTCTTTATATAGTTTTTTTTTTGTGAAATATAGAAAGTCCTGCTGAGATAAGTAGCTCATTGAGAACAAAAGGCGGAATCCGAAAGCAACCTGGTACCCCTGTATGCCATATCGGGGAACCCAGAATCATAGAAATCAAAAGTTAACGGTCTCAAACAAACAAACAAAGTAGATGATTGTAGTACAATAGTTTTAACTGTGCTTTGAATTTATTCTAGTCTGAATTTATTAGATGCCAAAATAAAGATACCACATTTTCCATCCAAACCTATCTCTTGAAAGTTGGGAATAATCCCATTTTACAAATCTGCAGTAAAGATAACTGGGATAATATGTTACAAATAACAATTGCTAAATATTTGTAGCACCAGGGAGGGTTAAGAGGTAACAGCCTTACAGCAGGCATGTTTTAATAGAAATCTCTTACTTCAGTGGTGAGCAAAGTGCCCATATCTCCTCATTGCCAATTTTGCCATTTGTTCCTTTCTTTTATCCGTGGCTGTTTTCCCCCAGTTACAATCGATAGTCAAGCATTCAGGCTCCCTGCTGTGAGTGCTCATGAGCCTGGAAAATCTGACTACAATGAGCCACGCTCTGATACCTTCCCAACTGCCTTGCTATAAGGCATTGAACACGAAACTGTCTTTGAAGACCGTTGAGAAGCTACAAGTACAAAAAACCTCCACCAAGATTTTAATTAGTTCCTCACCCAAGAACCAATTCTTAAAGAGAAACCTGATCTTGGAACATCTCGCTTTCTACATTGGTCTTTTTGTGTCTAACATTCCTCCCAGTAAGGTTTTTTTCACAGGTTTTTGCCAGGAGAAACTAACTGTAGAAGAACAAGGCAAGGGCTATCCCTGTATCGGCAGACCTCAGCTTTGACTGGTATCATTGTAACAAGTTGAAATGTTGATTTTGTTTTTTGTTCAGGCATTTGAAACATGCCAATATGTTTACTTTGCTCTGTAGTTTATGTGCCCATGATTTCTTAGGATAACATGTCTATTGTATTGTAAGAACTAGTGTGGCGCAATAAAGACATTGGGTTATGATCAGGGAGAACCAAATTGACACTCGACCACGGAAGCTCACTGGATGACTTGGAGCCAGATGCTATTTTCCAGCTCAGTCTACCTAACAGGGTAGCTGTTGGATTAAAACTGGAAGCAGGAATGTTGTGTGTGTATTGCTCTTGGTTTCCCGGGGAAAAAAGTGAGATCACCCCCACTATCACCATCTGTACTTTGGATGTTACGTCTCTTGCGTACTACACTGAAGGCAAGTCCAAACACTTTTAATAACAAAAATAATGAACATTAAATAACGGTACTTGAGTATGCATGAGCCAGACAACATGCTTTCTCTGCTCCGTGATGTGAATGAAAGTGAAACAAAAAGCTCAAATCCAACTTTCCTTTTCTTCCTTCCTTTTTTTCATTTGTATTGCTTCCATTGTAACACACACTGTGCAGTTTGTACATTTTAAGGACATATATTACAGAATTCAGATTTTGTTGATCTGGAGGAGTTTCTTATTTGACTGAAGAGTTCTGGGAGATGAAGTGGCAAAGGAGATGCCACTATAGCTCTGCTGACAGGAGACAGAGAGTCCAACTAAATACAGGTAAGGGGTCAGGTCTGAAATTACAACTTGTTGGTATAATTGGTGAAACATCACAATTTCTCCATTCTCAGAGTGCCAAAATGACCTGGTTATTTGGAGGAAGAATAAGCCAAAAGAGCAGTTGCTGGGCTGCTTTGAAGAGCTGCAATGCATCTAAAGGATAAAATCACTCTAATTTGTTCAGAATTTAGGCACTAGCTGGACAGGTTTAGTAGAGGTGATGGCGGCCTCATCATGTGAAGTTATCTGAGATGAGTTTGTGTGGATTAAATCATTGGTCTCACTGGGATCATTATTAGGTACTTCATTCTTCCTATTATTAGGAAGAATGTAGGAATTTTGGGACATTTTGGCAACTATGAGCTAGACATTCTTAAACTATTTTTCAGTGGCCGAGTCAGGGCCGCAACTGGGGGGGCGGGGGGCAAGCAGGGCATGTGCCCCAGGCACTGCACATGGGGGTGCCAAAATGAGCACTGGGGGGTGCCAAAATGGGTGCAGAATCCATGTTTGCCCCAAGTGACAGGCCCTAGTTGCGGGCCTGGGCTGAGTATCTTAGAGCCAAGGGCATCATAGCAGTCTGATAAGTTGGGCTGAAATTATCTGTCTTCTTTCTCTTTTTAGTGTTCAGGGCTTTCTTTCTTTCTTTCTTTCTTTCTTTCTTTCTTTCTTTCTTTCTTTCTTTTTTAGTGAGTGGGTTAAATCCAGTCCTGGGAAGTACCCCCCAGCAGCAGGTCAACTTCTTCATAGAGAATCTAGGACCCTGGATATACTAAAAGAAGAATTATCAGCAAGTTGGCAGCACTAAGCAGGCATATTTCAGGCAATGGCATTAATAGCAAGTATGTCCCCCGAATCTGGCAAGTTGAATTGAAGAAAAAGAAAAGCAAGTAATGGGGCAGCATCTCTTCCTCTGTCCAAAAGATGGGGTACATTGGTCTTGGTTGTAGTAGTTATTCTTTCTGGAATGGACAGGAAGAACAGAATAAGCTCTGGTACACCTGCTCTTTTTCTGATTACCAGCCAAGCTAGTCTCTGTCTTTCTATGATGTTTTGGAGAGGCACAGAACATACCTTCCTTGTGGCTTTTGATCCCTGCCCAGTGGCTGAGAATAAGCTGCATATTTTTTTATTTTATTTATTTATTTATTTATTTATTTATTTATTTATTCAAATTTCTATCACCGCCCATCTCCCCCAAACAGGGGGACTCTGGGCGGTTTACAATAAAATTAACCATTTAAAATCATCAGTGCATAAATTACAAGGCAGACAACTGACAGAATAAAAATAAATAAATATAAAATCCAAGTGGCAAAGATTACATTCGGTAGAGAGGACACTATGACACCAGTCACACCCAGGAAGAGTTATTGCCCTTCCCATCTCAAGCAATATGTTATCTGGCACTACAGCTGCTCCTTCTGTAGGCAATTTGAAGAATCAATGAGTGATGAAGCTGTTTGGGGGAAAAGCTGTAGAAATATGTACCATAGTACTAAAAAGGTACTGCATGTATAACGTATCCACCAGTGATACAGATTAGTATTTATAGAAGGTAAAAATCCATTAAAGTCAAACTTGACTCACAGTAATCCATGTAGTTTTCTTGGCAACAGTACCAAAGTAGTTTGCCATTGCCTTCTTCCAGGACTTTTTCCCTAACTTCTCAGTGTAGCCTATCACCGTCATATTTCCTGGAAGAATCCCATCCAAATAATAACCAGGCCAATCTCTGTTTAGCTTTCAGATGCAGACACAGTCAGCCAGGTGCTGCTATTTGCTGAGACTACAGCCAAATGTAGCTCTGTCTCCTTGTGTGACTACATAAAATCACATTAAAAGAGGCACAGAAATGATATAATGGATCTAGGATGCTTTAACATTTGCTCACAGAATGGTCACATTTTTCCAACTTTATCTGTACAGCTGGCAGGGCGGGGGGGAACATGCTGTTTTCCAGAATGATACACAGCAGGGGTACCCATGCGGTATGGTTAAAAAAAATCAAGATGGTGGCCACAACAGTGTGATTTAGGCACTCCCATTTTTTATACACAAAACAAATAAGTGGAGCTTCAATTGCACTATTGCAGCCACCATCTTCACTTTTTTGTCCACACCCTGCAGACCCCTCTGACATGTGGGGCTGAAAAATATGATTCCAGAAAGCATTCACAGTTAGAAGGCTGACTGGTTAGTTTTCAAAGCAACAAGTCTGGCTTTCAGATCAAGCAATACAGTGGCAAAATACTATTTCAAACTGGATCACATGTGACCGCTTGCCATACCCCAACTCCACTTCTATCACATAAGAGGAACAGCCCAAATATCACATGTGTTTCAGATACAGTGTTGTCAGTGATCACAGTTAATTTATCTTAGTTCCAAAAATTTTGCTAATGGTACAATGGAACTGCTTTGCCTAGAAACAAATGCAGGATTGGAGTGGCAAGTTTACAACCAAGGCAGGCAAAGTCGATCTCTTGGTTTGTCATTGGTGACATATTTACTTAGTTCAGTTCTCCCAAAATGAGACCCAGCTGTGCTGACAGAAGAAAAGGAAGCAGTGAAGAAAGGCAGTCCATGAGAAATCATGCCTGACACTCAAAAATACAAAGCAGGGTGATTAAAATTTGCTTATATACAGTGGAAAATCCTGAACCCAAAATGTTATGGATGGTGGAATTCAAATTAAAACGTTCCAGTCTAATGAAAATGTTAAATATGAATGAGACGAAAGAAATCCCAAGAAAGTCCAGCTTCCTTTGTACATGTTCAGGTCTTAGAGGCAAGGAGGTGAGGTGGGGGGGGGCATTTTTTCAAGAGGTGCTAACCTGAGTTTCCTTGGATACTAAAGTAGGAAGGGAAATTATACTAAACTATATTGGTACTATGAAAAGCTAACTAAGGGGGAAAAAACTAAACAAATTCACTTTCATCTATACTATAATACATTCCGAGGAATATTATTATCACTATATAATAAGAAACTGGACTGGCACTGAACATTGAGTCGACCCTGACTCTTCTATGATTGTGATGTGATTTGAATCAAAGATAAATTTAGTCACTGGGCCAAGAACCTTTTGGCAGCTGTTGGATACCAAAGGGTTCTGCCTTAGCATTTTGGTGAATGCTACTTTGCAATGAGTCGTACCATCTGGTTTACAGTCCTGTCACTAGAGTCTTCTATGAAGCTGCTTTGTTCTGTATTAAATCTTGAGCCATATGTCCCTGTATGGGCAAGTCACATGGCCCCAACCCTGCTTCTTCATGTCCCTCAAAATCCTTTCTCACTATATGTACCAAAAAATTAGCAGTCTGACAGCACCTTTTTGTCAGGAAAGGATGGACATTTGTGAGGTGTTTTTCCCCCCCAGCTTCAGTAGTGAAATGATGAAATGCTGCTCATTTTTTGTGCTGTTGCCTTCTTTTAACAGATCCAGCAGTTGAACAGTGAAATGCTTTTAACTGAGTGAAATCGACAAACATTCTGCCAAGTTTCCTCCTCTGGTCTATGTGAGGGAACAATTGTACAACTGTTTTGTTGCTGTTGTTTGGAAAACTGGGTGCTAATAAAAGTGTTTATTCTCCAGGATTAAATCAGGGGTGTTCTTGGAGAAAGGCCCAAAGAAATTATTATTTCAAAGGGAAGGATGCAGGAAGAATGGTCACAGCTCAGCAGGAAAGTTCATGTTTTCTTGTGTATACATATATCTGCATTTAAAAGGGGCAACTGCAGTTAAAAGGGAAAAGTTAGCAGTGAAAGAGCCAGCACCTCATCAATCTTGTCCCTACCAGGGCTAGGGAATTAAGCAGCACTGGATCTGGTCAGTGCTTAGATGGAAACCTCTAGAGAAACCTAGGGCTATAGGTTAGACTCAGAATTTTTTTTTTAAAAAAGCACAGGAAAGTCATTAGAACCCACTTCTCTGGGCAAGAAAACGATATGGACATGTCTGCAAAGTCACCAGGTGTTGATTTATATGATACATATAAATAGGTTTTCAATGGCTATATAATGAGAATTGAAGAAAAAGCCTTAGGATATAGAGGATGAGCAAGGCAAGGAAAAATTAATCAGAGGAAAGCAAAACAGCCAAGCAAATCACCTGAATGAAAGTTGTGTACTATTTTGAAGTTCTCTTCATCAGTAGGAGTAGGTGCAGACGAGCGATGTGTACAATATTTATCTTAGATCTCCAAGGACTAATAATATTAACCAGGTAAGGAATGTAACAATATAAACCATATCCAATTCATTCTAGTCTTAAGGCATAGTGCATTATGTATTCATTATTAAGACGTGTACAATTTCCAGTCTAGCATTTAAATTGTTATTTACCCACCCCTGCAGTGTTAAATCACTAATTTAGACAGGGTTTATATCGCCATAAGTTGCAAGCACAGAAGTGCTGACTACTACTTACTTTCCATTTTTCAGACTGCAGTTGCTGGTTTTTGCTGCCATGTTTCAACATCTTTCATGGGCTGATGAAATGTATCTCTATCTGTCTCTTTCTTTTTTGTTTTTGCCATTCTGCTTCTCTCCTTTTGCTGCCTTTTTGTAACTTCCTTTTTAGCTGAGCCTTCTTTTTTAGAAGTTTCCCTTGATTAGTAATCTCCAGATATATCCCCAAAGTTCACTTTAGACAAAACACAAGGCTCTCCTGGCCACCATATAGAATGGCATCTTGTGCTGAATAAAGGCAGTAAATTGCCACTGCTCATTTCATAAGGACAAAGATGGTCACATCTTGGCTTTCCAACTAAATGTTGATATTGTGCACCTGACTTGTCTATGATAAATTAACCCACCTTGACAAATAATTCTTACTCTTGATATTTTCAAGGTTCTGACTGCTAGAGTGAACAAAAATAAAATGAATTGTTCAGCTAAGATGATTTTCTGTTTAATAAATGACAGGGATTTTGTCCATCTGCAAACATAAGCATCCACACACTACTATATTCCACCCCCTCTATAATACAAATCTACTCTGCATCAAGGAATTATGGGAGCTGCTTTTCAGCTATAGATAAGAGTAGCCATGATACAATATTATAATATACATAGATTGTGCTTGGGTTTACACACACCAAACCACACTTCCATTAACCATCTTTGGTTGAACATGCCACACTAACCCATAATGTCTGATTTTGGGTTAGCATTTTGTGTGAACTCAGCCAATATATTTTCAGAGACTTAACTGCATACAATGGAGCCATCATGGCCCAACATCACTTGGTCCCTTGTCAAACAGCTTTCTAACACTTAGTAGTGCTTAAAAAAAACAACCATAAGGCACATCAGCATTTGCTTATGCACTTATCTTGACAGATAAAGGAAGGGGAATTTTTTTTTAACTGCATCCTATTCCACCAAAGTACTATAGATTATAAAGAGAATAATTAAGCTCAAAACAATTTAACATACATAGGAAAGTTCCAAAGGAATTCACAGAGTAAGAACTTTAGGTAATTGCTGGCACAGTAGTTTTATCAAGATCTGATTCCTTCATACAATCATTGAAAAACTCTTAAGCATGCTTGGACCACTAAGAGAAACTATGTGCCACCACCAGGCAAAATATATAATATTAGACCAGAAGATTCAATGCAAATGAACTGAAGTAAATTAATCAATGTGAATCATCCTGTTGGGCAGAATTCCTACGAGGGACATTTTTTTAGATTTTTTTATCCCACCTTTATTATTTTTATAAATAACTGAAAACAGGGAAGATACCTAATGCTCCTTCCTCCTCCTCTTTTCCCCACAACAACAATCCTGTGAGGTAAGTTGGGCTGAGAAAGAGTGACTGGCCCAAGGTCATCCAGCCGGCTTGTGCCCAAGGCAGGACTGGATTCACCATCTCCCAGTTTCTAGCCTGGTGCCTTAACCACTACACCAGATTGGCTCTGTAAAGCATTATAATCCATTTTTTTTCTGCTGTGCCATTTGCTCAATTGGATGTAGTTCACCAAAACGATTCCAAGAGACAGACTGAGTTCCCACAGCACTCCAAGCTACAATGTGGTTTGTTTTGCTTTGGCTTAGGATGTTGTTTGAGGAAGCCATTACTGCTTCTTAAAAACATGGTTGAAATAAAATTATTGTTAGAACATGGTATGTTCCCAGCAAACATGTTATTGCTTCAGATGTCTTTTTATTTGGGATGCTTCATATTGATTGAAGCACCCCTTCAAAATGGCATTCCAAATTGAAACATTTCCCTTCAAAGAACCACCTTTGGCACTTTCAGTTGGATGTTAAAGGGTGATTTTGATGTCTGGAATTGCTGGATTATGTCAGTTGTTCCAGAGTTTCCACTCTAGAAGTCAAGGCAAGCAACTTAATTTCTAGGCATTGCTTCACATTAGATTGCTCTGCAGCCCAGAGGGAGTGATGCATTAAGGCAGAGCAGAGCTGTGCATTCTGAATTTCCATGCAGTGGGAAATTTGAGATAACTCTGGGGACATCTCACTAAAGATATAAAGCCAAATAGAGGGGTTCTGTTTTGTTTTGAAGTTTTGTTTTGCTTTGTTTTGAAAAGAGATAAACCAGCAGAATTCAGGTTGATTTGGAAATATTATTCCCTCACCTGTAAGTCTTCTCCTCCTCCTTTCTCCACCTCCATAATAACCCTTTAAAGCAGTGGTTGGGAATTCTGGGAATTGAAGTCCACACTTCAAAGTTCAAAGTTGCCAAGTTTGAAAAATACTGCTTTAGGGTTAAAGAAAATGCACTCCACCTCCTGCACTTAGCTACTTTTTCTAGAACCCTGTTCTAATGTCATAGATTTCAGGGTGGAGATCAATAACTGAAAGCAAAAAGTGAGGCTGAGTTCCAAAGCACAGTGCATAAGTGATGTGCAATGCTACATTTCAAAGGTACATTCCATTGGGGTTGTGCAGAGGTATATTACAAGAGGCTTGTGTTGGTCCAAAACTTTCCATGTGTCAAATTAATACATGTAGTTCATCACACACAAAAGGAAGTTGGCACACAATGTTATTTTAGATATCAGTATCTGGCAGAAAGCACCCATCAAAATGTTAACACTTTTGTTCATGTGCAGAAAGGAAGAAAGCAGAAGAAAGCAGACATTTGTTCCAGAACTGACAATAATGTTAGGAGAAGTGACAGTTAGTGTACCATGTCACTTTCAGGGCACTGGGAGCTGTCTGTGGTGGCAATGGCAGAACTGATGAAGATTGGATTCAACATCAAGAGAGAAGCTATATCTTAGCAAAGATAATAAAAAGAGACACTGGCCCTTTTTATACAACACACTTAATTGGATCATGGAAGACAGAGTTAGTATAATGTATAAACAGGAAAACTGGGTCACTTAACCTTCCAATCAACCCTAAGCAGGTTATATCAAGTCCCAAACACCCTTGTGTCTGTTTGTGGTTAACTGATCTGGGGGTTTCCCCAGTCAATTATGTCATCAGCTGACAAAACCTCTTTGCATTTGTGAAAATGAAGCCCCTCTCCGGCCCCCTTCTCCGTGATGTTTTGGTTTTGCAGCTACAGGGGAGTGGAACATATGGCCAACAATTTTAGAAAAATCTTTTTTTGCTCAGCAAAAGCAGCAGGAACTTGAAAAGAAGTGGTGGCTGGAAAGTCTGTAAAATTGCCTGCCGAGACAACTAATTGGGATTTCCAGACTCACACACTGCCTCCACTAAGTTACTGGAAAGGAGTTGCCTTGGTCAGTTATGTCGTGCAAACACAGCCAGAATAGCCACTGTGGCAATTAGTCATCCAAGCACTGTTGGTACCATGTGCTAGATGAAGAATCTGTGTCATTACATTACACGTGGAACCTTCAATACTTAAACCTGGTCAGGTTTTTCATCTGAGTGTGGAGGAAAAAAATGGAAAATCTGCCAATCCTGATGTACAAAGAAAGAAATAGTTCTTCTGCTTCCCTATCCAAGGATGTTTACCATGCACCTCTGTGCTGTCAACAACATGGCAGCAATATGTGTGCATAGTTCCCAGGGAATTATTGGGTGGGGGAGAGTGTGGATCCTCCAAGATTGCTATTTCAGAGAGAGGGGAAGTAATCTTTGGTGCTACTTGGTTTGCAATGATCCATAAAGAGAAGAAACAGAATGAGGTTTGGGACTGATGTGGATACATTTGGGGAAGTTTGTTGTTTCTGTTCTTGCAGTGGCTCAGCTCCTGACCCATGGTTATTTTGTTCTTTTCCTGCTTCAGCTCACAGTTCTGTTTTATCAAATGTCTGTGTATGTGCCTATACTTTCATAAGTTCAGTCATTCCCTGGGTAGCTTACACTGCAAAAACAAAGCACTTACGATATTAGAAATACAAATAGAACTCTGTGGTAACAAAGCACAAAATCTTTCTTCTGACAGAACAATAAGTTGACCCTCAGCTGGGAGGCCAAGGTTTCTTTTAAAAGCAAGTTTTTAAAATCTGGGTAACTCAAAAAGGCCGCTGGCATTGACAAGACTGTCAAGCAAGCACCAGCTGTATCTCTCTGGAAAGGGCATTTTAGGTTTAGGGTGTCACCACCAAGAACACCACTTACTTAGGTAATAATTACTTACCTTACTTGACTTGGTAGGGGCATGTAGGGCAAGGCCTCCATAGAGGATCTTAAACTTTGGCTGGATATGGGAGAAGATAGACTTCCATATCACTTGGTCCCAAGCCATTAAGAGATGTTGAGATTGGACAACTTCTCTTCTTCCTCCTTGCATGCCCAATGAAAAGCTGGCTCAATTGTCCTTGAAAATCAATCTGAATTAAACTCTGGCTCCATCATTTGTGTCTACCCAAAGAAGTTGCCTTATCAAAAGTAGCTTGTGCTAAATATATTACACTAACCTAATGTGAATGTATCTGTGCCAAAGCGAAACAATACTAAAATCTTTTCTCACAGGTTCTATGGATTTCTCTCTGTAGAGAAGCACATACTGCTTATTTAGTACTTAACTAAATAGACCAAATTTAATGAGAAGGAATGTAGCTTAATGAGGCAACACTTGCTTTGCGTTAGGGAAGTCCCAGATCCAGCTCCTAAGACCTCTGGGTACAGCTGGGAACTATTCCTCTCCGAGATCCATTTACAAGGTAGACAAGCTCCTAAAACTCTGAAAACTTCTTGGTTCTGCCTCATTCATAATTTTACTGTTTGCTTTTAATGTGAGTCAGTACATTAGCTGCTGTTTTTTGTGTTATTTTAGGATTATAATTATATTTTGAATTTTTTTTAAAAAAATTAAATTACTGTAGGCAGTAATTTGCCTTGGGATTTTTTTTATCTTGAAAAACAGTGTGTGTGTGTACATACGTATATGTACATGTATGTGTGTGTGTATATATATTCTTAAGTCAAGTGTTTATATACCTGCCCTATAAGGACTCAGGACAATTTACAACACAATAACAATTAAAACTAAACAGTATGTTAACTATATCAGTACCAAAAAAGTAATAAAGGCAGCCCAGGTCCACAATCCACACTGAAGGCTTGTAGGAACAGAATGGTTCTAACCACCTTATCAAATGTGAGTAAGGTGGGAGTTTCCTGTACCTTAGAGCAGTGTTTCTCAACCTTGGCAACTGTAAGATGTGTGGACTTCGACTCTCAGAATTCCCCAGCCAGCATGCTGGGAGTTGAAGTTAAAGTTGCCAGGGTTGAAAAACATTGCCTCAGAGGAAAACTGCCCCATAATGCAGGGTGAGTGGGGAAGGCTGGTCTTGAGATGGTCTCCAGGCCCCAGATCTCCTTTTACATCCTGCGGGGGTGGGAACCCTCAACAGCACCTCTTGGGATGAATGTACTAGAGGGGTTCAATCTTGGTGGGAGAGGCAATCCTGTAAGCATCCTGATCCCAAGCAATATGGGTTAGAGCTTTATAGGTTAAAACCTGACCCTCTATAGGACCAATGTGGGGTATGATGTTACTAAACCAGCTCCTTCATGTTAGTAGATGGACTGCTGCATTTTGTATCAGCTGCAGCTTCCAAATAATTTTCAAGAGCAGAATTCATATAAAGAACACTGTAATAGTCTGCACGTGCTGATAAGGGCATGAGCTGCTGATATAAGAGCAACCTGCTCCAAGAAAAACTATAACTGATGTCCTAGCAAAGCTGAGCAAAAGTCCTCCTGATCACAACTTCCACCTGTTTCTTGACCAGGAGCTGAGAATCCAGGAAGACTCCCCACATTATAGACATGCTTCTTAGAGGGAAGTGACCCCATCCAGAGCTAGCCTTGGAACTAAGATCAAGCTAGATTTATCACCTACAGTCAGCAATTCCAAATTGCAGGGATTTAATTTCAGCTTAACCAGATTCTCACAATCCTCAGGCACTGGGTCAGGACTTCCACAGAATTGCCCAGGCTGGTGAGATAAAGTTGGGTATCAGTCACATATTGATCACACCTTAACCTGAACTGACAATGACCTCGCCCAATAATTTCATATAAATGTTGGATAGCACCTCATGTTAGTGTAATAAACAGCTCAACTCCTCCCTCTATGCACACCGCCTGAAATTGCCCTCTTAGGAAGGAGAATAACCACCACCACCACCACAAAACAGTGGCTCTATAGCCAATCCTTGCAAGCAGTCCAGAAGCATACTATGGTTGATGGTATCAAAAGCCACTAAGAGGTCTACCAGGACTGAGAGGGTGCACTGTCCAGCTCCTACCACAGGTCATCAACCAGAGTGACCAATGCTGTTTCCATCCTAAACCCATGCTCAATCCTGACTAGAAAAAATCCAGATAACCTTTTTCCTTTAGAACCCTCTGTAAGCAAAACCCTACTGTCTTCTCCAACAACTTCCTCAAAAATGGGACCCTGAGGATTGGGTGGAAGTTATCCTATCCAGCTGACTTGGGAGAGGGCCATGTTCATTTATTATCTCTTTAATTCAGTTGCTCAGAATCAGTGCATATTGATCCAGCAAATCAAGCAAATAAAAAAGATGCTAAAACTTATTCAGCTCACTTTAATCATATTTACACAAAAGTAAACACTATTGATTCTAAAGTATCTATATTTGGATTGTTGCTATAATAAGCTAAGCTTTTATTTTATGAAATCACAGTAAAATCTATGTAATTGAGAGGTTTAAAAATTGTTTACTTTGATAGGCATTACTAAGCGTCCTAGTTCTTATGTTAGTTTTAAAATGTCAATTGAAATGTCAGTTTTGTGCAGTGAATATTCTATTTGAATGCAGCCTCAAGTGATGAAAGGTGGCATTTACCATGCCAGGGCAAGTCATTTAAAAGTAGATTTTCTTTGAAAAAAGAGGGGGAGGAATTTCTCACCATTCAAGAAGCAAAAACATATATAAGTAAAATCAGTACAGCAGCTCCCTTATTCAGCCTGCTCAAGTAAGAGAGAAAAGTGCAAATGAACACAGATATGCATATAAGGCTCACCTCTTGAACTCCTGACTGTCTATTTTGAGGGGCAAGATTTGTAGGAGTGTATTACAAGCCTCAATCTAATCAGAAAATTCAACTCAAGGTGCTGATTGTCATCTTAAAAGCCCTACATGACATGGGGCCAGGTTACTTGTGGGACCACCTTTCTCCAATGATTTCTGTCCATCCTATTAGATCAGGCATGATGGGCATGCTCCAGGTCCCCTAAGTGAACCAAAGTCATCAGGTGGGGCTTTGGAAATGTGGCTTCTTGCTTATGGTGCCTGCCTTATGGAACAGCCTTCCCCCACAAATACAGGTGGCCTTGACCCTGTTGGCCTTCAGAAAAGCAGTGAAAGCCTGGCATTTCCCTCAGGCACTGGAGCAAGGATGTTGATGGAGCTGGCATGGGTAGTTAGTGGATGAATGTGCGTTTTACTGGGGCTCAACATTTTTTATTATTTTAAATGTTTTTTAGCATATTGTATTTTTATTTTGCTCAACACCCAGAATAGATGGGAAGCTATGTAAGTTGATTGATAGATAAATAAATAAATAATCAGCAGAGTCTCAGCAGTTAATATCATAAAACATAGTAACAAAATCATAGAAATATAACAATAAAAATCAACAGCCATCACAAACCACAGAAGCACCAACTTCATCATCTTCTATAAGCCCTTCAGAAACATTTGGTTTGGACCAGTTTCCCAAATGCCATCAAGTTGGGTACCAACCTAGCTTTAGAGAAAGAATGTATCTGATGGGTTGATTCCATTTAGAGGAAGCCATCTTGGAGTTATCTGGGAGCCAAGCCAAATACAGCTTTATAGGTTAAAACCAGGACTTTGAATGGTATCTGGAGACCTATTCAAAGCAATGCAAGACCCATAGCACAAATATTATATAGCTATGGCAGCACTCACTCACCAATAGTTGTGCCATTGCATTTTACATCAGCTGCAATTTCTGCTCTTCAGAGGCAATCCCATGTATAGCAAATAGCAGTAGTCTAATTGTGTGGCATAATGGGATGAGTTACCATCACCAGCTTCTCCTGCTTTAGGTAGGGCAACAAGCCCTAAACAACCTTTAGGAGATACGAAGCATCCCTTGTTATTTTCATCTGGGCTGCTCTAGCAGCAACATCTAGACAAACTGGAGATGAGAATTTTGCCTTTCAATATTGAGAAGTAGCAGTGGAGAAGAAGCATGCCATATCCAGCATAATAAGTAGGCAGCAGCTTGCCCCCAACCAATCTGGGATAAATACCTACTCAGCAATCACTGTCGTACATGATGCATCATTCTCATCTTTGTGCTGAGCATCTTGCAGTATTGAATCTTAGGTGACCGTTTTACCATGTAAATTTCAACATCAGATTGGTTCCACCAATTCAGCAGTGTGAATATTGTGCACCCTTACTAATATTCTTGAATTATAAACTGCAGTACTGTAATGATTTCATTTTATCCTATATGTCTAGAATAGCAAATCTTTCTGCTACTGTAACATTCACACTTCGCTTTTTTATTTTGCAAATGGAAGTGTTCTAATCCAATTGAGTGATAGGAAATCATCCCCTTGTTGAGGAGGATCTGGGATTAAAATTCATCAGTTTGTGAAAAAGGTTAAGAAGAAACCAAATTAGTTTTGCATCAGGATAAGAAAAAAATGCCCATGACATTAGGCATATGCTAAGACATTTGAATAACTGTTGTTGTATGAGCGTGCAAATACATGGGTCAAGAAGAATCCAAAACTATCTGAGATGAACCCCCACTTTTTTATTCATAGGGTTTTGGGGTTTGGTTTTGTTTTTGATGTCTTCAAAACTGCCTGAACAAGTCCCTGCAGTTTTCTTGGCAAGATTTCAGAAGTGCTTTGCCATGGCCTCCTTTCTAGGGCTGAACAAGAGTGATTGACCCAAGGGCACCCAGCTTGCTTCGTGCCCTAGGCAGGACTAGAAATCTCCTGGTTTCTAGCCTGGTGCCTTAACCACTACTCCAAACTGGATCTCTTTATGCAAAGTATCTTAAAAGCCTCAAATCAGTCTCACAAGTGTTCTCCCCCTTCTAGCTTCGAAGGAAGAAATACAGTACTATGATGTGCTTCACTGCCTCCTCAATTAAGAAGCTTTCTGGGTCACATAAAGTCCCCGAAGTCTCTACCATATTTTGATATTCAGTCATCTGGGATAAACTAAAGAAGATTCCAGGAGAGGGTTATCTTTTTTTATAAGAAATTATCATAAAGTAGGTCAGTCCTTATACTGCTCTGAGTGCAAGTAAGCAGACTGTTGACTGAGAGTTAGGAAAGGGAGGTTCAAAGAAATAAACATATGCCTTGCCATACTGTTAGCCTTGACATTCTTCTTCTCCATTTTGAAAAAAAAAATGGCTTAGTGTTCCCATCTTTTTACAAAGCAGTTAGTTCTTGCATGCAATGAAGCAGGGTATAATTTTCTTAATGACTTACTTTCCTGCTGAAGAGAGAAGTTCAGTTTCTTCTTTCTTTGGCACTTCTAGGACCCAAATAGAGGGACATTAATCAAATGATTAAGTGCTATCAAGTCAGTGTCAACTCTTCACAACCACATAGATAGATTTTCTCCATGACATTCACCCCTAACCTGGTCTTTCAGGTTATACCCATATGCAAATGTATTTTTAAAGCTAGATTTGATTCAGATTTGATTATATAACCCAGTCAAATCCGTGCCTACCCAGAAGCCCTACTAATTCCAATGGGACATACACATTTTACAAGAAGATCCAAGAAAAGTGAGTTTTCCTGCCATGACTGTATCTTATATTCAGATCTTGAGAAAGAACCAAGAACCTGCCTCTACCTATTATGTTCAGAGTGCAAAATATATGGACAATCTGTTTTCAAATGATAATGGGAGGTAAAAGAAGTGAGGGGGGAAATGAGGGTTCTCTACAGCTCAAATGGCTCCCCAACTAAATATCATTTCTCACAGTAATTTCACAGAAGGATGTTGTTCCTAAAGGGAATACATTATGGATAGCCATAGGGGGATACTGTGCACTGTCCCAGTATATAGGAATAGAATTATGAGTTTTTCCTGCCAACCTTCTCCCTTGCAGCTATAGCATGCCATCCCAAAAATTCATCAGGTGGCTCTTCTCCAGGTCCTGAACTACTATTTATTCTTGTTGGTCTAACAGAACTGTTAAAGGAAAAACAGCTCTATGAGGAGCAGGGGAGGGGGGGTACAGTTTGATTGCTTTTACAGTGGCTGCTTTAGAAAAGACTGAGCGGCTAAACTCCCATTCCTGTGTCGTCATCACCCTCCTTTTTTAAAAAAATGAGACCATGTTAAAGACAAGGTTCGCTCTCTGCTGAGCAGATAGATACTGACAACATATTAACATTTTCTGCTTTCCTTCTACTCATCTCTGATTCTGGAAAGCAAATTGACCTTTTACATTTCATGGCAATGGCAGGGTATGAATCATGGCTCTGCAGCTCATCAGAGGCTTAGAAACAAACAAGGGAAGATTCAATATATCCTGAATACTGGTGAATTTTTTTTAACTGTACAAAAAATGATGATGGGAGAGAGATTAGAAACTTCCCTTAAAACCCAATGGCCAAACAATTTTTCCTATCACACACAGCAACATATCTTGGCAAGGTTATGGAGGGTGCAGTATTTATTTATGCAATAATATATTTTCTTGGAATCCCTTTGGCATTTCATATAATTAAAGCGCTATGACAATCCTCTAATGCTTGACTGCTATGTGTGCTTGTTCAGTAAACAGCAACCATATTGAGGAGGAGGAAGTCCAAACTAGGATAGTTTTAGAACTAAAGGTCAGAAGTAGACCACATTATTTTGGTGCTTGACATGTTAAAAACATCCTCCTAGGCCCACCCAACTTATTTTGGCACCTGAGGAAGACTATTCCACAACAACCTTCCCCACCCAAGGCAGAAAATGCTATTAATGGCTAATAGATAGATAGATAGACAGACAGACAGACAGACAGACAGACAGACAGACAGACAGACAGTTTGGTGTAGTAGTTAAGGTATCAGGCTAGAAACCAGGAGACTGCAAGTTCTAGTCCCACCTTAGGCACAAAGCCAGCTGAGTGACCTTGGCCAGTCACTTTTACTCAGCCCTAGGAAGGAGGCAATGGCAAACCACTTCTGAAAACTTGCCAAGCAAACTGCAAGGACTTGTCCTGGCAGTTGCCAGGTTAACACTGACTTGAAGGCACAATAAATAAATAAATAAGATTTCATCATACCCCAGATCACATGCCCAGTTATTTCACTTGTTTTATGGTAGGCTGGTCCTGAAATAATTAAAGTGTGCTTCCCCATCCCGCTTCATCCTTGTCGCTGTAACTAAATGAGCACAACTACATAACTCCTCTGTCGCTTTATGATTAGCATTCTTCATTTGGCCGTTCATGTTCAGAAGGTTTTGCAATCACGTCCACAGAAGCAGGCACACAAAACTCAGGGTCCTCCTGTACCACAATTGTTTTCCCTTCCCAGTCCTTCAAAGTCCTTCAGTGATCATCTTCATTGTAACTGGCCTTGCAACAACTGAGAACAGAGAATCAATGCCATACCATGAGCTACTGCAGGTCCCGGAGAACAAAACTCCCCTCACCCCACTACACACACACTCAGTGCAAAAGAGAAATGGAAGTTGCTTACACTGTCTCCATCTAACTGTGTCCCTACACAAGGTTGTGCACATCTGCATAGTCCCATGCAGAAAAAAAATCCTGACTAGTTCTGATAGGGGGTCGTTGCAAAGCTATCAAATCACCTTTCTGCTTTAAAGGCAGGATGAGGCAAGATGTCCTGCAAACTGGGATACACAGACCACCCACAAGTTCCACTGAGCTGCAGCATTTTCAACAAAATAATAGTTTTACAACAGTGAAGCAGTTGGTGCAGCTGAGCCAGACATAAATCAATGTAGTTCTCAGACCCAACTAACTCAAAGGATCAGGGAGTCCAGAGGTGGAAATGCCCTGAACCTTAAATTTATCATTCTTTTTCTGTTTGAAATAAGTTTTTACAATCAAATAAGTGTTAGATTTTTATAAGTCTCTCTCCTGGGTGAGGGAACTGGTTCATTCTGTGATCTTTCCAGCATCTTTGCAATTCACTTTAAACAAGCCTGCTGCCAAGCCTTCAAGGGGGGATGTCTCCCCTCCCTCCTGGGACAGCCAAAATGAAAAATATCAAACCTCTGATTATGAACAGGCAATAACAACTTGACTACTTGCATTCTGAAAATAACAACCATGCAAGTTTACAGACAGTACTGCACAGGTACAAGAACAATTTTAAACCATGATCAGCTACTGAACTCAGTGGAAGGTGTGCTGCGTCCAGCAGAGATGCTTGCTCAGTAGCAGGGCTAACAGTTGGTCCTCTCTCTCCTACACAAGAGATGCAGCAGTCTCCATAAAGGGCTGTAGATTTCAAAAGCAGATTACATATCTAAAGCATCCAGCTCTCCCCTCTCCCTGACAAAATGCCCAAAGCAACAGCTTGGGCACATAGCAGTTTTCTCACTCTCTTCTGCCTGCCTGTTTGAGTCTTCCTTCTAAGTCAGGTCTCCTCCCTCCTGACCTGTCTGATGCAGTCTGCTTCTCCACCTGCTTCTTCAAACTATAATCTCTCTCCAGCATAGGCACCAGGAAATTTCCTTAAGGTGAAAACTTGACAGCCTCCCCACCCCACCTCTCTCTCTCTCTCAGCCAATGATGAGTCTCCCAGCCAATACACCCAATTCCTTTGTCTCTTATTCCTTTATCATTTTAGATTGCCTCTTTTTAAGCTAACCTTTTCCTTTTCTTCTTAGTTTTATCCCTAGCTATAGGCCCAGGCTAAACTCCACCAGTTGTTTCTTTCTGCATATGTCTGTATGGCCATCCACAGGTCTGTTCCTAACTTTCCTGAGTTTTTTTCTGCCTCTTTTCTCCTTCCCTTCTCTAAAAGTTCATATTTTTGATTTTCTTCTATGACTCCAAGCTGTCTATCACCAGCTTCTTCATCTTCCCCTTAACGTCTACCTCAATTTACCTTAGCATCTTTGAGGGTGCTCTGATTCTCATTTTCTCCAGGTGCAGAGCTTATCAAACAGATTTTTCTCTTTAAAAAAGCCTCCTAGAAAACACCGGCCAGTTTGCACAAAATTCTGATTTCCGTACTTATTTCTCAACCTCATTGCAACAAAATCTATTGCATAGGTGTAAAATTCTTCACAGGATAAATAAGACTTGGTAAACACTGAGGGGGAGACTTTTGAAGGGGGTGCAATCTTCTATAGTAGAAATTAAACTCAAGATGCACTGTATATAGAGTTGTTGAGAGTTGGGTAGCATACAAGCTTAATGAATTATTATTATTATTATTATTGGTAATAGTAGTAGTAGTAATATTGTTCTGTTTTTTGTGCCTTCGAGTGATTGTTGACTCATGGCAATCTCCTGGACAACCCTGCAGTTTTCCTGGTGAGGTTTTTTGAAGTGGTTTGCCATTGCCTGCTTTGTAGGGCTGAGAGAGACTGGCCCAAGGTCACCCAGCTGGCTTCATGCCTAAGACAGGACTAGAACTCATGGTCTCCTGGTTTCTAGCCTGCTGCCTTAATCACTACAACAAACTGGCTCTCAGTAGTACTCTACTGTCATCTAAAGTGAGAAGATCATTGAGATAAATTCTCCTTTCCTTTTAGGGATTGTTCCATCCTTACTGGTTGTTGTTGTCTTTACTTTACTTTACTTTACTTTACTTTACTTTACTTTACTTTACTTTACTTTACTTCCCTTTCCCAGATATTTGCACACATGAATGCCTTTACCTCTTCCCCTTCTCTCATAATCTCTTTTGATATTAAAACAGAACCCTTCTATTTTTTCCCCTTTTTCCCTCTTATGGTACCACTGTAAGTTCCATGCTACAGTAATCAAAGCAACAGGGAACAGATTGTTCTTTCATTTCTACATTCCTCTGTCCATGGAAACTTTGTTACAAGGAGGAACTGATGGTTCACCTTCATAGAAACAAAGGAACAGCTTTCCTACCTTGTGACTTAAAAATATTTCTGAAAAACAAAGGAAAGAGGAAGAAGCTTTGTAGTACTGTGGTAGGGGATGGGTAAGCAAGGGGACCATGTTTTCCCCAGCCTGAGCAGAATGGAAACAAGGCCCACTGCAAAACAGAAGGGTTGAATGGAGCATGGGCCTCTAAGGTTGAGACTAGTTCATTGATTTGATAGGCCACTGTTGGATCACCTACAGCAGGGTTCCTCAACCTTGGCAACTCTAAGCTGGCTGGGGAATTCTGGGAGTTGAGTCCACACAGCTTAGAGTTGCCAAGGTTGAGGAACCCTGAACTACAGTATGATTTTAAAAAAAAACCCAAAGACATGAGAAACAGCACCTGCTGACCAGCAGAGAACATAGCAACCCTGCAGCCATTTCAACCCAGGATGAAATAGCTGCCCTGGAAGAGTGAAGCATGCCAGGCGCTACTGCCAGTCAGATCTGGGCCTGCTACCAGAATGGGACAAAGCACTGGGGACCATTCACTCTGAAGAGTTCAAGACAGCTTGGGCAGCAGCTTTGAACTGAAGCTGGAAAATACAAGTGCTAGGTGCATCTGCAATGGGCTGGAACTGGGAGGAAGATGTTGTCATCTGTCCCTGTACTTGGGAAATGGTGAGGGTCCATACTGTTATTGGGCCAAGCGAAAGGTGCAGATACACACTAAATATAAGTTGCATTGTACGATCTTGCAAATGCATTCTGCAAATTTTTCATTACATCCTCTTTCATATTATTTCTCATTTTCAAGCCTGAATTTTCTCATCTCAGATCAGTATGGAAACCTCTACTTGGTCTAAACCCAAGGCAGTCAGCCCCACGACAACAGAGATAATGTTGATGTTGCCCAAGAATGATAGTGGATTGAGCTTTGTAGTCTGCCTGTATAATGAGCTTCTTTTCTTCTTCTCAATTGATGTGCTGTCAATTTTCTGCATACAGCAACTGAAGACTATATTCCCAGTTGAACAATACTGTCAGTTTGATAACCAGTATTTAGTATGGCATTTATATACTTCATTCTTGAAAAATATCCTGAGTGCCATGTTATTTCAGACATAATGACAGTCACTGCTGCTGTTTTGTAGTTTTATGTAGTATAATATTCATTTTGGAAGTAAATAAATATGATGACAAAAAAGTGTTAAGAATGTGCAGTTTCAGAAACTAGTTTTTTGTAACCTTAAAAAGAAGTACTCCTCCACTCATATGAAAGCAATAGATTTTTTTTCTCCTTATCCCCTGAAAAGGCCCCTATAAAGTACTTTGCAATATATAGTTAAATTGAATTCAGTTTGGGGGCAGATAAAATAGTCAGAAGCTCTAGAATAACCAATAGAATTCAATCGATGAAGTGATAAGTCTTGGTTGAGAGACAAAAAGATACTTAAGAAAAGCACTGTTTTCTTTTCCATTTCATTAAGGAATATTGTGCAAGTAATGCTGCATAAAGTACAAAAAAATTGAGCTGTAATGATTTGTATGTTCTTTTTAGTTGGAAATAACGTTTTCCCTATCAGCATACTTAAATTAATCTTTAAGCACTGGATCCACGGTTCAAATTCATTGTATTCAAAGGTATTTAAGTTAGTTGTGGCTGAACTACATCACACTGATTTCAGTTGATGAATTCCAGGGCATTTGTTAATGAGGTTGAGAGAAACTATCATGTGGAATATGCTACACTTGAAACCCTACCAACCTCTGGCCAGAAGATAAACTTTATGCATATATGGCTAGAGATGGGAAGGCTTCCTTCCAAGGGAAATAGTGGGTGGGAATTAAGTTGTTTTATGCCAGCTTGCAACTGGTGTAGTTGATTATTCCAAATCAAGCATCTCTTAAAGAAATGGAAATTCTGATAGTATCATGTTCCTTCCCCTACAATGGTCTTTTTTTAGGATCTTATACTTGCTATCAGTGGTGGGAACAATGTCTCTTTGATAATGCCCTGCACTAGGCACATCAAGATTGCTACATTATTGTTGTTATTGTTATTCAGCCATGATATTACATATCCACTCAGATGGTACACATATCCACCAAAAGATTAATTCCCCTAAACACACAAGAAGTATGTTTTCCTTAAAGATTATTTAGAGCTTCATCTCATAAATCACCACAAGTGTGCAGTGGGCATAAACACTGTAAAATAGTCTTTGTATAACAGCTTTTTTCTTCCTAATGAAGAAGATACTACCATTTCTAAGACACACAGCTTATCTAACCTGCCAAGTTGCCCCACCACCAGCATGGGCCACCAACTGTTGACAATTCATCTTTTACTCAATCCCAGCCCACTGCAAATTTGAACTCCAAGTGTTTTCCTGGTCCACGTTGAAAACAGTATTTTCCAGCTTGTGCCAGCTCAAGCACTACTGTCTGGTTAGTTTGCTGAGCTTCCTTTTATTCTAGGTAGACCCCTGCACTTTGATTGGCTACTATCCAGAATGCCTTGTCACCTGGATCAATATGTAGTATGTGTGCATTTTTATACTTTAAGTTTGGATATATAAATTTAATTTAACTTTGTATATGTATAGTTTTATATGTGTATGTGTGCGTATATGAAGGTTTTTAAGCAGAGGTAGGACAGTCATTTCTTGTGGATGGTTTGACAGCCAGCCGATAAAACTGAGCCCCTGGGCAAGACAACCAGACATTATTTTCTTAAGCTAGTATGAGCAGCTGAGTGTAGTGCAGTGCAGATGTGCCAAAAGACTAGGTTTCTTTGCTGTTGCATTGTTCCTGATATGACTTGGAAGCCCTTCCAACTTTAACCAACTGATGAGATGCCCAATTGTCCTCTGTGATGCTGTCTAACTGTAATCATCCCTTTCCAAATATCATTCTTTTTAAAAGAGAACCATCAAATCCATTGCGATATGGACTTCTTTTTCTTAAATTCTTCATTTTTTGCTTAAACTCTTCACTCTAAAGTGAAGAGAACAATGATAGTAGGAACAGCAATGGAAGATGGCCTTTCTTGGCCATCTTTCCATGGCTAGAATGGTTTATAATATTTATTCATATTCAGCACCACTTTAGAATCTGTTCCATACAGAGCATTTTAGAATATATAGAAAGTATTTTATGTACACTATCTCAGAAATAACTTTGTAGAAGCCAGAAGACATAACTTTATCTCTTCCTTTAAAAGAGAGAGAGATGACATAAAATGCCTTTCCTGTCCCACCTAGCCATCATTCCAAATTCAATGAATGGTATTCATTAGCATATTACTAAAGGCAGACTGCATCTGTTTCCTTTTTCCTTCTTCAATTTCAATTATAACTTGCTGTTTTCAATTGCACCATTTATTCCTAAGTGACTGTTGTGCTAGAGAAACGCAGTCAGCCAGTGTATTCATTAGATCTATTGTAGTGGAACTTGGGTATGGGAGAGCAAATTTTATTATCAATCTATTTAATTTCAAGATAGGATTTAGTGGAAATCAATATTAAGGAATGCATAATTGCTAAATCTTCTTAAATTAATAGACTCATTCATTAAGTTCTCCCCCCAATTAAAAAAAATACTTAGCTGGTATTTCCTTTGATTTTCCCTAATTAACTAGCAAGCAAAAACCAAATGTGAATAGAACAATTTTGGGTGATCAGATGACAGAATTTGAATATCACTTCCAAGATGAAAATAAATTTGGAAGTCTGTACAGTATGTGTGTAAATTATTACTATCAGCCCAAATCAATCCACTGCAAAAAAAAAAAGCCCCTTCACTGAAGGTTATAGTCCCAATAGAAGGGTATGTATGTATATGTAGCTCAAGGTTGAACTGTGGAGTCCTTGGCACTCTCTGAGCTTGGTTGTTTGCTTGCAGATGTTTCATTACCTGACTAGGCAACATCATCAGTGCGAGTGAGTGTGGGGTTTGCTCCCTGTTTATATACAGTAGCTTGCCCTGCCAGTGTTGGTGGTGGGGGAACCAAAGAGAAAACCACAACCCCACCAACACTGGTAATGAAACGACTGCAGGCAAACAACCAAGCTCAGAGAGCACCAAGGACTCCACAGTTATAGTCCGTAATCTCCCATGCTGGTCCAGTGCAGATTGGTAGAGAGATACTTTTTGTCTTCCCAGTCTATGGCTGAGAGAAACTAAGTGGCCCAAAGTCACCCAAACAGTTTCTGTGTCTAATAGAGGACTACAGCCTGGGTCCTGGATCTAAGTCCAGCCCTTAACTCTATACCACGCAGGCTCTTATATGCATGTGTGCATGTATACACACACACACACATGCAAACATGGATAAATGAATGAATGGGGGAGTAACAAAAAGAAGTATAGCAAATGAAGAATTAATGGGCCCTCTGCTGTTCGTCTGCAAAATGGGTATGCTCAGATAATAGTTTTCAGCAGAAGAATGAGTAAGGTAATGGTTAAAGTCTTGGACTGGAATCAAGAAGACCCAAGTTCACTGGCTTTGGGCCAGTCACTCACACTCAGCCCAACCTACCTCACAAGGTTGTTGTTGTGGAGGAAAAAATGGAGCAGAGTGTGCTATATAGGCTGCCTTGAGATCCTAGAAGAAAGACAGGATATAAATCTAACAAATGAATATAAAACTTACTAGTATGCTTATACCACTGATTGTCAGCCCTTCAAGGTAGATCAGACTAGGAATCCAATGTCATGTAGGTCAGTATTACTTTTATTGTAAAGCTATAGTAACAGAATCTTACAGGTCTGAATGTGCTTCCTCCCTCCCTCTCTTTATCTTTGTGAGAACTAGGGAGGGGCTTGTCTTACACATTTACTCATGTCATCATATATGATATATGATATATGATATATGATATATATTTTATATATAGATATAGATATATAATATATATTATCACTCATGTTATAATCCTATGGATCTCCTGGCTAGAGCACATCCATTTTTGTTACTCATGTTATCTTCCTGCCCCGTCTCAGGCCTCTTTTATCTGACCATTGCCTTAGTAGTAGCTCTTTCTCCTGTCTCTCAAGGCCATTCCCTCTTCCCTCTACATTGATGATGATGATTAAATGACAGTCTCCCTCCCCCGCCCCAAGAGACTCTGGGCAGCTTACAATATCCAAAATACAGTAAAAAAATAACAACAACAGAGCATAACAAGGGAAAGCAGCCCTGAAAAGAACAATCATAGCAATAAAAACGCAATAAGGGCTCCACAGCCACTCTAACCCCACACCTGGGACCAGAGCCAGGTCTTTTTCCTTTTTTTCCCCCATTTCTTTTCCTTTTACTGTAATATTATAAATCACGATACACTGTATCATTTCAATGCAGATTTCAATGCAGTAGTGTTTAGATAATGTGATTAAAATAATATTCTATTATTTTCTTTTAAAAGCTTACATTATTGAAAAGAGCCAGGTCTTGAGAGCCTTCCAGAGCCCTAAGAAAGTGGGCCCCATCCATATCTCTGTGGGAAAGCCATTCCAGAGGGTGGGGGCTGCAATAGAGAAGGCCCGTTTCCTTGGTCCCACAAGATAGCCATGTTTTATTGAGGGGGCTTTGAGTGCACCCGCTCTGCCTGAATGTACTGGACAGGCAGAAACAACTGGAGATAGGCAGTCCCATAGATAACCAGGCCATGAAGGGCTCATGAAGGTAGTGGCCATAGGTGTCTGCAGAAGCTTGCTGCTTTCATCAGAAAAACAAAAGCAACATCAGAGCTTTCATCAGGACATAAAGGCAGGGTTGTATTTATTTATTTATTTATTTATTTTATTTTATTTTATTTTATTTTATTTTATTTTATTTATTTAATTTATTTATTCAATTTCTATAGCCGCCCATCTCAACAAGTGACTCTGGGTGGTTCTGCCCCTCTTGGCCCCCTTCGCAGATGTCACTGTTTGGAAGTGTGTAGGACAGTGTTTCTCAACCTTGGCAGCTTCAAGCTGTGAGGAATTCTGGGAGTTGAAGTCCACACAGCTTGAAGTTGCCAAGGCTGAGAAACATTGCTGTAGGAGCTGCACCAAAAGCTTTGGGAGAAGAAGACACATTGTCCAGGGGCCTCAGGTCATACATCTGTATACTACAGTATAGTTGATGCCCTGATGAGCTTGCAGTCTAACATTTGATACAGGGAAAATACTACACAAAGGGAATGGACACAGAGGTAAGATAAATGGAAGGAATCTGATTCTTTCGTTGTGTTTGTTTCAGGTTGGTTTCTACTCATTTCCACATTCCTAACCAGTTCTTCCATCAAAGCAATCAGAATAAATCATAAAACCTGATGATTATTTGTTGCCACATGACCAGCAAGGCCACGTTTGTATTCTTGCTGAAAAATGTGTATTTCAGAATGATTAAGCTTTCCAGTGACCTGTGAAAGCACACTGCATTTTGCATACACTTGACTTATATGGACTACAGTCATATAAAAGTAGGATAATTGGCTGGTATTTTTAATAGTATATTTCTGCTTTCTATCTGCAGGACACAGTGATAGAACTTACATTTGTCCCCAATTTTAAAGCCTGGTGGATATGGTTAAATTTGCACTAATAAATGAAAGTATTGATTTATCATCAGGCTCGATTTATCTCAGTTATTGACTGCAAGAGAACTTTAAGTTAATTTTTCAAGTAATCATCTTACTGATGATGAACTGGAGGGATGATGATTAAGTCAATTTGTCTGGTTTAACACACCTCAAACCTAAAGCCTACTTTCCCATATCAAGATGATGGAGTTTCAAAACATTGTCCTCTTGAGACCATTGGGATGGACTGTCAAAAAGGTGGTAAGGTGCTAAGAGTATGACTTTACATTGCTGAATAGAATATTAAAATCAGAATTAATTCTATAAGGTGGGGGGGGGGTGCTAAACAAGAAAAAGGACATGGCGTTATGCTAAGAACCAATGTCCTACTCCCTGACCACTGAAAATGTTGCCCTTCTTCAGACATACAAAACAGAGATATTCTACTCATGTTTTAAAGTGGACTTCTAAAAGCAGATGGCCCTTTTTTTTCAGGCTCAGGTGTAAGCCTGAGAAAAAGTCAGATAGCTTTAATGAATAGCAGACAGGGGTTGCATTTCTGCAGGTGCAAAGTACTTATTCTAACCGTTTTCAAAACATGCACAGCCCAAGTAGAAAATTACTGTCTACATACAAAATGTGGTACAATCAGGCTGTAACGACCAGAACACTCAAGCATTCACTCAAAGACAGTCTAGAGGCTTTTGCTCATTTAACTGTTTAATGAAGCGAAGCATCCGATACAAAGTAAAAGTTGCAAATGGCATTTCCTGCACATTCTGCAGTTTAAAATCACACAAACTTCTTAATCCCCCTCCCCTTTACTACCCTCCAAGGCATGCACCTCCCCATACCAGCAGATGGCTTGACCGGTATGCTGGGCGATAACCTTGGGAAGAGGTATCTAACCCATACAAAATAATTCACACTCCAGGCAAAGTCCCCCTCCCTGCTGGTGACTTGCAGTCTCCTGACACGGGTTTTATGTTGATGGATGCGATGGATGTGAGTCCGATAAACATGTTCCGGGAACATTTGATCAGGGAGTCTGACACAGGCAGGATAAACATACTCATCTCAATTTCTCCTGAACTCAGATAAATTGTCCCTGCTTTTCATAAAATACGAAAAAGACTTTTTTTACTTTTCTTTTTTTAACCTATAAATGTGTTTGAGGACATCTGGTGTAGCTACCTTGCCATAGCAAAGCTGACTAGATTCAATCAGTATCTCGACAGATGATCACAGCAAGGTCCCATGCAGAGGCATCTGCAAAGAGAATAAAAAAGTCAAGAAAGCTCTTGTGAAAACACTGTTTATAGATATTTCTCCTAATATACACATTTTTGTGTAATATATAAATTTTGCAAGCCATTTTCTCTGCTAAAGACTACTTTGGAGCATAATTCTTCTCTCTATTCATTATGCATTGTTTTCAATACAGGTAGTCCTCATTTAATGTCCATTCATTCAGCAACTGTTCAAAGTTACAATGGTGCTAAATGAGGGGGAACTTATAATGGGTCCCTGTAGTTGCAGCCCATGCAGCATCTCCACAGTCACATGATCGTGATGCAGGCACTTGACAACTAGCTCACAATTATGACATCACAGCATCCCACTGTCATGTGATTGCCATTTGCAACCTTCCCTGCTGGCTTCTAACAAGCAAATTCAATGGAAGGAGGCTTGCAAAAGAAACTGGCAGGCGGTTGCAAAAGGTGATCATGTGACCGCAGGATGCTGTGACGACGCAGGATTTGCCTAACAATGGCAACTGGGACTGTGGAACTGCTGTCGTAAGTCAGCATGGTCATATGACATTGTGCCTTACGACTGCTTCGTATGGTCCCAATTACCCTAGTCAGTAAGCGAGGACTACCTGTGAGCTGTTTTGGTGTGATTTCTCCAAGAATGGTTTTGGGTTGTAAGTCCTCCAAACAATACTAAATGATTTTTATGAATACAAGTATTCTTGTAAACTTTATTTTAGTATGATCAAAAAGCTCAGTGATTATCTACCATGTAATTAATAAAATATGAAATTAATACTGAATATGGGGTTCATCTCAGTGACATAATATATTGATTTATTCTAGACTTTTAAAAATCTGCATATATAAAACTCTGGAGAGAGAGAGAGAGAGAGAGAGAGATTCATGTAGATAAGTTTTGTTAAGAGAGATTATTCACTCAATAGGGCATTGTGTATCATCCATTTGGACTGAATTCAAAGACTTGAAAGTATTCAGAGAACATTTCATAACTGGCCATGATTACTACCTGCCAAGAATTTAAGGGCATCTCAAATCACCATACTCCAGCAAGCTTTCACATTTATAAAATGTAGGGGTTTTTTCTTCTTTTTATCTTAGAAAATTTTAAACTGGAACAAAAGACAAAATTAAATTGGATTTGGAAAGTAGATTGCAATGCAACTTAGACATGATTATAATGACTGATAATTATATGCCATCAGATTGGTGTCAACTATTAGCAACCACACAGATAGATTTCCTCCAGCCTGGTCCTTTCCAACAGGGTACTAATCAGTACTGTAATCAAGTCCATCCATCCTGCTGCCGGTCATCATCTTTTGCTCTTTCCTTCCACCTTTCCCAACATTATGGACTTCTCCATAGCACTAAGTCTTTGCATAATACATCCAAAATGTGATAAACTGAGCCAAATCATTTGTGCCTCAAATTAAAAGTCTGGATTGATCTGTTCTATGATCTATTTGTTTAGAGGGAGGGGGCTGGCTGTCCATGGTATTGTGAGGAGTCTTCTTCAGCATTAAAAGTTCAAAAGTATTCTTTCTCTCCTGCTTCTTCATTGATAGACATCTCAATCTAGACATAGGTCCTACTGAATTCAATGACTCTCATTCCTAGGAAACTGTGAATAGGATTACAGCCTCCCTTAAATAACAATCAGAGAATGTAATGAGAAGTATAAAATGGTCACAGGCTATTTAGACATTTGGACAGGAATTCTATTAAATTGCATTAAAAAAAATAATTTAAAGAAAAAACTTTCCCCCCCTCAAATTTAGCATGATAAGTGATAGCAAAGGCAGCACGAAGCTGAACTTGCTTGTAATTTTAAAAAAGTAGTAAGTAAACAGGGTCAGACCTGCTTAGCATTTGGTTGGGAGACTGCTGAAAAATCCCAGGCTAGACTGGGAAGATGAAAAAAAAATACTGTGAAATGAAGGCAATGGAAAGCCACTACTGTACTGTGCCACAAAATACACACACACACACACACACACACACACACACACAAGTAATGGATGCGTCCATGTCCAGGAGTCAAACTCGGCTCTGGGGAGTCTTATTCATTCAAACATGATAGACCAAAAACAAAGCAATTCCAACTCTATGGAGAAGGATGCATTCATGAGTCTTCTACCAATTGTAGATCAGAGATGCACAAGACCAAGACCAGAATTAGATTTAGAAGAGCTAGAGCTTATTCATAAGATGAGTGGCTCTATAGCCGGCATTCCTAATTTTTATAACCAATGAATAAATCATGTTCTTTTAAAGGTAGCCCAAAACAGAGCCCAAACTGCCCATACAGATATGCACACACCCCTCCCATCCTGGTTTTTAGAATGGCAAACAACCTACAAATTCACAATCCTACTCCAACACACTTAGAAGTAGGCTATAAGTGCTTATCTACATTTTAGTTCTCAAGCAGCCTTAGGTTACTGACCTTTTGTGCTCAGAAAACAATGATGTCTCCTGCCTTTCTAAATAAAGGCTTTAATAATTTACAACTGCAAGCTAAGATAATTGCTCAGACCTATAGGTCTAAAAAAAACTGGACTAATTTGTATCTAAAAATGTGCCTTTTCTCCATCTGCTAACTCAAAATGTATTTCAATAGTATCTGATTTGAATTTAAATGCCAAGTTCTGATATTTTACCACATTATACCCATGGCTTGCTCAGTGTTTGAACGGCAAATGTTTAACTACTGTATTGCTGGAAGACTAAATTTTCTTCTGAAAACTATTCTAATGGAACAAAATGGGGAAGGAGGAAGACTGGACAAATTTAGCTCTCTTCTTAAGAGGTAACCCATTCATAGTTTTGCAGAAATTTCCCAGTGCATGGGCTCTGAGTGCACATTTTCCAATTATAAGGGTTCCTTTCGAATTGCAGCTTTCAGAAATACATGATTCTCTCTCTCCAGAAATGGGAGGGGGCATTGCATTAACTGTGATCAGAGAATAGGGACCCTAGCAGATTCTGTTCTGTATTGTTGTCTGTATCACAATGCAGTTTTGCAGTTGAAGGGGAAAAAACATAAATCTAAACATCTTTCTTTTATATCCCCAAATTAAGCTCAGATTTATTTTTTTCCAGACACAAGTAATTTCCAAAGGTTTCCTAGCTCCAAAACATAACTTTAATCAGCAAACCATTCTGGGCTGAGAGAGAGAAAGATGTTTAAAGTGTTGGTACCAATTCAACTCTGCCAAGAAGTTGCATATCTTCTGAACTAGATGGCCCATTACTAGTTCTATATACTATATATGAAAAGTGCACTTTTCATTGTTTATCAAAACTACAATCCTGTGGACTTTTAATTGAATTCAGTGTCCTTATTTCCAAAGAAAACATGCATATGGCTCTTCTAAAATTAAGTAGTGAGCAGGGCAATTCTTCATTTCACATATAATTTTGATTTTTTTTAAAAAAAACTATAAACAGTGTCCCATAAAAATATTCAAAATATTTGCATATATAAAAATATTCAAATAAAGCTATAAACTTCAGAGCAGTATAATTAAGGTTGCCAGTTCTGGGCTGCAAAAATGTGGGTGCAAAAAAAAGTTGCTTTCAGTATCTCGTTGCTTTCATCAAAGAAAAAGAACAACATGTAGTATAATAGAGAGAGAGACCTAGTTGATTGAGGTATAATATTAAATATGAAAATAACCACTTCAGATATTTTCAGTAAGTTTGCTATATAACAAATTTCTAATTTTATCACTAAAATAACCTATTCAGATGAAAGCCCTTTTTTTGTTACTTTGCTCCACAGAGAAAAAAACCTAAGTGAGAAAAAGGAATTACAAAATAGCCAAGCTAGCAGATGATCAGGCTTGAAGCCCCAAAAGATTTGGCAGATTGGTCTCGGGAAGGCTAGCTAGCTGGTTGAGTTCAAAGTTGTATAGATTTGAATCCATACTCCACTTCTGCTGTGTTCATTCTATCCTTTGTATTTTTTATTATGGTAATATCTCTTTTACCATTAGATGTCCTGCAATTTTTAATAGTGAAGGTTGACAGATCAATATATCAGACACCAAAATTTTGAATCTGGCTTTCCTTCAGATTGGGAAGAGGTCATGTAGTATCTCTTTTGTCATTAGATGTCCTACAGTTTTTAATAGTGAAGGTTGACAGATCAATATCAAACTCCAAAATTTTGAATCTGGCTTTCCTGTAGATTGGGAAGAGGTCATTGGGAAAACGAGAATCCAAATTTCAGTACTCATTCCCTCACAAGGAGGTTCAGTAAAAATTTCTTCAATAAAGCAAAATATTCCTTACACAAGCAACTGAAAATTCATGAAAATGTTTGCTTTATTGCAGCTGAATTTTATCCAAAAGTCTTCATTGTCTCTTGTAAAATAACAAAATCACCCATAAAATGATTCCCACAAAATGTTTGGTTTTCAGTCTGAATACAACTTGCAAGACCATTCTTGGAGAAATCATACCATGAAAATGTGTAACTGTTAGAATGGCCAATAAAACCCTGATGATGGATCCAGCTTCTGGACTGAATTGAGGCTTTAGTGGCAGAAGACTTCAGTATTGATGAAGAAAACAAGGCATGTTTTCAGGTCCTTGGGATCATGCAAGTTGAAGCCCATGCAAACTTAGGTGAAAGCAGGTGTTCCTGCAGAGTGAAGATAGCCAGAACAACAACAACAACAACAACAACAACAACAACTGAAATATTTTGCTAGGCAAATCTCCAGCATAAATAAACTGGGACAGAAAGCTTGGTAGAAAAACAACCAAGGAAAATAGCAAATATTGAACCATCGTATGCTATTTTGAGTTCTTTGTGCACATTTTCTTCGAATACATGTATTGCCCCAAATCTTTTCTAGGCAAATGTGGCAAACAATTTACATGTCAATCTCTTAAACCTCACTAGGCACAAAATCTTCCAAAACTGGAATGTGCTCTTTTTCTTCACACAAAGGACAATTCTCGGTTTTGGGGATTAGCCAGTAGCCAACAGTATCACGTTCTAAAATGAAGCATGGTGATGGCAACAAAACTGGTCCAGTGCATAACAAAAATGAAATCTTATTTAATTTTAATGTATTGAAGATGACCAAAAAAAAAAAAAAATCAACACACAGAATACACTCTTTTCCCTCTATCACATAAAGAGTAATTGGGTTGCAATTATCT
This sequence comes from Candoia aspera, assembly GCF_035149785.1. Classification (NCBI taxonomy): domain Eukaryota; kingdom Metazoa; phylum Chordata; class Lepidosauria; order Squamata; family Candoiidae; genus Candoia; species Candoia aspera. The sequence goes on from NC_086155.1 coordinate 182,878,434, forward strand.
GAAGAGTGCTATCAGCAGTGGTATCCACAAGGTGTGGTCAAAAAAGTCAAGATGGTGGTCACAAACATTCCATTGAAGTCCACCTGTGCAATGCACATAAAAACAAGTAGAGCTTCAATTGCAGTGTCACAGCCATCATCTTGATCATTTATTGACCATACCCTGCAGACCTCGCCAGCTGTGAGACACATGTAAGGTTTTTCAAGGTTTTGTACAGCCCTGCTCTAAGTCTTCTGAATAGACAGCCTGCTCTGCAGATGGGGGTACATGGGGCTGCAGAACTAGGAAGAGCTGTCACTTTGGGTGAGGTTGTTCTTGGTTCACCCATGCATTAAAACTATATGGATCAATGCTTTGAATGGGTTAATCTTGGTCATTCAGTGAGTACTGCTCACAGAAACAAAAATTTCAGAGTGTGCTAGAAAGCATTTGGCCCAAGAGATCAGAAAAAACACACACCAGGCATTTCTATAAAAATAAATGTATTTACAGAAAGTACAAAAACATATTTACAAGCTTATGCATTCACATGCACTCAGAGAGGACTGGGAGGAAGGCAGATAGAAAGGAAACTGAAACAAGTCCAGGCAAGTTCCTTCCAGGCAATTTCCTTATATGGTTGTTCTTTTCACACCCAAACTGAGTTTGACCTGTTCACCCTGCCAGAGTGATTTGTTACCATAGTAACTTAATGGCTTGGTCCTTGCAAAACAATCAAATGCCAACACTCCCCTTTGTTTTGCTAAGGAGTAAAACACAAACTATTTTTTTTTGTCAAATGCTGTGTGTCTTGGTGCAACAAGTGTTTGCTTTGTAGAATGTCAGCCTAAGCTTGACCCAGCAAATTGAATTAAAATCCCAGAAGTGGATTTCTTGTCACTGAGATCTGCATTTTCCTTTTACAAAACCAAAATTCTGCAGTTTTTCATCTAATTTTTGGTTCCAGGATCTAGCAGCCTGTTGTAATTCATAGATTTGACTTTTGCAGTTCACAGACCAGATTCTCCCGTTTTTCATAACCAGGGGGTTGCTGCATGTATAATTTGTGGTCTAAATCACCATAGAGAAATGCAGTTTGAATGTCATAGTGAAGAACCAACATTCCTTTGAGTGCAGCAATTTTTAATAGTAATCTAATTGATTCACCTTTAGTACCTGGTGCAAAAGTCTTATCAAAGTCTAAATCTTTCCTTTGAGTGAACCCTTCTGCAACCAACCTTGCTTTATATTTTTGGATTTTTCCATCAGCATCCCTTTTCAGTTTGAAAACCCACCTACAACCTAGACAGCATTCATTGGGAGGTAGATTTACCAGTTTCCATGTTTTATTTTCTTTCAAGGATGCTAACTCCTGTTGCATGGCAGAATGCCAATTTTGTGCAATCTCAGGAGGTAAAGCATTCACTTGTTCTAAAGACTCAGGTTCTCTGAATATGTGAAAAGCCTTTACTGTTTCAGCCTGAAAACGTGATGGAGGAACGCCTTTATTACTTCTCTGAGATCTGCGAGGTAATACAGGGCTTAAATTTTGACTCCTATCACTTTCCTGAGAAGCATCTGTCTCATCAGATCTTCAGTTTGCTTTTCTGGTTAATGTCCTCACTAGGCAAAAGATCACTATCAGCAAGTCCTTGCTGTTCTGTTGTTAGATGAAATGGAGAGCTAGAATTTAATCTCCCCCAGTTTTGTTCAGCAAAAGAAGCACTTTTGCTAATTATTAATTTCTCTCCCATTATGAACCTGTTGCTCCTTTGGCTTTGTTCATAGCCAACAAAGATGGCTTTCTTTGTTGTGGGACCTCCTTTCCTTCTCTGTGGAATATGAACCCAAGCAGTGCTACCAAACACTCTAAGATGGTTTACCTTTGGTTCCACACCATAAAACAAATGGAATGGAGTGTCCTGAATCACAGAGTTATACAATCTGTTTTGTACATAACAGGCAGTAGATATTGCCTCTCCCCAATACTTAAAAGATAAATGGGAATCTTTAAGCATGCATTCCATCTCATTTTGCAAGGTTCTGCCCTTTCTTTCAGCAGCACCATTTTGCTGAGGGATGTAAGGGTTAGAAAGAATTCGTTCTATCCCCTTTTCCGCTAGGAACCTTTTGAATTTATGAGAAAGGTACTCTCCTCCTCTATCACATTGGAGTGCAGATACAGGCCTAGGGAATTTTCCATTTGCCCATGTCACAAAACCTTTAAATTTCTCAAATGCCTCATCTTTATGTTTTAAGATGTAGATAAATGTGTATTTTGAGAAATCATCAATGATGGTCATGGCATACCTTGCTTGTCCAAGACTTGGAGCAAAAGGACCAATAATGTCAGAGTGTGCAATTTCCAAAGGTCTAGTTGTAACTCTGTCACTGTGCTTACTCACAGGAGCTTTTAGTGTTTTGCATTCTTTGCAAACTACACAATCTAAGTATTTGTCACAGGGTTTTATCTTTAGGTCAGCACACAGCTGTGGCATTTGTGCTATATACTTGAAATTGGCATGACCAAATCTCCTGTGCATCAGGTGTACACATTGGTCATGATATGGCGTGTTGCCAACTGCAGCCTTGCAGCTTGGCTTCCTTGCATTTTGCACAATGTACAAAGAGTCTTTTAACATACCAGTAGCACACAATTTCCCATTTTACATATCTCACAAACATTTTTCTTAAATGTTATGATATACCCTGTTGCAGCCAATTGTGCCACAGGTAAAAGGTTTGACTGTAAATTTGGAACATACAACACACCTTTCACAGTTTCTCCCAAGCAGGACAAATACATGTCACCTTGTCCCATAATTTTGGTCACAGACCCATCAGCCAAAGATACACTCTGTCTGTCAGTTTTAGACAGTGACACAAAAGAGCTTTTACAATTACATAAATGATAATTGGCCCAGAATCTAACACCCATACATCAGAATTACCCTTCTCAGCAACCTGTGCAATTTGAGTTGTCTGAAGAGCCTTCTTCTGTGTTGCCCTTGTGTTCTTCTTCTCTGTCTTTCTACTCTTGGGTCTCAAGGCACAGTCTTTCTGCAAATGTCCAGCTGAACCACAATTGAAGCAGTGCTGGCTGGCTAGTGCTGTAGCTTCAGCTTCATTTCCCTTCCTTTTCCTTGCTTTCTGGTGCTGTAGCTTTCCAGAAGAGATGGGGGGGGGAATCTTTCCTCTCTCTTCTCCCATTCAGCGAGTAAGCGCTGTGTTACATACGATGGGGTGAGATCTGTTTCAGGCATAGCCTCCAGGGTACAAATCAGCGTGTCCCATGCTTCATTCAATGAGGACAGCAGGATATAGGATTTTGTGAGAGGTGTAAACTCCATTCCTCTCTCCTGCAACTCAACAAACAGCTGCTGAATATAATGCAGGTGCTCAGGAAGGCTATCTCCTTCTGCTAGGTAGGCTTTGTACAGCTTTTTTGTCAGGGTAACTTTACTCCCTGCTGTTGCCTTTACATACAAGTCTCTCAAAGCATCCCAAAGTTGCTTTGCAGACTGCATGCCTCGCACAGGCACTAGCTGATTGTCCTCAACTCCCAGGATAATGGTGGCTCTAGCCCGCTCATCCTGTCTAAGCCATTCAGCACTGGGATTTTCCAGGGTTTGCTCACCAATTGGCATCCAAAGATTCTCTCTGCAAAGATACATTTCCATCTTCAGGGCCCAATTCAGGTAGTTGGTCTCTGATAGGCGCTCAAGAGGCATCACTGAAGGCTGGTAGGCAGCCATGGCTTCTTCCTTCTTTTGCAAGTCACCTCAGCTAGCTTCTTTGTCCTGCAGACTGGTAGTGGCTGGAAAATCTCCAGGCAGCTCCAAGGAAAATCTTCACAGGTCTTTGTTACCTGCCTTTAAAATGTGCATGAGGTATGGGGCTGATCTCTCTTGCTCTCTCTGGGGGTTTACTGGTCTGCTTACTGGGCCCATAACCTTTCAGAGTGTGCTGGAAAGCATTTGGCCCAAGAGGTCAGAAAAAACACACATGAGGCATTTCTATAAAAATAAATGTATTTACAGAAAGCACAAAAACATATTTACAAGCTTATGCATTCACACACGCTCAGAGAAGACTGGGAAGAAGGCAGATAGAAAGGAAACTGAAACAAGTCCAGGCAAGTTCCTTCCAGGCAATTTCCTTATATGGTTGTTCTTTTCACACCCAAACTGAGTTTGACTTGTTCACCCTGCCAGAGTGATTTGTTACCATAGTAACTTAATGGCTTGGTCCTTGCAAAACAATCAAATGCCAACAAAACTAACCTGCCTTTCTAGGTATCTTTTACTGAGATCATGGGGGGAAAAAAAGATGGACGTACCAATGAACGCATCAGAAATGTATCAGGTTTTACAAAATATCTAAAAAGTAAGATTCCAGGAGCAGCTTGCATGTCCATTGCTGCTTTTGCTAGTCCTATCTACCAATTGTCACATATTTCCTGGGACTGCCATATTCACAAAGTGCAGACCCAAAGCAAAATGCTGCCTGAAAAACTGTGGACCCTAAACAGCCAGAATCAAAGCACCATGCTTCAGACAACTTCATGTGGCTTCTCCCAGGCCCCCTTGTATTTATGTGTCTTTTCTCCTCTCCTTTAACAGAGTGCTTTTTCTGGCCATGGTCATTAGATGCCCATTTATCATCATTACCCTCTTGCTGAAAGCCTGATCTTTTTGCAACTAATTAAGGACAAAGCAACTTGATTATGGTAAATATGTAAATTAATCTTAGTACCTTCTTACATGGAAATAAGCCTCATCAAACTTAACCGAGCTCATATCTGAATAGGCATGTATAGCAGTCTATCCAAAAATTCTACAGGAAAAAGCACACCTATGGTGAAGAATCTGCTCCTAGGCTGTTTGTATGATGAGTTTATGGTTTAATTTTCCATAAGGAGGCTGCAATCTTATAGATGCTATTCTAAGACATACTGAATCCACTGAGCATGCAGGGGAAAGGTTATTCAGCTGACTTCCTTCCTTATTTTGACATTTTAACTTCAATTCAATCAAAATTAGATCACCAAAACCTTTTCCAAAATTGGGCTATAAAAAGTTATTTGCCCCTGGGGTAAATATAACAAAAATGCAAAGAAATCATTCTCTGAATTACCTTTTTTGGTTGGACCTATTTGAAAACTAACTTTTGGGGATCTGAGAAACAGAATATCTGCCAAGGGATTAAGGGAAATGGAAATTATATGTGGGTGTGTGCTGTGCGATATGGGGCAGACTGAAATAGGTAAAGGTAAAATCTCTCTAGAGTCATGTTGGATTCTGGACAGGTTCAGGCTGCAAAAATATGGAAATAGTCTGCCTTCTTCTGGGATTTTTTTAAAACCTCCCAGTTGAGCCTATTGTTCTGAGGTTTTCTGATGGTCTCCCATCCAAGCATTAACTAATTTTGATGCTGCTTAGCTTTTGAGGAGCAGCCAAGGTCAGCTAGGTGCTACTTGTCCCTATTTCTAAGTCTGAAATGACCTGGTATGACCTGAAAATGGAACAATATTAACTTTCGCACCAAAAGAGATCCATAAAATTTGCTAAAGTTTTTTTTTTCTCCTTCAGAAAGTTTGGATGGAAGAATGTAAAGGGTAGGTGAAACTTGAATAGATTAAAGCTTAAGCAGACAGATCTGCTTTTCTTTAAGCATGAAGGACACTTTTGATTAATGGTTTGCTATATCTCAGCTAGCATTACAAATCTTGAGTAAATATGCCTAGGACATTAACGTGTGGGATTGTACGTATAGAATAGGCTGCATATTCAAGAAACGTTGAAGAATTTCCATGGGCCACAGAGCAGAAATCTAATGATCTCCATCCTTCTGTCAAGCACACTTTGCAAATGGACTTGGCACAGAGATGCAAGCAGTATTTCAGCATAATTTACCTCTACTGCAGGGCTCTTAAATGCTTTGACAACATTACTGTGACTTGTAATTGCTCAAAATAATGTTTTTCTAAATGTCTTATCTATTTTTCAGTGTGTTGTTTTTTAGTTATTCGCTACATCTGTAATCATTTTAAAGAATAAGCAGCCTCTGATCCTCAAAAATAAGATGTATCAAGGGAAAATTCCAATAATGGGCAACACTCTCTTTAAAAGAAAGAAACCAAGTCACTGTAGATATATGTTTAATTTTCTTTCTATTTAGGATATGGGCGCTTCCACTTTCAATTACTGTTCAAATTAAAATTTGGCTGTATGATTAAGAGAAAGGCAATATTTCAATTAAACTGTTTCATGTTAATTCATGAGACTTTCGAGTATAGAATGACAAATGTAAAGATGAAAGTCAGAAATTACTGCAGAAGCTTCAGAATGCTGCACTTGGATCAACTACAGAGGTATCTGAAGGATCTGACATTTCCTCAAAACAATAAAAGCAGCATTGTGCCTTTGTGCCACAAGACCCACATCACACCACATGTACACAAGGGGAGGAGCTTGTGGCACAATGGCACAACCCTGCTTTTGCCATTTGCCCCCCTCCCCTGCCTTGTGGATGATTCTAATCAACTGGGCATGATGTCAAAAAATGAATTGTTGCTTTGTATATCAAATGATACTTTTAGGTTTATATTATCTTGTAATATAAATCCTTTATTCCATGCCTTGATTTTCAGGATAACAGAGAACAGGCCTCAGTCTGTACTTCAAGTCTGTTATCATAAGCCATCTTTTCTTGGTGGTAAACAAACCCAGTGCCCTGAGTCTTTCCTCCTAAGATTTAGATTCCAGTTGTCTGATCATCTTTGGTACTCTTCTCTACACCTCTTTCAGTTTGTGTGAAAGGTGAACTGCTGTGGACAAGTGTTTCAGATCTGATCAACACAGAATATAGAACTATTACTCTTGTTTGGATTTAGAAACAATGCTTCTATATTAATGCACTCTAAACTTGTATTTGCCATTTTAAAAGCCATGTCAGGCTGCTGACAGCATTTCTGCAACCCTCTAAGAAAGTTACCCCATTAAAACAAGAGATAAGTTGTTGTAAGAAGACATAGTTAAGACAAGATTCAGGGTTTCCATATGGAAGGTCCTAGGTTTAATCCCTGGAGAAAGGGTCAGGTAAACCTTGAAGAAGCAGATGCTTCCATGTATTCTGGTGGCTTTCAGTTTGTTTGTTTGTTTGTTTGTTCATTTGTTTTTAGATTTAGAAGGCAGTCTAACTCCCAAATTTGATAAATGAATCTGATCTGATATATGGCAGCATCTATATGTAAATTATCAAGTCTTTGGCATGATCATGCTAAACATTCTAGTAATCCTGAGCAATAATTAATAAAACCAGAGTCAAAAGAAACCAATAGAAAACCAACCTGAACATAGCACACAGAGGATAAAAGAAATAGGCAATGAAAACTCCTCTTGAGCAACTAGCTTTTAGTCAGATGCCTAAAAGTATTCAATGCTGGAGTTGGGAAGTGCTGGCTGGGGAATGCTGGGAGTTGAAATTCACACATCTTAAACTTGCCAGGTTTGAAAAACACTGTTCTGTAGCAATAGATGTCCCATCTGCAATCCATCTGTGGTTCTCCAAGGCTTTTTGTACAACTTCAGCCTTCTTATAAGCTGCCACCAATTTTTTTTTTCTGCTTTTCAAATTGGATAAGCAGTATGTGGTACAAGTGGGCCCCACGGGGGCTGGCTTCTTTATTTATTTCGTTAGTTAGTTGACTGGACTCTTTTGTTTTCTACTGAGTGCAGCACCAAGGTCTATATATGGGGAGGGGGCTTCAGTCTCCATTTGTAAAACCAAAACAGCCATTCTGCGTCTCCAAGATGTACCAGTCCTCTAAATTGACTAGGTTAGCCATTTGATACAGCAAGCTTTCACCCATTAAAATGCAGTTTTGTTTTCATTGATAGAGCAAGACTAGGCAAAATTTGTCCAGGAGATATCACTCTTTTTATACTATTTCTTTTTTAAGCCTCCCCTGTAGGGATTAAGGTGGTGATTAATGATGTGATATCATCAAACTGAGGAAAAACACCAGATTTGTATGTCCGTGTGCATGTGCCTTCAAGTCAGCCTTGACTCCTGGTAATTGCCTGGACAGGTTCCTTCAGTTTTCTTGGCAAGATTTCAGAAGTGGGTTGCCATTGCCTCCTTCCTAGGGCTGAGAGAGAGTGACTATCCCAGAGTCACCCAGCTGGCTTTGTGCCTAAGGCAGGACCCAGTTTCTAGCTGGTGCATTAACCACTACACCAACCTGGCTCTCTCAGAAATATTGCATGTATTTTACTCATTATATTTCCATAAAACCTACCCCCAAATTTCAAGAAATTCTCCTTTTTTTTGTCACTCTACATTAATAAGGCATGGCTATCTCATAAGACAATTTAAGGAAGACGTGAGAGACTCTTATTGTTCACTGTAAGTAACTGTGAATAATAACAGGACTAGGGTGGTAGAATACAACATGTTGTTTTTTTTCAAGAAAATATTTGCTCCTAAGCACAGCTCTCATTAGTGTCTTCATATTGTCCTGAATTATTAATACAACCCTTTACAATCTGAGAAATAATTCAACACATGCAGTGCTGTTAAGTAACCTATTATATAGATTTAAACATATATATACACACACAAGGTTTCTGTTAGAAGCACTGCGGAGTCATGTAAAAAAATGCAGAGATAGAGAAAGGAAGTGCAATTGAACAAATTTTCCAAATATCAGAAATCAAAAGGTTTATTTGGGGCATTCCTCTCCTTCCAGTGCTTGTTGCATAAAAGGAGGATATATGATGGCTTTGTCTAAGTTCTCTTTCATATAATGTACCAGATCCTTCTCTCATACTGCCACGGTTAGGAGGAACAACTACACAAAAGAGAAGCCAATGTTCATCCATAGGTTTCCTTCACACTGACTTTTAAGCTATAGATATACTGTACCTCAACTCTGCTGCTGTTTTGAATTGCAGAAAAAAAACTTGGTTTAGTAGACCAAGTGTGGAAAAGGGAAGTGTGTTAAAGTCAGATGGGATTTTTCAACAAGTGTATACTTCTTTCTCCATGACTGGTTCCAGTTAATGCTGACAGAAGGTTGAGGTTGAGCCTGAGACACCTGGGCTTCTGAGGTGCCACAGAGCTTGATACTCTCAACCCTCCTCTTTAACATACAGTATGTATGAAGGCATTGAAGAAGGTCATCTGTTGACAGAGATTCAGGTATCATCAATATGCAGATGATACACAGTTGTATTTCTCAACCCCACACCAACCAAATGATGCTCTCTAGATCTTCTCCCAGTGCCTGGAAGGTGTTAGAGTCTATATGGGAAGGAACAGGTTTAAACTCAACTGTGACAAGGTCGAGTGTGTTTTTAGCTCTCCCAGTACCATGGAAATTCCATTTTTAGTTCTGAATAAGGTTGCACTCCCCTGGGCATAAATAATGCGCAATCTGGGGATCCTCTTGGATTCACAGCTCCTGCTCAAAGAGTAGATTACAGCTATAGCCAAGGGGGCTTTGCCCAGATTCATCTGGTACACCAGTTTCAATCTTCACTGGACTAGGAGTCCCTTCTCACAGTCACCCATGCTTTAGTCACCTCATGCATGAATCATTGCATTGCACTGTACATGGGGCTGACCTTGAAGACTATTCATAAACTGCATCTGGTTCACAGCATGGGCAGTTATGGGTACAACTTGATATGCCCATATAATATCTCTGTTCCATGCCTACAAATAAGCTTCTGGGTGCATTGCATTGCATTGCATTGCATTGCATTGCATTGCATTGCATTGCATTGCATTGCATTGCATTGCATTGCATTGCATTGCATTGATGCATTTTTGTTTGCCATCCAGAACCATTTTGAATTGGCAGCCTATAAATGTGATTCATAAATAAAAAAACAACAAAAATACTCATACATGAGAAACCAATCTTATTTAACTTTACTTATTGGTATGAAGACTTTTAATTGGGTAATGGAAACATGCTACTTCTCTATGGTTATCTCCCAAACAGTATAGTGGTAGTAATATGGCTGGACTTCACTATCAGAGGAGGAATTAATACAACTTCACAAAGATGGGATCTCAACTCCACAACTGCCCATGTTGTGAAGCAGATGCAGTTTATGAATGGTCTTTATTTTAGGGGTTGGCATTTCCTCATCCTCATTGCTGTCATCCTTTCCTTTCTTGCTGGATAGAGCTTTGGTGGCTATCTCGCTCTCTGTGATCACCTGATATCCAGGATTGACTTAATTATCCTCTAGCTATTGCAAGTCATCATCTTCAGTTGCTTTCTCTTAGCCGGCTTTCTTTATGGTTCTGTGGTAGTTGCTGACTTCAAATCCTTTAATCTGCCAGTCCGTCTCCATGTTGTAAAGCTGTTTTTGCAGCCAGTTGCCAACACTAGAATTTTGCCTACATTCCAAGCTGCATCAAAGCTGAAAAATGCTGACTTTTTGTTATAGTTTCTGAGATTTTGTAAGATGCATTGCCCTCTTGTGTCTCTTTCTTTATCAGATTCTTCTTCCAATAAATCCCTCACTTTATCCCAAATCTCTCGCAAAAGACTTTTGGTTTCCAGGATGAGCCACTGGCCCATGGAATAAATAACTGATGTTGTATTCTTAGACAAAAACACAAACTTAATTTCTCTACCTTCCACACAGAAATATTATGCCAGAAGCACTGGCAAGAGTTAAGAGAGCCTTTACATTTGCAGCACCTCATTTTCATACCTCCTGTGACTTGTGGCACAAAATGAATCAGTCTTGAAAAACTGTCAGTGTAAACCACGCTTTTTGTGAACTATAGCATATGACCCACAGTTGATGCATGGTGTCTTTTAAAACTCTTGGATGATGTGACTTGCCAGCTATGACAGGTGTTAAATCTGTGTAGTCCATTGCTGACTGCACAAAGTAATACCAGTGCATTAATGCAGCATGAACATTGCTGAACATACCACTTCATGACTGCTTTGTTGACTCCTATATCATTGCTGATGTCAGATGGATCTTGGCTGAATGTAAAGAATACCGGAAAGATGTTTACCTCTGTTTCATTGATTATGCAAAAGCATTTGACTGTGTGGACCATAACAAGTTATGGCTAATATTACGAAGAATGGGAATTCCAGAGCACTTAACTGTACTCATGCAGAGCCTATACACGGATCAAGAGGCAGTCATTAGAACAGAAAATGGTGATACCGAGTGGCTCAAAATTGGAAAAGGTGTGTGGCGAGGTTGTATACTTTCACCCTACTTATTCAATGTGTATGCTGAACAAATAAGTCAAGAAGCAGGAATGTACGAAGAAGAACGGGGTATCAGAATTGGTGGAAGACTCATTAACAACCTGCAATAGGCAGATGATAGAACTTTGCTTGCTGGAAGTGAAGAAGACTTGAAGTACTTGCTGATGAAGATCAAAGATTGTAGTCAGCAATACGGACTACACCTGAATGTGAAGAAGACAAAGAGACTCACAAATGGACCAATAAACAATGTCACAATAAATAGAGAAGAAATTGAAGTCGTCGACAATTTCAATCTACTCTGATCAACAATCAATGCCAAGGGGAGTAGTAATCAAGAAATCAAACGATGTATTGCGCAGGGAAAATCATCAAAGACCTATCTAAAGGTTTTAGAAGTAAAGATGTTAGTTTAAAAAGAAAGGTGCGTCTAACTCATGCCATGGTCTTCTCAATTGCCAAATATGCCTGTGAAAGTTGGACATTAAAAAAGGAAGATAGAAGAAGAATTGATGCATTCGAATTATGGTGTTGGCAAAGATGATTGCCAGAAGAACAAACAGATCAGTTTTAGAAGAAATACAACCAGAATGTTCCCTAAAGGTGAAGGTAACTAGGCTTAGACTCTCATACTTTGGGCACATCATCAGGAAAGACCGATCGCTTGAAAAGGACATCATGTTTGGTAAAGTCGAGGGCCAACAGAAAAGAGGAAGACCTTCAGTGCAATGGATTGATACAATTACAGCAACAATGGATGCAAGCATTGGAACAGTCAGGCATATGGCGCAAGACTGAACAGCATTTCGTTCTGTTATACATGGGGTCGCCATGAGTCGTAAACGACTCAACAGCAACTAACAACAACAACAACAACAACATTTCCATGGCATTTTCATATGCTGTTTTGTCTTAGTTTCAGCCTTTTTAGTGCTAAACATTTATATTGTACTGTAACATGTACATCTTCAGCTTGTTGTGCATTATGAATATCTAATGTGGTTTGTTTCTTACATCATATTCTTCAGAAACATGTGCAGTGGTACCCCTGAATCCCTTTTCAATCACCTTTACTTTTTGCTTTACACTCAAATGTATTCATTTTCTTTTTCTCCACCACTCCAAAGCTGTGCATGTTAAATACAGTATTTACAAAATATGTATAAATAATGCAAACACCTCTACAGTAACTGCAAACATCAACACTCATGAAAGATGCCAAGTTTGCCAATAACAGTGTGAATCACAGTACAATATATAGGCAGAAATATAGCTAGCACGTTCACAGGAACAGGGCTGTCCAGTGAGGTGGGGTCAAAAAAGTCAAGATGTCAACACATGTAAAAAGGTGGTGAGGTTTTGATAGCATGGTTGTGGCCACCATGTTGACTTTTTTGACCTCCCAGATGCCCCTGCACAGCAATGACTATAGTGGATAAAGAGGATGGCCTCGAAGGACAGAGGGAAGATCCACTATCAAGGCAACAATCAGATAAGCGAAACTTGAGCCCAGGCCAAAAAAGTAGTTTCCGAAAACACCTCAGACAGCTTCCCGCCCCCAACAATTTCTCATGAAGATAAAAGAGGGAGGAAAGGTAGCACATTCACACTTGCAAGATTCTGTTACTATAGCTGTTCTACTAAAAGTAGCTTTGTGTCTCCTTCATAATATGATCTACCTGATACACCTGACAATGACTGTTGTCCAGATGACTTCACCAAACAAGAGAGTCTATCTGTTGTTTGGGAGAAAAGACAAAATTCAGATTTCATCTGTTTTATTTTAAGTCTGCTTAAAGTCTGCAGCATCACATTTTAAATGTGCCAAAACTCTCCTTTTTCATAGTTCTGTTTAATCTTTGGAGGGTAGAGAGTTCTACCTGAAAACTGACAACAGCAACAGCAGAGGAACTACCTCCCTGTCTATCCTGGACCACAAAACCTGTGCCTGATAGGTAAGGTATAAGAAGCTGCCTAACACTAATAGAATTTGTTTTCTATGTAACACTTCTGAAACAATTGTTCTTGAAATAATTTCTACTCAGCTTTGGTTCAGTTAGCAACAGTTGCTCAAGGTCTTAAGGAATTTTTTGTTGTTGTTGTTAACTGGAAATGTTAAACAGACAAATCATGTCCCTTTCCCCTTAGTAGACAACTGAGAAAGCCACAGTGACATAACTTAAACAGGTCTTTGCTACTTAGTTCAGGGAGAATGGCTACTAAATTCCTTGTTTGGCATTAGTAAAGTTTAGAAGCAGGAAAAGACCTAGTACAGACATAAACCTCAAGAGACGAATAGAAGCATTATAGAATGGCATTAGGCATTGCAATGATTTCATTTAGTAAATTAAGAGGATTTTATTAATCAGAGATATAAAAACTACAGGAGAGCTTTCTCTGTATACCCAGGCAAGTTGTTACCCAAACATATCCAACCCTGATCTTTGTTTGGCCTTTTTCAGGCTAACTTCTGCAGCAGTGAGTCATACTTATTTTCTTCTAGAGGACAAGAAGAAAGCAAGATAGTAATTAGGAAAATCACCCTTTGTTTCAGTGCCGCAGCAGAGTTAGAAGCCAATTAAAAAGGCACCATGGAGTTTTATGTAGGCAGAAAATGGGAGCTGACATTATTTAGCTGATTGAATGGTGTGTGGCCATTTGGGCAGAACAAATGTATCCCATCCCCAGATAGTGAGCTGGACTGTGATCCACAAAAGCTTGTATGATAATAAAAGGTGTCATAAGACTGATTCGTCTTTTTCTCACTGCAAAAAAACCTAAGATGGCTGTTTCTTTAGGCATAGTATACCTATGCCTTCTGTGCCAGAGATGAGCAACTCACAAGCCATGGGTTGTACAGAGGGTCTTGCCCAAGGGCATACAGATAGTATAGATAAGAGAAGGGGCTGCCTTGGGACCTGTAGAAGGGCATGCTGGCTGGCGAATTCTGGGAGTTGAAGTCCACACATCTGAAAGTTGCCAAGATTGAGAAACAGTGCTCTAGATAGACCTGCTGCCTTGGGGAATTGTGTGGGGAAGGCTGTCCCATTATCTGTACTGAAGAAAGACTCAACCATTTCTCTGATTTTGTGCCTCATGTCTTGGGCTGGTCTCTCTCTCTCTCTCTCATCTACCTTTCTATCAGAGGTTTTTCCTGGATTTAAGAGCATTTCACCAAAGCATTTGGATAGATACTTGAAAATAAAATACAGCAGACAAGGACTTGTGGGCTTTTATACCCAGTAACCAAACTGGGATCTATTAAAACACTCTGTGAAAAATCAGGGGAAATATTGACTCATGAGTGACCTTTGGTTTCTATGTACTAACGCACAGAGGATGCAAAAACAAAGATGAGCTTGAACTGTTATTACAGGAAAGCAAATATGTGTTAACATTTACAGAAAGTGGGGGTATAAATCAAATACATAATAATAAGCTGAAAGAAACAGACCTCTTCCCTCCTGAAACTCATCTGTTCTTTGTGATATGCTTCCTGGGATACATCTCAAGTACTGCGGTCCTTCAGTAATAGGGTTGCTTTCAGATGGATAGCTCCTAGTGAAACCAGTCAAAAGTAATTCTGCAACTATTCTATCTTTTCCACTGGATGAGTTATCTGCAGGTCAGAGAGAGATGAGAGATGTAAAAGGAAAATACAAGTAGTGTTACCCATAGAAAAATTTGTCATCTGGATCCCTATGTAATTCCGTGAATTTAGGCAGTGTGGCTACATGACAGAAGTCTCATATGGATACATCTCAGCTTTTATCTTACTGGGTAGAGTTTCATTATAAGATAACATGCTCATTGCTATTTTTTATAACTGCCATTAGTTTTAGTTAACATTTGTACTTCATCACCTTTACTGTAATACTTCTATATATATATGCAAATAGATAATTCCTATATCTGGAATAACAATAATTTTTAGAATCTAAGTAGAAAGTTTCACTGACAAAGCTATGTTCTCGGGGTATCAGAGGCCTGAGCTACATATTACTTTGAAAAGTAAGTCCATCAGACCTAATGCTGTTTGTGCCCAACATGGGAGTTATAGAAATAGTTCTTTGTTTTCCCTGCAGTGCCCGTTTTGATCAGGGGCCATACATCTGTAATGTATATTGTCCCACCTTCCCCAATATAAGATTAAAATATGCAAATAATAGCAATGGAAATTGCAGGCACAGGTTTCTGATCCAGACTGGCACAGGACAATGGGCCACCCCCACCAATTCCCTAGTCACATGCATACACACAGTTCTAAATCCAGATCAACTCCATTGCACTTTTAAGTAAGTAAAAAATAAAAAGGCATAAGTAGCTATATTTCTAATGTAACATTGAGTTGGATTCACTGTGTTGGCATAATAGGAAATTATTCTATTATTATTATTATTATTATTATTATTATTATTATTATTATTATTATTCACTTAGCAGAATATCCTTGTCCTCCTCCTTCCTATACCATGCTCCAACTTTAATTGCTTCATTTTTCCGATATTGCTTTCCTTTTTTTTTTTCTTAGGACCACCTTCCCCTAGACAAGCACACAGTCTGAGCAACCAGTGCTGGAATTTCTGCCTCATCACAACACAATAGAAGAAAACTTCTTTTTCCTGATTCATTCCTAACATGCTTAACAAGGCGATGCAGCAAGATTAATGTCTATTATATGGGCTGGAGAAGAGCAGTAGTAGAATAAAACTAGCCAGTGTTATTGTTATGGGAGCATGTCAGTGTGATGCAGAGAGCCAGTTTGGTCTAGTGGTTAATGTTCTGGGCTAGAAACCAGGAGTCTGTGAGTTCTAGTCCTGCCTTAGGCATGAAAGCCAGCTGGGTGACTTTGGGCCAGTCACTCTCTCTCAGCCCAACTCAGTGCAATGTAGACTAGCCTCCCTGTGGTGCACCCCAGGCAACGTGACTTGTCACAGCTAAATAGTCTACGCATCTGGTTGCTGGACCTCACAAGGATTTCCCAGCAAGAAAAAGCAGCATGAACAGCAAACTGCTATGTCATACAATTATTATTATTTTTTTAAGTGTGATGCAATGGTTAGGGTGTTGGACTAAGACTTGGAAGACCTTGGTTCAAACCTCTCCTTAACCATAAAAGTTGGCTGATTTTTTTTTTTTTTTTGGGATGGAGGACAATTATTATTTCTCACTCCGACCTGCCTCACATAATCAAGCTGCAGGAGGCAGTGCTGTATACCCTACTGTGAACAT
This sequence comes from Candoia aspera, assembly GCF_035149785.1. NCBI lineage: Eukaryota > Metazoa > Chordata > Lepidosauria > Squamata > Candoiidae > Candoia > Candoia aspera. Next base: position 182,894,902 of record NC_086155.1, read on the forward strand.
CTACAGTAGTGTGTCTCAACCTTGACAACTTTAAGATGTGTGGACTTCAACTCCCAGAATTCTCCAGCCAGCCAGGCTGACCAGGGAATTCTGGGAGCTGAAGTCCACACATCTTAAAGTTGCCAAGGTTGAGACACACTGCTCTAAAGGAAAAACAGGATAAAAACCTGAGCAAAACCACAATAATAAATAAATAATTCCCAATCAAATCAGGTGCCATTATTTGCAAAGGTCTTGTGCTTTATTTTTATTTCTATTTTTTTTTCCTTTTGGTATTTTCAGTTCTATCCTAACCTTCATTACACCCTTCTGCCAAAACCCCAATATGCATCTAACTGTGTTTGCAACAATTTAGACATTACAGGGCAACCAAGAGATACCTTGGAGTGAGGCAGTTGACCTTGGAGATCTTCAAAGTGCCGCTCTAGAGCTCTTGTTCCATCATGTCACATTTTGCCTCCTCAGAAAATAACTGTTTTCCTGTGGCAAATGATTTACAGTTGCACATTGTCCTTTCCCCTGTTTTTGTCCCTTTGTGTCTTTTCACAATAGGATGCTGTTGATGGGATGACATTATTGTTTCCTTCATCAAAGTGCTATGCTACAAATCACCACAGCAAATCCTATTAATTTTCCATAATTAACCTTCACAAAATCATTGAATTAACATAGCGAGTGAGTGAGTGAGAGAGGGAGACTTGGATGTTAAGCATGGATAAAGGAAACATTGAATAATAATAATAATATTTTTTATCATGGTCGCTGACCAGAATTGCAAACAAAAACACATTAAAAATAAAAATAAAGTAAAAACAAAACAAGATAAAATATTACAATTGGTGGTGGGCTCATCAGTGGATAATAAAAGCCTGCTTTATTTTACAGGCAGTATAACAAAATTTAGCTATGTTCAAGGACACTGAATCATACTGATCTGATAACAACAACTGTACGTAAAAAAGATCAGAATTTCCTGGTTGTATTACCAGGTAAGGAGTTATAAGGTAGGTCCTTGAGTCTGTATAGGGGGTACAGTATAGCAGGACATGAGCTGTAGTTTCAACAGCCCCTTGTCCACAAGGCCACAGTCTCAGCTCTTAGGGGAATTTTTTGTATTGGCCCTCCAAAGTTGCTGAAAGCATTGACGTATGCTAAAGTTAGTTCTCTTCGGAATTTGGAAACAGTTATGTGGTGTAAGTGTCTTGCTGATTTGTAAAAAGGGGCTTGACTGCTGAGAAAAATGTGCTTAAATAGAGCAGACTGGTCCAGTTGGGCTTCCAGGTCTTTGATACACTGTTTAAATGTGCCGAGTGCACCCTCATAACCCATCATAACCCATCATTAGGAACGCCTCCTTGGAAAAGCCAAGATGTTGAAGTTTTCATGAGATTGTCCTGAACCGTATTGATTTGTAATTGTCCTAGTAAGGAAAGAACTCAAACCTGTGGGAAGGAACAGTAACTTCAACCAATGGGCTATGATACAGGCCCATGAACCTGTTTAGACTTTAGACAGCCCTGCCTCCCTCCTTAATACTACACTTGGAACTCAAGGGGCTACCTGGAATATAGACTTAGGAATTTATACTGGACCCTTTCAAGAGAAGTAGAGGAAGTGTAAGGTCCTAGCTGGGCACCAAGAAGTAGTCATGCACAAGCCTTAGCTGAATGTAGCTTCAGTGCTGCTGGGATATGCTGTGCTCTTCTAGTGAGAAAAGATTGAATTGCGGCCACTGTTTTTTGAGTATTTTGTATGACATAATTTTGGTGTGCACTGCATTTGGTGGAGCTATGGAAAACCAAGCCCAAATATTTAAAGGATTTCACTTGTTCAGTACTGGGCATTTATCCTGCAGGCATGCAGTTTGGGTCTCATTTCAAAGATCAGGATCTTAGTTTTACTATAGTGGATTTCAGGTGCTTCATCAGAGCAGTAATTGGGCAGAGTATTGAGAGCTCGTTTAAGTCCATTTAATGTTTGTGATAGAAGTGCTTGTCATTTGCATACAACAAAGTTGCAATATGTCTGTTTGCTGGTTTTGGGGGGTGATGTTCTAATTGATTTATTTTGGCCACAAGTGGATTTATGTACAGATTAAACAGCAGGGGAGATAAAATACTGTGGAGTCCTTGGTGCTCCCTGAGCCTTGTTGTTTTCTTGCAGACATTTCATTGCCAGACTAGGCAACATCTTCAGTGTGAAGAGGGAGAGGGCCTTGCTCTCTGTTTATATACCATGGTTTGTCCAGCTTGTGTTGGTGGGGGTGTTGTTCTCTCCTTGGGAGTTCTTTGATTGGGCTGTTGTTTGCTGCTTGGTTGATTGCCTGAGTTAATAGTCCCTTGATTAGGGTATATTGCGCTGTTTGATTGTTCATCTGGTGTTAATCCTGGTGCTGATCTTTGCATACCTGAGTGTTGATTGCTGGTGAGAAGGTGTTATGGTCTTGTGGCTTTTCTATTGTCTCTTTTGAATGGTATGTAAATGTTGTTTACCTCTATGGGTCTGTTGATCACTGCTTTGTCTGAGTGCCAGGCTTACAAGAATTCCCTAGCATTTTTGGATTTGGCTTGGTTTAGGACACTCACAGTTTCCCAGTTGAAACTATGGTTAAGTCTGTCCATTTGTTGTGAGATTAAGGCATTTTCATTGTGTCTTCAGACTGCTAGTTGGTATTTGTGGATGCGCTCTGCTTGTCTTCTGCCTGTCTGTCCTACATAGTGGCTGCTACAGTCCTTACACTGTATGTTGTAGATAACTCCTGTTTTTTCTTCTTGGGCTACTGGGTCTTTTGGGTTGCTTAGGATGCTTCAAAGAGTTTTAGTTGGTTTATGTGCTACAATGATGCCGTGTGGTTGTAATAGTCTGTTGGTAGTTTCTGAGATGTTTCTGATGTATGGCAGTGTTATCCTTTTCATAGCTTCTGTTGGTTGGGTTGTAGTGGGTTGAGTGGTCAGGCCCTTTTTGATAAAGTTGAGGGGAGGTATCCATTGTGCTGGAAGATGCTGTATAGGTGATCTGTTTCCTTTTTCTGGTGTTCTGGGTTGCTGCAGCGCATTAGTGCTCATCTGAATAATGTTCTTATCCAGCTCCTCTAGTGGGAGGTTGGGTTGTTGCTTGGCAATGGAGAACTTGGTTAGTGTGGTAGATAAAATACTTCCCTGTCTCGCTCCTCTGTAAGTTGGAATCTCATTAGTGTGGTGGCCTTGCATACTGCATTGAACCTAGATTCCAGAATTCTTATAAAGATTATGCATAAGCAACACTAACCATCTATCAATGGTAGTATTCACAAGCTTAGTCCATAACCTTGCTCTGGGAACTAGGTTGAACGCAGACCTAAAATCAATAAATGCAGTATATAATATTGAGCCTGTTTTAGATGTACATTTTTTTGCCAGGTGTTGCAGAATAAGGGCATGTCCATAGATAGAATGCTCAGTCCTTGCTCATCTGCCCATGTATGCTCTAGGTTGATCCAGTCAACTAATTTGTTGTATAAGTGTCTGGCATAGAGATTATACTTAAAAGGCTAATAGGCCTATAATTAGCAGGCAGGTCTCAGGTGCCCTTTTTATAAATGGGCACTATGAGGGCTGGACCCCAGTCCTCTGGGATTTGCACAGTGCAATCGATATAAGTAAACAGGGAAGCAAGAACTAGGGTCCACCATTCCAAATTGTTTTGTAATATTTCGGGAATTATAAAGTAATTGCCTGGAGCTTTACCAGGCCTTAGCTGATTTATAAGAATCTTTATTTCAGCACTTGAAACTGGGGCCCAGTTAGGCAGCAGGTTAGCATTGAGATTTAAGTCGAATTTAGGATCTCTTCTTGTGAATAGAATATCGAATAACAAGGCACTTGCCCCATTATAGTAAACAAAATATTGGAAACAAACCTTTATTCTTAAAAACAAATGGGTGCTGGGTAGATCTTGAGATTCTTTTCAATGCTTCCTTTAAAAAAAAAAAAGACTCTATAATGACTGAATAACTGGTTATGGGAAACAGATTCTATGCACATGCAGGAGCCTGTCATGGATAACACTGTACTTGCTAAGGAGTTTTTCCCTATATGACGTAATGTAAAATGCCAGCGACATGGGTAGGTTTCTATAAATCTTATTTTTTTATGCCCATGGGTTCATTAGAAACTATTCTTAAACATCATTTCTAATTAAGTGCTTATTAAATTATAAATTGGCATTCTCATATGATGTACAGTTAACCTACAGGGAGGGAAAGACTCACTTTCCCCAAAATGTAAGATATAGGAACCAGCACCTGTTGCAGATACAAATGGATCATTACAAAGGTCTATATTTCTGCCAGGGAACTACTGCCATGTTCGCCGTTTCAATGTCTTTGATGCATCGTAACGTTTCGCATGTCATTAATTGGATGCGTGTTTCATCTTTCTGGGGAGGATGGGAACGGTTATCTTTTGGCTTTGCTTTGGAATGTATTTGTATTATCTATTGCGCTCAAGGTTACTTTCCCAGGCTAGCAACGCTGACGATTGCTAGCACCTGTGCCGGGCGGGGCTGTTACGAGGGAGGCGGGATACGTTTGCACCAAGGGTTTAAGTTTGTATTTGGCGCGCTTTTGCTCATTCTCAGCTTTCTCTGTATTTGTCTTTAGTACTCTAATAAATCAGATTTCATTTAGCAGCCTCTTGTGAGTCTGAGTATTTGGGGCTAGGGCAATCATTACAACTACCACCAAGATTCTCCTCTCCACGGGTTCTTTTTTTAATTCATAATTTATTTATTTTTTTAAAGTCTGTGCTTCCAGGGTTTCCACAGTGGCAGTAAAAAAAATTCAAGATGGCATCTGTGACAGGGCAATCAAATCCCTGTCCCTTTTTATGTGTGCTAGGTGTGCAATACAGGTAAAACTGGGGGAGGGCTTCAATCACAGGGTTTTAGCCTCCATCTTGATTTGTTTAATCCCCTCCCCCACAGATACCTCGGCTGTGCCTCACAATACCACAGAAATCCCAAAGCTGTGTACCACAATGATAAAAACAGCTTTACAAAACAATCAATTAAAAGGGGAAATATGGGTGCAGTTTAATAAGAGAGGCCCAGCTTTTCTTTTTTTTTAAGTTGGCTGAAGTATAACAGCAGTGGAGGTAAGGATACTACAGAAGGGAAGTGATGCCACAGAAGAGAGACCACATCACAGGATATATGCTTGGCAAGCTTCAGAACACACGACCTTCAGCAGGACCTCCTCTGAAAAATCATAGGTGACAGTCTCATAATTAGTATCTCTACACTTTCTCTACTCCTGAAAGGACAAATAAGTGGATAATCATCTTTAAAAGATGACAGATCCTTGCCTTGCTCATCCATCAATTATCTCTCAAGCAAACCACAAGGCTGAGTAAAAACAGTGCCAACATTTAATAGCCAGCCATGATAACAAAGTCCTTATGAGGGGGAGCCAAACTGACCAATTTTGATATAGTTTAGGGATGAAATGATTGATAGATAGATAGATAGATAGATAGATAGATAGATAGATAGATAGATCTTAAGATAAATTAAGTTGTGTTGAAACCATTGCAAAAAATTGTCTAGATTTTTATTTGTAAAATTATTGTCCTCTGACTGCCAAAGGAAATATATTCGTCTCAATTTCACTGATTTTAATTGTGTGGAAGCACTGTGTGTTTACATGAGCTGCTTTTATGGTTGTAAATCAACCTCCAAATAATTTTTGAATAAATAAACTAAAGTCAAGTTGTCCTAGTTTCCCTATCTTTTTGTTAAAAAGAGTAAAAAGAAAAATCCTTTAGTTGTGACAGGAGTATAACTAAGAAAAGCCTAAGGGGAGGAAGAAATCTTTTATAATGTCCTCTCTTGAGATTTATTGAAATCATGTGGGATTCAGACAGGCTAGAGAGAGGACTGAACTGGGAAAAATAGACATTTACCTATGTCTATGCACACAAACACAAAGAAAGCTTGTCAATATTCTATCCAGATAAGTGCACTACATAATGGTACATCCATAAGATTTTCTCTATAATTCTTTTCCTTTGAAAAAATTTCTAAAGCAATTCCTTTATTTTGACTTTTTACTCCTTGATTGTTGGCTAGTAATGTTTAGGACCTGTTGCAGGACCTCCTCCCAACCTCTTAGCCAATCAGAACAGTAGTAGAATTTTTCTAATTAGATATTTTTTCTCCCAATAGGATTCTATTCTCTGGCCTCAGGTACTGGGCCTTCCATGAACTTTTGTACCCTTGATATCAACTTTGAAATTCCAGATAACTCAGGGTCAAAATAAAAGCAACAAGATGAAAATGCTGATTCATATATGAAATTTGTTTTGTAACTGTTTTAACCTACCCTGTGGCAGGGTCCACCAGGCAAGGTTAATTGAGGGACTGCCTCTCCTGAGGGTATCTGCCTGTTCCACCAGATCAAATAGGGTGGGCACACTCCAAGTCTCTTCACTCAAATATGCCCCCTAGCGGGACCTCAGCAGCAGACCTTTTCAGTGGTGGCCCTGCCCTTTGGCACATCCTTCCCTTTAATATCTGGCAGGCCCCTACCCTCCTGGTCTTCTGAAAAGCCTTGAAGAATGGGCTTTTCCTGCACATGTTGGGGTCATGTGAACCCAGTGTTCAATAAAGTTATTTGTGGATGTGTGGGGATGTTTTGTGTTTGGGGACTCCAGGAGTTTCTGTGTTCCTGTATTGTTCTTCCTGTTTTTACCATTGTTTGTAAGCCTCCCAGGGTTATGATGCATAAGATGAGTGGCACTATAAATCGTTTAAATAAATCAACCCATAATATGGTATGTTTATTCTGACTTAATACATGGTATGATTACAACAACTATAATCCATAAAATCATGGTTTGTGAGTTAGCATTATATGCAACCTAGCCTTTATGTCTGAGTCAATAAAACATGGTTGAAAAAGCAATGGATGAAGCCAATGTGAGGATAATATACCATCGTCCGAGCTCCTTGGAGCAACAATGGGGTAAATAGTAGGGCTAATTGAAGCAAATATTTGTAGCTCAGGGTTGAACTGTGGAGTTATTGGTGCTCTCTGAGCCTTGTTGTTTTCTTGCAAGGCTCAGAGAGCACCAAGGACTCCACAAAATAGTAGGGCTGTCAAAGGAGTTCTTTGTTTCAGTGAAGCTTCAGTCAAATCACCCCATTGATCCAAATTTGCTGATCAACCTGGGGATCTGCTTCAAAGCAGCAGATTGAATCAAGGGCAGTTAGTAGGCTTCTTACAGACAATGAATATGCAATCTTGCAACTTCATTTTTATATATGGGGAATGCTAAATGGGGGTCAAGTGATATGATGGTCTTTCTGTTACTTTTATCATCTCATTAAATTTTCTGCCTTTTAGAACTCCTTTAAGGTGGCAAGACTACCATTACTTTGAGCTTCATGCACATTCTCAGCTCTCAGCTTTTTCAAAGTGGCCGCCAGAAATTTTAACTTTGCTTTTTCATTCTAACGGAGCATTCTGCATCTTTGCTAACAGCAGCATCTGCAGCGAGCCAGAGTGAATGCCAACTTAACAATGCTCATTGTGATGTCATAATGCAAATGTCACCATTACCCACTTGTGTTCTGATGTCTGATACAAGTATGTACATCATGGCATTTGCATAATTACATCATGCAACTATCTTTATTCACTCCCCTTATGGTTGCCTATGTGTGCTTGCCCTGCAAACACAATTGAGAGTGCAATGAAACTGTCAGGACCCTTAGTATAGGTTCAGCACTGACTGATGCAACACAGACTCTTGGGTCAAACCTTACTTTTACATTTTGTGTGCCTGAGGCAAGTTGAAGTTACTCAGCAATAAGTCAATGAGTGCTAGGCTAACATTGGTGCTGTCAAAACACTTTGGAAGGATAAGAGATGGCTAGGCTGTGAATATCACTTGTTCTTGCCAGCCACTTTTTCTGTGGCCTGCCTATCTCCATGGCACTTTATCTTACGGAGCCAACCTGTGTCTGCTGCTTCTCCTTAATAACTAACAGAGAATATTATGTCACAGCCATGATACAACCAAATCCTGCCACTGATCAGGGGGTCCTTCTTGGGGGGGGGGGGAGACAAGCTTGCCAACTAGCTATGCCAACCTACCTCTCATCTAACAACATCTAGAGATCAGAGGGAGCAAAACTACGTTTGTCAATAAGGACAATAGATATTTTTCTGAACTCTGCCCAGAAGTGATCAAGCTTTGCCAATGTGTCCAACCCAGGCTGGCACCCCCCCAAAAGCAAGTAATGAGGAATCCTTCCAAAGAATGACCAAGCTTGCCAAGCAATTATGCCAACTTTTATGACACCCTCCCCCCCAAAAAAATTCCAGAGACCAGAGGTAGCAAAGCACAACATCCCACAAGGGCAAGTAAACACTTATTTCTCAGTGTCATGCCAAACACAGTATTCCAGAAAAGCAAGTGGAAATGAGTTTTTTAAACCAGTTTTGAGAGGTTTGATTGATAAGTTGGGATTTGATGCTTGTGGCAGGGGTTCAGCATGATTTAGATTCTTTGCTGAACAATGTGGAAGCTGCTGTGCTGTCCTTTCCTTATCCCTGCTATCTCTACCTTAAAAGGAGTGCAAGGGGAATATTTCAAACATTTATTGTGGTATTCAGCTGAAACTTGGTAAGTTTAATGTTCTCTAAAGAATCTGCTATCTCTGTATGTTACATCTCATTTTACAGGGAGAAGAAAGCACAGGAACAAACGGAAACAGAAATGTTTTCAGTCATTCAGGCCTATGGACAAACTTCTTTCTAACTGTGTCTCAAAGCAGCTTGAGTTGAATTGGTTAGATCCCAGATCTTGAATCATAAATCAGATCAAATCATGCCCACTTTGAATCTCAAAATCCCAAATCAAACAGGGCTAATTGGCACAATCCTAGTAAATGTGTATCATATATATTTTTAAAAATGGAACAAAAAATGTTGAGATATGTTCAGTTGCCATTTTATCATAAATAATAGTTTAAATTATTTACAATCTAGCACAATGTTTCTCAACCTTGACAACTCGAAGATGTGTGGACTTCAACTCCCAGAATTCCCCAGCCAGCATGGGAGAGTTGCCAAGGTTGAAAAATGCTGATCTAGCAAAATAAAATTGAATAAGATAAAGAATATATAACAGTATAATGTAAGGAACGTATTAGAGTGCAGGAAACGTGCAACCTATGAAGCAAGTAACAGTATTCTAGTAAAAGCCTTTTCAGCGTAGGGCAGCTGCCTCTACTGGATCTAAATTCTCTCAGCTGCAATTGGAAAGCAAGAGTGCCAAGTTCATATTACTATTTTCACATCACACACAAACCCACCAGCGCAATGGGCAACTTGCCATAAATATTAGCAGGCACAAGAGTAAAATTCCAGTAAATGAAGATTAAAGGAAGCCATTTTAAAATTGGCTGAGTTGAACAAAGTAAGGAATTTGTGGCTCTCTTAACACTGTAAATTAACATGCATATCAGAGTCACTGATATTTAATTAACCACTTCCTCCTTTTGCCTGCAAGAAGGGGGTAAGGCTCTGAGGGCTCAAAATGGAATAAGCAAGAATATCAGCAAGGACAAAATACTATTCTTTTAGCTACCTCACACTGAAACTGAAAGCATGTTCTATTTGTGATTTGGGTGGCTCCACCAAATGACTTTCAAGAAATAGCTAGTAATAAAAAGGTCTTTGTGGTGGCACTGACCTGATGATAGAATGTCCTCAACCCCTGTAGAGCAATTAGGCTAGACGGGGGGAGCTTCCAGGGTCATAGTTGGGAGCTTTCTCCTCACTATAGTTGCTGTTGAAATGCTGATGTTCAAGGCAATCACAGCACACAGGAAGGGGCAAGTTAGTTATGGAGAAATTTCAAGGTTGGGGGGTGAGTAATCGATATACTACTAAAACTCTTGTGTCTGTCTGTAACCTTTAACTGGGCAAAACACTGCATCGTAGGGCAACAATTTGTGAACCAAGGTACCTTAAATGGGCTAACTTACAGAATGCATCCAAAATCCAGGACCCATGACTCCTGTGGAATAGAAATTTGGCAAATTTTATAAAAAAAAAAATTATGACATAAAATTATTATAAATCATTTTATGACAAAATACAAAGACTCATAAACCATTTCCTGTGGTCAACTGCTGATGCTTGACTGTGCTATACAGTTCAATACGGGCTACATATTGAATATGGGCTATTTTCAAGGCAGATACATCTCCGAATATGTCCCTGAATTTTTAAGACCATTTCCAGCGAAGCCATTAGAAGCTCTGCCATTGTTGAAGGCACTGAGAAATCTGGTAAGAAATATCTCTGAAACGATGACCCAACAGGTCACAGGTTGTCTAGTATTTCCTTCATTGTTTGATACATAAACTGTCCTAACAACCAGGAAACACACTGAGACAATGAACTGGTCTCTAATATTTATTATTAGTACTTAACAGGAATCCTAACAAACTGAAGAAGCGTGGGAAAAACCCAGACATATAACCCCCAAGGGTTAAGGCGGTCCCGATCTGTGTCTCTTTGAATGGCTGAACAATTCCTCAGTGCTACGCATGCGCTTGACAGTCTGGATGGGAGCCCCCTGCTCACCATTCTTACTCATGACATCAACAGAGGGCAAGCCATAACAAGGCAATGGGGATTTACTTGGTCTTCTGAAAAAGGCCCTCACCCCAACCCCAAAGTAACTTTCAGCAACTTGCTTGTTCTCTTCCCCTTCTCCTGAAGCAAAAGATAGAGAATAGGACTGTGCTCAACATGCTGTTTCATCATCATCATCATCATCATCATCATCATCATCATCATCATGCTGTTCCCTCTGTTATTATTAACATTAACATTTAGGCAGGTGCTGAACTCCTTTTATATCATCTTGATATTTGAGAGTCCATGATAGTGTGTGTTGAGGAGTGCAAAGATAGCCTTAACAAAAGAATGCAAGAGTTTTTAGGAGAACTGTTAAGAGAAAGTAAATGGCAACCTGGTCCTAGGAAAGAAGGGAGCATGAGAAAGCGACTCAGAAATAATACCACTAAATAGAGTTGTTTTATTGTGGCAAGTTCTTAGCGGCATGGGGATACCAAGTCATCTTGTCTGCCTCCTGAAGAATCTGTATAACGACCAAGTAGCAACAGTAAGAACAGACCACGGAACAACAGACTGGTTTAAGATGGGGAAAGGAGTACGGCAGGGCTGTATACTCTCACCCTACCTATTCAACTTGTACGCAGAACACATCATGCGACATGCTGGGCTTGAGGAATCCAAGGCTGGAGTTAAAATCGCTGGAAGAAACATTAACAATCTCAGATATGCAGATGATACCACTTTGATGGCTGAAAGCGAAGAGGAACTGAGGAGCCTTATGATGAAGGTGAAAGAAGAAAGTGCAAAAGCTGGCTTGCAGCTAAACCTCAAAAAAACCAAGATTATGGCAACCAGCTTGATTGATAACTGGCAGATAGAGGGAGAAAATGTAGAAGCAGTGGAAGACTTTGTATTTCTAGGTGCGAAGATTACTGCGGATGCTGACTGCAGTCAGGAAATCAGAAGACGCTTAATCTTTGGGAGAAGAGCAATGACAAATCTCGATAAAATAGTTAAGAGCAGAGACATCACACTGGCAACAAAGGCCCGCATAGTTAAAGCAATGGTGTTCCCCGTAGTAACATATGGCTGCGAGAGCTGGACCATAAGGAAGGCTGAGAGAAGGAAGATAGATCCTTTGGAACTGTGGTGTTGGAGGAAAACTCTGAGAGTGCCTTGGACTGCAAGAAGATCAAACCAGTCCATCCTCCAGGAAATAAAGCCAGACTGCTCACTTGAGGGAATGATATTCAAGGCAAAACTGAAATACTTTGGCCACATAATGAGAAGACAGGACACCCTGGAGAAGATGCTGATGCTAGGGAGAGTGGAGGGCAAAAGGAAGACCAAGGGCAAGGGCAAGGTGGATGGATGATATTCTAGAGGTGACGGACTCGTCCCTGGGGGAGCTGGGGGTGTAGACGACCGACAGGAAGCTCTGGTGTGGGCTGGTCCATGAAGTCACGAAGAGTCGGAAGCAACTAAATGAATAAACAACAAGAAAAGTTGTTTTGTATAAGAGGGGCAGAAGGAAACTTTGGAAGGCTTTCAAGATTCTGTTATTATATCCTATAACACTACAGTAGTATTCCTGTAATTCTTGCATATCAGTTTCCTAGCCTGGCCTACCTCACAAGGCTGACAGTGGGGTTTTGTGGGTATTGTTATTTTATATGCTTTATGACTGAGTTTTGTATGTTTTTTACATTACCATATTTTTATTACATTTAATCCATATTTTTAATTTTATATATCTCCTGGGAATGCATTGCATGGCAGGAATTATATAAATATTTCAAATATAAACATTACAATAGGCATGAAATGGCATTCTACTCATGCTTTACTCAAGCACTTGCAGATTCAGGACCATAGCTTCCAAAGGACACAATTTTTTCTCACATGCTTCTATAAGTATTTGCACAAACATCACCATTTTAATTAATCAAAGGAAAGTAGTGAGAAAAGGATGCCAGCTTTATACCAGTGAAACAGTATCTCACCTTGCAGGCAACAGACATCCAAAACTTAGATTGGGCAACAGTTGTGGGGCTGTCACTCCTTAGTTGTCTTCCTTCATAATCTATTTTACTGGCAACACTTTCATAGACACCCTCTGTCCACAGGGAAGTCAAGTTGTTGGCCACAACCATACAGTATGATCAAAGCCCCAGCCTTTTTTAACCTCACAATGCACATTAAAAGGGGCTGGAGCTTTGATCACATGGCTGTGGCTGACATCTTGACATTTTTTATTGAGGGAATCCCAATTTGTCTATTCTTGTGTTACAGATGAGAGAAAATAGTTTGGAACTTTATTATTTGAGAAAAATAAGTCATGGTACGATACTGCATGCATATGAATCCTGATCAAACTGGATCAAATGTTCTTATTCTCTGGCAAACTCCCTTATATGTTATGCTGTGTCATCACACAGCAATCTTTCCTGCAGCTGTATTTTTAATTTTATATTAGGGTGTTGTTAGATATTGGGGGGGGGGGTAAAGAAAACCTCAAATTGCACTTGTTAGGGGATTTGCCCTTGTCTGTAAGCATTCCCATTCCAGCCAGGTTACTATCAACTCTAAAAACTTCCTTGATAGTATCTGACAAGGGTGGTTACCTCTTGTTTTCATTTTAGTGAGGTGTTGGTAATGGACTTTCAGTCTTTGCTTCCAAGGTTTCCCTAAAGTTGTCATGACAATGGGAAACAAGCTGTTGTGCAACTGTTGCACAGGCAGATACATGGAGATTGATATAGTTTTGTAGTATTTAGTTATTAGTTTATTTATTACTGGTAGTCCTCATTTAACAACCATTCATTTAGTGAAAGTTAGCTTACAACAGTGCTGGGACAACCAACTTACGGCTGGTCCTCACACTTACGACCATTGTAGTGTTCCCTATGGTCACGTAATTGTGATTTGGGCGCTTGGCAACCAGTTCACATTTATGACCATTGCATGATCCTGTGGTCATGGGATTGCCATTTTTGACCTTCCCGGCCAACTTCTGGCAAGCAAAATCAATGGGGAACTACATGATTCACTTAATGACCATGTGGTTCACTTAATGACCACAGTGATTTGCTTAACAGCCACCACAAAAAGGGTTGTAAAAGGTCATAAAATTGGGTTGGATTCACTTAATGACTGCTTTGCTTAGCAACCAAAATTCCAGACCCAATTTTGTTTGTAAAGCAAGGACTACCTGTAGTCAATTGACACAACATGGCATTCACTGGTACTACTAGAAAATGAGGGCAACAAGAAAGTGTACTGTCAAATTTTCCTCTTTGCAAAAATAAAAAATAAAATAAAAACTGCCAGCAAATTTAGGTAATTTCATTTCAAGAATGACAGCTTTCCTTTCACACCATCTTATTGTAAAATATAACAACAAAAACAAAAACAACACCATAGTGGTGGGAAAACTTGCTCTGGGAATCTGTATAAAAACTCTTTTTTAATATGTATCAGAGTAGAATTATGAGGCACAAATATACTGTTTCACGTATATATATTTACTGTGCTTCCGAATGCTATTATTCTTGTAAAATGTCTATGTATTCTCCAATATTTATTATGAAAAGCATATTATTTTGCCATCCATTATTTAGAATACTTAATTGTTTGCCACTTAATTGTAAGAATAGACATCATTTTCAGAACAAGAAAAGCACAACTATAAGAGAACACTTGTGTATATTAAACTTCTCTCATCAATATTTTAGAAAAATCCTATCAAAGTACCCAATACCCAGCTTCAGATGGCCTCTCTCCAGGTTCTTTATATTCAGTATAAACCAAAGTAAGACTCAGATATTGGCTGAGCCACTAAGCTTGATAACAAAGCAGAGCTATGCTCTTCCTTGTACTGTCTGTACTTTCTCCATTATTCCCAGTGGGAGACAAAGGAGTACGCCAGTTCTTAGATTAGTTTAAGCCCTATTTAGGCATTACTGAAATGAGCTGAACATGCCAAAACTAGCTCTGCTTTCCAATGTTGTACATATGGGCAAGCTTTCTGGAGACTTGCATGCACTTACCATGAATGCCAGGGGAGGGAACGTTGGCATGTATGATTGTACACGTTGAGAATATCTTTATATGCAAAGGCTCCCCTCCCTTTCAGACGTTTGTACTGAGGATGCAGATGCTTCAACCAGTATTTATATCACATGCACAACAGTGGCAGTGGAGCTGTGCATGCCCAGCTTAAGGGTGGACTTTACCCATTTCCATAAATCTGAATGGAAGTATTCCATTTTTGTGGGGGAAAAGAAAGATCTGAGCATTGGCAGTTTCCAAATCCAAAAGAAGAGAATATTCCCATTCATGTTGTTATCCTAACAAGGACAGCAGAAATGTACACACCCCCTCCCTCTGGAAAGGGGTAAGAGGACAGCTGCTCCCATATTGTCATAATCAGACTCTTAAGAATATATAAATATTAGTTGTATAACAATATCACCTTGGCCATTTTTTGATTAAAAATACAATCCAGTAATTAATACACTGATTTTAGCTCAATAGACTAAATTGGTCTTATTATTATTTGCCTTCTTCCTTCCATAAACCCATAAAATGAATTCTGTGTTAATTTATTTCTTGCATTTATAACCTATCTTTCTTCAAGGAGCGTAAGGTGACACACCTGGAGAATATACCTCATTGTATCCTCTTAACAATATCCCATCTCTATCATCAAAGTTAGAACCTTATCAAATAAATTTTAATTGATTCCATGCAAGTTTGGTCAATCAATCTATTCATTAAGTGTGCATAAACTTATATGCAAATAAAACTGGGGCTACAATGAAAGAATAAACAAAGTACCATAGCTTAATTTGTTTCATGTAAGCAAGGAAGAAGCGAAGACCCAGGGATCTGATCAACAGAAATCTCGAACTGATACATTATTAGTGGGGGAGAGAGAAATCCCCCAGAAAAACATTTTGGGCTCTGTAGACCAACTATAGAATAACCTGATCAAAACTTATTCCCTTGTCCAGCAAAATTTGAAAGCACACAAGTTGAACAGAAGACCTAGGATGGGCCATTAGTTGGGGCATGGAACCGAATCATCCTGGGAGCTAAAATTGAGGCTACCCAGGAATGGCCCATCCCTACCCAGACACAAATATGTGCAATCATTCTTGGGACTAATTGGTTACTACCAGAAGTTTGCATCCAAGTATAGTCAGATTGCAACATCCTTGTCAAATCTAATCTGGAAGGAAAAAAAACATTCCCATTAACCACTCACATAAGAAATAGTCAGAGAAAGAGTCTCATTGGTCTATGTCAGAAAAAGCAAATAATGTCATTGCATATACCCTTGAGAAGCTACATCACTACTTCTGAGTTCAAATCAGTGGCCCAGAAGTAGTGAGTGCATATTCTCAAGGATATATACAGTTGGAGGCAGAATTCAGGCAAAAGTTGCTGGACCAAAGAGAGAAGTTTGGAGAAAAAGTTGCAGAAAAAGAGAGGGTTTAAAGATAGCTTCCCTCCATCTCTGATTAAAGTTGAGGAATTTCCAAGAAGCTGGACCATTTCAGGTAATTGAATCAGGAGAAACATCTGTTTTAAGAGAATTCTTTCTCTGTAGGAATAGGATAAAAACATTCAGCTAGGAATTGCACTAAGTTTCATTTAGCTTCTTTCTGTTGTGCTACATCAGGTCTACTTATTTTTTACTTTTCAGTATAAGCTGGTGAACAATGTGTCCCCCCTTTACCCAATCTTCAGGCTGAACATTTATCCATTCTTCAGGTTGGTCATGAAGATAGTACTTTTATTAATTTTCCTGTAGTTTGTAATATTAAATTGCAACATCTCCCATTTCTCAGGGAGAGTATGCCGGTTTCACAGTATGGCCTCCCTGGAGTAGTGTATTCTCTTTCAGAATTTCCCTTTTAAATTGCCAGATTTATCCTAGTTACTGAATGTCTCTATGAGTTATCTTTATCAGCACTATTTGCAGTTTAATATTTAAATTGAAAGGAGAGATTACATGTTATTTTTTCTTCTCTTTAAATAAAGTCTGATTTAGATTAGCTCTGGCAAGTTGGACCATCACCTAAGACTGAATCATCTAATCACACACCTCTGCACTACATGGCTACGAGGGTACACAATTGAAATTATTTCCCTTTTTTTGCATAGTTACTTTTTAATTGCTAGGCAGGCACCATAGCTTGTATAAGCCTTCTCTCTCTCAGGTGGAGGATGCCAGGGAAAGAGGAGGTGGTGGCATCAGGAAGTATGCAGCCACAATCCCAAAGCAATAGGTAGAGTCAGGATGTAAAGACCCAGAGGGCTTCTGGGAGGTCTGAGACCTCTGGCCTCCCATCCTACAGGCTCAGGCAACTCACTACAGTGGCAGAGTCAAAATCCAGTCCAAACTCCAGGTTAATAAGGTTCAGTATTATCAGCAAAGAATTGTCAGATCCAATCAAAGGTCTAGGTTTTCAGAAAGTCTGTACATGACTTGGCATGAGGGAATAAGGTCAGTATGTCATGGAAGTTGTTTCAGGATTTGATTGCTTTCAGGAAAAGCAAACTGCCTCCACTTGAATGCAGAACTGTAGGAACTGGGCTTCTAGGGACCTACCAGATATGATTCCCAGGTCAACCCTATCCCTAAAGAGTTCTTACAAGTACAGAATTTTATCACTGTCTCCTTTGTTCTCAGTGTGATGATCTCGATATACAGTATTCATGGACATGAAGTTTGTGTCTCTGTTGACTACAGGGTTGGATATAAAGGGACCGCAGAGGATTGTTTTGCCAAAATCTTAGTATTAAGTTCTGACCCCTCATCAGACTCTTTATCCAGCTGCTGTTCTTGCTCACTCCCTTGGAACAGGACTTCTCCAAGAAGGCCTTGAACTCTGCAGAACCTCAATACCCTTTTTGGGTCATGGGAACTGCCGCTAGAGGTTCATTGCTCAAGTTCCCCAAACATCTGTTTATATGATATATAAACATTTATCACCTTGCTCTACATTTTGATGAAATCTGTTCATGGGGAGTTGTCAAATACGGTAAGTAAGGAAGTGCATAATTGTCTTTCTACCTTGGTTGAGGTTGCACATATTGTTCTTAGTAAGTGACTAGGGAACTTTTAAGTTGCCATAAGGGTAAATTTGGTTAGGATATATTTTGTAGAATTTGTTCATACACTTTTGTCATATTGTGCTTCTTAGCACTACATTTTGTACAGTTAATAAAGCTTTTACTTACTTCTGAATGCCCTTCAGAAATATTCAGAATCTTCAGAAAGTACTATAATATGGCAGTCGGGATATGGCTGGGATCTGCTGCTTAATAATCATATGGTATTTGAGCAAATCTATTTCCAGATGCAATTCAAGGGATTGTTATTGATTTATATGTATTTCTATGTATGTTTACAATATTCATGTTTATTGTATTTTATTGCATTGTTATGTTTGTCTTAATTATATTGTATACTGCATTGGTGGTTGCAGTAACCAAAAAAACCCCATACATTTCTGAATACACAAATAAAAATATTTTATAGTTTATTTATTTATTGTTGAATGCATCTAAATGTTTTTATGTTGGAAGAGAAAATGTGAAGGAATATGCAGAATGTTAGATGAAAAATCATATGCTATAACAGGTGCATCTATTTTCCCTCTCCATCCACATTTGTTTTCATAGCATGTATCAACTTTCTCGATTTCATTGTTTTCAGAATCTAAGACTCACATGGCAAGAATAATGTGAAGGGTTTGATCTATATGCTAATTTGTTTTATACATCCTGGAACTTTCGTGCTGAATATCACTTGGATTTCATTTTGCAGAGTTAAATTTTCTTTTTTGTAATGACCTTTGGTTCAACAAATAAAATATTGACTGGCAACAGAGCAGGTCTGCTGTTTTGGGAATCTCAAGCTGCTGACAGTGTAGTCACAGAATGTCCTTTAAAAGTTACTGCCTCAGACACTTTCATATAATTTCCAGTATTAAGGATTCATTAAAAGATGCATTCTCATGAAATAATAATACAGTTCAGAATCTAGTGGAACTATACAAATCCTTCAAAAGAGTGTTTTATAATGTGTGGAAATGTGTACAAAGCATCTCTTTTTGACTCATTAAGGGAGCAGCATCTTTTAATGATCTGAAAAGTCAGTCAGTCAATCAGGATTTCATATGCCCTCCCACACATTTCATAACACCTCTTTCAAGAGATTTGCACAGTCCTGGTATCCAGCTGTTTCCCTGTGTCATCTCAGATGTGGTCTGCAGATGTATCAGAATACAATTCCAATAATTTCAAGGTCACATGTCAGTTGGCACCAGGTTAAGATAATGAAAAGAGCTCTGATTAACCGAGTTAACCCAGTGTTTCTCAACCGTGGCAACTTTAAGATGGCTGGCTGGGGAATTCCGGAGTTGAAGTCCACACATCTTAAAGTTGCCAAGGTTGAGAAACACTGGGTTAAACACATAGGCATCTGCTGGAGTGGGGGTCAGGGGAAAGGGGGAAAGTGATGAAATGTGTGTTGTGATGTCACAAACAACACAAATCCGATGATTTATGTTTTGGTCTCTGCCATGAGGACCCAAGTGCAAAAACATTTTGTCATTTTTTTCATCATTGTGTGGATGCCTGTGGCCAAACTTTCATTTAGGCCAACTTCTAGTGTCGTAGATCTGGAAAGTTCACAAGCTCAAACAGGAGAGGGGTAGTGCTGTCCCACTGAAGCTCTCCAGTGACTGGAATTAAGGCATACTTTCTGTGATTAGGAGATAGTGTATTCTACAGTCATCACAACCAGTCTCTGTGGGTCACTTTGATATGAATCATGCCACAAAGGTAAGACCAGTGATATACAGCAGAAAGAAATACATTTTGTTGATGAAAAGTCTGGTACTTGAGTGATGAATGCTTGGAAAAATAAACACATCTAAAGCAGACAGGAGATCTTGCAATATTAACCAATTATGGAGAAGACTGAATAGTAGTGTCTTGCATACCTGTGAGAAAACTATGTGTGACTGGTAACATGATCCAGCTCTTAATAAGATAGATAGCAAGCAATTATCTGACACAAAATGAAAATAAACAATGAGGTGAACAGTCTGGGGGGGTGGGTCTATGGAGAAAGCTACAGTCACTCTGATGGTGTGTAGACATTTCTCTTTAGCTTGAAATAAGTTATCTGAATCTTGAAACCTGGAGGATCCTGGTTCATGGTATTTCTATCCTTGCATGATTTGTTTGCAATTCTATTTTCTATTCAGCTGGTGGATGCAAGATAAATGTGAGGAGCAGAGCACTGATTGCCAACAAGAAGGAATTTGAGCCTAGCACCAGACACTATGCTAGAAATCCCCTAAGCTATGTGTCTAGGACAGGGGTGTGGAACTTGTGGGCCTCCAGGTGCTGTTGAACTACATGTCACAGCAGCCCTAGTCCCAAAGCTAATAGTGATAATTGCTATGAGCTTTATTTCAGCACAACCAGAAGACTACAGGTTCTCACCCCCTTCCTAGAAGTTTTCCACATGAACAAAGGGGAACATGGCAGAATCTTAACTGGCATTCTTAGGCCACAACAAAGCCTATTCAGCCCTGGACCCTCTACAATAGGATGGCTGGTTCTATGAACTGACCACCATTTTACTGACAGAGGTACCTAACACAAATTACATTGTAATGTTATTATGAACCGCTTTAGGCAGATTTCCCCAACCTGGGAACCAGTCCATGAGCAGAAGTGGACAAACTAGGATGTCTAATTCCCTGCCAAGCCAGTCATCATCAAAGTGATTTTGTATTTACTCAGGACAGTTCAGCCCACCATTCTGACATTACTATACATAATTTAAACTAAACATGATTGGAAACTGAGGCAAAAGAGGAGAAGTGGAAGAAGACTGATTATGGAACATAAATTCAAAGGTGTATTCCTCTGAAGTGGAAGCTGAAGAAAACTCTGTGTGTAATGAATTTGCAAAGAACTGTACAATAGTTATGGGACAGGGGTATTGTGTTAGAGATGTCATTCTTGTTTTCAGCTAATCAACTGAAATCAGTTTTCACTTAATTTTCATCTATCAAGATCTATTATCCTGAAGATGTCTATAAGATATATTAAAGCTGACAATGGCTTATTGGAATTTGACAGCTTTCAGAAGATATATGAGGGTAAAACCATTTTCTTAAGGTAAAATAATATATTTACTCCAGCAAGTTTCTGATCTTACAGTGATCCATCGTGTTTACCTGTCAGCTACTTTTTGCAGGAAGGTAGAATTGCCTTCATCATGGGAGAGAATCACATCAGTTTGCCTGGCCATGTCCTGATACGATTAATAGGTCATTTCTCACCTTTGAAAAATGAACAGAGAAGCCGTTTGTTCTTTGGAGAGGGAAAATGAACTAAACATTAGTTATGAATACCTGACAAACTGCTTAGCAAAGAAATGAAGGGCTGGTATTCTAGAGCAAAGATGAAGATGCTTTTACTTGAGCTTAGTAATGCAAACTTAGGTCTACCAAATTTTGGACCCGGTGCATGTTCCCATTTATTGTTCATGTATTCTATGGTAAGCATAAAGGTGGGAAATCCATTATTATTAATAATAGTAGCAATCCCAATTTTGTTATGACCCAAGCGATGGATGAAACCATTCTGTGCTTAATTCATCATTTACAGTAACTGACCCACCTTCTGTTCTTGGAAAAGATGGTTGAGAAAGTGGTTGTGTTGCAGTTCCAGAGAATTCTGGAGGAAATGGATTATCTGGACCCCTTTCAGACAGGTTTCAGGCCAGGATATGGGATGGAGACCACATTGGTCACACTTATGGATGATCTCTGGCGGGAGCGGGATGGGGGGAGTGCATCCATCCTGGCTCTCTTGGACCTCTCAGCGGCTTTCGATACCATCAACCATGGTATCCTTCTGGGGCAGCTCAGGGGGTTGGGGGTGGGCGGTGTAGTTTTGCACTGGTTCACCTCCTTCCTCCAGGGCCATTCCCAATCGGTGGTGATAGGAGAGGAGAGATTCGGCCCTCGACCCCTCCATTGTGGGGTGCCACAGGGATCGGTACTCTCTCCTCTCCTATTTAACATCTACATGAAACCGCTGGGTGAGATCATCCATCACCATGGGATGAGGTAGCATCAATATGCCAATGATACCCAGTTATATATCTCCATCCTGGGTGAAGTAACTGATGCGGTCTCTACCCTTTCCAGGTGCCTGGGGGCCTGGATGGGGAACAACAGGCTTCAACTGAACCCTGGTAAGACAGAGTGGCTGTGGATTGATGGCCCCTCAGGTTCCAAGAAGTTGTCTTCTTTGGTTCTGGATGGGGTGGCATTTCTCCATTCGGAGCCAGTGCGGAACCTGGGGGTCCTCCTGGACTCACAACTCCTGCTCCAAGAGCAGGTGGCAGTCGTGGCCAGGAGGGCCTTTGCACATCTCCAGGTGGTGCGCCAGCTACGCCCATTCCTGGACCAAGATGCCCTCCGAACAGTCACTCATGCCCTTGTCATCTCCCATATAGACTACTGCAATGTGCTCTACATGGGGCTACCCTTGAAAAGCATTCGGAAGCTTCAGCTGGTCCAGAATGCAGCTGCGTGGACAGTTATCCAGGCTATAAAATCAGCCCATATGACAGCACTGTTACATGAGCTGCATTGGGTACCAGTTTGCTTCCGGGTCCAATTCAAGGTGTTGGTTATCACCTTTAAAGCCCTACATGGCATGGGACCAGGGTACCTGAGGGACCGTCTCGTCCCCATAACATCGACCCGTCCCACCCAGTCAGGCAGGGAGGGCATGCTACGGACCCCAAAGGAATTTCATCTAGCAGGGCCCAGGAGGTGAGCCTTCTCTGCAGTGGCGCCCACCCTTTGGAACATCTTGCCCCCGGAGTTGAGACAGGTTTCTTCACTCTCAGACTTCCGGAAGAAACTGAAGACCTGGTTCTGCCGCCTTGCTTGGGAGGGGGAGAGTGATAGCTCCACCTGGGGATGGCTGGTGCCATAGCACCTCTTAGTGATTGTGTTCCATGTCCACTTGGATTTTACATTTGTTTTTATGTATATTTTAATGGTAATTTTAGGTGGTTATGTTTTTAGTGTTATTTTATTGTAAACAGCCCAGAGTCCCCCATTGGGGAGATGGGCGGTGATATAAATTTAATAAATAAATAAATAAATTTTAATGAGTAATGGGTAGTGGACACTTGAAATAATGGAAAGAGGTATTAAAGTCATGTTTATGGAAAGTCTTCAAAATAAAAAGATCTCCCTTTTTTTTTCCTCCATCCAATTGTCTAGCAGCAAAAATGCAGTGGTATGCAGGCAGAAAACATGGTTCATTCTACAGGAAATCAAGGCAGGGACAGTGCAAAGCTGTGCCTTATTTTAATAGTCAGGAAATGGCCATGGAAGAACTAAGAGTCTTATCCTTCATTAATTTGTCCAATCCAGCTTTTGATAGCTTTAAAGGGGGGAACAAAGGAGACAAATCCATGCAAAGAAAGTTTGCCTGAAGTTTGCATAGTAGCACCCTGAGAAAAGGAAAGGGAACACTTGGGATATGTTTGAATTCTAAGAGGATGTCATGAGTGTTCTCACAAAATGGCTGCCATGGAAACAGGATTGCCTATGCTCAAAATACTTGTCATGTGGATGTGTCCAATCATAAAATCATAATTCACCAGAAAGCAAAGTAGGTGTGTTGCTCTGACACTGCCTTGTCTCTTTGGGGGAACAATTAGACTGGGCTGTAGCCATTCATCATTGTTACATTTGCTGAATGCTTATTGGGACTTTATGAGGCCTAGGGACATTCCTAGAAAGAAAGACAGGGCTAAAGTTGGCATTTGCTTTGTACCATACCAGCTTCCTTTTTTGTTCCTTAGAAGAATGTTAGAAGGAAAGTGGGACAGAGAGTAAGGTGTCTCCAGGTCTATTGGTTCCCATGAATACCATGCTGCTTTCTCTTGGTGTAGAGGCAGAATGCCCCAAATTACTAATTATTGGAGGCAACCACAAGGGAAGAGAGCTGTTGCCATCAGACCCAGACCAGAAGATTGTCCTGTGATTGACCTGCATTTTTTAATTAACACCTGAAAGAGAGGCTGCTTAGGCAAGTTAGCTCTTCCTATTTATGCTCCCCAGCTGTGAGATAACAAACTTCCAGCTCTAACCCCAATTAGGTAATTATTTCCCTCTTTTGTCTTAGCAGGCACCTCATACCTGCTAGACACTTGATCCTTATCAGTATGTAACCCTTCCTTGCTAGTGCCTAAACTAAGCAACTCCAGGGTTGGGGGGAGAGAGAGTTGAAGGGCTTTAAAACTCCCCCCCTCCAAAAGCAACCCCTTTGTGAGTCATGTCCATGGACTACCCACCTCACCGCAATCCAAACTCACTGCGGTGTGTTGAAGGGGTGAATCTACAATGCTGTGCATATAAGGACCATTTTAATACATCTTTATTAATTGTAAGCATCCTAGGAATTTTCCGAGTGTTCACCTTTTCTTATAACTGACCTCCAGCTGTACTAGCCAGCAACAAAGACTTATCACAATATGCATCAGATTGGCCAATACTGAAAATAGGATGCTACTGGGGCAGATGACCTTTTGATCTAAACCAGCAAATCTGTACATTCAGAGGACATCTCAGTCAGTGCCATGCAACTGACAAGATAGGATTCTACACAGAGTCCCTAGGATTCCCTACTGGTTGCTGACCACTTAGGATCTTTCACTGGTCTCAGTAGCCATGCCATCTACAGCTACCTCCATAGTGTTGGAATTATCAGGGATCAACTCAGCATTGTCTTATAAGCATAAGGCGGTCACTCTAGCAGATCGCATCTCTATTGTGCTTGTGGGATGTCACATAGGTCACCTGACTTCCTCTTCCTCCTTCTTCTTGGACTTGGGGATTAACAGTCTCCCCTTTTTTTCATCATCTGGTGATGATTAAGTGCTTTCTGCTATGAACCTACCTTTATCCAGATCTACTGAATTAAAGTAAGCTATCTCTATTTTTCTTCATCTAACTACAGTGTGAAGACTGAATTCATTTCTGAATGTAATTAAGCTTAATGTGCAAGTTCCCTTTTTTTGTTCACGCTTCTGCTCTGCAAGATTGCTGTTAGCTGCTTGGAGTTCTTTTATTAACCTTTAAAACTCCATCACACAGCACTAATTGAGGCTTATAATACTACTTCCCTCTGTATCTAATCAAGATGTTTATCCTCCCTATTTTCTTGCTCCATTGTGGTAGCCAGCTTTTGTAGCCAGCTGCATGCCCAGGGATGCAGAAGAGGAGGGGGAGAAATTTATCTAATGAAATCAGATATGCAAGGCTGATCTATCAGCCACAGACCTTCGCTTATGAATACCCAACATTTTAAAAACAGAATAATTTTGAAACAATATTTATTATTAATCTGTAACCAAAAGTCTGCTATTTATTAAAAACTGACAGAATGCAAAACATTAATCCATATTTTTGTTCTGAAAACACTCACTTTAAGATTAAGAGGTTTCAAGCAAAAAAAAAAAAAATGGCCTGCTTTCCCATTTGAAACTCAGCATTTGGTGATCATGCGCAACATTCTCTGTGGACCTTTCTAGAGTATCTTACTGAATCTGTAGAGTTAGCAGAACCCCCAGAGTAGCCCAGGAGGACCTACTGCCTCAAGTAGGAGAAAAACCCATGCATTGAGATAGCAGATAAATCAACCAGTCCCTTTTCAATTTCCCCTCCCCACACATTCTCCTTGCCATTCATCCTTCCCCTGCTACCCTCTAAGTATCTCTCAGAAACCCACAGCAGCCATCCATGCAGTCCAGCACCATGGCTGCCTTACAGCGTGTTGCGCTGAGAAAGCCATTCAAGGAACCATGCATTGTTGCTGCAGCCCAGATGGTAAGCCAAAAGGTCAGAAGATGAGTCTTGATTTCAATTCACTCCTTGTTCCAAACTGCTGTCAATAACACTTGCCTACTAACACCTCCCTAGGCAGCCTATCTTACCCGCTTGGCCGTCTAAGAGTTTCCATCTAATCTTCCCTGTTTTGCCCACCCAGGCTGATTAATCTAGAATAAGCAAGCTCGGGCAAGTCTTTTCAAGATACGGTTATGGCAACAGTTTCACACTGATGAAAGATCTAATTTGACGTGGCAAATTACTCCTGGTTTAGAGATTACTGGTATCAGTAAGATTTTAACCCTTCTCCAGTCCTGTTATGATGCCTTATCAAGGCAGGGGGAAAGGATATTCCTGGAAGGGCTGAGTGTAGTCTATGAGTACGTACCAGGAGTGTAGTCTATGAGTACGTACTCCCAGCAGAGTCACCCAAAGTGTGACAGTCTGCCCAGCTAAAGCAAGCAGGCACCTATTTCAGGCAGCAGAAATATAGGAAGATGCTGAATGTGGATGATCACTTTAGAGACAATGACAAAGGGATCATTTCATACTTCATGGAACAAGGCAGTGGCAAGCCACTCCTGTATTTTACCAACAAAATCATATGGATAGGCACTATAAAGTATTTTACAAAATAGTACCAGATAATCACATCAGGTTGCACTGACCATGCTCCTGAGGAAGAGCTGAGGATTTTTTGGAGTACCATTGGTGTTTATCATACAGCTAGATTAAAGTCCTTTGGACTTCTAGTTGTTCATGTTGCCATGCAAAGAAAACAATCTGAAGCCGCAGAGACAGGATTATATGGGAACATGGAACATAAGAAGTATGTATGAACATGGGAAAACTCAAGAGAGTGAAAGATAACATGAATCGATTACACATTGACATTTTTAGGCATCAGCAAATTAGAAAGGACTGGAATTGTCACTTTAGTCAGAAGAACATACTGTTTACTATTCAGAACATGAAAAACATAGCAGGAATAGCACTGCTTTCATAGTCAAAGACCGCACTTGGGTACAATGCAGTCAATGACCAAATAATATCAATTAGACTTTGGAGACAACCGTTTGATTGTTCATAGAATCGTAGAATCATAGAGTTGGATGGGACCTTGGAGGTCTTCTAGTCCAACTCCATGCCCATGGCAGGAGTCCTCATACCATCTCATACAAATGGTTGTCCAATCTTTTCTTGAAAACCTCCAGTGATGGAGCACCCACAACTCCAGGAGGCAAGCTGTTCCAGTGCTTAATAGTTCTCACTGTCAGGAAATTCCTCCTTATTTCCAGGTTGGATCTCCCTCTGACAAGCTTCCATCCATTGCTTCTTGTCCTACCCTCAGGTGCTATGGAGAATAAGTCAACACCCTCTTCCCTGTGGCAGCCCTTCAAGTATTGGAAGACTGCTATCAGTTGTCCAAATTAATGCTCCTACTACTGATGCTGAAGAAGGGGAGGTTGATGAGTTTTTTGGTTAAGTTCAATCTGAAATTGACAGAACTTGCAACTAAGATGTGCTGCTTATGGTTAGAGACTGGCATGCCACATTGAAATTGGTAAGGAGGAAAACATAGTTACACAGTCTGGCCTAGAAAAAAACAAGAACAAGAAGCAAGTGAACAACTTATCAGTTTCTACTAATCCAATTATTATTTTTCATTGCTAATACATTCTTCAAACAACCAAAATGATGTTTATATAATGGTTATCACCAGACAGAGCACAGAGAAATAAAATTGACTATATTAATGGTACAAGGAAGTAGCAAAGCTCAAGTATAAAAGCAATGACCTGGTGGGGGCTGACTGTGGAACAGCTCACAAACAGCTCACATGTAAGTTCCACATCAAGCTAAAGGGGAAGAACAAAGCCAGTCAGTTTCCATATATATCTTGAGCATATACCCACCATTTTCAAGAAGAACATAATGAATCACTTGATATGGAGCTAGGAGAACTGTGGAATGACATCAGACAATCTGTTAAAGATGAGTGTGAAAAGAGATCCCCAAACACCAAGAAACAGAAGAAAGCAAATGGGATGTCAGAACAAATGGTGGAAGTTGCCAAGAAAAGAGGAAATAAAAAGATTTCAGGAAGTAACTTAACAAAGAATTATACAAATATACAAAGAAGTAAAAGTCAGACTTTGAAGAAGCAGGATAGAAAGAGTATTGATGCATTTGAACTTTGATGTCAGAGTGTGAGAACCCAATGGATAGCCCAAAAAACAAATACATGGATCATTGAACAAATAAATACAGAGTTCTCACTTGAGGCACAAATAACCAGATTCGAATTATCATATTTTGGACATCTTATGTGAACATCTAAGTCTCTTGAGAAGTCTATAATGCTGGGAAAGATGAAGGGAAAGAGAAGAGAGAATGACCAGCAGCAACATGGGCAGACCCAATTACAGTGGCGATGGCTGCACATTGGAAGATCTGAAAAGCGAGGTTAGAGACAGACCATCCTGTATCTATATGGTTGCCCGAGTCATCACCAACTTGATGGCACATGATGTATGAACATGTACTTTATATTAATAATAGTGAGTTATAGTCAAAAATAGATAATACAGCTGAGAAGTGTTTACTAAATTCTTTCCAGGATCTGAGTGACAACAATATAGATTATATATGCCAGCAAAAGGCTTAAGAAGAATGGCATTTTTATTATAAATATTGCACTCATTATTATGTTTCATTTTTAGGCCAAAATAATTTCCTGTTCTATCTGAAGTTTCAGCCTACTGTGAGATGATGCTTTTGATCTTATAAAATTTTAGTTATCTATCATATAAAAAAGCAATAAACCAAATTTTTGTAACAGTATTTTTTATAGAAAAAAAATCATATACTAGGTAAAATAAATAAATGTCTCACAGTAATGCACATTTAGTACACCAAGCACTAAAAAGAGTGCCCAGAGATGCCCATCTGCTGAAGATGCATTCCTTAAATTCAATGGATGGCTACCTGCAGGTCTCTTAGGATCTGAGTGCCTATCTTTAACTACCCAAATAGGGACCTTATCTGTTGGATTTTTTTCCTCATACTTCTCTTTTCTCATGGTTGAGTGTTGCTTATCTACTCTACTGGCTTTATGGCTAGGATCAGATTGGCATTATGAATGGATTTCAGGCTTGCATACTCAATCCTAAAGTGGCCACTTATGAATCATTTTGAAAGAGAAAATGTATCTGCAAAAATCTGCAAAAGCTAATTTACAGGTATGAATTTGGAAGGTTTGTTTGTTTGTTTATTTATTTATCGTATTTGTGGTGGTTAAGGCACCAGGCTAGAAACCTGGAGACCATGAGTTCTAGTCCTGTCTTAGGCACAAAGCCAGCTGGGTGACCTTGGGCCAGTCACTCTCTCTCAGCCCTAGGAAGCAGGCAATGGCAAACCATTTCCAAAATCTTGCCAAGAAAACTGCAGGGACCTGTCCAGGCAGTTGGCAGGAGTCAAGACTGATTTGAAAAGATGAAGATGAAGATGGAGGAGGAGGAGGAGCAGCAGCAGCAGCGGAGGAGGAGAATAACTTAGAATAATCAAGAAGAGAAGAGAACAATAACGGAATAGAAGAATAATGGAATAGAATAGAAGAATAATGGAACAGAATGGAACAGAACGGAATGGAATGGAAGAATGGTTGTGAAAAGGTAGCAAATTATATGACTATTCAGTCTGGTCTCTGTTGCTCTTTTTCTTATTGTTCTTTAATTTTACACCACACTTGAATTGTGCTTTATAAAGTAAGACTGCTTGCTTGCTTGCTTGTTGATACATCCATTCATTCATTCACTATATATATAAACCCCTTTTTCTCCAGGAATTTAATACTTTTTACATGGAGATCTATTTTCATTTTGTATCTACAACAACTCTGCAAGATTATTAGGCTGAGATACAATGAGAAATTAACTCAGTGAACTTCATGAGAATTTAAAGAGAAAAAAAGCCTTGCCAAAATTAACAATGATTTTACAACTTCAAAGTACTAGGTATTTGCTTTAATAGAGAGATTGATTTTCTACAACTCAACAAAAACTAGGAAAGGAAAAAGAACAATAGATTGAAATCAAGTCATTTCTTCATAGATTGATATCAGCTACCTTAATTATTCAACACAGAGTAACAGCAGTGTAGTTCTGAGTAAAATATTTCAGAAAGTAATTATCAGTTCTTAGAAAAAGACCAACCTGCTCCCTTTGAGGAGTGGTGAGATAACCTTTCAAAAAGCAGTAACAGCAGTCTAATTTGAAATAAGATTGAAATAAGACAATCTCATTGTCTTCTTTTTTTTTGTCTTTCCTTGCAAACAGGATCCAAAGGAAATGAGAAAAGAAGACCCAAGAAAACCACACTGAACTAGCCCAAAGAGCAAAGAAGACTGTCTACTTCGCATTTAAATCTACAAGGGATATTCTTTGCACAGTTCTCACCGCACCACTGTAATATTGCAAAACAGGAGAATGATGTCAAGGCAGTGATGATACTGCACAAGAAAGGCTTGTGAGTTCTGTACCTGTGGATTGTTCCTTTAATTGCAGAAAGCAATTATTGCATGTTAGAAGCTGAAAGGTGATCATTAGAGGAGGTGACATCATTAGACTGAAGGGAAGGTACCATTTGACAGAAGCACATTGAGAATTCAGCTCAGCAAATTATCAAGAACTGTTTCTGCACAGGATTTAACAGGGCTTTATTCTCTAGCACAGCTTTACCATGTTTCTTAAGTGTGAAGGAAGTAATGCAATGCTTCCATGGATACCATGCCCTGAGGTGTACAGGCAGTATCAGAAAAATGTTGCAGCCAGAGGAAAGGAAGTCTTGTTGTCACAGATAGGTAGAAATAGAACTGGATCCAAAGATATACTGTACCTCTGTGAGCAGAAAACCTTTTTTCATGAATGGAAATACTACTCTGAATTTAGTGGAATATCTTTACATAAGGAAAGGCAAAGATCATGACATCCAGAACATGAGTTAGTTGACATAAGATGAGATACAATCTCTTGCATATAATCTGATGCATAATTTATTGTAGAATCCCATGTACAGGATTGTGCACAGCACAAGATTTACTACCTAAGTCAAAGGAAAAGATGACAGGCATCTCCACATGCAAAAGCTGAATCTAACTTCAAAACTAGTACTGGTGTGGCATTCCCTATCAGATCTGAGGGTGAAGCCTGGTTAGGGGTAGCATGATAGACTATGTGGCTTGCACACCTCTAGGATCTTTTCATCATTCCTGGTCCTCTAATTTTTCTGTCAGCAGACATCATTAACTCTGTATATTGATAGGGCCAACCCAAGCAATATATCAAGAGCCATGCTTGCTCCAAGGTCATCTTTGGAAATCATTACAGAATACTGCTAGCATCAGAATTTCTTCCCCTGCCTTATCACTGCAGCCAATCCATGGAATAATGGACTATGTTGTTTGTGTTCTGTATGGTACTTCAGTATTGTTGGAATCATTCTGTCCCAGAGTATGTCCATTTCAGAGTCATGTACTTTTTAGAGAGACATGATTCATAAATATTGAAATACAAATCAGCTTCTTCAGAATATGAAAAATACTCAATACTCATATTCATGAGAGATGACCAACAACTGGACAACTATCCTCCCCACAAGAAGTAAGCTTAGCAAATCTTTTGTTTCCTATGTGCATATTAAATAGAGAGGTTGCAGGGTGACATTAAAGAACTACACAATATTTAACATTCCAAACCTCATTGCACCCTTCACCCTCAGGACACCACCATTCTCATGATAAAACAAATTAGAATAATTGAACACAAAATTGCCTGTGTTGTAGTATTATTATATAAATGTTTTGTTTTACAGCTAGAATAATGCACCCAGCTCAAAAAGATCATTATACAGCTAAAGGTGATACAGGAAATCTAGCAATCATCTGGGATGTACAGAAAATGGATAGAGAGAATATTTACTCTGTCTCTAAAAATATAGGGTTGCCCAGTGGAACTGAATTGTTGGAGATTCAAAACTGGATGAGGGGAGGAAAGCTTCTTTAACATCATCCCAGTGACCTGAATTATAGAAAGACAGATATGAATGTTGGCAAAAATTGTAAAAGCAGTTGAAGAATGAAACCTACCACCAATATGGGGGGGTGGGGGCAGGGAGGAAGAATCTATTTTGCTTTATATGTTTGAGACTGGATAGCTATTTGTTGAAAATGCTCTAATTTGGATCCCTGTACAGTGAAGCCTTGACCAGGCCCTGATACAACAGACTTCTCAGGCAATACACCCAATTTCCAACAATTTATTTCAACTGTGCAATGTCACCATTATGCAAAAGACATAAATGACATCATTTATGTGAAAGATAAAATAAATAAAATAGCACCATAACAAATAAAAGGGAAAATCCTTGACCATCTTAGAGTTAAGCAGTAACTCCATCTGCAAATTTTAGTGAGATTTTTTTCTTTTCCCCCAAAATAGTCACTAGTTAGAATAAATTTATTTCCATCCCATCTATCCAACAAATGAAAAGAGAAATTTCAAAATTCTCAGCTCAGTTTTATTGATAACTGCTGTAATTATCCCACTAGCTTTTCCCCCAAGGTTTTAAACTCCTCTCTTCAATGGCTCAAGGAAGAAATGCTTCACACTAAATTCTCCCCATTGGCTCCTGCATTCTGGCTTGTTTAATGGGAAAAAGAAATGTACTGATTTTAAAGCTCACGAACAATTT
This sequence comes from Candoia aspera, assembly GCF_035149785.1. NCBI lineage: Eukaryota > Metazoa > Chordata > Lepidosauria > Squamata > Candoiidae > Candoia > Candoia aspera. Next base: position 182,927,239 of record NC_086155.1, read on the forward strand.
GTTGGCTGTTAATTTAATTCAATATTCATTTGGTTTGTATTATGTAGGGGACTCTCTGCAACCCACCCATAACTACATTTTCAGAATGATTACACAGTAATAACTAAAGCTGGAGATTAATGTCAGACCAGATTTTCTGGTCTATGACCAAATTAAAATTGATTGATTGATTGAATGTCAGATCAGAAATGAAGAAGAAAAGGAGAGCCAACACAAGGGGTCTGAGGAAACATTAAATTTAATCTTTAATTGAGGAAATGAACATGCTACTTGTGCAGTATAGGAAGCTGTAAGGTATGCTGAAGAGGTACAAAAGCATATCCCATTAACAAGTGTTGCTGCTTTCAGAGGAGTTGGTCTTCAGTTTGTCACAGCAGAGGAGATAGCTTGTTCAGTGGTAGCATCCTTCATGTCAGGAGGAAGTCTTATTGACTTGAGCGGCACTTACTTCTGAGTAAAGAGGCATGCAGCCTCTGCAAGCAATAGCTGTGGCCCCCAAGACCTCCAAAACCTGTTACTAAATTATACTTTTTACTATGCTACAAGGCAGAAATTAAAATATATGATGAGTTATGTCAGGGAATTAAATTTAAATTTAGTGCTGAAGCAGAGAAAACACACAGGTATATGAAGAAATAGCTGAGTCATGCATGATGCAATCCTCATTGGGATTGGATAGGGTTAATATAAATGGGAGAGTCTAGAAGCTCTCTCTGCTGTGTCTGTTACTTGCTGCACATCGTTTTGTAAGTTAACCTGCTGTATACATATATTTGTAAATAGATTGTATATAAAACAAGAAGAAAATGACTGTATTTTTTCTTGTGAAGACTTTTTACCACAACAAGTTATCATTCTAATTCTATTTTTAATGACATGAAATCAGATTTCATTTTTCTGCTGACCTGATGGCCTACTTTTGGGTCAATTACCTACTCCAACACTTTGGCCCAGAAAAAAGTTGCATATCCCAGAGCTGGGCAATATTAGATCCCATGAGCTTCATTTACAACTCGGTAGATTTCAGTTGGGTACAAGGAAATGCTTGTTCCCAATGAACCCAAATTCCTAAACAATCTCTCCTTTATTGAAAGTTTTTGACCTAGCAATTATGGTTACCACCATCCTTCTCATAGCCAGAGAAAAGCAGAGATGGTGGAGCTCCAGGACATCTTCTACTATAATAGAAGATTATACCATTGGCACTACCGATGGAGCCCAGCTCTTTCTGTACTCCTCTACAGCCCTAAATAGGTGCCAAGAACCATGAAAGCTTTCACTTCCTTCCCTGTTCTCCCTGTTCATTCCCATTTCCCCTACCTTGAAAGAAAGTATCTGGCAGTTAGCTGGAAAGTATACAAGAACTTTTTAACTCTCTGATTATTGACTTTAATAAAAAAGAAAAGTTTAATAAAAAGAAAAGTTTAAAGAACTAAAGTAGTTACAATTATTGCAGAAAAAAAAGTCTATTTCACTCTAAGTGCTTGTTTCATCAATTTCTTTTCATTTTGCTTCTTAGTCATCCCCTTGCCACTTTGCTGATTACTTCAACCATGCAATGAAACACTTCTCCAATCAAATAGAATTCTGGGGGTTTTTTTATGCTGCATTGTAGTTAATCTGCAGAAACCATGCTGAGGTCAGTCAGGTACACATAAATATGGAAGATTCCTCTGACAGCACAACCCTATACATGTTTGTTCAGAAGAAAATGTCATTCTATTAAATGAGATTTACTCCATTGGAAGTATGCATAGGATTAAACCTGAGGTTTGACTGTTCTGTACAGATGAAAAAAATGGTATGGGAAGAAATTACTCTATTAACAAAAATAATGTTTGCTTTTTCTTTTCGTAAGAAAAAGAAGGCATGGGAATGTGTATTTTGATAAAATTTGATTTGTGCTTTCTACAAGATTCCAGAATTGGTGAATAGTTAAAGATTACAATTAGATTCCCCAATTCCATTATATGAAGTAACTTGATACAATTTTGCTTAAAGCTTAGTTTATTTTTCTTTTCTTTTCTGTCTTGAGTGTCTTACAAGGAACAAGAGGACTATAGACACCAACCATGGATGTCTTGTTTGCCTCTTCTCATGTAAATAAAAATTGCTTGAGATGGGTATTCTTCCAAACGGTCTTGGCACTTATTAGAGAAACTTACATCTCTTTTTCCAAAGCCAGAAGTGGCATATAGAATGATGGAAAATGTATAAACACTTACTAACATTGTAGTTACAAATACTTCAATTTCCCAAAAGTTTCAGTTGTTGTTATTGTTTTTAAATAAAGAGACTGCAGTATTAGCCCAGTGCACTATTGTATTCTCGACTATTCAGATAGCCCATTTATATTCCAATTATGGCACTTACTGTCTATGGCATTCCAATCTCTTGAGGTTAAGAAAGATGTTATTGGAAGGTGATAATTGTTAGTGAAGGACTGCTTTAAAAATTAATAATTACCACAAGACGTAGGAAATTATAGTGGTGCAGGTGCATAACCTTTAAATTATTGAATTTTAAGTCATTAATTTATTTTGTGATCAATTATCAGATTTAAGTAGAAGTGGCAATAAGCCTTTTTCATCTGGAGGAATGTAGAAACATCACTTTCTTTGTGTAGTAAGATGTAACTGAAGTAATTGGCTATAACATCATGGAATATGAGAATTATTTGAACAGACATTATAAAAAAGAAACTGAAGTGGCAGTATAGGAGTTGAGCAGTAATGTTAATTAAAAAATCATAAACAATATGGATCATGAAGCAGAAAAATGGGCAAGAAAAAGTGCCCTTAAAATATGCTCAGACACATTGGAGAAAGTTATGCTGTGTTCTAGTTTACCTCTGCCTTGTGAATCTTGAGATGTTGTTGCCCAATCCCATTATTCTTGACCATTGAAGCTGAGCTGGTCGAATTTATAGTCCAAAAATATTGAAGACTCCAAGTTGGAGAAAATATGGTCCTTTTTATTGTAATCTTATCTGTTCAAATATTTTAGGGGTTATGCCCAAGATCCTGTAAGTTAACTTCTTAAAACTGTTTCATGATTTGTATGGAAATATGGGATTTACTTAGGAGTATCTGATTACCTTTCCTTCATAAAATGGGATTATGAGCATACCAGTGTTATCCTGCCTCTCATGTGTTGCCATAGGAAGCACCATTTCCAAATGACTGCACTACTGAATACATAGAAGGCATTACAAAGAGATGGCTTGTACAGTCCTCAGGTAGTGCATAGATATGCTTGTAATCACACTTAATGGAAGGATCAATTAAAACAGTAGGAAAAGGATTCCTGTCCCATTCTATCTCATTGAATATAGAATTTCCACTGAAATCTATAAGCATTTTTGTAATGTATTGGCAGATTACCAAAAAGAATGTCATTAATTCCAATAAGGATCTTTTTTTTCCTTCAAATTTGCAATTTGAAGACCACACAAAAAATGTTCCCCATTTAGGCAATTGGAAAACTATGAACAGAAGCAGGAAGCACTGTCCTCACTCTACTTTGGCATCATAAAGTCACCATATAATCAAATCTTGGAAAATGACATAAAGATGAAGTACATGCAGAATGGGGACAATATTTGCTGTTCATGAAGTCATTAGGGAAGCCATGACTAATCTTCTACAAGACACCATTTCATCAGCTACTTATATGATTCCTGATTGATACTATCTGATACTGACTTATACTACAGTGAAGGACAGCAACTCTTTATTTAAAAAAAATATATTGTCAGTCCGTGAGTGGAACAGTAGAGCAAACGATAAAGAAATGTATATCTGAGATCCAGGAATCCTCTTTTTCTGCTAAATTTGCATGCAAAGCCATCTGATGTGGGTGAGGCTCAGAATAGTAATTGGCTCAACATCCAACGAGTGAATTTTATGGTTCAGCATAGATTTGCACCCACATGTCGTTAATTTTCTTTGCCAGACATTAGTTTCAGTTTTACAGACAAGACTACAGTATCTAGGCAAGATCTATTGCTGCACTTGGAAAATCTTTACCATCTAATATTGTATGCAGAATTCAATTTCCAAGTTGTACTTCATTCAACAAAATATTTATTTGTTTGTTTGGACATTTTATGTACCACCCATCTCCTGGGCAGCTTCCAAGCTACAGTAAAAATATTCATTAAAAAAACATTCAAACATAAAAGATAGCTTCAAAGCATAAACAGCTTCAGAAAATATAGTAAGAGGAACATTACTCTAGTGACAATTTATTCCATTATATGGGTCTCACCAGGAAAAACCCAGATTAGTTGTTGTTAAATGATATCTGTGATGTGACCCATAAAAAAGTCCATTGTTACAGAGATTTTTCTGTTTTCGTTTGCATTTGTTTTATGTAAAAGAATGTCAACATTTTTAGGGCAATGCCAATTAAATCATCTTTAGAGCACCAAGAGAGTCCCTTAGCAACAGGTTTGCACAATATACACAATGAGACATCTGTGTCCTCACTGAACACATCTCTGTTTCTCTCTAGGAAGAGGAAACCCAATTTCAGGTCACTTGCTGTGAGCTCCTTATTAAACTGCTTCTTGCTGTTTTGCAACAATTATTGATTTGGAGTGCATCTTAAAACAAAGTATAAATTCATGCCCTTTTCTCTGGGGCCTGTGAAATGGGGTAAACAATTCAAAAACTTCCCTGGAATTGTTAGGGCCAAGAAGATCCTATCTTAGTCTGATTTTAAAATGTAGAAGACAAAGAAGGAAGAGAAGGGTTTTCCATTCACAATTCAAAACTGGAGACTACGTTTTCACATGTGCCATTTTTCCTGCTCCACCATCCCCACCCCAAATCCTCACAATCACACTGGCATTTCCTCAAGAATGTTCTTGCCTTGCTCAGAGAACTCCAGTTAGATCCGTGCTTGTTCCAAGGGGCCAAGGTGGGGAAATGCAAAAACTGGTGCTCCAGCAAATGCTTCCTCCCACTGACTTTTCCTTGTTTTGCTTATTTTCACAGAGAGGAAAAAAGCAGGCCCTCAGTAGGAATGGTAGTAAGGTATAATAGTGCCTTCATTTCAGAAATGAGGCAGAAACACTAACAAGCTGGGAAGTGGGACAAGATAAAAGTTCTGGCCTGATCTTAACTCAAAAAGAAAAGTTTCAAAAAAATTATTTGCAGATGTTCCTCTGGAGCAGCAAATGAGCCTAAAATTATTCAGCTCAGTTTGTGATGTTTTCTGCAAGCTCCAGGATATCATGGGGAGACTGGAATCTTGGATTTGAAAAACTTTGCAAGTATATGAAGCATATACTCCCCCATGATGACAAAATAAATTGTGCTTCTAAATCCAATTTAAATTACAGACATTATTTAAATGTGCATCTATTGCTCTAATTTGTGGGAGACTGCAATCTGGACATTGCAAGGAAAGGAGGGTAGACTGTTAGTTGACCTTCTTTCAGTTTGCAGGCTGACCAAGGGCATCAAGGTCATAGTAAATATGGGCATTACAACCCAAAGATTCTACTTGTTAATGCCAGGCCAGCTGCTGTAAAGCATCTATTATCCAGAATTTGTTCCTGAATAAAAGCATTGATCTGACATGCATTATGGAATCATGATTAAGAAAAGAGGAGACAAACCTCTCCAGGCTTTGTCTGTCAGATTGTTCTGTGATCCAGGACTTGGGGGCTGGAGGGCAAGGATATGGTGCTGCCACAGTCTATTCCATCTCAGTCAAAAGCTCCACATGTCAGTCTGCCAATTTTGAATGTTTGTTACTGTATCTGGGTGGATTTCCTGTCTGCCATCATGACCATGAATATGTTCCAATTGGTATCTGGTTCTATAAGTGCAGCAGGGCATACGCTGAATTTGGTACTTGCTTTGGTTGGAAATGGTGATCAGGAAGTAGAGAAGCTGTAACTGCATTGTCATAGACAGCTTCCTCTCTAACTAGGTTTTAACTGGAAACTGCTATAAACTTCTGCAGGTATGGAGGACAGGTTAAAACAGTATGATCTCAATGCTTGAGCAGCAGCTTCTACAGGGAAAGCAAATGTCAAACCAATGCAAGAAGTATTGCAGTGTCATGTTGCAAGCCCTACCCCTTTTCTACTTGCATCATGGTATCACACACATGCCCAATGCTGTTTTCATCATTTTGATGAAAATGGCAAGAACCTATAGATGTGGCTATCTTGAATAGATCCAGATATTTTCCAGAATACACATAGGAAATCTGCTATCTTGTCTGTCAGTAATACTACTGACACCCTGGTCAAAGTGTGGAACAGAAAAATGGCTTGGATATTGACATAACCGCTCTTAAGTGCCATCTTTCATTTAACAGAGCTGCACTGATATCTTAGTTTCCCAGGTTGCTGACAGCAAGGATGCAAGTAGGTGAAGAACTGGAGTGCAAGTAAAAGAACTCTCAAGGCAGATCAGATTGAACTCAAAAAGGAGCCCATTTAGAGCCCATTTCTGACAATGGATGCAATGAATAGGGCTTACTTATTAAGTTGGTGATTGCATCCCTTATCTCAAGATATTGGAAAGGAGAACTGAAACAACCAGAAGCTCAATGTAAGCAATTTTCATTGCTTTTGCAGACAAAATTGATTGGATTCTTCTTAATGTGGACTCTGGTGTTGGGGCTGATCATAGGGAGGCATCCTTGGCAACCACTTGTCCTGTTCGTGTGGATTTTTTTCAGCTTGAAGATCTCAAGATCATGGGCAGGAAATGTGGGAAGATGAGCACTGACACCATTTGCTTGTTTAAGCCTTGGCCCTCTTGTCCAATTAATTTGGTTGGGGTTAAGAGAGATTATAGTGCCACCTGGTGTGTTGGATATGTTCCTACATGCTTAAAGAAGACAGTTTTATGCAAAAATCTTATCTTTTACTGAAAAAAGCATTTGAGGTTAAAAGAGTTCTGTAATTATAGGTCACTCTCAAAATATTCCCCTCTTATGTAAAGGATTGAGAAAGTGGTGGCCACTGAAATGTAGATGCCTGGACCAATTTCAACTGAGATTTTGTATGGGATATGGTACTGAGAGTGCTTGCTCACCTTGTTGAATAATTGACACCAGAAATTAGATGGGCAGAATGGCACCCCACTAGTTCTTTGTGGTGACATTGCAGGAGAACAGCAAGGAGGCTTAGTGGTGTGTACCTTTTCTCCATCTGTGAAAGGTCCCCTGTGCAAGCACCGAGTCATGTCTGACCATTTGTGGGGACGCTGCTTTCACGACATTTTCTTGGCAGACTATAGTGAGGTGGTTTGCCATTGCCTTCCCCAGTCGTCACCTTCCTCAGCAAGCTGGGTGCTCATTTTACTGACCTGGGAAGGATGGAAGGCTGAGTCGGCCTGAGCCGGCTACCCGAGAATCCAGCTTCCGGTGGGATCAAACTCGGGTCATGGGGAGAGTTTCAGTTGCAATACTGCCACCTACCACTCTGCGCCACACAAGGCTTTTTTTCTCCATCTATATGTAAGATTTTTGTAGATTTCTCTATTCATGTAGGATTCACTATAGACTTTGTAAGTTTCACTAAGGACCAGGTAATAATCTTCAGGTTTTGTAAGCTGTATCTTTAGGCAACTTAGCATAGAGCAGTGTTTCTCAACCTTGGCAACTTTCAGATGTGTGGACTTTAACTCCCACAGTTCCCAGCTAGCATGCTGGCTGGGGAATTCTGGGAGTTGAAGTCCACACATCTGAAAGTTGCCAAGGTTGAGAAACACAGGCATAGAGTATGGCAAAGATTATGTTTAATTGAAACGTATTCCTTAGAAGTACCTAAAGGACAACAGCCTGGAAAAGGGGAGATGGGTGAACACAAGCCAAGTACTGCTCTCTACCATCTAGCCAATGAAGTAACAAGTATCTTTGAATGCTGTACAATATTGATAATTGGCTGCATGGGTGAAAACAAGATGAAACTAAATCCAAGCAAGGTGGAAGTACTGTTGACCAGGAGAAAACTAAAATTGGGAACTGAAAATAATCCTGTTTGGGATGAGGTTGCACTCCCCCAGAATATAAGGGCTGAGATTGGTGAGAGAGGAACCAGCTTTTCCCAAGCTAGAGGTAGCTAATCGATAAACATATCTCAACTGTGCAAAGGCACCAAGCATTTCACCAAGGATGTGTTACTTTAAAGGAAGAGAGAAAAAGCCCTGAGTTTAAACTCTTGAAGGTATATATGTGAAACCTTTGTACTGCTGTGGGCAATTAGTTATTGCATGTGAGTCTTCATTATGTCTGCAATAAAGTTTCTAATCTAGCCATGTCACACTTATGTCCCTTCTGCCAAGCCCTGCTGAGAAGCTAAAATAACATTAAGTTTCTGGAGATCAGTGATTTACTGCCAAAGCAAATATGAAATCTGACACAGAAATACTATGTTTATAGTTGAGGAGTGTTCCTTGGCCAGCACCACCACACTACACTGTCCCACATTTGCACAAGTATGGCTAATGCAAACTCTCACCTTTCCTGAGATCATCAGGCTCTGGAAATTGTGATTGGTGGAAAATGTGATAGCCAGGCTGCTAGCCAGGCTGCTAGGTATAGGGATCTCCTAATATATCTCAAAACAGCATTTTGGGATATATTAATGGTGTCATAGAGTCCAAGTCATGGGAAACAATTATTCCACTCTACTTTGCCTTGGTCAGGCCTCATATGGAATACTATGTCTGCTTCAGGCCACAAGTTTTTATTTATTTCCATAGTAAATGAAACATAAATTAATAATTGGAAACCAGCACAGCAGTTTGTAGCCATGGTGATGAACATAGCTAGAACAAAATGCCAGCAACACTGGTGCATTCCTTTGATTATCTGAAGAAAATGTAGCTGCATATGGATTAAAAGAAGCAGAAGGTGACCTTGCCACTAATTTAGCATTGTCTCCCTGCCCCTGCCCTACACATTAGGCCAGATGTAGATTGCTGGACACAGAAACCTTCATGCACAGAGTTTTGGCTCTTTTAGAAGACTTTGGACACCCACACCTCCAGGTTTCTCCAGCTCTGATGTTCATACCATGTTGGGGTAGTGCTGCATTTGCTCTGCCCATCTCAAAGTGTGGGTCCCCATAATGCACAGTTGTTTAACTACTACTACTTTTTAACTACTGTTCCTTGCAGGTTATGCATCTGCTTGTAGCTGATTTCATACTTCTATGTTTGCTGTTTTTGATGTTTCCCATGGTTTTCTTATTAATTCTAAATACTGGCTGTGGGTCAGTATTGGAAGGAGGGTGCAGAATTAGATCTGAACTATCAAGACAATTTTTAAATTCTTATGCAGCCAACTTTATTGGTTTATGATACATCATTCACAAAGATTAGATTTATTTGGATTTTTTGGGCCAGTTTGAGTTTGCAGAAAGTTCTGGCTCTCAGTTACTGTACATACCTTTAAGAAATATCAAAATATTTAACTGAGGAAAGTCACCTAAGAAATGCATAACCTATTTATTGAGGAGCTAGCTTCAAATTTCACTTGGCGCATCATTGATAGAGATTAGTCACAGCAGAAAGGGAATGTGTTTGTCTTTCTTCCTTGCAAAGGCCATTAACATGTTTTAAAAATTCAGTAAACAGCTTTGTACTGCATCAGCTCAGCTCAAATCTTTTGTCTTTTTCTATCTTGTGAGCAAGATGCCAGACTGTAAAATAAATGTTTAAACAATGCCCAGGATAGTACAATTGTAATTATGTAAAAAGTATATGTACACAATCAAGTTAGGAAATCATGCAGATTATTACTCCATAAATCAATCAAAACACTATACTTGTTCCATTAAGAAACAATATAACTGTGATATCCTTCCAGTAAAATTGGTAAAACTCTTCACATTTTATATCCATGTGGATTTTTTAAAGTAGGATTCAAAACTCTAGCAACAAAGAAGAAAAAGGACAGCATCAATGTACATTTCCATGAGCTTGAACAATCCTCATGAGAAATGAAAGATCCTCCTATATAAGTCAGGTCCTCTCTCATTAGCTCACTGGCAGAAGAATGCAGTAGCATTTTCAGTCATTCTGTAGTACAAGAGACCCACGGAATTTAGCCTTGGCAGAACACTTAATTGATCATGTTGGGGTAAGCAGAAAGAGTCATTACATGGACAACTTTTAATATGGTCAAAGTTTTTGACATATAAATTGTAACACTGGGAATATGCACTATCTATGATCTATGGTGCTTTATGAGTTGATTTGGGGTTAGTTTTGAATAAAGACTCTACTGCAACAATCAGTTCTTTACATATAACTTTAATCTGCTAGTAAATGTTTTACTCTTTAATGGGAACATAGATGCTCTGCTATTTTAATGTAATGTTCTATTTTTGTTCTTTTGATGTTTGTGCATGAGTTTATTATTTTTATATGAATTCTTTCTTCATACTGTATGTTTGTGTAGTGGACCTTGGACAGAGTGTCAAAGCACCTGTAACTTTTCATATTGAAGACAAATGAATGAAAAGATCTCTTGTCTAATTAGTAAGTTTCTTACCACCACTGTGATTGGCGATTTTGAGATTTGACCCATATTCAAAAGAAATAGCTGGCCTAGAATCTAAAGCAGGTATTCCCAGATGGGCACTTTTCAGATATATTTGATTACAGCTCCATCACCTCCAGCATCACAGTCATGCAAACTAGTGATGGTGGGAACTGAAGTTTGGACATTGAACCGTTTTGTTTTTTTTTAACTTTTTAAGCTGTGAATCCTGTTCATTAAAAAAAAAATTCCTGGAACCTCTGATCTGCAAAATGGCAGCCTTGGCATTTTGTCATGGGACAACAAGTCCCAGTCTTTTCACTGAACCTTAAATAAAAGGTTCAGTGAAAAATTGCTATGGACAGTGCTGGCCCTCATGAAGTTCCTGAAAAGCCCTAGGGTTTCATGGAATACCTTTTGAACGATTTTAAAATTGAGAACAGCAGGCTGGGTAAGGTTCAATCTCAGTCACTGCTGGATCATTTTCCAGTTCTTGAATCATGTCATTTTGAATTACAGCACTTCAAAATATTCAGTCCTCCAAATCAGAGCTGTCTGGTAATTAACAATTTTTAGCTGATTAATCAGATGGATTTCAGTCAATGGGTAAATAAGACAATACTCCCTATACACTTTCCAGAAAGTATATTATGCATCCGTGTGTATTTGTGTGTGTCTGGATATCCAAGAATAGGCATTTCTTTCTCTGTGTTCAATTTAAATATCAATATTTAAAAGTTGATTAGACTGAAGATTGTTGCTGTATGCCAACTTCTATCAGTAGTTAATAGAATCACATCATCAGTAGCAATCCACTCTAATAGTTGGTTTGTGTGAACCAGCATGAATCTAGCCTGTTTTACTGCCTGTGTTAGTAGGGTAATAGTCTCATTGTTCATTTTTCTTAAACACAACTTTTTAAAAAGTTAAAGACCACAGTTTTAAATTGTGGATCGTTAATATTATGTAAAAAGCACTTATGTTGAATAAATCTGTTTTCCTGAAACTTGCATTGGGAAAATTTACATTAAAGTCTTTGTGTGGAATTTTTTGTTAATAACAATGTAGATTTGGGGTATTTCCCTAAAAGGGTAGGCACATCCACATGAAATATAGCCACTGAGTACTTTTTAGTAAAAAGGGGGAGATATAAAATATGGGATGGAACTTTAAAGGAAATGGAATGGACCAAAGAATTAGAAATAAAATTAAAGGGTTCATGTGGTTTTTTCTGCAATTATTATTAACAGTGTTGTTCCTTTATGTTAATTTTCATGTTACTTTAATTCTGTCTGATTGTTTTTGACTAGTATGCAAAGTCTCTTTCTGTTGTCTGAAGTTGGTGAAGGCAGTTAGCAAAGAATATTTGATTATATTTACACATCACATTGGTATTCTATTCACATGCACTTGGTCTGAACTTGTAGTATAGTGAATGCTTCTGGGGAGGCACTCATCTCCTTCAGTATGCATTGATTTCAGCAGATGAACAGCCTGCCATTTTCAGTATCTTTTATTGTGGCTGTAGAATGCTATCCGCTCATTTATAAATCAGATTAGAGGCTTCTTGCAAAGAAATATAGGTTGCATTCTAAATTTGAATAGCCCTGTCCTGGCACATCTGCATCACAAGCAGTCCTAAACCTTCCAAAGCACAGCCATTTTGCAGATTCCAGATAAAACTTTATGTGTAAATTGTCAAATTTATAATCTACAATAGAGCAATTTTTGCCCAAATGTGCAAAAATAATATTGCTAAAGACTGAATAACTTCTGTAGGGCAAATACCAATTGCTTCTTGCTACAAATATTATGTGGAGCACTATGGGCTGGTCTGGAGTTTCTGCTTGACCCATTACCAATACAGTGGCTCATTACTTCCTGAGTGCTGTAATGGATGACATCAATCTCCTCCCACTCTTCGTCCCATCACAAATGTGCCCCCTGCCTGGCACTCACCCTCCCCTCCAGCAGCTGGTCACTGCCCTATGCAACCTTTTCCTCCTGAGCTGTTGGGCTGGTATGATCTTCACATCTTTTAAAACCTTGCAGTTCATTCAGCAATGGCCCATTAAGTCAATAAAGTATCCTCACTGGTAGAAGCATTATTCAACCCTTACATCTCCCAGTGGGCACCCTTTTAATTTCTGCCCCAGTGTCATGATCACCGTTGCAATGCTTGTGACATCGCAATGGCTCGCATGACAATACAGGGAAATGAGTCCCTGGCGGATTAAGGCAAAGGCAACTATGAAACACAAAGGAAAGCAACAGGTGCAGGAAACTAAGTAACAACCAAGACCAGTGGTGTGGAAGACAGCGATACAAAGTTGCCAACAAGCAATTGACTAAACAACAAGAGAGGCGCGCCCGAGCTGTCAAAGGATTAAGAGCCTGATCGCCCGGCAATTAATCATTACCGTTCAGGAAGGTGATCGAGGTGACGCCCGGGGCACAGGGGGGCTTAACGACTTCTCACCTGACACGGATGAAACCGGTGGGACTCGTGGGACGCACCTGGAATAAGGTGGGGTCGAGCGCTGACCGGCACGGGCTATTTAAACCCCGTTCTGGCGTGCTCCCCTCACTCTCAGCTTTTTAAAGGCATGCACTCTGTTCCTCAATAAAGCCTACGCTAGCGTCTGTGTCTTTACTGGACACAGTAGGCAGAGCCTGACATAAAGCTGAGAGTCTCAAAAACAAACCTCGCCAGTCTCCATCAGGAAAAAAAAAATTCTGCGGGAGAAAACACCGGCGATGACGGAACCGGGGACAGCCATGGAGTCGGCGCTTCACACCGGAGGCGCGAAGGATGCAACGCAAGAGGGGGAGATGACCCGACAGCTGCTAGAGTCAGCGCACCCGAGATGGGACACGGGCTCCCTCCCTGCCCACACCGCACCCCAGTTCCAGACCTGGAGCTCCAGCCCGGACTGGAGAGCCCCAACGGAAGATGAAGTTGGGGGCCAACAACTCTTCATGTGGGACGGCGGAGCAGGACCCCAGACGGGGACATCCTACACCACCTGGAGACTCCACTACCCCCAAATGCCCGAGCAAGGAGTCACAGGACTGCCAATCGGGCAGCAACCGGCAGCACCGAGGACGGATGACCCTGTCATACTGGACAGGGTCAGCACCCTGGAAGCCAAGGTACGAGCCCTGGAACACATGCTCCAGTCCATGGCATCGGTGGTGAGCGAGCTCACAAAGACTGCTGCTGCACAGGGGGCAAGAGGGGATCGGGGCACCCTACCCACCCCATCGACAACCACGAGAGGAAGGGGCCAAGCACGGGACTCTTTCGCAGGGCTTCGTGGTCCCAGCCTGGTGGGGGTCATCCCTAACCACCCACAGGTGGGGGTCTCTCAAGTTGGGGGATTCACCAAGGACTTCCCCGTGAAGTTTGACGGAGACCCCACGAACCTGTCATTCTTCCTGATGAACGCCAGGAACTACATGGCCCAGTATGGACATTGCTTCGAGACAGAAGCGTCCAAAATCTCGGCAGTGGCCACGAAACTCAAAGGCAGGGATGCAGACTGGTACGTCCAGATGTCGGAGTCCAGAGCCCCTGCCCTGGCCACTTTTCACAACTTCCTAGCCACACTCAAACAATACTTCGAAGACCCCCTGACAAAGGAAAGGGCCAAGAGTACTCTTAAAGGTCTTCGCCAAGGGAAAAAAGCGGTGGCAGACTATGCCCTCGAGTTCAAGGTCCTAGCGGGTAAAATCCCGGAATGGTCTGAGGCCACCTTGATCGACATGTTCAAGGATGGCCTCAACCATGAGGTGCTACAATGGGCACTCTATAGGGACGACCCAGACTCCCTACACGGGTGGATTTGTCTGGCCGGAAAGGCTGAGCATGCCCAGCGCACCTTCATGCTAGCAACCACGAATGACAGAACCCCTCCCAGCGGGAGAGGACCAGTCCCACAGTCGGTCCTGACCTGGGACGCAGAGCGACAATGGCGGTTTGCCCGCGGGGAATGTGCCAGGTGTGAGAAGACGGGCCTCTGGGCAGCTGAATGCTTCAAGGACAGGACGATGGATCGCCCACCCAGACCAACACCGAAGGCGCCGCACAAGCCGCCCAACCCTCCCAGACAGCTGACAGGAGCGCTAGCAACCCCGGACGAGGAAGTGGATGCCTACCTCGCAGGGGACGTGGTTGACGCCCAGGAGCAGCTGGCGGGAAATGCCTCCCACCTGCCCTAAGCAGTGCTGCCGGGCAGGTGGTAAAGGAGGGGCGAGACAACCCCATGGTGAGTGAAGATTGCTCCATCCTGGCAGGGAAAATCGAACTGACTTACGGCTCTAGAGCCATCGCGGTCGAAGCTCTGGTGGACTCTGGGTGCTCCAGAAACCTAATCCACCCAGACATTGTCACCGCACTAAAACTGCCCTGTTCCCCCCTCCCTAAACCGCTGGTGTTCCAACAACTTGACGGCTCTACAGCGGGGAGGGGGGGGAACGGCCACCCAGGGTACAAGAAAGGTCACCCTGAAAATGGGCACCCACAGGGAGTCCATAGACTTTGTGGTAACCCTGGTGGGGAAGCCCATAGTGGTGCTGGGGATCCCCTGGCTAGCACACCACAACCCCTGCATAAATTGGAGGACCCGCTCTATAACGTCCGAGGACGTGGTCTACCAAGCACCAACAAAGGAGAAATTCTCTGCTCTGACTGTGGGGAGGGCAGAGATCATCGACCAAACCCACGCCCCCCCCCCGAAGGACTGCCGGAGCAATACTCGGACTTCGCAGACGTCTTCGGGGAGGAGGAGGCGATTTCCTAAAGGGGGGCAGTATGTCATGATCACCGTTGCGATGCTTGTGACATCGCAATGGCTCGCATGACAATACAGAGAAATGGGTCCCTGGCAGATTAAGGCAAAGGCAACTATGAAACACAAAGGAAAGCAACAGGTGCAGGAAACTAAGTAACAACCGAGACCGGCGGCGCGGAAGACAGCGATACAAAGTTGCCAACAAGCAATTGACTAAACAACAAGAGAGGCGCGCCCGAGCTGTCAAAGGATTAAGAGCCTGATCGCCCGGCAATGAATCATTACCATTCAGGAAGGCGATCGAGGCAACGCCTGGGGCGCAGGGGGGCTTAACGACCTCTCACCTGACAGGGACGAAACCAGTGGGACTCGTGGGACGCACCTGGAATAAGGTGGGGTGGAGCGCTGACCGGCGCGGGCTATTTAAATCCCGTTCCGGCGCACTCCCCTCACTCTCAGCTTTTTAAAGGCATGCACTCTGTTCCTCAATAAAGCCAGAACCTAAGCCTACGCTAGCGTCTGTGTCTTTACTGGATCACAGGCAGAGCCTGACACCCAGCAGGCTGAAGTATGCTCCCCTTGCTTTCCCACTCCCTATCCATAGTATTGCAAGTATTCCTTTCCCTTTTTTGAAACTTTGAGTAGTAACAAAAGTAGTAATGTTGCTACTTTGTTTCTATGAGAATCTGAATGATTGATATTTTCCTTGTACCTAGAGAGGGTGGTACGAACAAAAGAACAACCTGTTCCCGTTGATTTGATTATTGTAGCAACTGTATAATAGTAATAAGTATGATTAAAATCCATTAGCCTATCTTTCTTTCAAAAAAAATTGTTGTTGTTTATTCGTTTAGTCGCTTCCGACTCTTTGTGACTTCATGGACCAGCCCATGCCAGAGTTTCTGTCGGTCGTCAACACCCCCAGCTCCCCCAGGGACGAGTCCGTCACCTCTAGAATATCATCCATCCACCTTGCCCTTGGTCGGCCCCTCTTCCTTTTGCCTTCCACTCTCCCTAGCATCAGCATCTTCTCCAGGGTGTCCTGTCTTCTCATTATGTGGCCAAAGTATTTCAGTTTTGCCTTTAATATCATTCCCTCAAGTGAGCAGTCTGGCTTGATTTCCTGGAGGATGGACTGGTTTGATCTTCTTGCAGTCCAAGGCACTCTCAGAATTTTCCTCCAACATTTACCTTCATATAAATTTACCTTCATATAAATCCTGTGATGCAGGTGGGTCTAAGAAGAAGTAATATCAGAGGAATTCAATCACATCTTATTCCTATATGAAATATCATGAACTCCACTTCCTGGATTAATATACAGTTCAAAAATTAGTTATCATGTTGTGTATTTTTCAGCAGCATCTTCAGGATTCTGCTGTTTTCGTGAGTCTGACCCCCCTCCCCCCCAGGAGTGTCTGGAGCATCAGAGCAATGATGCTACAAAAACGGGAAAAGGAAACAAGAAAAAGAAACGGTCTGCTTTGTGTCAAAGGAAGATAATATAGGAAGGTAGGGTGAAAGCATCCATGTGTGCAAACATCTGGGAAAGTTAAAGAAAGGCATGGAAGTAGAGGAATAATCAGTAAAAGGAAAATGCAAGCACCACAAGGACCCAACCAGCCAGATGTGTGTTTCCTGCGTGGATGGCAAGGGCAAGAAGCAGGGAAACGGCCTATCAGGTCTTGTGGTGACCATAACCCAGACTGCGCACCAGCCCAACCCTATTGCAGCCCACTGCAGTCTGGACTGGAATTTCTGAAGTTGTCCTAAGAAACAACCAGGAGCAGCACAGAAGACCAGTAGCTTAGGTGCAGTGTGAAGCTGCCCAAAGATGCAGCAACAGAAACAGAATGTGTCTTTGGAGGTAGGGTTAAATGACTCTGACACTTTTCAATGGATGTGTTGAGATAGGAAAAGGGGAGAGATATTAAGCTGAAATTTCAGTGGCCAATTAAGGTCAAGCAAAGAGTTAGAAATTGGGGAAAGATGATCCTTGGATATTGCCAGAAACCTTCTAGGTAGAAATAGAAGGCAGACCAGGAAATGTCTATGTGCAAATGAAGGAAGTTTGTAACAAAGCCAAAGTACTGAAGGTGTGAGGATGAAATAATATCCATGTACAGTACTATTGACTTGGGAAGGCATTTATGAGAAAACTGAGGAAGGAAGCATCGTTTCTGAGATGAGCTGCAGGACAGGGCTTTCTCCCTTGGGACACCAGCAAGGCCAAAAAAGAGGCTGAATAATGTTTATTCCTAAGCACTGCAGATGTTCCATGTAAAATGGTAGCACCAGTTTTTGACCATTTTGAAAATGAAATCAATGGCCAAATCACAATGTGGCTTGTTCTATGATTGTTCTATGTGCATGTGTAATAATGTATTAAAGAAGTCATAATGGCAGGTTACCATTGGTCACTGGTAATGATGCCAGCACATCACAAAGAGGATCACAGAAGATGAGTCTGCCATCGCACACAGTTACCTGGAAAGAAGTCCAGCTGAGTTCAATATGTTTTTAATTAGAATAATATAAAGAGTGAAAAGTTCGATAAGAAAAAAGAAAATGGGTAATACTCTATTGGACATAGTCCATATTGTTTAAAGAATTCTATTGGAAAAATGTAAGCTAAATTAAGAAGAGCCCAAGGCATGCAGCAATGGGCATTGGATGAGTGGAGACACATTTAAGATTCATTGGGAAAAACAATCAGCACGCATAAGAAACCAATCACTTAAAAGGAAGAGAAATTTTTAAAAAGTTTTACCATGGTTTTGCTTGTTGAATGTGTGCTGACGAATTCCACTGGTTTCTATCAATAGGAGTAAAACTTCTTCCTGAGATTAAAACAAATTGTTACGCAGGTCCTTTCTTCAACCTTTGAGTTCTTTTCCTACCCTTTGCACTTATGGAGGATGTATATGTTTCATTGGAGTATGTATTTATCTGGGCTTACAAACTCTTTCAATTGCGAACTACTCTAAATGATATATGCTCCAATACAATAAAAAGATCAAAACAATAAATTATAATAATACAATACAAAAACAAATCATTGTCACCGTTATCATCTCCATGATGCTGGGGAAGATTACTCTCCATAATATGACATTCACTTCCTGCAGGGGAGGAATCATCTCTTATCAGTCTCGAAAGGCTTTCTTTAATAGCCCAGACTATCTCAACAGGGTCCACATCACTCTGACAAGGGATGCTGGACAGCAATCTCAAGCTCAATAAGAATGGAGAAATACTGCCTTTTTTGCCTCCATGTAGGCTTCAACCTGAGCTCTTCCATAAGTTTTTTTTTTCCTCTTGTCACATTGCTGTTTCATCTCCTAGGGCTTCTCAGTAAACCATGGAGCAAGCAGAGCTGAATCAGCAAGCAGAGGAGGCCACTCTTCTGCAAACCTGTCCATGGCTGCAGACATCAACTCCAAGTTCCAGGAGGAAACAAAGCCTTAATAGAACTGCCCACCAAAATCTTACTAAATTCCCTAAGTGCCCTTTGGGAACCAAGTGAACCTAAATTCGATGATTGGGGTGGAGAACTTCTGGAGGGAGAAGGCATTGGCCAGCTCTAGTAATCAGAGAGTGATCCTATCCTGAGAAAGGACAGATATTAATGTCCCCCAACTTCAAATCATATCACATCTGCTCTGAGATAAATAACAGGTTTTGTGCGACCAGCCTCATGAGTCAGAACTTTTAATCTTGACTAGATCAACACATGTTTAAAGGATCTAACTCATGAGACTCTCATCAACAGGGACATTTCAAATCTGCAAGTTAGTCTGCTGTATGAGTTAATGGATTGAGGAGGCCTTTTTTCATTAGTAGATCCACTTGATGATCAAAAACTACTTCAGCTGACATACTTGAACTCAAACACAAGTACTCAAAAGACTTTTGCTACTTTAATTTATTACTCTATGTATTCCTTTATTTATAACAAAGGTATATAACCTGAATGCAGGGTTGTATTCAGACCTTGAAGGCATTGGTTGCATTCACCTTCAAAAGTTCTTACCAAATTTTAAGATTTAATGTGACAGAAAAGGGAAATGATTAAATACATGACAAGAGAACAATCATATAACTTCATTTAATTCTAATTAAATATAAATGAAATCAAAAGTTTTATTCTGGCTCTATCCAGTACTTTTCAGAGCATGGCCCCAGCATACCACTCGAAGACCAAAGACAGTTTTAGAATTAATAACATGCACCGTTTTGGCTAAACTGCAATCTGTTGCCTGCCAATTGGGACAGATCCTCGTGCCAGGTAGCACTTCACTTCCCCGCTTCATTAAAAAAACAGTCATTGTGGCGTTTTTTTTTTTCCTGCCAACTACTTGCATTTTCCCTAAAGTTTCATAAAACATAATGCAATGTAGTCTGAGTGGTTCCCAGTGAAACAGAGTATGTAACTAATGAATTAATTTAAACCAAAATGACTATCAATACATTGATAATGAGAGGGGGGGGAAGGCAGTTTAAAAGGGGAAAAAATGGAATGAATAATAATAATTGGTTGTAAAGAAAGTGGACTACTTCTGCAGTGGGGTGAAGTAAAAGACATTCTTCATTGTCCAAAGATTATAAAAGTGACAAATCTAACTTTGGATACATACTGCCTTATATCAAATCAGGCTCGATGTTTTGGGGGTTCTGGGCAAAACGACCATTCCTGGCACCCATTTTGCACCTCCTGGCACCACCTCTGGTTCAGTAGATTTCACTTAGGCAGATTGTTTTCCTGTATCTTGACAGCTTTCAACAGAAGTCCAAGCTCAGGTACCTCCACTCACCATCACTGCAGTCCAGGATGTTGTATTTGACCTTAGTGTACTTATTCTACTCTAAACAAACTTATTGTGCAGTTATTTATTTATTCGTTCATTCATTCATTCATTCTTACATAGAAAATTATATCCTGTCTGTCCACAAACAGATGGTGCTCAGAGTAACTTAATGAAACTAAGATGTGGTCCAGAAGGTTCAGTCACTCACACTTGCTCCATGATTTCCAGGTTCCCCCTTCTCCTCTGCTCCTATCACATACTAGCAGGCAAACAATCTACTCCAAACAGTGGTTTGATAGTGGTGCTGAGCAGAACCTGTGTAAGTAATCTTATTGATATACATTGATTTTAGAAAATACTTCTAATTTATTGTAACCAAATGTAAAATCCTAAAAAAAATATCAGAATAAAGATGGAGAAAACAAAAAGCGAAGATAAAAACCAGAGTAAAAACCAGAAATAGGAGCAGGGGGAAAAAATCAACCTCTTAAAAGATAAATGTTAGGGAAAGTTAATGGCTGAGAAATTATCTCTATCTCTGTCTTTGTCTCTGTCTCTATTTCTTCACTGTAAAACCAAGTCAAGCTCAATTCCTCATGACTTTGTGGGCAATAGTACAAATAATGGTTTGCCATTGTCTTCTTCCAGCATCTTTTTGGCTTCTCTGTCTAGTCTTCAGCTTTGGAATTTCCTGAGGATCTCTCCTCAAAGCCAGGTTCAGTTCAACCCTGCTTTGCTTGTCATGAACTGCCATGGTTGGCTGGGTACTACCACCTATCTGGGCAATGGATTTTTTAAAAAAACACCCGAAACTTGCCAGCATACTTTTGTGGATACCACAGTCTTAATTATATTGCCCATATTCTGAGAGAGAGGGAAGGAGGGAGAGAGATATTTAATGAGACCAGTATATTTAAGATGACCACATCAGACATAAGTTCAAGCAGTTACTTTTCTGCAGCACAACAATATCAGAGAGAAACTTGAAGACCAATATAAGATTAATATTGTATTCTAATCTCTGCTTATATTTTAAGTAATGCAGGGCAGAAAAACCCACTTGCATTTTTTTGGTCAGTTTTCATTCAATTTGATAAACATAAGTTAAGAAATTCTTTCAAAGGAGAAGAGAATTCAGGAGATATTTTCATGGGTGGAATGTTATTTACTAAGAAAGTGACCAAGAGGCTATTTAAATTTCTTTTGGTATACAGTTTCCTCTTAAATAATCCAGTGTCTTTGGCTTTATGAAGGAATGCCCCAATAGGACTTTTTCAGCAGCAGAATTATTGCCAGCACTAAGAGGAGTTCTGGCTTGAAAAGTAGTTGGTATACTTCTCCTTCCCCCTGGAGAGATGCAGACAGTTCCTCCAGCCAACTCCTTTGTCCTCAAATGTCTACTCCACTCTAATTTAAATGCTTTTTTTTTAACCTCATGACGACTTGACAGTTTGGAGACATTCAAGTCAGAAAACTACTCACATCCTGATCTTTGTGTTGGGCTTGGAGATGATAATTTCACAATCCACATAAGAATTCAGAAGTACTGAGCTTTTCAAGCATGGAAAACATCCAGCCTTACTTGTTATTTTCTCATTCTGGTACTGGATAGCATTGTGCAGATCTTCAAGGGGACGCTTTGTTTTGATTAAGGGTCAGGTGAAGCACCCTCTCTAAGTGCTTTCCAAAGCAAAGTAGCTGTATTGCTTCACTTTGTGGTGCTCCAAAGACTCCTCTGCAGCCTTCCAAAATTGCAAAGAATGGAAAAGGCTGCAAAGTAACACAAAGCTCTTCATTCAGGCAACTCATGTTACCTTCACAACACAAATCAAAGCCACTTCTCAGAATGCAAGTATTTGAAGTTTAGCAGGAGAGCCTCTGAGTTATCATATAAGTAGGAACCCTTGGGAATACAGCTGAAAGATGGAAAGAATAGACAAAAGTAGTCTAGAAATGGTCTATAGCAGTGGGAAATCAGATGAATGCGTTGGGGAAAAAATCCCTCTCACTAGCTCCCAATGATGTCAAACTCCTCCATGCTATACATTTATATTCAGTTACATTTCTGTCCCTAATTGCTTAGTACAAGAAGGAACAACTTGTTCATCACAAAGAACTACTCAGAAAATGCAATATATTCAGCACAGTGGAAATTCAGCTATGTATTTGCATAACCTCAAGTAATATTATTTACATAAAACTGACATTAGCATGTTGAAAACCAAACTATTTCCAGTGGTCATGTTTCTTTTGTGGCATCCTGTTATACTATTTCTAGAATGAGATTGGAAACAGCATTTGTTAATATGTGTGCCACCTAAGCAAGCACAAAAAAAAAGCATTTGTTATTCTATGTTTTGTATGTGCCTTATCAGTTTAACTTCCAGAACAGATTCTGACAATTCAGTTTTTGAAACTGAACAGAAAAGATACAGTGAATGAAAGGTTCTTTAATGGCAGTATCTCAGGTCTGGAGTCCAATCATCCATCAATCAGTTTGAGAGAGGCAACTGTTTGTGGTCTTCATTATATAATTATTGCAATATAGAAGAGGAGATAAATAAATAATGATTAGAATCCATGTTCTGATTACTTGAATGGCATAGGCAAAATAATATTAACACACCATTTCTCTCCACTTTCCATGAAAGGGAACAAGGATAGCAACCATATTGTTGTCTATACTCAATGCTTCAAGAGAAGGACCTCTGTGATTGAGAGCTTCTTCCATCACTGCATTAACAAGAAATGTGTGTTCTTTCCAATATTGTTGAACTTCCCAAGACATTTTTAGTGCTAATTTGTGAATTGGAGGTTGCTACCCTCTAATATGTCTCAGAAGACTAGATATCTGCGTATTGGCTATCAATTCAGGGAGGGGGTGAGGTGGGGTAGAAGTAAACTGTGCTTGTGTCCTTTTAGATAAAAGAAAAGGAAAAACATTTTTATTCTTTTGGCCTTACCCATATTTCCCTTGTCGCGTCACGCGACCAGTCCTTCGCCCTTCGGTCTATGGGATTCCCTGGGGGGGAATGAGCCAACGATTCCCTCGCAAGGGTGAGGTCGAAAAAACAACGGTAGGCACAGGATTCTTTTGTGGCGAGTGACGCTACATCTCAGGAGGTTGCTGGTACTGCCTCCTGGTGCCACGCCCCCACCTCCTTTTATTCAGCAGTTCTATCAGGGCGGGGGAGTGAGTACAAAGAGAATAGGGAAATACAAGTCATGCCCTGAGGCTACGTGAGAGACATGCAATCTAGCTGTGCAGTAATGGAGTCAGGTACGTCACAATTCCACCTTTTTTATTTAATTTTGTTCCTCCCCCAGAGGGTCTGAGTCGGGGAGCCAGGGACTCTTCAGTCCAAGGAGACCCATCCCAGCGTCCTCTTCCGGGGGGTAGTGTGACTGGGGGTCCTTGTCCATTTCCGATTCACTATCAGAGGACCATCCCAAGAGTGGTGTTTTCTCCATACCTACAGCAGTGACCAGGTGTTGAACAGCAAGCTTTGTCTCGGATACCTCTGAGTCCAATGTATGAAGTCTCTGCTTTAAGAAGCGGAGAACGCGACCCAGCACACAGGGGCCTATGGTGCATACGAGAATCAATAACAGGAGGGGCCCCAACAGAGCGGACAACAGTGTGGTTAGCCATGGAGAAATGCTAAACATATTTTGATACCATGACATGGATTGTTGGCGCTCCAATTCCCTTGTTTTTAAACGGGAATTGAGCTCTTTCATAGAGTCCAATACTACTCCTGAGTTGTCGGCATAAAAACAGCAGTCTTCCTTTAGAGCAACACACAGTCCCCCTTGTTTGAGGAACAGAAGGTCGAGACCCCTACGATTTTGCAAAACCACTTCGGATAGAGAGGTAAGGGAATCTTGTAGCGCCACAATAGATTGTTCGATGGCGCGAAGGTCAGTGTCAATGATAACGCTAAGGTGACGCAGGTTCTGATCATTGACAACAAGGGCTGACACACCAGTGGCGGCTCCGGCCGCACCTAAGCCCAGTAGGACTGATAAAGTTACAGCAGTCACTACTTCGCGCTTAGCCTTGAGGGGATAATGAGGGGGCTCTAAAATGGAGAGAAGTTCGTCAGGGGAATAGATAGAAATCTTGGGGAGTAGGAGCACCTGAATACAAAAGGCGTTAGTTTGTAACAAGGTATCACCATATACACATGCGGTGAGGCCAGAAGAACATGCCCAAACAGAGTTGTTCCCAGGGATAAAGTATTGCCCTGTCAATCGGGCAGAGATATTACCAGAGGTAGTGTAGAGTACACCGTAGCCACCATGGCCGGTGTGACCGTTGATGTTCAAGCGATTTTTTGGTAGAGGGCACAGTGATCATGAGAAGAATTAAGGCAATATTGAATATAGTTAGCAGGAACACGGCCAAGGCAGCAGCCCTGCCCTATTATAGAGGTGATAGTCAACGTGGTGTTTTGCCAGCGGCAGGAGGAGGCTGAGGTAGAGTTTCGGATAGGGTCAGGAGAACCGACTGCTTCATAGAATGGTGGAGAGGAAGACAAACAAAGCCAACATCGAGATGTGTTAGAAGCGGTGTGAACAAGGGAAAAGGAGGAGTTAAGAAGAGAGACAAGGGGGTTTTTTTGTTTGGTGAGGGGTTTAAGAAAGGTGGAGTGAATGTCGTCGGCATTGGGCCCAACAGGTGGGGACTGAGGGAGAGTGACCTGTCGTTGAATGTAGAATATGTTGCCGTAATGATACCCGGGCCATCCGGCATATATACGACCTCCCCATTTTACACCTGAGTCCCAGGCATTCCCCTGAGCTTTTCCTGCAGCAGTGAATTGTACAATAACCGGATTACATCTATTCCAACCCCCCTGTCCTGCCGCATTCTTTTTGGTTGCGGTGCACCTAATGTCCTTTCTCAACCGAGTGAGGGTGATGTAATCAGTCTTATATGGAGGGGTCCAGTAGATGTAGCCAGTGGAAACGCAGGACCAAGATTTGCAAAAGTAATCTGCTATGCCTCCGCAGTCGTGCACGTGATCAGGGCTGGTGTCATGTCCTGGGCACACATACAGGGGATACCTTTTAACGGTGGAGTGGCTGGGCTCTGGGAAGCCGTCGAGCCTCCTGTAGGCTGTCACTCCTAAAAGCATTTCTGAAAAGTCAAAATACAGGTTAGGGAAACAAGATATAATTGGGCTATAACAAAAGGAGGTATTCAGGATCTGTCCCAAGGCATCGCGGATTGTCCAGGTGATATTGTAAGGGCGATGCGATCCCTGGGCGTCAAATGCCAGTAGGCGTCGTCCCTGCCAACGGGCGGGCTCAGGAAGGGAGAGTAAAAATAAGGTGAGCGTAAGGCGAGATGAGGTGGCGAACCCCTTAATTAATTTTGTTATTTCACAGTGATATTGTCCTAGATCGGTCAACTGTACGTTGGTGATAGCAAGGGTAGTTTGGCGAAAGTGATAAGTGATGGAGTAGGAATCGCCATCTTGGAGAAGGGTGTTGTTGCGGAACCAGCGCCAGAAGGTGCCTTTTCTTTTGATGGGAGAGCGTTGAAGACATTCCATGGCGTTGGATGCTGAGCTGCGGCCAATGGTGGCAGGGTAGCGTAAACGATGGGTTCGAATGAGAGAGGTTGTTTTAGGGTTCGTTGTGAGGGGAGCAGAGATGGAAGAGAGATAACAGAGAAGGAGGGTCAAGAAGGTGCTTGTCAGGAGGCTGCCCATGATATGGCCGGATGCAGCGAGCAGGAACCCAGAGCACTCGATCAGGTAGTTGCACAGCAGCGTAGCCTTTTCCCCAGGTGACGAGTTGCGCAGGGCCTTTCCACTCAGGGCTGGGCAGTTGCCTAAAATAAACAAGGGGACGGGAAGAGGGAACTACTGGCTTGGAAAAGTGTCGAGATGCAGCCGTAGCAGGGGGGGTACCGGTAAGATTAAGGAAATTCAAGGTAAACAAGGTGAGATTAAGGATATTTTGTAACATCGGGAGGCTTGGGGGGCCTAAGGCCTTTTTCCCCGTTTGCCGATCAAGGGCATTCTTTAGGGTCTGGTTAGCCCTTTCCACAATAGCCTGACCTTGGCTGTTGAATGGTATACCGAATCTGTGAGTAATGGACCACTTACGGCAAAACTCAGCAAAGGGAGTGCTGACGTAAGCGGGGCCATTGTCAGTTTTCAAAGTTTTGGGACATCCCGATGTGACGAAAGTGCGAATACAATGATTGATTACGTTTTTCGTGGCTTCTCCTCTTTGCAAAGTTGCCAGGATGAATCCCGAATAGGTATCCACAGATACATGGATATACTTCCAAGGTGCAAAAGAGGGATAATGAGTGACATCCATCTGCCATGTGTCACAAGCATGGACACCCCTGGGATTAACTCCCTCAGGGATGCACTTTGCCTGCAAACTGCAGGTTGGACATTGTTGAAGAATGGCGGTAGCTTCTTGATATGTAATGCCAAATTGGCGCACCAAGGCTTTTTTATTTTGATGGAAATAAGCATGGCTGTCCCCTGCTGAAAGCGGCGGAGGAAGAGGGGAAGAGGCCATAATTTTGCAAGCCTCATCTGCCATGTGGTTGCCTTCGGACAGGAAACCGGGTAGCTGTTGGTGGCTTCTAATATGCGCTACAAACAAAGGGGATGTTCTGTCCTTCAGGAGAGTTTGAAGCTGCAAAAAAAGCGTCATGAGAGAGGGGGGGGTAACAGGGGAAATATATGCATCAAACATGGCCACAGCCATTTGAGTGACATACATACTATCTAATATAACATTCAAAGGCTGTTCAGGGAAAAGAGACAAGGCTAGCAAAAAGGCGGCTAACTCAGCCTGTTGGGCAGATGCTTGTGGGCCTGTTAGGCGTTTATGCCATTTGCAATTATTTTGCCATGTACAAGCCCCTATGGTTTTGGAGCCGTCTGTAAAAACAGTGAGGGCTTCCTTGAGTGGCTGCTGAACGAACGGCGAGGTTAGTGTGAAGGGTACTGTTCGCAGCAGTTGCAATCGAGGATCAGGGGGAAGATGGCATGACACCTGGCCACACCAGTCCTCCAAGGCATCCTGCAGTGCAGTGGAGTTTTGTAGGAGGGGTTCCCATTGAGTAACCTTAAGGGGAATGTACAGGGTGGAAACATCCAGTCCCATTAGGGCTCTAATCCTCTTCCGGCCTTTCTCAACAAGAGAGGCCATTTGTGCTGCTCTGGTGATGATGGATGTCTTAGGTGTGTGCGGCAAGTGTAGCCATTCTAAAATATGTAGATGTTTGTTATCAGACGTTTGGACAATGATGGCAGTTAATAATTGATGTGTCGAAAGAATGGCAAGAGAGGGTAGTTTGTCAGTGAGCGCACGGTCCACCCATTGGGTCGTAAGGACGGCATTGACCTGTTGTAGGGCGTGCAATTGTTGTTCTGTAAGGTATACCTTGTCAGCTGGGTTTGTCAAACCCACTAGCGCTTGGAATAAAGGTGATAATATGGGTGTAGTTAAAGCAAGGTATGCGCGGGCCCAGTTAATGACCCCCAGACATTGTTGTAATTGGACCAAGGTGGTCGGCTGGGGAAGCGTGAGCATAGGTAGAAGTGGGGCAGCAGTGGAGGCTAAAACTTTGTGGCCTAGATATTGCATTGGATAACGAGACTGGACCTTTTCTGGTGCAACGTGCAACCCTGCCGTTGCTAGGGTGGCTAAAAGAATAGGAAAAGTTTTTTGAACTGTCCCTTTCGGGCCCTCAGCAGCGACTAAAATGTCATCCATATAATGATACACAAGAAAATGCGGAAATTGGGATCTATAGGGTTGCAATGCTTTATCGACAAAAAATTGGCACATTGTGGGTGAGTTCAACATGCCTTGTGGGAGGACCTTCCACTGGTACCGAGCAGTAGGCTTTGAATTGTTAAGTTCCGGTACCGTAAATGCGAAAATAATTCTGTCCTTTTGTGCCAAAGGTATGGAAAAAAAACAATCCTTGAGGTCTATTACAATAAGGTCGTGTCCTTCCGGAATCAAGTTGGGGTTGGGAAGTCCACACTGCAAAGGTCCCATGGGCTGAAGGATGGTGTTGATAGCCCTAAGATCCTGTAGGAGGCGCCATTTGCCAGACTTCTTTTTGATGACAAATACCGGAGTATTGTATGGGCTGGTGGAGGTTTCGATATGGCCTTCAATTAACTGCTGTTGGACCAAGATATGTAAGGCGTCCAGTTTCTCTTTGGTGAGTGGCCATTGATCAACCCATACCGGCACAGAGGTTTTGAGAGAGAGAGAGAGAGACCCTGAAGGGTCCTGTAAAGCCATTAGGGAAGTTGAATAAAAGCGTGGAACTGTGAAAGCAAGTCACGGCCCCATAGGTTACAGTGCAAAGGCAAGATATAAGGCTTTAGATACGCTGTAATATGAGAATGAGCAGTCACAGCAGAAAGCCAATGAGAGCTGACCTTAGCGGCCTGTGCTCCGCCTACTCCTTGCACCGAGGAGGCTTCAGCGATAGGCCAGGAGGAGGGCCATTCAGCGGAACGAATGACAGAGACGTCGGCGCCGGTGTCAATCAAGCCTTCGAAAGAGCGACCATTTAGTGTGACAAGGAGGGTGGGTTTAGAGGTTTGGACTGGTTGCTGCAAGGCAAACAATGATGGCATATCAGGAGAAGGGAGAAGTATGAGCGTGGCGACAATTGTTCCTTTATTTAAGGAAAAGCACCTATCTCCCACTCCTGCCAGAGCAATTTGTGTCAAATCTGATGAATCATACAAATAGGGAGCAGCAACCATTCCCTCAAGCGTAAGCGAGGAGTTGGGAATAAGCAAAGCAGGGGTAAGAGGAGGGAGGGGTTTATGCAGCGTGACAACAAGAGGAAGGGAAAGGACAGCCCCCGGATCGTCATACAAAAGATCCTCTGCCAACTCCACAGGGAAGCTGGTGATGGGTAATTCAGCCTTTGGGGCGGGGTTAGCTGACAACCCCCGATCTAGTTTTCCGAAGGCTGGTGAGGGGAGGAGTTATTGCGACATTGCGAGGCCCAATGATAGCCTTTGCGGCACCTGGGACAAGGAGTTTTAGGTTTGGAGGGGGGGGCGGCCCCCTTTGAGTGGAAGGGGGAGCCCCACCTCCCCCGGGTGCACGGCATTGATTCTTAAAGTGGCCCGGCTTCCCACAATTGAAGCAATTTCCATGACGAGTGATTGCGAGGGCTTCCGGGGAATGGAGCTGAGGGGAGGGGTTAGTAGAAGGCAGCGAGGTGGTAATGGCGGCAGCGAGAGCGCTCACTTTGTGAGAGGTGGTACCAACGATTCTGCAGAGTTGCAGGAAGTCTGCAAGCTTTACACCCGGTTGATTGACTGCGGGTTGCAGAATGGTCTGGCAGTCATGATTAGCGTTAGAGAAAGCAAGTTTCATTAGCAGCTCATGTTTAGCCGTGGCATTATCAATTTGTCGGTCTAAAGCAATCTGAAGGCGACTTATGAAGGAAGCATATGGTTCATTTGGTTCTTGCATTATTTTCAAAAACGTTTGGGTGGATTGAGAGTCGGAATCATCCACTCTTTTGAGAGCATTCATGGCGCACATGTGAATAATAGCAAAACAACGACGGGGGGAGTTCTGTTGCTGAACTAAGGTTGCGAATTGTCCCTTTCCTAATAATTGATTTGCGGTCACCCCTGCGGGAAGACCTCTTCTAATTTCTACTTCCACCCCTTTGTCGTATTCAGATTGCCACACAACGTATTGCGCCGGGGTCATAAGCATAGAAAAAAGCATTTTCCAATCATACAATAACATAACAGTGTTAGCAGTAACTAAAGAGTCTAAAACTCCCCTAGTAAAAGGAGAGTGCAAGCCGTAGGTGGTTACAGCATCTTTGATTTGTTTCAAAACCTTAAGTTCAATATTGTTATACAAATTTCCTCCCGCCGCCCCTAGGCCGATGGTCATGGGAAAGGCAGAGGGACTCTCCATTTCCAATGAGAGGGGGGAGGAGAGGAGTTCAGTGATGGCGCCTCCTAGGGGGTGGTGTTGAGGGGATCCGGGGGTTGGAGCTGAAGGGGGAGGAGGAACGGCTGGGTATGGAGGGGGTGGTGGTGAGGCAGCATCGAGATGGGCGGCAAGAGGGGGTGGGGTTTTTGGGCCGGGAGGAGAAGGGGAAGTTTCCGGGGAAGACGGGGGAGGGGAAAGAGTGTTGATGGCCGCCATAACAGCCTTCCAGGCAGTCAGAATAGGCACGGGCGCTCGTGGGGTATCATGAAAATATTTTCCTATCCTTTCCCAAGTGGATGCTTTGAGCGACCCCTCTGAAGGATAGACAGGGCAGTGTCTGTCCATGTACAGTAGGAGTTGAGTCACCGATTTTTTTGAAATGGGAAAGATGGTCGTACCGTTAGCCTTTTGACAAGAGTTAGCCTTCTTCACTAAATCATAAAGTTCGTCCCTATGAACTGACGAAACTTTGGAGAGTGGGGAGCCCATTACTTACGATTGCAGAGCCTTTTCCAGGTGCGTAGTAACGAGAGTGAAGGCAGTGCACCTCTAGACAGAGATCACACCGTGAGACCGAAGGGATCCCGGACGAGCCCCCAGTTGTCGCGTCACGCGACCAGTCCTTCGCCCTTCGGTCTATGGGATTCCCTGGGGGGGAATGAGCCAACGATTCCCTCGCAAGGGTGAGGTCGAAAAAACAACGGTAGGCACAGGATTCTTTTGTGGCGAGTGACGCTACATCTCAGGAGGTTGCTGGTA
Source organism: Candoia aspera (assembly GCF_035149785.1). Classification (NCBI taxonomy): domain Eukaryota; kingdom Metazoa; phylum Chordata; class Lepidosauria; order Squamata; family Candoiidae; genus Candoia; species Candoia aspera. The sequence goes on from NC_086155.1 coordinate 182,958,089, forward strand.
CTGCCTCCTGGTGCCACGCACCCACCTCCTTTTATTCAGCAGTTCTATCAGGGCGGGGGAGTGAGTACAAAGAGAATAGGGAAATACAAGTCATGCCCTGAGGCTACGTGAGAGACATGCAATCTAGCTGTGCAGTAATGGAGTCAGGTACGTCACATTCCCTCATTGAGGGGATGGGGGGAAAAGGCAGTGGAAGGACCAGAATGGATTGTGCTGACTAAATGGGGCAGGCTCAGTGGTGGCACATGACAATCTTACTTAGTGTTTGCCTTTTTGTTCATTTGTCATATTCTGCTACCAACCCACCTATTTCAGTATATATATGTGATACTCAATGAAGAAATTCACTTCTCAGTATTGGTAATGTATTTACACAGATATTCCAACAATTAAAAATACATACACAAACAAGCCTTGCACCAGATTATAAACAGGTGTTAATTAATTAAGATTAGTGGAGCTGGGTCCTGCTAATATTGAAGGATCGGTTAAGGTGGCTATATTTCTAATGACTTTGGTAAAGTTTATCATGACTTCATTCCTGATTATTCCGACAGCCCATCTTTGAGTTGATCTATTTTAATATCGAAATATGCAGTTAATTAAATATTAGGGGGCTGGTAACTATCCTCATCCATTCCAGTCAGGATAAATTGGAGGGAATCCAGCATTCTTTTTTTCTATACCTTTAATATATAATTTAACAAGCTTCCCCACCACCACCACAAATTTTCCCTTCATCTATAAGAAATGCGCTTGTAAGCAGCAGTAGTATTTTGCTGGATTAGGTAGGAATTTATCAATACTCTGTGCAAAACCAAATACAAGGAAGCAAACAAAAACAGATAGTTTACAAGCTACCGATGAAAAGGAACAGTAGCAATATTCTGCCGAACAGATTGTTTGACATTTGTGTGAGCTTATTAAGAAGGAAGCCTTCCTAAAAGCAATGCTTTTAATCACAGGGGCAAAACAATAGCTACATGCAGCTCAGCGATGTTGTTTCTGTGTCCCTTGGAGTGGCTAGATCAAAACATTGGCCCCCTTTTTGCACTTTGGGAATTTAGGGGCCTTGTGGGGCAAAATGGACCACTTGTGGGGGGTCCTTTAACACTCCTCAACAGTTTCCAAACAGGGCCCTGCTTCCACCAAGTTTTGAAGGGCTCCTCAATACACTGGCTAAAGGCAGATGCAGCCCTCAAGCCAGCAGTAAATGCACACCACTGCTTTAAAATAAATGTTATTAGCAAGCTATTGGTTAAAGACCCCACCTGTGTCCTAATTCAAAATTTAGTATTTACATTTCAAAAAAATAAATCTAAACATCTTTGAAACTGAGACTGCTTTCCTTCTCAACCTTGCAGAAAGTCAGACGTGCACGCTGTCTGTAGCCATGGAAACAGCCATTTGAACAAACCCAAACTATACATCTCTGGAAAGTGACAGCAACTTTCTTATTAAGAGAGACTCTTCAATTCAATGTGATGTTATAATCCCATATGGGACTTGAACCTATCATGAACATTTGTAAGAAGTAAGAAAAAATGACAGGTATATGAATTAAACTCAGGAAGGAAGATGACTAGGTGAAATATTTGGGACACATTTGGTCACATTTCTAGGATTATCAACACAGGATGGTCCTAGATTTAAAGAAAAAACAAATTCCATATGCAGAATAAATGATAATCACTTTCAGTACAATTTGGGTGGGCTTAGAAAGAAGCGAGCTAAATCTCGACTATGAAGGGGTTGGGTTGTCCCCCACCACCTCCCCCAAATTTCTACAGATTCCATATTTTTTTTAAAAATAATAGAGCTACATATGAATGAACATATGCTGCAAACTATTTTTATACATCAATTTATTTTGTATGCTGTTATAATTCTCTTCATGTGGAAGAAACATTGGCATGCAATACTGAAGATTTTTCTTCTACAGCAAATTATTCAGGTAGAATGTTTAAATTTAGCAGAAGTAAAACTGACCGCCATGAATAGGATAGCCCTTCTTCTGTCCTGTAGAAAAGGAAGTTCAAAAAAAGGAAATTAAAAGTCAAGGCTTTTTAATTTGACTATTAGCTGGTAATTTATAGTATTTCTTATTTCACAACATACAAACACTACTGTTTTTCCCGTTAAACAATGTCCCATCCATTGAATAAAAGATTTTGGAAGAACCAACTTGTGGACTCCTGGCTAAGGTTAAAGAACAGTAGAATTTCATCAATTCATTCATTCATCCATATACACACACATAGATGCACACACACACACATACATACAAACACAGAGACAGTATTCTCTTTGTTGTTGTTTATTCGTTTAGTCGCTTCCGACTCTTCGTGACTTCATGGACCAGCCCATGCCAGAGCTTCCTGTTGGTCTTCAACACCCCCAGCTCCCCCAGGGATGAGTCCGTCACCTCTAGAATATCATCCATCCACCTTGCCCTTGGTCGGCCCCTCTTCCTTTTGCCCTCCACTCTCCCTAGCATCAGCATCTTCTCCAGGGTGTCCTGTCTTCTCATTATGTGGCCAAAGTATTTCAGTTTTGCCTTGAATATCATTCCCTCAAGTGAGCAGTCTGGCTTTATTTCCTGGAGGATGGACTGGTTTGATCTTCTTGCAGGCCAAGGCACTCTCAGAGTTTTCCTCCAACACCACAGTTCCAAAGCATCTATCTTCCTTCTCTCAGCCTTCCTTATGGTCCAGCTCTCGCAGCCATATGTTACTACGGGGAACACCATTGCTTTAACTATGCGGACCTTTGTTGTCAGAGTGATGTCTCTGCTCTTAACTATTTTATCAAGATTTGTCATTGCTCTTCTCCCAAGGATTAAGCATCTTCTGATTTCCTGACTGCAGTTAGTATCTGCAGTAATCTTCACACCTAGAAATAAAAAGTCTTCCACTGCTTCTACATTTTCTCCCTCTATTTGCCAGTTATCAATCAAGCTGGCTGCCATAATCTTGGTTTTTTTGAGGTTTAGCTGCAAGCCAGCTTTTGCACTTTCTTCTTTCACCTTCATCATAAGGCTCCTCAGTTCCTCTTCGCTTTCAGCCATCAAAGTGGTATCATCTGCATATCTGAGATTGTTAATGTTTCTTCCAGCGATTTTAACTCCAGCCTTGGATTCCTCAAGCCCAGCATGTTGCATGATGTGTTCTGCATACAAGTTGAATAGGTAGGGTGAGAGTATACAGCCCTGCCGTACTCCTTTCCCAATCTTAAACCAGTCCATTGTTCCGTGGTCTGTTCTTACTGTTGCTACTTGGTCATTATACAGATTCTTCAGGAGGCAGACAGGATGACTTGGTATCCCCATACCACTAAGAACTTGCCACAATTTGTTATGGTCCACACAGTCAAAGGCTTTAGAATAGTCAATAAAACAGAAATAGATGTTTTTCTGAAACTCCCTGGCTTTTTCCATTATCCATCGGATATTGGCAATTTGGTCCCTAGTTCCCCTGCCTTTTCTAAACCCAGCTTGTGCATCTGGCAATTCTCACTCCATGAATTGCTGAAGTCTACCTTGCAGGATCTTGAGCATTACCTTACTGGCATGTGAAATGAGTGCCACTGTTCGATAGTTTGAACATTCTTTAGTGTTTCCCTTTTTTGGTATGGGGATATAAGTTGATTTTTTTCAGTCTGATGGCCATTCTTGTGTTTTCCAAATTTGCTGGCATATAGCATGCATTAGGGACGCGGTGGCGCTGCGGGTTAAACCGCTGAGCTGCCAATCGGAAGGTCGGCGGTTCGAAACCGCACGGCGGGGTGAGCTCCCGTTGCTAGTCCCAGCTCCTGCCAACCTAGCAGTTCAAAAACATGCAAATGTGAGTAGATCAATAGGTACCGCTTCGGCGGGAAGGTAACGGCGTTCCGAGTCGTCATGCTGGCCACATGACCCGGAAGTGTCTATGACAACGCCGGCTCTAAGGCTTAGAAACGGAGATGAGCACTGCCCCCTAGAGTCGGACACGACTGGACTTTACGTCAAGGGAGACCTTTACCTTTACCTAGCATGCATTACCTTGACAGCATCATCTTGCAAGATTTTGAACAGTTCAGCTGGGATGCTGTCATCTCCTGCTGCCTTGTTATTAGCAATGCTTCTTAAGGCCCATTCAACCTCACTCTTCAGGATGTCTGGCTCTAGCTCACTGACCACACCGTCAAAGCTATCCCCGATATTGTTATCCTTCCTATACAGGTCTTCTGTATATTCTTGCCACCTTTTCTTGATCTCTTCTTCTTCTGTCAGGTCCTTGCCATCTTTGTTTTTGATCATACCCATTTTTGCCTGGAATTTACCTCCAATGTTTCTAATTCTCTGGAAGAGGTCTCTTGTCCTGTCTATTCTATTGTCTTCTTCTACTTCCATGCATTGTTTGTTTAAAAATAATTCCTTATCTCTTCTGGCTAACCTCTGGAATTTTGCATTTAATTGGGCATATCTCCCCCTATCACTGTTGCCTTTTGCTTTCCTTCTTTCTTTCTTTTTTGCTTTCTAGTGTCTCAGCAGACAGCCATTTTGCCTTCTTGGTTTTCTCTTTCTTTGGGATGTATTTTGTTGCCGCCCTCTGAACAATGTTGCGAACTTCTGTCCAGAGTTCTTCCGGGACCCTATCTACTAAGTCCAGTCCCTTAAATCGATTCTTCACCTCCACTGCATATTCCTTGGGAATATTAGTGAGCTCATATCTAGCTGATCTGTGGGTCTTCCCTAATCTCTTTAGTCTGATCCTAAATTGTGCAAGAAGTTCGTGATCTGAACTACAGTCAGCTCCAGGTCTTGTTTTTACCAACTGTATAGATGTCCGCCACCTTTGGCTGCAAAGGATGTGGTCAATCTGATTTCGGTGTTGTCCATCTGGTGAAGTCCATGTATAAAGCCATCTCTTAGGTTGTTGGAAGAGAGTGTTTGTTATGCAGAGTGAGTTGTCTTGGCAAAATTCTATCAGCCTATGTCCTGCTTCGTTTTGTTCTCCTAGGCCATGCTTACCTGTAATTCCAGGTGTCATTTGACTGCCCACCTTAGCATTCCAGTCTCCCGTGATGAAAATAACATCTCTTTTAGGCGTGTTGTCCAGTAGGTGCTGCAGATCCTCATAGAACTGCTCTACCTCAGCTTCTTCAGCATCTGTGGTTGGGACATATATTTGGATCACTGTGATGTTAGATGGCTTGCCCTGAATTTGAATTGAAATCATTCTATCGTTTTTTGGATTGTATCCAAGCACTGCTTTAGCCACTTTACTATTAATTATGAAGGCTACTCCATTTCTTCTGTGGTCCTCTTGTCCACAGTAGTAGATCTGGTGGTCATTTGATGTGAAGTGGTCCATTCCAGTCCATTTCAGTTCACTGACGCCCAGAATGTCTATCTTTAATTTTGACATCTCACCAATAACCACATCCAATTTGCCCTGGCTCATAGATCTTACATTCCAGGTTCCAATGGTGTGTTGATCCTTAGAACATCGGATTCGCCGTTCACCACCAGCACCGTCGGCTGCTAGCCATCCTTTCGGCTTTGAGCTAGCTGCGTCATCACGTCTGGGGCCAGTTGAACTCATCCTCTGTTCCTCCCCAGTAGGATTTTGACCATCTTCCAACCTGGGGGTCTCATCTTCCAATGGTATACCGACATATCTCTGGTTGTACTGATCCATTTAGTTTTCACAGCAAGAATACTGGGGTGGGTTGCCATTACCTTCCCCAGGGATCACATTTAGTCTGACCTCTCTGTCATGACCTTCCTGTCTTGGGTGGCCCTTCACGGTTTAGCTCATGGCATCACTGAGGTGCTCATGCTCCAGCACCATGACAAGGTAACGATCCTTTGCTGAAGAAAATTCAAAAATAGAGAAGCTAATAAAAGAAGGAGAGGAGATGGGAGCCACAACTAGCAGTAGTTTATTTAAAGTAGGGCAGCCTTCTCACCCTGCTTCCTTCTAGCTGTGTCAGGACTACAACTGACCATGACAGGTGAGAATTGTCCCACCCATTTGGGGAATGCCAGACTAAGGAAGGCTGATGGTGATGTACAGTAGATACTGGAGTAGGCACCAAGGGCTTAACATAAAATTCATTGGGACACAGCTGTCATCAAAACAGAATTTCAAGCCTAAGAGTTTAGCCAGGCAGAAAAAGCCAAACCCAGAAGGGGACCTTAACAGGTTCTAAAACAGGAAGCCATGTTGGTAAATTTTCAGGAGAAATTAGTTTATTTTTTATAGAGAGTTGTTTCACTCAATAGCTACCACAAATGCTTCTAAGAGGAATATGGCAATCTCCCTGTAGCATCATCCCCCCGAGGCATTTTGTGGGAGAAAAGTATTTTCTCATGTGGCCACCAGTTTCACCAGAATGCCCAGAAAGATAATTTGAGGATGTAAGACTACTGACTGTGGTTTATGGTAAGTAGGGAAGAAGGATGGCTGCTAAAGAAGGACCTTGCTGTCACTATTGTCTCAGTTCATCACACAGACACACACACACACACAAAGAAAGATGACGGAGAGCCAAAAGAAATACATTTCATTCCCCTTATGTCTCAAGGGAGCCTCAATGGGCAACATGTTTGAATTCTCTGTCGCCTCCAGTCATTACAATCTTAGAGAGAAACGCTCTGAGGCCACACACAGCTTCTCTCAGACAGTTTTCTGAAGGAAAGTGACGCTGCTGAGAAAGGATGCAAGTTAAATATGAAATTTCTCCTTCTCTTTCACTTCCTGTTTAAAAAATTGAAGCTGTAAATAAGAACTCCAAATTAATAGTCTAACAATATATTGTGTATTAGTCCTAAGGGTAATTGTAAACATTTCTGGGCAAAGAGCTGGTGAAGAGAGATGGGTAGGAGTTAGGGATTCTCCAGTTGCCCATATTGCCTTTTGAACTGGCCATTTTCAGCCTGCAGTGAGATTTGACTCTTACCTTATTTTTAAAACTCTGCAATGTGTGTATGTTCCCAAGCAAAGATCATAATTTTCTGCTTTATTTAAGTATGGAAATTAATCACTGGGGAATATAATTAAACATATGATGCTTGAGGAAAGCAAAATAAAATTTGAAATAGAGCATCTTTAGCCTGCATTTTGTCCTCAACAAGATAGATAATGGTTAATGAAGCATTCTACCTGCTATTACAGCTTTATGGCACAGAGTTCCTCCTACATTAAAAAATACTGAGAGGCAGCATGTAATTACAGTTTAAAACTAGATAATGCACATCAGTGTAAACCTATAACTCTCCCATTGTAATGTAATAACAATGTTTATACAGCTTATTGTAAAGGCAAAAAGCTGCTATAAGCCATGTATATTTGCTGACCAAAACTAATCCTTAGTTTGTAGGCTAAGTATATGGAATAGAAAGCTATTCCATATTGTCATTCATAAGAAATGAAGGTCTTCAGGTACCTTAGGAGTTGTTCTCATAAACCTTGGAAGGATCATTGCTCAAGGTCCCTTATTATTAAATCACTTTCATGTCTCAGCTAGCAGGATCAGGAAACACCTTTACCACCGCACTACCCTCCCAAGGACTGCCAGGTTCAATACTCTATCATTGTTGCTGTCATCATGAAAGAACACAGAAAGCAATGCAAAAAAGGAAAAAGATCAGATTCCACTTCTGTAGAACCTTTTATGTAATTACAAACTGGATTTGGTACAAGGAACAAAGCCTGACAGGGGTAGTATCACAGGAGACCAGACCAGTGGCTTCTTATTTCCCTCCGAAATAAGGGAGAAACCCATGTAGCATATTTGAAGGAGGGCTGGGGAGAGCAGATGCAAGGCCACCCTTATAATGGGCAGTAGGAATAACCTTGAGGAACAGGAGGAAGACCCTCAACCAAGACAATGGTCTGATAAAAGAAATCTGAGTCTGGGGCAGAAATGTAATTTGAGAAAGTATCTCAGACTTGACCCTCCCTAGTTCTCTTGAAGATACAGTAAAGGGAAGGAGGGGGGAATGCATTCAGACTTGCAAGATTCTGTTACTGTAACCTTATAATAAAAGTAGTATTAGCATTCATAACTCTGGCTTCCTAGTCTGGGAAGGGCTGACATCCTTGAAGGGCTGACATCCCTTTGGACCAGTGACTTTCTCTCAACTCAATGGATTCACACTGGATTGTTGCTGTGAGGAAAAATAGGACAGACTACTAACGCACTGACTTAAGCTCCTTGAGGGAAAGTGAGATGCAAATCTAACAAATAAATAAAGAAGAAGGAATCATATTCCTACAAGTAAATATGATTCATGTGTATTAGACAGTCAACTGAATGCCCATGCATTGGCCTGAATGCCTGCAGAGTTGAAGCTGACATGTGAGCAGTTGCAGATACCTAAGTAGTTACCTCCTCTTCTCCCAATTCATTTGGGTGTAAGGATCGCATGAAGACCTACAGTATGTGTAAGCAGTTGCAGAAGTTTAGGCTAATATGTCCTTATCCAGAGTATACAGCCATACCAGTTCTTAAGTCTAGGGGCAATTCCCATTCTGAGGCTGTATTGCCCAATTATATGTGACATCCCTCTCATGTAGGTAACAATTGAAATGGGCCATATTCCTACAAGTTGCAGCTAACCAAGGTCTTACTGCTCCAATGTGAGGTTGGCAATATGGTGCCTATAGACCATAGGTGCCTGATTTGCTTCACCAAACTTTATTCATTTGCTAGAAATCAATCTTTTTAAAAATGGCATCCTGCAGGGTCAAGGCCAGGCTCTAGCATTATCATGCTAGAATGCCTTTGGGCCCCACATGGGCACTATCACCATTCTTAGAAAATAAAAAGGCAAAGCTGTGGTGTGTCTGGAGAGCTAGAGGGATAGAATGGTCAAATGCCTCTGGTCTAAATGTTAGTCTTGGAAGTGGGAGGAGAAAGAAAATCCATAGCTGAGGAGAAGGCTTTTTGCCAGTAGCCATCTGCATGTCATATGAAATGGAGGCACCTAAATAAGTTATTTTGACTGATGGTGAGGCCATATGAATGTTCTGAGTTGCTCCTAGAAATTGAAAAGCCTCACCAGAAATGTAAAATCTGTGGTCCCAAATCATACTCCAGGAGCCTAAGATGGTGTCCTCATAGACCCAGAAACTACAGAACTCCTTTGAAGATTGCCTCCATGTAATTTTTAAAATAAAAGTAGAGGAAAATTATTAAAAACATGTAATTTGACTATATTTACTATCATCAACTGATTAAATTACATTTACTTGTTCATCTTGCTGCTCCCAACATACCAGAGACCAGATGCCTAAGAAAGCATGTTTCCCTTGAATATATAATCTAATGTTCACTAGAGGTTTTCTAAAAGAGTAATTCCAAAATGTTTGAAAAAGAAAGTATATCGTTTGCCTCTAATTCTTCATGTGGATTAGCAGTTTTTGCAATTACTGAATAAGTTAATTATGTGCCTTATTAAAGGAGCTTACTTTACCAATTACACTTCTTTCAGATGACTACCCACCATGGCTAGTAAGTTAGAAACAAAACTCTATTCAGACACAATATGCTTTCATTAAAGTTGCCCCTTTTCTTTTTGTTCTCTAGCTTGTATTTTCTTCCACAAACGGTTGGAGACAAATGAGGATAATTCCTCTGTATCGCATATGAGAAAATATAAATAATGAATCAGTTTGCACATTAACAGTCCGTCAAGACTTCAGCTTATTTGGCAAGCTGAGGTAACTTTGATTGTGTTTACTTCTACTCAGAAAGCTAACTGACAGAAAAGAAAAGTAGTGGTCGCTTCTTTTTTCATGTGCTTCATCAGGCAATGTTGGGTGGTGCAGAATAAACACATTTGCGCTTCAGTTCACTATTTTGATAGCCATTCCCTCTAGCCCAATGGCTGCAGCCTGAGTGTTCCATACTGTACTAATTAGGATTTAGCTGAATGCAGAATCCACTGAGAATCCATCACGATATGCAGAGGACTGCACTGAAGTGGTTACGTGGTATTACATTCTGACAAAGTCAATGGGGGAGACTGAGAGCACTCGATATCACCCATGGTTTCAACACAACAATTACAGAGCCTTTCAGTGCAGAAAGGAAACTGTTGAATTATTATTTTATTTAAAAAAATTATTTATAATTTTATTTATTTATAAATTTATTCACCGCCCATCTCCCCCTCATTTTATTAAGTTTCAAGCAAAGATAAAAGCTACAGAAAAACAAAAAAACTACAAAGAAAAAAAACTAAAAAAGCGTGGAAACACAAGAGAAAAAAAAATGTTTAAAGTTACAAAAAGAGGTGACTTCTGACTTTTAACAGCAAGGATATACTACAAACTTCCACAATCAATCCCTTACTCTTTATTAAACCAAAATCACATTATTTCTATAAATCATTCCATTGGCACAATCTAAAAATCACTAAATACAATTGCTCCCTCCCCTTACTTTAAAAGAGAAAAATATATATAAACCTCCTAATCAACTCCCCAGCAAGAATAACATTTATTTAACTATTTCCTTTCTACTACTGATCCATACATTCCTGTCTACTATAATAAAGATCAAACTAAAAAAAACATATAAATTGTCTGCCATTGTAATTAATAATACAACAATTATAATAATCATATTAAACCCAAAACCAAACATTTATTATTATTTTTATACCTTAATCTTAATCCAATTCATTAAAGATAAATGAAATCAACCAGACCCTAAAAGCAATCAAGATAAATATTCTTAAACCCTTACCCCACTTCAAAATAAACCAGAGCATTTACATATCCCCACAATGTGCACAGAGCTTTTTTCATAAAGAAATCAAACAACCCAACTGCCCCCTCAAAAACTCCAACTTCTCATCAGAAAACCTACCATACATAATAACGCCTTCTTTTCTATAACGTTCCATTAAAAAGTCAATTTCACTTGTGGCCTGCAACTCGATCTCTCCCTTAAATTTCTTCAACTCGACTATCCAGTCTTCATCCAGCATTACAACAGAAGCCCTGATCTCACTCTTAGAAGAGACATTTCTATCACTATTAAATTCCTCAGTTTCATCCATGACATCCCCAATCAGATGACACATTTTAGACCTCATGTTTTCCACAATATCCTGAATGCCTTGCATAAAAGCTTGGCAGGAATCAGAAAGCATCTGTTTAAAGTTTCAATGGAAGTCTGAAAAAGTCTGATCGAAATCCTCCATGCCTCATGCAGTAGATTATGGCACCCCCTGTATACTTAACCAGAGAAAGTGGAAGATAATAGAAGAATTCCAGAATGTGTTTACACAAGTGAGAGTAAGATAACAGAGGGTTCCTCAGGGAAAGTAGCAGCAGGGAGTTGAAAGTTCAAAACAGCTGATTCAACATGTAGGGAAATGCTAGTATCTTTAAATTTAGTACAAAAATAATAACAGGGAGACAGTTATTTACTCTCAACCCTCCTTAGTATTTGGATGGAAAGCAAAGTCCAAAACTTAAAAAGAATTTAAAAAAAATAAATTAATCACAAAAATAACGATAAGCGCCAAGAGAACCAGTTCCTCCTTGCTGTAGAAAGCCTCTCTTAGGGTACACATACTTAAAAGAAATATAAATTGGGTGATTTAGAAGTGGGGTGGGAGGTCTTAGTGTCCCTTTAAGGCTACAGGGTGGCTTGGAAATGGTGACTTCCCAGCCTCCCGGCTGCTCTTACCAGTCAAACGGGAACACTGTTTGCGATCTGGCTGCAAGCAGCTGTCTGGAGGACAGATGGGGTGATTCTGAGTGTTTTCCTTTCTCTGGAAAAATGCTCCTGGGCTTCAGGAAAAACCTGCCTGAGCCCTAAAAAATTGCCATGTTGTCAGTTCTGTCCACGGAGCCTGCAGGCACAGCTGTTCAGACTGCCATATCCCCACCAGAAGTCAATAACCCCTTCTTTTCCATGGTGTTCCATCAGAAGATCAATTTCACTTACGGCTTGCAACTCAATCTCTCTCTTTAGGTTCTTCAACTTGACTATCCGATCTTCATCCAGCATTTCAACAGAAGTCGAAGAGACATTTCTGTCACTGTTAAATTCCTCAATTTCCTCCACAACATCGCCAACCAAATGACACATTTTAGACCTCATATTTTCCACAATGTACTGAATGCTTTGCAACTTGGTAGGAAACAGAAAGAATCCATTTAAAATCTTGGTGGGAGTCAAAGAAAGTCTGTTTAAAATCCTCCATGTCTCATGCAGTAGATTATGGCACCCCCCAGGAGCTTAACCAGCTAAAGTCGAAGATATGAAAGAATTCCAGAATGTGTTTACACAAGTGAAAGTGAGATATGCAGACAGTTCCCTGGGAAAGTAGAAGCATAAAACTAAAAATTCAAAACAGCCAATTCAATGTGTAGGAAAATGCTAATATCTTCAAATTTAGTACAAAAATAATAACATGGAGGGAAACAATACTTTACTCTCAATCCTCCTTAATATTTGGATGGAAAACAAAGTCCAAAACTTTAAAATATTTTTTTTTTAAAAATTGATCCCAAAAATAATGATAAGCACCAAGAGAACTCACTTCTCCTTGCTGTAGAAAGCCTCTCTTAGGGTACATGTACTTAAAAGAAATACAAATTGGGTGATTTAGAAATGGTGTGGCCAGTCTTAGTGTCCCTTTAAGGGTGCAGCACGGCTTGGAAAATGGTGACATCCCAGCCTCCCAGCTAGCTCTTACCAGTCAAACATGAATGCTGTTTGAGATCTTCTGGCTGCAAGCAGCTGTCTGAAGGACAGATGGGGTGATTCCAAGTGTTTTCCTTTCTTGGAAAAATGCTCCTGGGCTTCAGGAAAAACCTGCGTGAGCCCAAAAAACCTGCCACGTTGTCAGTTTTGCCCACTGAGCCTGTGGGTACAGCTGTTCAGTCTGCCATGTCCCCACCAGAAGTCTGTTTTATGTTGAATTATGGTGACATTGCCATACTGCTTCTAGGGTCAGACTTATATTTCTTGCTGATGAGATACTTGGCAGAAAACTATTATTTAAAAATTGGAGTTGAAAGGCTGTGCAAGACTTTGAAGGGCAAAAGCTGCTTTGGGGTCTACATAGGACATGTCAGCCAACCCTTTAAGCTTTTCCCAGGGCTAGGGGTGTCCCCAGAATATGGTTTTAAAAGGCAAGATGGCCCCAACAGTGCAATCAAAGCTCTACCCATTTTTTTATGTGTTGGACACACATAGAAAACAGATGGAGCTTCTATTGAACCATTGCAGCTGCCTTGTGACCTTTTCTTTTACCATACCCCTGCCTAGGGCTGTGTGGCATCTGTGGAAGGGATCCACACAATCCTGAGAAAAGTTGTGTTGGGTTTGAGGGGCTGCCAACAGCTGCCACGTAAGCCCCACATTTTCTGAAGCACCCTTTTCTCTTCAGATCCCATGTACTGCACAGCTGCAGGAAGATGCATTCATAGAGAAGTCTTTCTTAAGATGTACTCCAAATCTAACCAAACCCTTACAGAAGAGTTTAGCCATTCAGGCTTCCTTGCTGAAACAAATGATTCAGCAGGTTGGTTGTCATAAACTGGAAATGGATGATGGGACTGTTATAAGTAAAGTCTCCCTCAAGTTGAGCTCAGCCCATGATAGTGGCTCAGACTATGCTATTTACTTGGCATCAGTACTGAAGTGGTTTGCCTTTGATTCTTCCAGGCTGTTTTTTCAACTTCCCAAATTAGTGCACAGCCCTGGGATTTCCTGCCAATATCTCATCCAAGTACTAAACAGGTATGACCCTGCTTAGCTTTTTGAGGATCTGCTAAGTTTGGCTAGATGCTGCAACTTGCTGTGGGTCGAGTCTATTATATCACTGCAAATTATAAAATTGTTACACTGCTTTTTAAAAAAAATAGACATGAAGAAACAATAGAATCTTGACCAATCCCTTTCTTCAAAATTAAAGGCATAAAAACAGCAACCCTATTCAGATGTTCATATTCCCAGGGTGACAAAGAGTTGGAATGAGCTAGTTAGCAACAAGTGTGCTGTTTTTGCCATTTGTATTGCATCTTTATTGCTTTACCTGATTCAATATATGCAGTAGGGATGTTCAGTTTGTAAAGGCTCTTTGTACTGTTTAGAAATATGACCTATCAAGTCTGGTCAGTTTTATTGCCTTTTCCAGTTCTTTGTGGGGGTTTCATGGAGGTTTTCATTAAAGTAGCTGGAAGAAAAAGAATGAGAACAGTTAGAAAATTCACAGAGAAGGCATTTCTTTGAAAAGAGAAAGCTATATGAAACAACTTTCTCCAATTTGGCTGAGATTATGGAAGTTAAGTTTGATATGTCTGCAGAGGTGTCCACAGCTAGACATGATGAGACGAAAATAACAAAATATGTGTTGTGTTACCATAACGCAGGTTCTATCCTTGGTACTTGTAACATGACATACACACAAGTATATAAGGAGTGGAATTTGCATCATGACTTCATCACATGTTTTGTCTCTTCCCCACCCCGCATCCCCAATAAATGCTTGGGCATGTCTAGAAGGCACCAGGTTAGGCAAGGTAGACATAAAAAGGCTTTGTCTTTGCTAGTCTAAAGGACAGAAATCCTGACTAGAAATAGATGGGTGTTCTACTCAGGATGCAGCATACAGTATATAAAGATGATGGTAGTCATTGATTTATCACACAGATGGAAGAAATTAATAGCCTGAGGCAATCTTTCTGTTTTTAAAGACATTAAAGACATTTGTATCAATACACTTTTTAGTTGGTGGGATGCAGACAACTTTTTAGTTGGTGCGCTATTAATCTCTTGATTATGAATCCTAGCTTGCATAGAATAGTGTGAACATGGTTGGGATAAACTAAGCTTTGGTTCTGTTGGGTTATAGTGGCCAAAATATATCAAACTGACTGGTGCTCTCCTTAAAGGAAGGTGGCATATGGCACTGGTATAACTAAGGCTGGTAAGCTAATCTAAACCTTCTCTATCTTACTTAAAAACAATATGTGAAAGCCTCAATTGACCAAAATCATATTGGGCAATAGAGATCAATATCTGTGGGCCCACCTTGTGACCACTATGCCATGCTTTATAGAAGATTGTGAGATGGATTGTAAGAGAAGTAAATGGTAAAGAGCATGAATTAAGAAATGAAAGGAAAGAACAAAAAACAAATAATGTTGTATATCTGTGAAAATATAATGATGCAATAGATGTGAATGAAGGTGATCTGATCTTGTGGAATCAAGTTAACTACATGCAGGGAAGTGAAGCTGTAGGCTTAGTTATGAATGAGCTTATGAAAATGTACATCAGAAAGTATGAATTGCTGTCATCTAGGTTATTGGGAGTTGATCATAGGTTGATCACATTATGCTGTAATGAATAGTGATAATGGAACAACCCCAGATACGATTTTTTGGGAAAAGTTGTACAATATTCTGAATGAAAGGTATTTGGGAGATAAATTATTCTACTAGATGACATAAATGGATGGATGGGAACAAGTGGACCATTTAGATTCAAGAATGAATAAGAATAGAGACCGGCAAGAATTTCCACAGAAATAAGCCTGCTTGCTACAAATATAAGGTTTTAGCTTAAGTATATTCATACATACTCATGCAAAGGAATGAATATAAGATTAGAAGTAAGATTGATTTGATTGTTAATGATTTAGAGAATTGGTAAAAAAATACAAGATTAGTGTATCTTCTAGAACTAACACCAAAAAAAGATGTCCTTTTCATCACAGGGGACTGGAATGCTAAAGTAGGAAGTCAAGAAATAACTGGAATAACAGGCAAGTTTGGCCTTGGAGTACAAAATGAAGCAGGGCACAGGCTAATAGAGTTTTGTCAAGAGAACACGCTGGTCATAGCAAACACTCTTTTCCAACGACACAAGAGACGACGCTACACATGGACATCACCAGGTGGTCAATACCGAAATCAGATTGATTATGTACTTTGCAGCCAATGATGGAGAAGCTCTATACAGTCAGTAAAAACAAAACCCGGAGCTGACTGTGGCTCAGATCGTGAGCTTCTTATTGCAAAATTTAGGCTTAATTGAAGAACATAGGGAAAACCACTCGACCATTCAGGTATGACCTAAATCATATCCCTTATGAATATACAGTAGAGGTGATGAATAGATTTAAGTGACTAGATCTGGTAGACAGAGTGCCTGAAGAACTATGGACGGAGGTTTGTAACACTGTACAGCAACTAAAACCATCCCAAAGAAAAAGAAGTTCAAGAAAGCAAAGTGGCTGTCTGATGAGGCTTTACAAATAGCTGAGGAAAGAAGGAAAGTGAAAAGCAAGGGAGAAAGGGAAAGATATAACCAACTGAATGCAGATTTCCAGAGAATAGCAAGGAGAGATAAGAAGGCCTTCTTAGATGAACATTGCAAAGAAATCAAGGAAAACAGTAGAATGGGGAAGACTAGAGATCTCTTCAAGAAAATTGGAGATATCAAGGGAACGTTTTCCCTTTTGGATAAATATATAAGGAATGCTTCTGGTGATGTTAGAGGTGTACTGTTTGGAAATATGAATGTACTTTTGTATGCAGTGTCAGTGGCTGAAAACCCAAACAATTTGCAGTGAATATTGGATTGCATAATGAAAAAAGGAGTATTGTCCTTAGGTTTGCCCTGATTAGTTACAGCATCCACATTGCCTCGCACTGTGGCCACCTATTTCACACTGTGAAGCTATTAATGCATGATGTGACAAGGGTTGGTTTTTCAGCTGGCTTGTCACAGAGCTGACACTGATTAGGGCTGAGAAGGAAAGACTGACCCAAGATCACCCAACTAGCTTCTATGCCTAAAGGACTAGAACCTGGGTCTCCCCATTCCTAGACCAGCACCTTAACCACACTAGTGTAACGAAGTGTATCAATTTGAAAATTAATATATCAGAGACCAAGGAATCTGATGGGTAAAAATGGAGTGAAACGAGTTATACATAAATGGTGAAAAATTAAATGCATGAACTTGTTTGCCTTTGTAGAACACTAACTGAATTCTGAAAAATAGGGGGTGAATGTTTAAGACATACAAAATTGGTAGAAAGATAGTGGGTAGTATGTGGTCTATTGCAAGGAATAAATATTTCCCACAAAAAATAGAAACAGCTTGTATAAGGGCAAGTTTCTGCCCACTTTGTCATATGGAAAGGAGAATTGGGCATGTCAAAAGAAATAGAAAAGTAACTTGAATGCACTGGGAAGTGTGCATGGCATAACCAGAAAACAGAAGGTCAAGAAGGAATGGGTCCTGAATAAAAGTTCCCGTTTTACTTTCTTCTTCTTTACTTCTTATATTCACTTTCTTAACCTACTGCTATTTGTTTTAACTGTTTTATCTAATATCTTACTGTTCTTTTGGTCTTTGACTGAAAATTTAATGAACAAATACATAAGCTTCTATTTATTTCTTCAGCATATTCCATCTGTATATATTCTTCAGCCCAAAAAACAAAACTATCTGCCACCTTCTCTGCTTCGTCATCAACTGCAAAGTCACTAAAGATGCATGTTGACATGACCCTTGTCTTCTAAATATTTAGCATTAACCCAGATTTTTCACTTTCATTTTTATCTCATAATGAGCCATATGTTTTCTTTACTTTCATCTAACAAAAGGTTGTTAGTTGCATCTTTCAATATGTCAGTGTTTTGTATTAGAAAATATGTGTTAGTAAGGATAAGACAATTACCCTGCCCCAAATCTTCTTTCCCAGGGAAAATAAACTATTAGCACAACTAAGGAAACCTTTAGATATTTAAAAATGTTAAGGGATAGGAACAGCATTGGGAAGCAAGGCCTTTTAGAGATAAAACTTAGCAAAATAACATCAACAGTAACTCTTATTCAAAGAATAACTCATAAAAAATGGTCTTCATAGTAGTGCCCTCATTATCTTACAGTCCCCCCACTACCCCCACCAAACACAAGAGATGTTGCTATATCCAATCAGTTTATGCTACTGTATCAAATCAGGTTTTTTGGCTGCATTAATCATATGTATTGCATAAGTCTGTACAGAGGAGTTTCATCACTGCCCCTTTTTCAGGTTAGCCTCAGCTGTCACTGCTACTGTCAATAAACAATCTGTGCTTTAATAAATCATCCCCATTGCTAAAAAAAACTCTTTGGTGAAATTTCTCCTACAATTTCAGCCTTCAGTGTTAACCTTCAGTTGTGATTTTAAGGGATTCTTAAAATATATTTGCTATAGTGTATGTAGTTCTTCCCTATTTGACAGCTGGTCTATTGCCTGTTATATTTTACTTGCTAGTGGAGTTGGTTCCTGAATATATTCTCTCTCTACAAAAGTATCTGTCATTCTATAATTCCATTTGTAAAAGGTTTCAATATGGTATTTCCATCTTCCTTTGCCTCTGTTGATCTCTTGATTAGCCTTGAGTATTCCAGTTGTAATGGAACTTTCAATTTAATCAGAAATCACCTCCCTTCAGCTTCTCCTGATTCTCACCCTGAAATCCCAATTCTGCACTTTCTCAGGCTTATATAGGGGGAAAAGACTTCATTACATGAGAGGTATTGCAGGAGACACAGGTTTGCTACTAGGCAAATGCTTATAAGGAACCATCCTGCCCCCTTTGCAAATATGTGAATGTGGCCTTTGCTTAGGTGTAATATCCATATTCTCTCTAGGGATAAAACTTTCATTTGGGGGAAGTAGCACAAGCACATAAGCCTCCTGTTGAAAGGTTAATTGGATCACAAATTGAATGAACCCTAATCTACTTGAATGTAAGAGGACTGGCATCCCAAAGAGTCTCAAGCACATCTGTTAGACAAAGAAAATTTGGAAGCCTTTGTATACTTGCCCCTGGATGAGGAGATGATTCAGCAATCCCTCTGAGTAATCTGCATTGACAAACAATATAAAACCTTGAATGTTTGGCCAGACAGGCAAAGAAGGGAAGAACTTCATTTTGAAATCTATTCTCCATCAGTTGAAGCCACTTCAGAAAGCTGTAGGAGCTGGACAGTCAGCTCTGAGTGTTCTTTCTCCTGTCCCAACTCCTTCTCCTGACTCAAGAAGCCAAGAAGAGGGCTGAGCTGATCCACCCAAAAAGTACTGATGATAGAGACCAGCCCCTTCCTTTCCCTACACCTCTGAACTTCTGGAAGCTCTTTTACCTCCAATTCTCAATAACTAGGACCATGTGATGGAAATATATACCACTCCTCCTTTTCTCCCCCACCCTTCTCCTGATCTAGTTATGTATGATGACTGGAACACTCAACTTCCCATTAAATCCGACTCATAAGCATTTACTTAGAATTCTCTTTAATGGTGCATAGCATTCAGTACAAAGGAAAAAGTTGCAAATGAAAAAGCCCACGTTTTGCTCCCATTAAACATCTTCAGTGAATGCAAATTTCCCCCTACTCCCCATCTCAGGTATGCGCCCCTCCCCCTCATGCCAATTAGTGTAAGAATCTGCAGCTGTCTTCAACGGCTCCTCGCAAACAACCTTGGCATTACAAGATAATCCAAACAAAATGATTTCACACTCCAACGATGTCCCCTGCCTCCCGTGCCTTCAACTCACAAGAGTAATACACGTGTTGACTGAAACATGCATGCAAGTCCAATCAATTGTTCTGAGAACATTTGATCTGGTAGCATGACATTATGATCTGTCATAACATGCGCAATGACTTCTCAGTGCCCCTTTTCTTCTTTTCTCTCCACTTTCTACTCTGTTGCATATATAGCAGCTTCTTGGTCCCTCTTTTCTCTTTCTTTCAGAATTCCTGACCTCCCCAATGCTAAGGCATGTGCACCTTTCCTTTTTCCTGCCTCTCCTAAACTCACTTTTTTACCTTCTCTCACCCCCACCACCAGGCAAAAAGACTTATACAAAGCATGTACTGGACTTGTTATTTCTCCTAAATGCTCCATTATGCATGCTGTTCTACCATTATCTCCCAGGGACTGTTCCTCAATACTACATTCCTCAGTACTGCTCTAACACTACTTCCATTGACTGTTACTTTTCCCATTGAGTACTTCATAAACATTTTTCATTTTTTTATCACTCTATTCTCAGTGCTGTCTATTGTCTTAAATACTGTTTCTCCACTGAATATTATTTCCCCAATGATTGCTATTTTCTCCTTCCTAGTGACATGCTTTCATTGCCTCAATAAAATCCATCTCTTCCCCTGAGGCATGTTTAGTCACCATTTTTGACATTTGTATTCTCTCTGAGATGTATATTCTTTAATTAAATACTTTTTAATTAAAAGATCTCACTTGTACACTGTTGCCTGCTAGATGATCCCTGCATAACACTACCTGAGCTGTAAAGTTTCTTGTGATTTCTATGACCTCTTTTTAAAATCTCATTTTCATTTTCTTGTAATATTTCTTAATTTGTTGACGTTCTTGATTATCTTTCCTTATTCTTTCTTGTACAATGTTAAAAATCTGTGCTTAATCATTGTACTTCCTTTTTGTTACCCAAGACTTTCATTCTCCTTATTTCTCTGGTTATCATGATAGCTTGTTCTGATCTTTTCTTGTTTGAAATTCTGGGAATAGTTTTTTTTTTTTTTCATTCAGCCTTCAAAAAGTTTCTTATCCTTTGCTATAGCCATTCATGCTCACTTTTGTGTAACATAAACCCCAATCTTAAATTCTGGCAGTATGTTCTCCAGGTCATATCTTGCTGGCACACTTAGTCTCTTTAATCTTCTAAATTTTATACCATATATGTAGCCAATAGTTTATGGTCTATTCCACAATCTACATGTGGAAGCATCCTGTCTGACTGGATTGTACTTCTCCAACTTCTGTTTCCTGTGTATATATTTGATTCCTGGCATGTGGCCAGGTTATCTGAGGGACCACCTCTCCCCAATTACATCTACCCATCCCATCAGGTCCAGCAGGAGAGGCATGTTGCAGGTCCTGTCTGCTAAGGAGTTCCATCTGATGGGACCCAGGAGACAAGTCTTTTCTGCTGTGGCACCCGCCCTTTGGAACATCCTCCTCCCTGAGTTGAGGTTAGCCCCAACCAGAAAGCCCTCAAAACATGTTTTTTTCAACAGGCTAGGGATCCCCTGCCAGCAAGGAACCCACATGTTGGCTGCATCACATATAACATTCTGATGTTAACCCTCTTGGGATCTTGTTCTTATTTAATTACTTTGTTGTAAGTGGTTTTTATAATATGTTCTAATCGTTGGTTTCATTGGACACTGCCCAGAGACACCTTGTGTGAGACGGGTGGCCATATAAACTTGATAAATAAATAAATAATGTGTAGAGTCTGTGTTTATAAAGTTTATAAAGGTTGTCTATAAAGAAAGAATTATCTTCTCAAAATGTTGTGGATCTATCTCTATCTCCTCCATTGCTGTATTTACCCAATCCAAATCTTTCAATGATTCTAATCACCCAATACTAATAGTCTGTCTTCCTTGATGTTGCATTTAGCTCTTACTGCATTTTGCTATTCCTCCATTACATTTCTAGGAGTATACACTTGTATAAGGTCGATGCTAATGGGATATCCATTAATTCTAATAGTTTCCTTTCTAACATTCATTCAGTTCCAGCTGAGTATATATTTAGCAATATGTTTTTCATGTGTCCTGAATATATATCAGATAATTGGTTAATTTAAAATGCCCCGTTCCAGTCCACCTAAATTCACTTGTTCCTAAGAATCCAATGCTTTATTTTGGCTATGATAATTTCAAGTTTTCTTTGGTTCATATTTCTCATAGTCCAGGTTCTGATTGCATGTGTCCTTACAAAGCAAGGAATTTCTCTTTCAATACTAGCAGCATCACTGATCAGTTTTCCTTGCAGCTTTGGTCTTTGGCCACAT
Organism: Candoia aspera; assembly: GCF_035149785.1. NCBI lineage: Eukaryota > Metazoa > Chordata > Lepidosauria > Squamata > Candoiidae > Candoia > Candoia aspera. Next base: position 182,979,958 of record NC_086155.1, read on the forward strand.
CACCAACTCAAGATCTACTTGTGGAAATGTTACATTCATCCCCAATAACCAGAGGAGCCTTCTAACCTGGAGGCCTCATCACTTGGCCTCCAAACTTTTCAAAATGTTACAGACATGTCCATACAGTTTCTTTGACAATAATTCAAACAAGGTCTGCCATTGCCTGTTTCCTCATTTGACTGTCAAGTTTCTTATCTTAAATGGGTTGGCTTCCCTCATACCTGTAGGGTCCCACCTGCCCTCACCCTTCATTGCAGGGAGGCTCTCCCTCGTCACCTTTCAATATCACCAGCTAGAGCAGGGTTTCTCAACCTTGGCAACTTTAAGACGTGTGGACTTCAACTCCCAGGATCCCCAGCCAGCCATGCTGAGCTAGAGTGACCTGAACAAGAGCTCATGCTCTCAGGGTCAGTGGAGCTGTTGAATCTTCCCACAACATCAGTATGGTACTCCCCTTGGAGGAACCCATGTAAATTTTTTTATTTTATTTTATTTTATTTCTCACATTTCTGTACCACCCATCTCACAACTGACTCTGAACAGTTTACAATTCAATTAAAATAACAGATTAAAATCATAAAAACAAATACATCATAAAACTGTAAATAGAAAATCTAGAAAATATTTAAAATTATATAAAATATAAATTCCTCGGGGCCACATCATGGCGCCAGCCACCCCCATGATTGACTATCCCCCCTCCCACCCCAAGTGAGGTGGCAAAGCCAGGTTTTCACCCCCTTCTGGAAGGCCGGGAGAGTGGGGGCCTGTCTCACCTCTGGGGGTAATGTGTTCCACAGGGCAGGGGCCATGGCAGTGAAGGCCCTCCTCAACAATCTCTCATGGGCAGGGTCAGTAACATGTCTTCTCTGCCTGACCAGGTGGGACAGGTTAATGCAATGCAGGTGAGGTGGTCCCTCAGGTAACCTGGACCCATGCCATGTAGGGCTTTAAAGGTGATAACCAACACCTTGAATTGGACCCGGAAGCAAACTGGCACCCAATGCAGCTCACGCAGCAAAGGTGTTATATGCACCATCCTTGGGGCTCCTAAAACTGCTCGCATGGCCACATTCTGAACCAGCTGTAGCTTCTGGATACTCCTCAAGGGTAGCCCCATGTACAGCACATTGCAATAGTCCATATGGGAGATGACTAGGGCATGGATGACTGACTGGAGGGCCTCCCAGTCCAGGAAGGGGGGTAACTGGCGCACAACACAAAGTTGGGCAAAGGCTCCCCTGGCCACGGCTGCCACCTGCACTTCAAGCAGGAGTTTTGAGTCCAGGAGAACCCCCAGGTTCCACACTGGACCTGTCTAGGGCAGTGCAATCCCATCCAGAACCAAAGATGGTAAGTTCCTAGATGCTGAGGAGCCCCCAACCCACAGCTGCTCTGTCTTACCAGGGTTCAGCTGAAGCCTGTTGTTCCCCATCCAGACCCCTACAGCCTCCAGGCATCAACAAAGGGTGGTCACAGCATCACTTAAGTCACCTGGGATGGAGATGTATAATTGGGTATCATCAGCATATTGATGATACCTCATCCCGTGGAGACAGATGATCTCACCCAGCAGTTTCATGTAGATATTAAAAAGGAGCAGGGAGAGTACCGAACCCTGCAGCTCCCTGCAAAGGAGGGGCCACAGGCCAGATCTCTTGCTCCCTATCAACACCGATTGGGACTGGCCCTGGAAGAAGGAGGTGAATCAGCGTAAGACTACACCACCCACCCCCAACTCCCTGAGCCAGCCCAAAAGGATACCATGGTCGATGGTACTGAAAGCCACTGAGAGGTCAAGAAGAGCAAGGATGGATGCACTTCCCCTATCCTGCTGCTCCGGGAGACTCCGCCCCAGCCTCTGCTGCCCCAAGGGGCTCGTTAGCCACCCCCTGCCAGGTCATAAATTATGTATGCATTTAGTTCTCTTTTTGCTCTTCCTCCTCCTGTTATCCATTAACTGAATTAGTCAAAGAAAGAGATTCCTCTTCTGCCCTAACGAAGTTCTTTTTCTGCCCTAACTTTTATTTTCAAAATTATGCAAGCCTGAATGTGAGAACTCTTCAAATAAAACCTGCAGGCAAATCACTGTGCTATCCAAGAGTTCCTCCTTTTATTGAATGGAGATAACATTCACCTGGCTGAATAAACACATTTCAGTATTTTGTAGCTATATTATGCCACTATTTTCTGGCTTCAAAAACCCATATGAAAACAGTAGATTATCACCAAATTATTTCCCATTTCTTGAATATTTCTAATATTCCAAGCATATTACTTTCTTTATCTTATCTTGAAAATAACTCTTAAAAAATATGGAAGCAGAGAATGGACCTAGTATTGTAGGTGATAATGAAATAAAAGGTACATTTCTACAAGTATGCATTCAAGATGTGAGGAATTTACATTTCCTATATTTCTTTGTTTTCTCCTCCAAGTATTATCTTTCATCTAGACCCAGAATCATTTAAAAGTTTTCAGCTATATATAAAACTCGGCAGAAATTTCAATTTTCCCTATAATAAAGAGAAACCATAACCCCATGAAGTTATAGTAAAACTACTTACTAGACTTAGATCTGTTCTCACATCATTTGCTTTTGTGTTGTTATGTTCTATTCACTTTCCTTTTTAATGAATTTGAATGTGTCTTGATGAGCAGCCTCTAAGGATTGTTTAAATTTGCTCCACAGACCTAAGAGAACACTTCAAATATTTCTTTCAAACAGCTGTTTTCCAGTAGTTAAATTTGTTCCTTTCCTTAGGACTAAAAAATACTTTAGCATCTCAAAATATTCCTATGGCAGAGATTATTTCTGAATAGTAATAATTGAAATACCACAAAGTTTAAAAAATATGCACTATATATTCTGAACATGCGTTTATCTAAGATTTAGGGTTGCCCTTAACAAGCATGTAAGTGGAGTGAAGTGGTAGACAATGTTTCTTTGGACTGCCAAAACACTTCTGATGTAATTTTTCACAACAAATTCCTGAGAAATGTTAGTAGTCATGCAATGGGGGATAGATTTTTCTCATGGTTCTTTGTATGCTTATTTTCTAACAACACTTTCATACCACCCTCTTTCCATTCTCCAAACCTTCTAAACAATAAAAGACTACATAAATCATCATTTAGTCGGTGGAGTGTGAGGAAATTCTGCACAAGATATTCTCACACAAAGATCAGCCAATGGACTTGGTTGGTTGGAAGTTAACCTGTAAGTCAGTCAATATCACATCACTGCGAGGGGCAAATGGCTGGTCCTTGGGTAACTGGGAGCAAGCTATTCATCATAAAATCTGCATGTGTTAGACAGGAAATCATGCCTTGTAAATCACGACTGTAAGCAAGAAGCATGGTTTTGGGTCACAAAAACTGATCAATCTATAAAATCCTACTCAGATGTATGAGTCATTGTGTCTCACCCAGGGGCTTCACTGCAGTGTGCCTGGCCCAAGCAGGAAACTTTACAAGTTAATTTAGGGTCCTCCCTTACAGACTGAAGGTAAATATATCATCACTAAAAACTACTTATTCTCCCTTTATTTGTAATTGTAATCGTGGAATCTCCTGACTTGGGTGGGAATCTTCTTTTGCAGCACAACTTTATTCTCTTTGATAAGCACATAGAAGAATGTGAAAGGGCCACTTAGGATACATTATGTGCAATTACCCCCTTTTATCCATTGAGAGCTACACTGTCTAGAGCAGCGTTTTTCAAACTTGGCAACTTTAAGACGTGTGGACTTCAACTCCCGGAATGCTGCCTGGGGAATTCGGGAATTGAAGTCCACACATGTTAAAGTTGCCAAGTACGAAAAACACTGCTCTAGAGTATTTCCTTTCCCTGGCTTGATACACCAGTCCTCTGAGCTAGGTAGGTCTGAAAAATTTCATCCCAAAAATGATATTAAATAATAAAAAGGGGAAATACCAGACCTCCTGGAGACCATTCCTTTGTTGTATTTAAAAACTGCTATAGGTACAGTATCTTCAGCAAAGGATCGTTACCTTGTCATGGTGCTGGAGCTTGAGCACCTCAGTGATGCCATGAGCTAAACCATGAAGGGCCACCCAAGACGGGAAGGTCATGACAGAGAGGTCAGACTAAATGCAATCCCTGGGGAAGGTAATGGCAACCCACCCCAGTATTCTTGCCGTGAAAACTAAATGGATCAGTACAACCAGAGATATGTCGGTATACCATCGGAAGATGAGACCCCCAGGTCGGAAGATGGTCAAAATGCTACTGGGGAGGAACAGAGGATGAGTTCAACTAGCCCCAGACGTGATGACGCAGCTACCTCAAAGCCGAAAGGACGGCTAGCGGCCGACGGCGCTGGTGGTGAACGGCGAATCCGATGTTCTAAAGATCAACACACCATTGGAACCTGGAATGTAAGATCTATGAGCCAGGGCAAATTGGATGTGGTTATTGGTGAGATGTCAAGATTAAAGATAGACATTTTGGGCGTCAGTGAACTGAAATGGACTGGAATGGGCCACTTCACACCAGATGACCACCAGATCTACTACTGTGGACAAGAGGACCACAGAAGAAATGGAGTAGCCTTCATAATTAATAGTAAAGTGGCTAAAGCAGTGCTTGGATACAATCCAAAAAATGATAGAATGATCTCAATTCGAATTCAGGGCAAACCATCTAACGTCACAGTGATCCAAATATATGTCCCAACCACAGATGCTGAAGAAGCTGAAGTAGATCAGTTCTATCAGGATCTGCAGCACCTACTGGACAACATGCCTAAAAGAGATGTTATTTTCATCACGGGAGACTGGAATGCTAAGGTGGGCAGTCAAATGACACCTGGAATTACAGGTAAGCATGGCCTGGGAGAACAAAACGAAGGAGGACATAGGCTGATAGAATTTTGCCAAGACAACTCACTCTGCATAACAAACACTCTCTTCCAACAACCTAAGAGACAACTTTATACATGGACTTCCCCAGATGGACAACACCAAAATCAGATTGACTACATCCTTTGCAGCCAAAGGTGGCGGACATCTATACAGTCAGTAAAAACAAGACCTGGAGCTGACTGTAGTTCAGATCATGAACTTCTTCTTGCACAATTTAGGATCAGACTAAAGAGATTAGGGAAGACCCACAGATCAGCTAGATATGAGCTCACTAATATTCCCAAGGAATATGCAGTGGAGGTGAAGAATCGATTTAAGGGACTGGACTTAGTAGATAGGGTCCCGGAAGAACTCTGGACAGAAGTTCGCAACATTGTTCAGAGGGCGGCAACAAAATATATCCCAAAGAAAGAGAAAACCAAGAAGGCAAAATGGCTGTCTGCTGAGACACTAGAAAGCAAAAAAGAAAGAAGGAAAGCAAAAGGCAACAGTGATAGGGGGAGATATGCCCAATTAAATGCAAAATTCCAGAGGTTAGCCAGAAGAGATAAGGAATTATTTTTAAACAAGCAATGCGCAGAAGTGGAAGAAGACAATAGAATAGGAAGGACAAGAGACCTCTTCCAGAGAATTAGAAATATCAGAGGTAAATTCCAGGCAAAAATGGGTATGATCAAAAACAAAGATGGCAAGGACCTGACAGAAGAAGAAGAGATCAAGAAAAGGTGGCAAGAATATACAGAAGACCTGTATAGGAAGGATAACAATATCCGGGATAGCTTTGATGGTGTGGTCAGTGAGCTAGAGCCAGACATCCTGAAGAGTGAAGTTGAATGGGCCTTAAGAAGCATTGTTAATAACAAGGCAGCAGGAGATGACAGCATCCCAGCTGAACTGTTCAAAATCTTGCAAGATGATGCTGTCAAAGTAATGCATGCTATATGCCAGCAAATTTGGAAAACACAAGAATGGCCATCAGATTGGAAAAAATCAATTTATGTCCCCATACCAAAAAAGGGAAACACTAAAGAATGTTCAAACTATCGAACAGTGGCACTCATTTCACATGCCAGTAAGGTAATGCTCAAGATCCTGCAAGGTAGGCTTCAGCAATTCATGAAGCGAGAATTGCCAGATGTACAGGCTAGGTTTAGAAAAGGCAGGGGAACTAGGGACCAAATTGCCAATATCCGATGGATAATGGAAAAAGCCAGGGAGTTTCAGAAAAACATCTATTTCTGTTTGATTGACTATTCTAAAGCCTTCGACTGTGTGGACCATAACAAATTGTGGCAAGTTCTTAGTGGTATGGGGATACCAAGTCATCTTGTCTGCCTCCTGAAGAATCTGTATAACGACCAAGTAGCAACAGTAAGAACAGACCACGGAACAACGGACTGGTTTAAGATTGGGAAAGGAGTACAGCAGGGCTGTATACTCTCACCCTACCTATTCAACTTGTACACAGAACACATCATGAGACATGCTGGGCTTGAGGAATCCAAGGCTGGAGTTAAAATCACTGGAAGAAACATTAACAATCTCAGATATGCAGATGATACGACTTTGATGGCTGAAAGCGAAGAGGAACTGAGGAGCCTTATGATGAAGGTGAAAGAAGAAAGTGCAAAAGCTGGCTTGCAGCTAAACCTCAAAAAAACCAAGATTATGGCAACCAGCTTGATTGATAACTGGCAAATAGAGGGAGAAAACGTAGAGACAGTGAAAGGCTTTGTATTTCCAGGTGCAGAGATTACTGCAGATGCTGACTGCAGTCAGGAAATCAGAAGACGCTTAATCCTTGGGAGAAGAGCAATGACAAATCTCGATAAAATAGTTAAGAGCAGAGACATCACACTGACAACAAAGGGCCGCATAGTTAAAGCAATGGTGTTCCCCGTAGTAACATATGGCTGTGAGAGCTGGACCATAAGGAAGGCTGATAGAAGGAAGATTGATGCTTTTGAACTGTGGTGTTGGAGGAAAATTCTGAGAGTGCCTTGGACTGCAAGAAGATCAAACCAGTCCATCCTCCAGGAAATAAAGCCAGACTGCTCACTTGAGGGCATGATATTAAAGGCAAAACTGAAATACTTTGGCCACATCATGAGAAGACAGGACACCCTGGAGAAGATGCTGATGCTAGGGAGAGTGGAGGGCAAAAGGAAGAGGGGCCGACCAAGGGCAAGGTGGATGGATGATAATCTAGAGGTGACGGACTCGTCCCTGGGGGAGCTGGGGGTGTTGACGACCGACAGGAAGCTCTGGCATGGGCTGGTCCATGAAGTCACAAATAGTCGGAAGCGACTGAACGAATAAACAACAATAGGTACAGTATAATGATAGTGTATACGATAGTATATCTGTGTCTTTTCAGCCATCACTTTCCCCAGTACATTCAAGCATCATTGCAAGAAGCTGGAGTAGAGGACAGGGAAATAAATACGTACTTCAGCTTTCTGATATAAGATGCTGAATCTCTTTTGGGGCAGGGAGAAAATTGTTAAGGCTCACTTGGACCCAGGGGCTGAGAAGCTCCCAATGCAAACACAAACTATTCGTAAGCTCTGTTTTACCACTACAATGAAGGAAAAGCAGCATTCCTTCTATTAATACTATTAATTACATTAATAACTACTGGAGAGAGACTTTGAACCAACCACACACTCAATAGCACGTGAAATAAGTCAGAACTGATGGGAGCATGCAGAATTCTCAAGCAACATAATATATTAGTTCCTGCATGGTTTTCATTTTGTGCAGTGCCATATATTGAAACTGGATGGTACACCGTGCTAATTGGGATAAATGACTCAGCACAGTTAGAGCAGAAAGGTCAAAGTGAAAAACTTATTTCCTTAAGTGGAACTAACAGTATGGTGAGAAAAGGAGACAGGAAGAAGAAGTGTCTACACAGGAAAGAGTTTATAATCAGATTTTAGTCTTTGTCAAGGGAGATATTATCGACTATGTGCATTGCAACTCTATATCTTTGGCTAATGCTCATGCATGGAGTTGTTTGTATTGCCTTGCATTAATTAGCATCAAACTCTTTTACTAATGAATCAAGAAGTCCCATATTTATTACAAAACTAATTTTATGTTTACTCACTGGCAATTAGATTTTTTTTATTTACAATAGATGCCCATTCTAAATGCTTGGATTAATACAATGCAGTATTAACCCAAGTCAGGGCAAGTCATTATTCACAGCTACTGTATTAAGTTATTGGAATGGCCCTAGCGATAGCAGTGGGGGTATAAACTGGAGCAGTGAACTTAAGACTATTTAAACATCTTTGGCTATAGATAATATTTAGCTGAGAATGTCAGCATCCCAAGGCTTTGGAGGGGAAATAGAATTTACTATCCTTTCAAGAATGCAGTCAAAGTCTGGGTGGAAGAATGAACTAAATAATTCTTTAAGATCATGGACACCCGGGCAAGCATGGGGCAAGCAGCTGTCCTCCCCAGTGCTTATCATATCCACCACAGTGTCTCAACAGTCAGCACAGAATGCAGAACAACCAAAGTAGAAATGAAGCAAGCAACTTGGGCAAAAAGTCCCTTCTTGTTAATTTCAAGACCCCAGAAAGCAAATGTTGGCAGAAAATAACTTTGTAACAAATAAGAACCTTCCCTTTTTCCCATTTTCTTAATTATAATCCTTCAAGACATGGAAAATATTGAATACTAACAAACAGCTTAAAATTAATTACAAATGCCCAATGGGGTGTGTGCACGCATGCATGTGCATGTATGTGTGTCCATAACTGTCGTAATCATTTTTTACATTATCTTTATCTATGTATATCCTGCTTTTCTTCTGGGAGGATTCCCCATGCATTTCCTGATCCAGGTTCCCTTTTTCTCTTCAGTCTAAAGCAGCGGTTTTCAACCTTGGCAACTTTAAGATGGGTGGACTTCAACTCCCAGAATTCCCCAGCCAACACAACTGGCTGGGGAATTCGGAATATTGAAATCCACCCTTCTTAAAGTTGCCAAGGTTGAGAAACACTGGTCTAAAGTATGTTTTGTCATTTTCCACATCAATCTGCACAATTTTTTAGTCTGTATGCATTTTCATGCCCATTTTGTGCATATACTATATATATGTGCAATTTGCTCTCTTCCAAATATCAGGGGTGTTATCTATGATAAATTAGGTAACAATTAGTTCCTGAGCACATAAAAAGCAGGGTGAGTTGACCATCAGGAAACAAAATGGCGGGACCAATATGCTCAGCTTCCTGCTGTGGGAGAAGTTGACCCCTTCTATTCAACCCTCCCACTTTGTTCTTAGTCCCTGGTACTTCTGGCCTAGCATCACCAGTATGAGTTTATTTTTACTGTTTTTCTTTTTTTCCTCATAGATCATTTTTGTAGTACACACTTCCTTATATACACATTTGTTTAGTTAAAGGACTGCATCAAAAACTTGGAGAAAATGAAGATTTACTTATAAGATTAGGTAAACATCCAAATCAAATTTCCCACTGAGATTGTTTGAACTGTTCTTGAGGGCAGCTCAGTATTCTGGAATTATGAAGGGTTAGTTCAGGATACTTAGGGCAGTGTACAAGAAGAGAAAGAGGTGGACTTCTGGTGGGGACATGGCCGACTGAACAGCTGTGTCTGCAAGCTCTGTGGACAGAACTGACAGCAGCATTTTTTTTTTCCTGGGGTGTGGGCAGGTTTTTTTCCTGAAGCCCGGAGCATTTTCATGGACAAAGAAAATGCTCAGAATATCCCATCTGTCCTCTGGAACAGGGACTTGCAGCCTAAGAATCACAAACAGGCATTCGCACCAATTGGGTAAGAGTTGCCAGGAGGCTGGGATGTCATCATTTCCAACCTGTGCTATAGCCTTAAGGGACACTAGGTCAAGCCACCCCATTTCTAAATCACCCTATGTATGTATGTATGTATGTATGTATGTTATGTACCCTAAGAGAGACTTTCTACAGCAAGGAGAAACGATGGTGCTTGTTGTTATTTCTGGGATTAATTTTCAAAAATCTTTTTTAAGCTTTGGCTTGTTTTCCCATTTGGATATTGAGGAGGATTGAAAATAAATAATTGTCTCCCTGCTATTATTTTTGTATTGAAATTGAAGGATTTAACATTTTCCTACACATTGTTTCGAATCTTCAGTTTTCTGTTCACTTTCTCTGAGAGCTGCTTGTTAGCATACTTTCTCCTGTGTCAACAACTTTCGGAGATCTTCTATTAACTCATTAACTCCTATGTCTGCCAGTCAAGTATCTAGGGGGCGCCATAATCTACTGCCTGAAACATGGAGGATTTCAAGGAGACTTTCTCAGGGTTCCATTGTGAGCCTTGTTGTGAGTTTAAACAGATCTTTCAACAAATCTTTAAACAGATCTTTCATGATACCTGTCAAGCTATTCTGCAAGATATTTGGGACATTGCAGAAAATATCAGCTTTAAAATGTTTCACCTGGCTGAGGAGGTTGTGGAAGAAGTTGATTCTAATGAAGGAGATGTTTCTACCGACAGTGAAATTGAAGCTCTTGTTGTGCCAGATGATCAGATTTTGGTGTTGAAGGAGTTAAAAGAACAAACTGAATTGCAAATCACACAAGCGTGTGTGTGTGTGTGTGTGTGTGTTTTATGGAATGTTGTGGGAAAGAAGCAGTTCTGTGGGAGGTTTTTTTCTTTTACTGAGAAGTCTGAGTTTCTAAGGGGGGCAGTTGGGCTGTTTGATTTCTGTATGAAAAATGCCTTGCGTGTAATAGGGAGATATGTAAATGCTCTGGTATATTTTGAGATGAGGTAAAAAAATAAGAATGTTTTTTTAATTGATATTAAGGCTTGTATGATTTTATCTTTCTTTAATGATTTGGATTAAGATTTACTGGATTGCTTTTAGATTTGTTTGATTTTTAAGATTTATAAGATATAATAATATTTGCTTGGTTTTAGGTTTAATAGGGTTAAGATTGTTATAGTATTATTAATTACAAAAGTAAACAATTTAAATGTTTTTATAATTTGATTTTTATTATAGTGGACACAAATATATAGAATACCAGTAGGAAGGAAAAAATGAAATACATGTTGTTTGGGGGGGGAGTTGATTTGGAGGTTTATATATTTCTTTTTCTTTTAATATAACAGGAAGGAGGAATTGTGTTTAGTGATTTTTATAATGTGCTAATAGAATGATTTATAGAAATAATGTGATCTTGGTTTGATATAGAGTAAGAGACTGATTATGGAAATTGCTGTATATTCCTGCTATTAAAAGTCAGAAGTCACCTCTTTATGTAATCTTCAAAAAAAAATTCTTGTGTTCTACACTCTTTTAGTTTTTTCTCTCTTTTCTTTTTGTAGTTTTTATCTTTGTTTCAAACTTAATAAAATTCTTATGAAAAAGAAGAAGAGGAAGAGGCCAAATGTAAAGGAAGTTTGTGCAAATTTTCCTTGACATTATTTATTGCTGATTCGTTGACATTGTTTTCATGACACAAAACTGGGACATGAATGTTGTTGAGTGTTACAGATACACAGTCAACTGTGATTAGGGAGATACAGCTTTAATGCAAAATAGTTCCAGTAAATGTTAGTGTGAACTGGGACGTGGAACATTGCTCAGCTTCTTAAGTCTCTCTCTTTTTCTCTCTCTCTCAATTCCCGTTCCATGACCACTGCTACCTGATCCAATGAGAAACATTCTGTTCATGTCACACAATATTTCCAATACTCTTCTGGAGCAAAGTCTCATGAGAAACCAGCCACTTCCTGAGGAAACTGGGCAGAGACTTCCGAAAATGGTTACTTTTAATCCAGTTAATGTAATTATGGGCTACTAATAAGACAATTGTCCTTAATGTGTTGCACAACCATAGTCATTATTTATAATATTTTTCCTCTGGTCTTTGCTACTGGGTATTCTAGAATTAGAAGATGCTTCTATTTCTATATAATTAGAACTAGATCAGGATTGTAGAACAATGGACTTCCAGTGGCAGCTCCTAACTATCAGTCAAAAAACGTTTTGAGTTTTCTACCTAGGCTGCATTAAACAAATACAATTCAGAACCGGGAGTTTGATTTATTCATTCTTGGTCCTAAGTATGGTTTTTCTTCAGTAGTTAGAAAAATAATGCATATTTGTATTAACGAGTATTATTTTTCATTCAGACCTAGCTCTTTTTTGACCCATCGGCTGCTGTGTAAATAAATCATGCTATTACTCAAATCTAAAAGCAAGATTTATCTTACTGTAGCATAATAAATCTTGTTTAGAATGCAGCACAGGAGGAGGGGGGTGTAACTTAATGATTCTGTAGCCAAAAGAGTGTTAAGGTGTGACAAAATCAACAAAGCCAGAAAATGCAAAGTTAACATTGAATCTCATCCATAAGGCACCTCATTAAATCTTGTCACTGAATTCTATATCATTTTCAGATACATCTGCACTGTTACTGGGCAAGCTGTGGACAATAGCATATTCAAATAGTATGTTTCAGCTGGACCTTCCTGTATACCAGCAGCAGAGACTAGCAAACCTCAAACGTATCTGGGAGAAATATACATGTATTACACAGTAAGGAGTATTTAGTGGGGACTAATCAAGTGTAATAGACTTGATTATTCTCTGCTGTACTCTTCCTATATTTTAGCTAAAGTTCTCATTTCCTAATTCCATCCCTGCCTCTCAATCTGCTTCTAAGCTTCTGCTCCCTATGAATTTGTTAGCTACCTTTAATTCTGTGCCACTCCTTTGCCATTGCTTTGACTACAGACTATTTCCTATCCCTCTCTAATAACTTGCTAATAAGTACCTAAAACAATGTATTTGCTGGACTGAAATCTGGTCCATCTCTAATACCAGTCCCTTCACAAGCAATAGTTCTCATCATCCCTGACTTTTGGTCTTACTGAGTAGAACTGGTAGAAGAATAAAACTTCTAAAGGAATTCAAGCTGTGGAAGGCTCATTAGATTGAAAAGCAAGCATCCATAAATATCTTTTTTTCTTAATCATTCATAACATTATCTGCAAGACCTATTCGATTGGTCTGCCCCCGGCAACTGATGGACCCAGCTGAGGTTCTGCTGCACAGTCCTGCTGAGGCACTGGCCACTGCCTGAAGTAGGAAGATGGCTGAGGCCTTAGACAGGATTGAGTCCGTGCGACCTATCTTGGCCCATCACTCCTACCACTCCCGGTGGTTTACAGAAGGGTTGAGGAAGATGAAAAGGATCAAGAGACCCCTCTCTCCCCCGCCTCTCTCTCTATATATACACACACACTACCTATAAAGAATAGGGACGCGGTGGCGCTGCGGGTTAAACCGCTGAGCTGTCGATCGGAAGGTCGGCGGTTCGAAACCGCGCGGCGGGGTGAGCTCCCGTTGCTTGTCCCAGCTCCTGCACACCAAGCAGTTCGAAAACATGCAAATGTGAGTAGATTAATTGGTACCGCTTCGGCGGGAAGGTAACGGCGTTCCGTGAGTCATGCTGGCCACATGACCCGGAAGTGTCCTATGGACAACGCCGGCTCCAAGGCTTTGAAACGGAGATGAGCACCGCCCCCTAGAGTCGGACACGACTGGACTTTACGTCAAGGGAAACCTTTACCTTTACCTACCTATAAAGAGCCATGTGCCTTTGCACTCTCCAGCTTTACTGTTCCCCTTAGTTTAACAATAAGTAATTAAAAAATGGAAAGTTAGCCTGTTGCAAGCACAGCATGATGTAGTAGTTAAGTTTTAGGACTACTGTTGGGGGGATCCAGGTTCAAAACCACCCTCAGCTATGATGGCTCATATGGTGACTTTTATCCAGTCACTGTCTCAGCTCAACCTACCTCTCGGGATTGTTATTGTGGAGCTAATATGAAGGGAGATCCCCATGAGCTTTCAAAGGAAAATGCAAGCTTAGCACACCAGTAAACAGCTAGCATTATCTTTACAGCCAAATAGGACTCCAGATCCCACATAGACCCCACAGCCATTCTTAAGAAAAAAATAGTGCTGTGTTGCCACTGCTCATTGCTATGTTCAGAACAATACTCATCTGCCCTCAAAAAACAAGCATAAAATGGGGTGGGAGTGCAGAGCCAGAAGGGGAGGCTAGAAACAAATTGCCCCAATTCTCCTAGTAGTAAATGAGTGCTCTGGGACCCACCATGACTAATACCACAGCCACTTTATACCAGGCAAGCACATCTCCCTGTTAGCAATTTTCTGAGTGAAATGACAAATGTGCTTATTGGTTCTAAAACATGTGCCTGAGCCAGCTGAAGCCAGCATGCGTAATTCTATTTCAGTCATCCAGGAATACTGTGGAAGATACAGTCTCATAAGTAGCAAGGTTAGGGCAGATTGCTAGATCATTATCATATCTTTATCTTGGAATCTTACCTTTTCAGTTCTTAATCTGAAATACAGAGCAGTCAGCAGTATAAAAAGAGCACTTCCGCAAATTAATCAAACATAGATTATAAGTCACATAAATCCTACACACTCAAAAATTCTACGGGTGATGTCTACAATATCTGGGAGCTGGAAATTAATCATTCTCAAGTCGTTTGCCACCATATTGTAACAACATCGACTAGTTGTGTCATGGTGCCCTCTAGTTTTGAATCACATTCAGTCATCTGGAATACAGCAAACTTTTATCTTGGCTGCAGGGAGCTGTGAGTATGTATGTATGTATGTATGTATGTATACATACATACATACATACTTACATACATATTTAGTTCAATTTGGGAGCAGTTCCGCATTGCTATCCATCAAGTTCTGATGGCAAGGTGCCCAGAGAAGGCAAAGTTTGTGAAAAGGCCAGTAACCCGAAAGGCTGATCAGGTGAACAAGAATCAAAAGAAGATCGAAAGGTGCTGCTGTGTTTTGTATTGGGCCTCAGCTTGAAATCATATCATGGAAATCTCAGGGAGGCCTCTGTTTTTGGTTTGGAAAGCTTCTGCAGGTCAAGATAGACAGTAGTGACTAGATCAGTAGTAAATAACCTATGGCCTCAGGTCACATGCAGCCCCTAAACCAGTGTTTCTCAATCTTAGCAACTTTAAGAAGCCTGGACTTCAACCCCCAGAATTCCCTAGCCAGCCATTCTGGCTGGGGAATTCTGGAAGTTGAAGTCCAGACCTCTTAAAGTTGTCAAGGTTGAGAAACAGTGCTCTATACTCTCTTTCTCTGACTCCAGAGAAGCCTCTGACCATGATTGTCAAATGCTGGTAGTGACTTTATAATTTTACCAGCATTTACTGGCAGTAAATATATACTGCCAGATTTTTTTTTTAAAAAAAAAGTCTTAAAACTTGGCCCTACCTACATGTGTATCATAGTACTATTGACTTTGTATGATTGCCTCATTCACTGCAGGCCTCAGTTCCCAAGTAGTTCTACGTGTTGTTCCCTGGCCACCCAGATGTTGCCTTCCCCAAACTACATGAGTAGCTCAGGGACTTGCTTTAATACCAGTGGGCACCTTTGTAATTTCTCTCACAAAATGGCTAACATGGAAGTGTGTTTGCCTGTTCCAAAATGGCTGTTGTATTAGTCATAACAACCTGGCAAAGCTCTCATGCAGTCCTTTGAAATACAAAATCTTACATTCTTACATTCATAATCTCCTGCCCCGCCCACCCCATTCTAGGATGGTCATTAGCACAATGCCAAAAAAGAAAAAAGATCAAGAAAAAAATAGGAAAAGGAACTACTACAAAAGAGGGGGGAGGTTTCATATGCACTCAGTCCTTGTTATCCATGGGTGTTATGTTCTTGAAAACTCCCGGGGAAATGGAAACCATGATTATTGAAGCATTGATCCTAGTGAGAACACGTGAACTATTATTAGAACAATGTGGAGACCTGTTAACACAATAAACACTGCGAGAACAAGAACACAGTTTCCCTTGGTGTAGCTTGTGTCAATGCTTTGTGGTAAAGTTCTCAGACTTTTTTCCCTGCTGCGCATGGTTGCGCATAGCCACATTGAGGCCACGTTTGATGAAAAGTAGGTTACACTTTTATAGAAGCATATAAGGGAATCCGCAGAAACAGAATGCACAGATAATCAGGATTGAGTGTGCCTATGGCTGCATATTATTAAACTAAATACCGCACCTGGTCCAAGAATTAAACTTGCCCAGTCTAAACGTGCTTTAGTGGACAGCACAGTCATAGTCAGATAACACCAATGCAAATATAACAAGGAAAGAAATCACAACAAAATAAATTTTCATTTGTCAAATATGAACATTCCTAATCTTTACTTCAAAATGTTGACAACTCACAATGTAAATTCCAAGAGATTTTTTGTGGAGGACTCTCTCTTCGCTAGTTATAAATGATAGACCTATATCAAGAAAAATGACACATGGCCAATAGTGCTGATAAGTTACAGTGGACCTGAGAAAGATTAAACTATGAGCTTTGAACCAGGAACCAGGAAATGCTTTCTGAAATGTATTAGATTTCTTGAGGAGGGGATGCGGGATTCCCCCACTCTCTTAAATTTAAAACTTAGAATACCATTGGTGTATTCTTAGTAACAAAGGAAATGCCTGTAGAATTTTCAATAGCACATTTAGTGGTAAAAGTTAACTTCCACAGTACTGCAAGACTGGTTGGAACTTGTATAAAGCTAATGGAGTAATTGAGAATGTGTCACATTCCTCAGTATGTCTGATGTTGAAAATGATTATGGGGATTGCGTTGAAAAAAAAACAGATCGCTTTCTCCTGAAGATGAGAAAATAATGTTTCACCCCTTCTGAACAGCTTCAATATATCTGACAATAAAGTCAATAAAAACTTATTGGGGTTAGTGAAACCAATAAGGCTACATTTCAAGCGGTCTATATTACATACCAGGTCTGGATTTCTTGAAAAGCTACAGCATTTCTTCCTACGTCATATATCATAGATGCTACATACAGAAAAGGAATTCAACACTATTTTTTAAATGTAGGGAAACTATAGTATTTTCTCCTAACTCCATTAAAAAGGGAATACTATGGAGGAGAAAAGCTATGAATAGTCAAATGCAAAAATATTTTAGTAGGGGTGTGGGGGCAGGGGAACATGCATGAAAGAAACTCTGCAGTTATTTTAAATAGTTATGTCTGTGTCTTGAAACTGAGTTTTGCCTTTCCTCCACATTATCTTAGCTTCCAAACTTTCTTACGATTTCAAAGAAAAACATTAAAAGCTAACAAATAGAATTTACCCTGGAAGCCTTGGTTCATGCCTGCTGGCAGAATTATGCATCCTTCTGTATCAAGCAGTCCCCCCTTCTGTGCACAAATCCAACCACAGAAATATACTGGAAATTTAGAAGCTTTGCCTTCTTTCCAATGCCTGTGCCCAAATAGCAAACAGTAGCTAGAAACTGCAGGAGGGTATCACAAAACATTTTCCAAGTGAGGCTGGAACTTCAATTTTCTAACCTAAATCAGAATATCTTGGATGCTTGCCCTCCTACGCTGTTAGGTAGGTACCTTATCATTTTAGAACTTACACTCTTTAATAGATACTAATGCCCTGGATGCCACTGTGGTTTCCTATGAATACTACAATTTTAGCACTTGTTTAACACCGATGGTACATCAGGTGCTACAGACACCCAGAGATAGCACACACAGCCTTTGCCTTATGACATATGCTAAATTACACCACAGAACTTTGATGAAAAAGTGGATATGGCTAGACAGCAAGTAACATTTCCAAACTAGCATGGGGCTGGATTCTTTGTAAATATTCTACATTTTCTCTGTAGTACTGAGAATCCTTTGTACTTCCATGTAGATATGACAGTAAAATTTGTACAAAAGGGTTGAAGGTTGCAGAGAAGACTCTCATATTATTTGGTCATAAAAATGGGAGAAGGGATGCTGTTCTTTAAGAGAGAGAGAGGGAGGGAGGGAGGTGATATAGATATTAAGTAAACTGGGGTGGAATTTTCTTTTTTCTGTTTTTAAAACAACAGCAATAACGGTAATAACAATCATGCAGTTCTGAGATCTGTGAGGACATGCACTACAGAAGAATGTGACATTAAGTGTAGAATCTTACAGTACTGTGCAAAAAATATTAGAGGAACTACCCCCTTTTTTGCAATATATCTTTGTGAGGAGGGATTATCTCACACCAGAGCAGCTATGTATGTGGAAGAACTCACGTTCAATCTGCGGGAGCGCAGAAGAGAGAAGGGGATGCCTCTTCCTGAGATCACAGAGAATTGCTGTTGGTCAGTTTAGGCAATGCTGGTTTGTTTCTGACTCAGAATAAATTAGCTTTCTTTCTCCAGGAAAAAAATATTCTTGCTGGCAGACCAGCTCCAGGCATTCTGAATGACACATTTTTACTTCCTTCTCTCTTTCCAGAGGGAATTTTCAGAGTCAAAGGTATGATTCTTTGCATAAGGGAAAGGGATTATGTGCATATTTAAAGACCACCAGTACCAATGAAAATCAGACAAACTAAAATAAAATCAGACAACTATTCCGGAGACTTGGGAAGTGATGTTATCATGCATGGCCCAAGTTAGTTATGTCTATCTAAAATAAAATGGGATATTTATAGACTCCTTAGTATCCTACTCCATCACACCTTGACCATCAAGTACTTGCTTCTAGGGTAAATGATGGGTAGCAATATAGCTGGGTGTAAGTTTTACCTTCCATTAAAATTCTACATTTCTTTAATTGTAATTTGCCTCCAGGTAATCCTAATTTATTTGGTTGAGCTAGCCTCTAATTGGCATAGCCTTTGACTTTGATAGTCTTTGTTTATGTCTACATTTTGTTTAGGTGAACTCAATTGTAAAGAATGGGTTATGTGCCAATAAAATATACTGTCAAGAGCAGACAGTCTCTGCTTGCCACAGCTACCAAAATCACAAGGGATTAGCTTGGCAGTGAAGTGTTTCTGTTAATCATAATCAAGATCTTCTGGGGAGTTATGACAAATCACACAGCTTGAATGTTTTCTGCCTCTCATCAGATAGCAAAAGCCAGACTTCCTGCCCAGTATCTATAATTTAATTATAGTTGAACAATGTCCTACTAGTGACCCAAATCCAGTGTAAGGCTTGGGAATTGTCAGGGGTAGGGATAGAGAAGTTCTATGTAACTTTACTGCAAACATTTCTTTTTTTCTTCTAATCAGAATGAATTACTTTTAAAAATTCTTTAGTTAATTATGAATTCACTGTTGTAACATAACTATTAAAAATTGGTCCAAGGTTTTCTTTTAAATGTATGATGATGACTGTGACATTTATAATGATCAATGTATTTGATTTCCATATGCAAAAAAATCCCAGTATGAAAAATAAGGTAAAGTCTCCTTTAAGTTGAAGTGCTTGCCCACAAAAATTGTAAATAATAGGCAGTTATCTGAGTGACAAATATGCCTGCAAATCTCTGTGATAGCTACAGACTTCCTGACTTTCAGCTGATTTATGGAATAAGTTACAAAACTGTAACAACTGAATAAGATGCTGCGGATTTTTGTTGGTAGGCTGCTTCCCACTGTCTGTACTTTTCTAAGGATCACACTAAAGTATATTTACTAATTTATTCATAATGTGGAGGCAATCTACTTTCAATGTTTAAATATAATAAGCCTAGTTGTGACTTATACATGAGGTTAACACTGAGATGCCACCATCTATTAAGTATTATGTAATGTGAACAGGGAAAACTTCAGCACATAGGTTCACAGGTTAACTGAACAACACCATGTATTTATTTGTTAGATTTATATGTCATCTTTCCTCTAGGACTAAGACTGTTTATATAGTTATATAAGCATTTTCCTTCATTAAATCCCCCAACAGCAACCTTGTGAGGTTGGTTGGGTTGAGAGGAAATGATTGGCCCAAAGTCATCCCATCATAGCTGAGAAGGGACTTGAACTTTGGTCTCTATAGCCATAGTGCAACAGCTCATCCTAATATCAGCCTGGATTTTGTTTTGTGGGATTTTGTTTTGTTTTGTTTTTGTATTTTGGGGGCAGAGCTAAAGTGGAAATAGGATGGACGATCCCTGCTTTTAACTTCTTTCAATCTTTCCCTAAATGGTCCAAAATCAGTATAAAATATAAGAAACATTCTAGTTTTTGCAGACCCATCAAGCAGTAAAACAAGGACAATGTCTGAAAGAGAAGGCTGTCTGCCATTTTGTTTTCTTTTATTGTATTCATCTTCCTTGAGGTAGCTTACAGCTCCAAAAAAGTTGTTAGAGAACCAACTCTAACTCTAAATAGACAATGTTATACTAAACAACCCAAGATCCCAGTATATAGGTAGTCCTCACTTAACAACCATTCATTTAGTGATGGTTCAGACTTACAATGGTACTGAAAAAATTGGCTTATGACCAGTTCTCACACTTAACAACCGTTGCAGTGTCCCTGCAGTCACATGATCACAATTTGGGCACTTAGCAACTGGTTCACATTTATGACCATCACAGCATCCTGTGGTCCTGTAATCACCATTTCTGACCTTCCTGGAAAGCAAAATCAATGAGGAACCACATTAATCACTTAACAACCATGTGGTTCACTTAATGGCCACAGTGATTTACTTAACGAATGCCGCAAATAAGGTTGTAAAATTGGGTCAGATTCGCTTAATGACCACTTCACTTAGCAACCAAAATTCTGGTCCCAATTGTGATCATTAAGTGAGGATCAACTGTAAGATGCTTTCAGATGAGACTTTTGTTGTACACTGTCATTACCACCCTGATGGGAATTACTATTTATGTACACCCCCAAGTTTTCCCATTGCTTCTATTTTTTTTTTAATTTTTAGAATGTTTATTGAGGAGGGAAGGGGGTTGACTACACAATGCCTTTGGATCTCTTTTAGAAGGAGTCCTTGGCTTGGAAGCACCCTTTCAGCTTTTGCAGCATATAGCAGCTTTTTCCTGAAAGGCTCAGTGAGAGAAATGGTTATTTGTTATTTGTAATGTCACAGGCACTATCCAAGAAGTATCCATGGCAATTGCTCAATGATAAACAAAGAAAAATGTACTGCATGAACTGCTTTTAGTCAACCATTTCCAACTGTAATGTGAGACCTCTATTCTTGACATAATGGCTACAACCAAAGAGCTAGGGAGCACGAATGCAAGAGACATCTGTTCATAGTGGTCTGTACACCACGCAGACCAAGGTTATTTGTGCGGAGAGGAAGTCGAAACTGTCAAGATGCCAGCCATGACCACACAATCAAACCACGCCTTTAATGTGCATTGCATGTGGTGTTGCATGTAAAAAGGGGCAGGGCTTTGGCTGCAACGTTGCAGCCACCATCATGTTTTTTTTTTACCTCAACCTCCAAGGATACTCCTGGCCCAGGCTGACTTGTCCAAGCTAATTTGTCTATAGTAAGAGAGGCTATTACAACCTGTTAGGTTTTAGTGGAAGGTTCCCTCCCAACTTTCCCAGCTCAACGTGCTGATGTTTTCTACATTGAAAAACAAATTACCTGTTTTCTTCAGGTAAGCGGGCACCTAGCAACCTAAGTAATTCATCGGTAGGAAATAGCAGTCTCAAGCCTCAGAAACAGCTGTTAAATATGTTGTATTTTGAATCATGCTTGGAATTCTACTCTAATTATTGTTAGCCTTTCTTTGAAATATTCATACTGTATTAGGCTTTATTACAAACAGCAGGGGAGGATCTTCCAATAATTCAAAAAACAGAGTTCAGAGAAATAAGTTGTTCTTTTTACCAAAGCAAAATAAATAGCAAGATGTACAGCTACACACACTTACTCAGGTAGGCAGCATGGAGTATGGTCCATATCCCAACCAATCCCACGTACTTCAGATGAAGAGAACTGTAAAAGATAGCCAGCCTTTTCGATCCATTCTTTAAAAACACCCAAAATGATGAATGGCTACAGCTCAGTGTTTTATTTAGCAGTGTGCCTCTCCAAACAAAGGTAACCTATGGTGTAGGCATCCGCAGGGGGATAAAAATCTGAAAGATGATGGGTACAGTATCCCAACTGAAGCTCTGTTTCTTTTGTAGATGTGTGCAGTATTGAAGCATGTGCAAAAGGGGCTTGGATTGTGATGCATACCCACCATCTTGCAGACTTTGACACACACACAGACACACACCATGCAAATATTACTGACCTGAGGCTGAGCTATCCACAGAATCCAACAATTTTATCAAAATGACAAAACAAGTGTGACACACGCTCTGGCCCTTTCATCCATGGATGCAGCGGCACAGTGTATATACCAAAGGCGCAGTGCTTGCTCTGTGATGGCACAGCACATGTTTTGTCAGTTCTCTTCCCCTGACCCCTCCCTGCAGGGGCAACTGCCTGGGAGCATCCTGAGCAAGGGGGTAAAAAACATGATGAAGAGCAATCTCACTTATTTCCCTTTAGGTAAATGAAGGCTACTGCTTCTGCGCTGTGAATATCCAGATAATCCCTGGATGACAGGGACTGCTCTATTCTGCAAGCCAGATCTATTAGTCCCAAGAGGGACTGATTATTATTGCTATCTAGTAACTAGTCACACCCACAGCAGCAGCCAACTAACCTTTCATGGTCGCCATTTTATGAGTGGTACCCCAACATGCTTTTCAAAATTCCAAATATGCCTCCCAAGCCCAGGAAGGGCTTAGCTTGAATCTTGTTTAAATGCTTAATTCTCCCTTCAGGCAAGCACATGTATATGCACATGAAGGCATCATATATGGGCTTCTAACAATCAAAAATTGCCTCATTTGTTACCTAATATTATTCATTATTCATTATTCATCATTTATTATTCTTTTTCATTTTTGTTTTCTTTTGTTTTTTTCAGATTCATTTGTCCTCCGTTTAGGCCATCAAGTCTTAATATGGATTCTTGCTTCTTTCCATCCTCTGCTCTCTTCCCTAATAATAAGTTTGGGGATGGGGGGTAAGGGGGCTAGAACATTATTCTGTGCATTTAGATTTATATAAAATTTACTCAGCTAGGAGTGTTTGCAGGGGAAGTAAAAAGAAGTCAATGTGACATCCATGACTGTACAATCAAAGCCCCGCTCCATTTTTACATTTCTTGCATGGCTCTGCCCCCACTTTGATAGAACAAGCAAATCTTTATCAGCACTTTGCCCATTATATTCTTCACACCACCCAAAACATCCAGTTTTGCCTATCATAATCTATAACCTAACCAACCTCAGAGAACACAAGGAATGCTCATGGAATTTTCACCTTTAAGTTGAATTGCCTAATATAATTTGCAAATACTTTAATGATTCGGTCACAAAGACCCTGCCTACAGTCCCATCGGTACATATAATCTAATTCAGCAGCATCCGCAGGGGGAAGTGGGGTGTCAAAATGTGCAAAATGGCAGATACCCCCAGCTTAACACCCACATACGCCCCTGCAGATGCCCATGATTTAGGTGGCAGGATTAGGAAACAAAGTCCTTTTACTGGTGGCCCCTAATTTCTGAAACTTCTTATCTGGAAAAATGTATTTGGTTCCCTCCCTTTTGGGCATGACCCTAGAAGCTTTTCTTTTTGTTTTTAAACCTATTTTGAAGAAAAGTCAGATTGTTTTAAATTTGTTCTTCTTTTTAATTCTTCTCAGAATCCTCAATGACAAAAAGATGCTGTGCTGATTATTTTAATACTGCTTTTAAATTTTCTTATTTATATGTTTATAATATTTAAATGTTGATGTTTGTTATTCTTTGTTGAAAGTATATTGTATTAAGAGTCATTCTGCAAAACTCTTGCTTTAAAAGACAGCTTAAAATGTCTAAAATATAAATACAAATTGTCATCTTTTCAATTTGTTGATGTATGGATGAACTTTGCTAAAACAATGAAGAAAGGGCAGCATCCTGCCTTTTTCCATTCATCCTTCACCCTTTTCTAGGTTACCAGTTCAAAAGTGCATATGAATATTGCTTAAAACACAATAGCAGCCCAAGTCAAACAAAATTTCATTGGCATAAAACAGATTCTTGGCATATCTCTGGATGATTTGTAAAAAAGTTGGCAAGACTTTCTGACTCTCAATTATTTAACAATAATAATAAAAATGCTCCTTTTTTCCTTATAAATTAGTTTGCTGAAATAAAGAAAAGCAGGAGCAGCTTTTTCTTTGAAAGGATGTTGACTTTTCATACTGAAAACAATTTCTAAGCCAAGTAGGTGCTCATCAAATTCTTATTCCTGAATTCTGAATATGTATCCTCTCCCTGAGCCCCTATTTTGCATTTGGCTTTAATTGGTGGAGTCTGAGGTTTTAGTTTTTAAAAATTCAAATCTTGGGGATCTCTCTGAAGCATGTCCTTACTGTGTAATAATTTCCAGTTATGGAATCTGTTATTCTTCAGATGTCAGGTGTAATACAAGAATCATTTAGCCAAGATTTTAGAAGAATCTGTTTGGGGTGGCTATAGGTCATCACAGTGTCAAGATACAAAGGCTGCAATCCCATTCAAACATATCTTGGAATCAGGAATTCCTAGAATGAGACTTGATTCTGAGTAGTTACAATTAAGATTGAGTTACATGGCTTTTTTCCTCCAATTAAAAACTAAATATGAAGGGGGAGTTTGTAAGTTTTCATATGTTGTTGGACGATAAGGATCGTTGTTACCCGATGCCACAGTGGCAGTGGTTGGGACTGGAATCCAATAACACCTGGAGGGTCATAAATTCCCTACCCATTTTACAACAAGAAAAAAGGAAGAAATGCATGCAAGATCCCTGACAATATACTAAATATTCTCCTGCAGAGGAGATCCACTTGAAAGAAGATTCACATGCCAAACTTCATTCCTTCAATGATAGCTTTAGTTTTACTAGCTGTCTTCTTCCTGTGCAATAGCCACTTAGATGCAAAGAGACAGCCACTTCCTGTCTCTTTGCTACCTTACACTAAGGGCAGTTCTGCACTGCAGCCTAAGCATTTCCAAAAGTTCCCAAATTATAACAGTTAATGTGTAGAAGGAGGAAAATATTAAATATCTGGGAAGTAAACTTGTTAGCCAGAATAATAGCAACATCCATGCATAACTGATGCATAACTTATTATCCATGCATAACTTGCTATAAGCTGCCCAGAGTCATTTTCTGTGAGATGGGTGGCCATATAAAGTTGAATAATAATAATAATAATAATGAATTTTGTGAACTGGACATTTCAAAGGTGGGTGGCTAACAGAGAGTAGAAATATCTAACATCTACAGGTAGGCTATACCTTTATACAGCTAATCAAAGTGGCACAAAAATGTGTGCAAGTTCGTTTTTTTAACTTTCCAGAGTTCTTCAGCAGCTGAGATGTTACAAAAAGGAGGAGACTAGGGAGAAGGAAGGTTCTTTACCAAATCTGTGCAGATTCCGTCGCAAAAGATTATGGAGAACACTCGCTTCTGAAGATCTTAAGACGCTTTAAATAAATCCTTAAGTACAAAAAGATATTTGCTTATCAGAAAGCAAAAAACTGTTAGGAACCTTGATCCCTGCCTTTGGTAAATATAATGCTCTTATATAGCCTAGACCAGATACACACAAACAAATTTATCTGGTGACCTTGTTCAGTGTCATGCTGTGACTCAAATATGATAAAGGCCTTTGTTTTACAAAATATTAAATTACTTCCAGCAAGTCTTTAGCTAATGCATACAAATGGATCCTTATTAGTATGTGTAAGTAGTGCTGTACTCTGAACATTGCCCAGCATTTAAATGAGTTACCCATGCTTCCTGTAAGACCTTTCTTTAGGCACTCCCTGAAGGCTGTAAGCCAGGGTTCCCTTATCTGTGCAAACAACAAAGAATCTTGTGTCATCTTAAAAACTCTTTTATTAAAACATAAGCTTCCATGCACCAAACCTCACTTTATCTCAAATTGTCAGATACTTACACACATACAGATGTAGAAAGAAGAAAAAATGTCAGCGAAGAATAAAATGCAAGTTGTTGTAATAATGCTAAAGCAGAAGCCTGGGGCTAAAGAGTGGGTTCTTTCCCACCACACTCCATGCCTTAGAGCAGAAGTTCAGGGAAAGGAAGACACACATAGACACTTTTCCAAAGCCTTCCAACCTTCCAACCTTCCAGCCATCCTGCTCCCAGCTATTGCTGAACATGGAGGGATTTTCCTTCACCAGTCCTCTCTGCTGAAGAGTAGAGGCCGGTGGTCTGCTTATTGTCAGGCTGTTCCTGTGATTTGGTCACAGAATTTTTTAAAATATTTTTTTATCCCGCCTGTATTATTTTTATAAATGACTCAAGGCGACAAAACCCCCTTTCTGCACTTCCACCCCTTCCTCCATTTTAGCCATGGTAATGCCCTGATGTTCTGTCCAGACTGCTTTTACCAGAGCGGCTATTAGTGGATTCCTCTGCTGTTTTACCTCTCCCACCCATGCTGGGAAAGCAAACACAACTTGCTTTCCTTTGATGGTTAGGTCTTTAAGGGACACGTGGTTTCCATTGACAGACCTTTTGTGTAAGCTCTCTTTGGGTTCTCACTCATAATTGACACCTTCCCAGCTAGTGCATCCAACTTTGGACTGGAGAAGGAAGGAAGGAAGGAAGGAAGGAAGGAAGGAAGGAAGGAAGGAAGGAAGGAAGGAAGGAAGGAAGGAAGGAAGGACCACAGTTTTACCCTTTTTCCTATCACTTGGGCTGGAAGGGGAAAGCAGCAGATCTCCTTTCAATTTCACCTTGGTTTTTTTTTAAGAGTCTACTTTTTCATTGTTTCATCAATGAGCTTATAAACAGAAAAAAAAAATAGGCCCACTTTTCAGTTTCATCTGTGAAATTGTAGAAAGAAAAAAGAGCACCAAAACATAAGCAACTTTTCACATTCCACTGCTAAACATATTTTTAAAAATGGCTGTGAGGACAGTGACCAGTGACTGGAAGAGAGAGTTCCTGCCAGAGTTAGAGAGGGTTAGGGTTATTTGCCGATAGCGAAATGAAGCCCAGCAGAAGAACCAGACAGTACTGCTTGGCTGGGAGAAGTTTGAAAACACTTTGGATACTCAGCAGGAAAAGGGGGTGAAGGTTGCCTTCCCGGGGGTAAAGATAAAGAACAATGAAAATTGAATATTTGGTGCCAGTTTAAAAAATAGCCAGTGGCCAATTTTCATGCTGGGTCCAGCTAGTCATGCAGATCAGCCCACCATCACATGCAGTTGTCATTTCTGTTACCATCGGCACCAGTTTTCCCCTAGGTTCCCAGGTAATATAAGTCCAGAAGGAGGTTTAAAATGCTCCAGTTCTCCAACTGGAGAGACTCAATGGCTAGTATGCAATCCTCATTGTGGTCTCTTACAGAAGCATGCTCAGATGGGTTGAGTTTTCTCCCCCTCCTCACTGGCAGCCCCCTACCAGAGACCTCCAGATATTATGCTGTTGGAATACAGGCCTACAGGCCATCAAATCAGGGACCCCCTTAACTACATGTAGGTAAACTATTAATGGAAGAGGCAGTTTGGTGTAGTGGTTAAGGCACTAGGCTAGTAACTGGGAGATTGTGAGTTCTAGTCCCTCCTTAAGCACAAAGCCAACTGGGTGACCTTGGACCAGTCCCTCTCTCTCAGCCCTAGGAAGCAGGCAATGGCAGACCACTGTTTGATGTCCTATCTCAGAGCAAAGAACCATGCTGAGACAGTATCTAGCGTTTACTGTCCTACTCTAATAGACAGAAAATCCTGCCAGACTGAAAGGCCGTGGGAAACCCCAAAATTAAGGTGGGTCTGCTCCAAGTTCCTTAGAATGAAAGTTCAAAGCCTCTAAACTATGCATGCATTTTCCCCCTGGATAGGGCCCCCCTCCTGCTCACCATCAATACTCATGATACCACTTCTGAAAAACCTTGCCAAGAAAACTGCAGGGACTTGTCCAGACAGTCTCCGAGAATTGAACATGATTGAACAGGTTAAAAAAACTATTAATTATGTTATTAACCAGCAACACAACTGTAACCTGACTGTTTAACCCTGAGTTACTACTACAAGCCAGAAAGCCAAGTATGGCAGGAAGTACAGTATGTTTCTTAAAGGTGCAGCAACACACATCCCAGATTTGGCCTTAACTTTACTGAATCAACTCCTTAAAATGATCGTATCCCATTTTTTCCCCTGTTTTGCAGACCAGCAGAGAGGTGCTGCACTTGGACATGATGAGGAGTACTTCTTGGGAATCATTTTTGAAGCATGCACTGCCCTATTCCTTGACACAATAGTCTTGTGAAACATTATGGCACCCATCAGTTTATTAACCGCTGTAATGTGGTTTACAGCAACATAAGCTGGTGACTGCCACTAGTAACACATTTATCAAAATTCTCTTTTTTCACTTTAAACATTGGTTTTCAGTTATTGCTAGCCTCTCCAACTCTTTGGAATGAGATAGTAGAGTCATATAAAAGGAAAATAACTCAATAAAACATGCTAAATGGTCCAAGGACTGCCCAACTAGATGAAATTAGCCCTAAAATGTTAAGATGCAATTTAACCTTTAATCTGATTCCAACTGAATATATCACTGGTTTATCTAAGGAAATCTTCCTCTTCTATTCTGATCTGGAAGCAGTATCATAGAGGTTATTTACTACTTTACATTTCACAGATTTTAACTGGGAAGTGTTTTGAAGTCAAAATTAAGATTACTAGGCATACAGCAAGGCATGAAAAACTGCTTTAGAAATAGCACTGTTGACTTCTTGCTAGTGGTGTACAATTGTGGTCACTGAGAACACAGGTCTATTATGCAGAAATGAATCCCATTGTTGAATGGTGCTTTAAAGAAATGTGTGCATAGAGTTGCAGCTTTTGAAGGTTTTCTGCACACCATTACTGAGAATGGCAACACAAATTGCTGCAGCATGCCAACATTCAGGAGCAACCAGATTTAGCTATTTGGCTGAGGGCAAGAGATTAGGCAGTAGGACCTGTTGTGTATGCTACCCTACTGTTGGAGCCTGCCTTTGATCAGAAACATTTTACTTTTCCAGTCAAGGATCCTATAAATATTATATACCTACAACCACATTGCCATATCTAAATTGTGATTCCAAACTCTCCGATTAAATTTCAGAAAGATGGATGTGTTGTTAGTCTGAGCTAGAAGCAGGGCAAAGAGTAACATCAGAAGTAATTTGAAAAACACTGAAAATCATTTCAGCCTTGGGAGATTTTTTTGTAAGCTCTTCTCTACCAGACATGCCAGTGATGCTTTTTATGTTCCTGCCTGGAAAGGGTATAGAAGGAAGCCAGCTGAGTGTGTTGAACTTCACATGTACCTTGCATGTGCCCAAACAAAGCTGCTACTCCTTCTGTCATCCAGGCATGTGATATAGAGAAGAACAAGAGCAGAATACAATGAGCAGCTTCATCTATAAAGAGTTCCTTGCAGGCTGTTCTTTGAAATCAGACTCCATCACGTTCAGTGAGGCAGAAATAGGTACTGACACGCTTCTCCCATAGAGCAGATGATTAACAAAATATCTCTGTTCAAACATTAACTCAAAACATTTGCCTCTTGAGAAGGAACAAAGCAAGGTTTAAGATGGCTACTCCTTCCATATAGCTTTTGTGGCTATCATATCTGGACAATCACTAGGAGTTAGCAATGAGATAGACATTATTTTCTGCCTTTTTTAGCAGTTGTCCAGATTTTTACAGCCAGCTCAATCTGCTTCTGTGGAATGACTTTCTGTTGTATAGGGGCAAGAAACTTGTAGCCCTCCAGATATTTCTGAGCTACAATTCTCAGCATCCCATTGTTGTAGGCTATGTTAGGCAGAGATGGAAGGGCCTAGGTTCTCCATTCCTTGTATAGTAGGAAGGCTCTATATGCCAGCAGCATGAAATGAGGAAAGTAGCAACAAAGAAGGGATAGTGGTGTCATCATGCTGATATTGGTATTGCTGTGTAGCTGTCATATATATTGACTTCTAGCTGTTTGGTTCTCATATAGTTGAACATGAAGGAATACATATAAAATGAGGTTTATGAGATCACTCAAAGCAAGCCATAGAAACAAAACAATTTCTTCTGGAGTGTGTTTAAAAAATACAAGAATGAAGATTTCTAAGGAGACTGAAGAGATGGTTTCCATGTGAAATGGATCAGGTGATTGCACCCAAGGAGAAAAGTACCAAGAGATGTGGGGAGGGTACCAAGGTAGGAGCTTTCTCAGAAGTTATAAAAATGGTAGGTCTTTAATACTTTGGAGATATCACATAGAAAAAAGTACCATGTGTGGTCGGCATCCCATGGCATCTTCCAAAGATGCTCAACTGGCTCCTTGTTTTTCATATTTTCAACACTAAATCACAAGCCCCCTTTCTCATTTCTTTTTTTCCTCGCTGTCTCTGTCTCTTGGAAAAAATATTGAAGTGCCATGATGTGTCTATACTTACAGAAAATCCTGCAAGCCATGGTACTCCCTGTGATAACTCTTTGGAAGTGAAGGTTGGACTTTGAAGAAGCAAGATAGGAAGAGTATTGATGCTTTTGAACTTTGGTATTGGAAAAGACTCCTGAGAATACCACAGACAGCCAAAAAACCAAATAGATCATTGAAGAAATAACCCAGAGTTCTCACTCAAGGCACAAATGGCCAGGCTCAAATTATCCTACTTCGGACACATTATGTGAAGACTTAGCTTTCTGGAGAAGGCTATAATGCTGGGAAGGGTGGAATGAAAGAGAAGAAGAGGACATCCAGCAGTAATGTGGATGGATTCAGTTAGTGACGATGAGTGCACCATTAAAAGACCTGAAAGACCAGGTTGGGGATAGATTGTCATGGAGAAAATCTATCTGTGTGGTTGCTAGGAATCGAAAACAACTTGATGGCACATAATCAATTAATCAATCTCTGTCTCTCAGGCACCTGCTTATGGAAAACTTGGGGACAGGTTGTTTATCAATTCAAATGTTCACTCAAACACTGAAAAAAATACAAAAACAAATGTGTGATCCAATATTAAAAGATATAAAAGATATCATCTTATATTATTAGATTTATATCCCATTTTATTTGTGTAACTCAAGGCAGCATACATAATGGTCCTGTTTTCTATTTTCGCCACAACAACCCTTTGAAATGGATTGGGTTGAGAGAGAGTGACTCGCCCAAGTCACCCAGCCGGCTTTCATGCCTAATGGAGAATTAGAACTCATGCTCTCCCAGGTGCTAGTCCAGTAGCTTAGCCACTACCTCAGACTGGTTCTCTGATGGTTCTATATTGGTTTAACATTCATAATATTGTGAATTATGCTTTAAGAAAGGAGTTCAGATTAAATACGTCAATACTGTATGTTGTTTAGTTATATTCCACAACTTTAGAATCTGTTAATGAAAAATCTTGGATCTATCATTCCTGGATTGTTACAAAAAGAAATCTGGATATGTTTCTTGGAAATACACTAGTACACCAGTTATATTATGGGTATTGATCATGTACAACTGAAATGAACTATACCTGTGATTTAAAAAGAATGGATTCCAAAATGGAACAAACTCATTATGCACCTTAATCCTAACCCTAACCCTAACCAGATGACCTTAGAGATTGTTTTAGTTTGGAATTGCATAGGGGCTGAGTGGGGCTAAAATAATACCCCCTCCTCATCAACATGTCATCCAAACAGCTTATGGGAGAGTCAACTGGCACTTCTTCCTTCAAGAATTCCTAGAGAGACCTCACAAAAACAGGGATTTTCTAGGAACTCTCTCTCTCTCTGTTAACTGTTTTTGTTTTCATCCCCCACCGCCTAATATGGAGGGAGTTGAAAAGAACAAAAAGGAGTGTAGATGGGTTAGCTCTCCCCTGACCCTTGATTGGGTCACCATGGAATTGTTGTTATTTGTTTGCTCAACCAGGGGTGCAGAGAGGGAACTAGCCTCTATTATGGTAGATGAGAGGACTTAGAAGATGGCTTCTTCCTAGTTGATTGGGGCACCAGGGATTATGCCCAGCTAGTGCACAGAGGTAAGTAACCAAGAAGCAACTAAGTAGGTCAACCAAGCGTGTGGTCCTAAACTGAGATTGCAATGCCAGTGCAACAGAATCAAAAAGCCTTCTAAAATTAGGTTGTGTCATGTTCTCTGAGAAGAATGAACCTTCCTAACTTTTTCCGATTCAGCTTAGTAAACCAGAACTGACTGCAAGGAAATATTTGTTTTTAAGATGCATTGACACTAATGTGAATGCATGCAGTTTGCATTCTTGTCTTGAAAGGTTCAGCCCTCTGGCTATTACAAATTCTAGGCCATTTCTTCTCCAAGTATCAGTATAAATAACTGTCTTTTTTGTGGAGAGAGGCAGGGAAGCATTACACACTTTAATAGGATTCACTGTTTTGTTAAACTGGGTTTATATACTTTGAACCAAGGAACAATTGTTCTTTGTACACATCTTGGAAATCTTTAATTGTGGAACAATTGGTGACCTTCCCAGTATACATATTGTTCAACGGGTGATACTACAACAGACTGTTGGTTTGTACTGTCAACAGTTAACAAAAATACATTCCACCTTACATTTAGGTTGAGGAATCTCCAAGAGCAGGGGTTGTTAAAGCTTATGAATGAGAAAACACACACATCTCAAGATAGAACAAGCCACTTTACACATGGGAAAGTTCCTCTTTTGCACAACTGATAAGCAATCTGCAGAGGGAGTAAATCTGGGTCAACTCACTCTTCACTGCACCTAGAGCACAATTGTGTGCTTACATTTCTATGCAGCCCCCAGACCCACATCAAAAAATGAACTGCACAGGCATATAGGGACCTATCAATGCATATGATCAATTACACAGCACTATGTCAAGTTTGCAGTGGGCAGTGAGCCATGAATCCAGGCTGCCAAATAGATGAACAAGAAGCTTTTATTTGTTTTCTGGTTTATCAAAATGATGGAAGAAGAGCACCCAGGGATCACACATTATCCACCACAACTTGAAGCTTCCAGTCTGGCTCCCTACATGGAACTTCAGTATAAAGTATCTTTGCCTTGAAAAGGCTTGGCCTCCTTTTCCCAAGCTAAGGCTTGGATTTTTATAGTGTAATCCTATGCCTGCCTACATACAGCATACAACAAAACAGTAAAAAAGTTAATATATAAAAGACAATTATTATTTTAAAAGATCTAAAAAAAAACACAAGGCTAAGAGAGAACAACAGATGTTAATAACAATGCAACCACCTCAGTATCTCATCAGTCCCCTGGGGCCCCCAGGCCTGATGGCATAACCAGGTTTTGAGGGACTTCCAGAAACTCAACAGGGATAGAACCAACCTGGCTTCAGGTGGAAGAATGTTCCATAAAGCGGGCACCAGGGCAGAGAAGGCCCACCTCCTGCAACCTGCCAAATGTAGCTTCCTAGCCAACAGGACCTGTACCTGTTCTGCTGGATATGATGGGATGGGCAGATATAATCAGGGATAGGCAGTCCTTCAAATAACCCAGCCCCATGCCATGTAGGGCTTTAAAAGACAAGACCAGCACTTTGAATTGGACCTGGAAACAGACTGGCAGACAATGTTGCTCATGGCTCAGAGGTGTAATGTGTGTTGATCTAGAAACACACATAACTGCCCACACCACTGCATTTTGCACCATCTGAAGTTTACAGACACTCTTCAAGGGCAGCCTCCTGTAGAGCGCATTACAGTGGTCCAATTGGGAGGTGACTAGGGCATGAGTGATCATGAGCAGAGCCCTCCAATCTACGAATGGGCACAACTGGCACACAATACAAAGTTGTGCAAATGTCCTCCGAGCCACAACTGCCACCTGCTCTTCAAGCAGGAGTCATGAGTCCAGGAGGACTCCCAGTTTCTGGCACTTTTTGCCCTGGTTCAGTTCAAACTATGTTCCCAGTTCAAGCCTGTTAGAACTACTCATTCTAATCTGTTCTGTGAATGAGTTCATGCCTTATTTTACATGCAATAAAAAGGCTTTACCATTTTCTCTGAAGATAATCACATCTATTTAGCACATGTGTAAGTAACTTATCTTTGGAATAGTATTTTTAATAACTAATATCAGTTTCAGTTGGCTGAAGGTTTGAATTTTAAGAAACTATAGTTGTATTATTTGCAAAATGAAGCTGCTTGGTTATTTTATTTTATTTGGCTGATTGAATTCAGGATTGAGGTTTGCTTTGTATTTCATGGAAAATGGGAGATGGGAAAGAATCTAAAGCCATGTGTGGTAGCTGCATTATCCTTCTCTAAATGTTGCCTTTTCCAAGAACAGTGGTATAATTCAAATGCATCTATTCTGTGATGGCAGGTCCTGAATCCTCAGAGGCAACCCCTTTCTCTCTCCAAACTAGCACAAACAAGACCACATTTTTCAGTGGACCTCTAGGCAGTAATGTAAGATTATACAATTTTCAGACATGCTATTCTGTTTCTTCTCCTGCATATTAACTTCAGTTCCAGGTGCTGTGGTCTGAGAGATGTTTTGGAAACTATGCAAAAAGAGACAGATACTATTTTAGAGTATTTATGCATATCTTACTGAAGTAATAACTGGATCACAGCTGTCAGTGTTGGTAATACAATCAATTTCCAAAATAAGAAAGAAACCAGGTTTAATGTATATTACTATGTTAAATGTACAGCTACTTTAAATATTGCTTAAGATCAGTGCATTAAGATATGGCTCAATATAGTTATTGAATGAGTAGATATATGCCAGTTTGATTTATATCATTCAAGCAGGAAGTGGAAAAGGAGGCAAATACTCCAGCATATCGCATGCACTTACCCAGAAAAAGGTATGTAGCATCCATGCTGATAGAAAGTAGCATTAGGAAATTCCTTTTCCCCCAGTTGTCACAGAATTTTAATTTTAAATCAGGGGCAGCAAACTTGTTGTGATGATTTTAAAAATTCATTAAAATTCATTGGAATTTTGCATGTTCTTTTGTTTATGTGTCTGGAATTATTTTGTTGTGAAGCCAACCTGCTTTCACAGTATTCCAGACTTTCAGCTGTTTATCAGACAGGGAACACACATCTTCTCCATCTCAGACAAAAACACATGGGTTTTGACATATAAGCAACTAGCAGATCCTCTGAAACCCTTCCTTTCTCCTGCAGGGGAAAATTTTTGTGCCCTTTTGAAAAGCATCTAGAATTTGGGAACCAAGGCTGGTTAACAGGAGAGAAGCAACATTGTTCTCCTGAGCCTCTGATTTAAGGATTCATCTACAACAACCTGGGAAGTCCAGGGGAACCAGTAGGAAACAAATGCTGCAGTGATCTCTTTGTCTCTGTGGAATAGGTAGCAAGTTTAGTTAGAAATATTGTGTAAGATTATTTTTTATTTGGAATGTGTGTTGCTCTTTCAGCTTTATTGTAACAGTGTTCTCAACCTTTGTTGTTGTTTATTAGTTCAGTCACTTCCAACTGTCCGTGACTTCATGGACCAGCCCACGCCAGAGCTTCCTGTTGGTCATCACCTACAGGAATAGGTAGGGTGAGAGTATACAACCCTGTTGTATTCCTTTCCCAGGGGAATTCTGGGAGTTGAAGTCCATACATCTTAAAGTTGCTAAGGTTGAGAAACACTGGTCTATACTATCTATTGTCTCTCTGTCAGCTCAGGCACTATGTGTGAGAGACAACGGTGTCTGTTTTTACATGGTGGCTACTCCTAAGTTCAAGAAACTACTTTGTTTCAAATCCAACCCTCCTTCAGCCAAGCCTACTCCTAACTCTCCCACCAGCAGAACACCTGGGTGTGTTTCCACACACACAGAGAGAGAGAGAGAGAGAGAATGAGAGAGAGAGTGAGATCCAGCAAGTCCCAAGACACTTTTAGTTATGAAGAGACAATACAACTTTACAGTGTTACTTGAATTCAGAACCAATGTTAAGAACAGCTCTATTTTACCTCTTGCATTAGAACAACAACCATGAGGATCTGCAACCAGATTTACATAGGAACATAAATGCAAAAATAACTTTACAGAACAATCGCTATTCAGTTCAATGGGAATTAATCCCCTCCCTCTAGGCTTGCCTGGAGAATACAATCTCTCTATGTCACCAAACAGCCAAGCAGACTTTTTAAAAAACCCAGGTTATTTTAAACCTCAAAAGTGTTCACACAATTCCACAAATTATAATGATTTTGACAAGCTAATTTTATTTATCTAAAATCTGATTTTGTTTTGGATGTTATTGTATTTGTTCATTGGCCAATGGCTGTAATAAAATACATGGTTGCTGTAAGCAGAGCCCAGAAGCCTGTCCCCTTCTGCAGAGGCGCTGACAGCCCACCACCAGCCAGCAGCTGTTTAAGCACCTTCCCTTTCTGCCCCCACCAACAGAGACTGGAAGATTGTGCAAAGCCAACACTTCAACAATAGCTGACAGCAGCTGACAGCAATAGAAGCCAACTAACTTCAAGGTGGCTGTCACGGTGTGACTGGGTTCTTTTAGAACTGGATGTGTATTTAGGGTTATAAACATGGCACAGAAAAACCAGGAGAGTGGAGACTTTTATGCTTCTTCTTTACTATACACAGCAAAACTATTTACAATAGGTATTTACAAGATCCCGGCTTCCACCCAGTGTCATGTTTCTTCCTGAGTCTCTCTCTCAGAGACCATTCCCCTTTAACTATCCTCCTAAATGCTTCACTTCTTCCCCCTTCACTCCCTCTCCCTCTCTGTTTGTGGCATTATCAAAAGAGAGTAAAAGGAAGGAATGAGCTGGATTTAAGAATGGGTGTGCTCAGCACCACTCATCTCCTTTCCTTGGATCCACTCAGCTGACCATTGTATGTATCCATTGGGGTGTTAGAAGGAATTCTTACCAGGGTTCATCCCGAACCAGGAATGAAAAGACACAGGCAGTTGCTGGAACAGAGGTTGAAGGTTTATTTTCCCAAGAGCATATACAGAGTACAAGGTATGCTGGTTGGAAGGTGGCCACACCTGTATTTCCCCCACAAGCCCTTTATGTAGGAGAGCTAGGCTACTGCTATGCAAAGGTGTTCCCACCTCCTAGGAATTTGAGAAAAGTGTAGTTTCCCGGATTTCAGAGACGGGGCATTCTGTGGTTTGGCCCTCTGCTGACCTGGTCGTCTGGGTTCCCTGCGGGGCTGTGGCTTTGTCTACTAGCTTGGAATGTTCACTTTGGAAGGAATCTTTTGTGATTGAATTATGGAGATCTGTTTGGCTGGGTTTACCTGAATGGGTTCTGCTAAAGTCTGTGAATGAGCAGCCCTTTGTGTTCCAAGGTTTCTGATTGAATCAGAAGGGAATCCTTTGTTTAAACAGTTGGGCTTCCTTTTACATATTAATCTCTGGCATCTCCTTTTTGCATCAAACTCATTGTATTTTGTAACCTTTAATCTTTACCTTGCTCAAGGAGAAGGCAATATTGCAGGGAAACAGTGTTCTGGGGGAAGACAACATGGAGGGCAGGGAGTGGATCTTAATTTCTTCCAACAGGGGGATGAACCTCTCTCAGTAGGTTTCTTCCCAGTCCTTCCCCAGAGACTAGGGCCTTGCCAAAGACTCAGACTCTCTGTCCATAGCCAGTCATCTCCCTTCTTCCTGTTTTGTATCTTGGGTGAAGATGCCATCTCCCTAGGACTTTGCTTGTCTTCCTCCAGGGAAGCCATCCACTGACTTTTCTTCTCTCTCTCCAATCTGGGAACAACAACTGCTCTGCACACTCACATCAACTTTACTCTCCAACTTTTCTCTCCAGCCACTCCCTTCTACAACAGTCTTTATAGGCCTTGTTTTCTCTCTTCTCCCTCTCTCTCTCCCTCTAATTTTGGGTTAGACCAGCAGCATGTGCCTCAGCAACATTTGCTTCCCTAGCCCCCAACACTTATATACATGGCTGGACCAGTAGGAATGCTGTCTACATCTGCCCCACATCAATCCTGGCTAGCAGCCAGTTCAACTCATCAGCCTGTGTGACATTGCACCTGCACTTAAAGGCTAGATTTGAGCTTCTTCTCCCTTTTTCTCTCTCCTTCTCTCTCCAGCACAATGGCAGCCATACCAGGCCACTAAAAACCATATGACACAGTGGCTAAATGGAGGCTAAAGATTTTGTTATTGTTCAGGCAAAGGGAGAAAAGAACTGTTTATAAGACTTTCCAGGAATTAGATACACACATAGGCACAAAGCAATTAGTATAGGAATAGGATATAGGATAGGTTTAGTGATAAGTGATAACATCAGATAAAGTAAATTTGTGAAATTGGATAATAAAAACCTCCCTGGAAACACAGGGAAGATAACAATCCTCTTTGTTGGTGATTTGTACCATTTCCAAAAGATCTTCTTTACATAATAACTATAGGTTATTGTGGAATAAAGTTGTTTTATTTGCTCTGAGGGAAGCAAGTTCCAAAGGGCCGGGACCACTAGAGAAAAGGCCTGCCATCTACCTCATGCCCCACATACTGCTCATTGTGGGTGAGGGGGATTCTCAGCAGGCCTTCATGAGAAGTTTGTACTGAACAGGCAGATTCAGTTGTGGCAAGGCAGTGAGCGACTTAAATTTCACACACAAATATACTTCTCTCTGCTCCCAAGTTTCATTGCCAGATTTAAACGGGGGGATGCTGTCTGCTGTCACGTTTAAAAAATGTTTTGAATAGGAAAGTGTTGCTGACCTACAGACCACCAAGAGGCTTAGTAGTAAATCCTGATCTACTTTCTGTTCACTTCTCATTTGCTAGACTTTAAAGCTGGGTTTAGAAAAGGCAGAGGAATTGGGACCAAACTGCCAATATCCGCTGGATAATGGAAAAAGCCAGGGAGTTTCAGAAAAACATCTATTTCTGTTTGATTGACTATTCTAAAGCCTTTGACTGTGTGGACCATAACAAATTGTGGCAAGTTCTTAGTGGTATGGGGATACCAAGTCATCTTGGCTGCCTCCTGAAGAATCAGTATAACGACCAAGTAGCAACAGTAAGAAGAGACCACGGAACAACGGACTGGTTTAAGATTGGGAAAGGAGTACGGCAGGGCTGTATCCTCTCACCCTACCTTTTCAACTTGTACGCAGAACACATCATGCGACAAGCTGGGCTTGAGGAATCCAAGGCTGGAGTTAAAATCTCTGGAAGAAACATTAACAATCTCAGATATGCAGATGATACCACTTTGATGGCTGAAAGCGAAGAGGAACTGAGGAGCCTTATGATGAAGG
This sequence comes from Candoia aspera, assembly GCF_035149785.1. Classification (NCBI taxonomy): domain Eukaryota; kingdom Metazoa; phylum Chordata; class Lepidosauria; order Squamata; family Candoiidae; genus Candoia; species Candoia aspera. Next base: position 183,019,062 of record NC_086155.1, read on the forward strand.
TGAAAGAAGAAAGTGCAAAAGCTGGCTTGCAGCTAAACCTCAAAAAAACCAAGATTATGGCAACCAGCTTGACTGATAACTGGCAAATAGAGGGAGAAAACGTAGAGGCAGTGAAAGGCTTTGTATTTCCAGGTGCAAAGATTACTGCAGATGCTGACTGCAGTCAGGAAATCAGAAGACGCTTAATTCTTGGGAGAAGAGCAATGACAAATCTTGATAAAATAGTTAAGAGCAGAGACATCACACTGACAACAAAGGTCCTCATAGTTAAAGCAATGGTATTCCCCGAAGTAACATATGGCTGCAAGAGCTGGACCATAAGGAAGGCTGAGCGAAGGAAGATAGATGCTTTGGAACTGTGGTGCTGGAGGAAAATTCTGAGAGTGCCTTGGACTGCAAGAAGATCAAACCAGTCCATCCTCCAGGAAATCAAGCCAGACTGCTCACTTGAGGGAACGATATTAAAGGCAAAACTGAAATACTTTGGCCACATAATGAGAAGACAGGACACCCTGGAGCAGATGCTGATGCTAGGGAGAGTGGAGGGCAAAAGGAAGAGGGGCCAACCAAGGGCAAGGTGGATGGATGATATTCTAGAGGTGACGGACTCGTCCCTGGGGGAGCTGGGGTTGTTGACGACCGACAGGAAGCTCTGGCGTGGGCTGGTCCGTGAAGTCACGAGGAGTCGGAAGCGACTAAACGAATAAACAACAAGAATTATTCAGCAGCTTATTTGGAAACATCTTCCTACTGACAGAGATCCAAAGGGGAAATGCATAAAGCAAAAGAAGTAATCAGCCCACCAGCTGGATATCTGGGTCACATGCTTTCTAATAACACTGGCCAGATGAATTCTTCAGGTGATGTTGGAGGAAGATGCATTGGTGACATCTGCCACAATTATTCAAAGAAATGCTTTTTCTGAAAGTTGGTATGGTACTTTTAATTAGAGTAGCTAGAAACCACCAATATATCTATGCTCTATGCACTCATGCTACGCAATGCTTTCAAAACCTGTTTTTAATCATGGTCTCTCACTATAGTATGTAGCAACAGTACAATTTAAGATGAAATGGCTGTTTTTCAAATCAGCTAGGTTCTGGGTGTCACAGGATATCTAAGGGAAAAGGACACCAACACATCTACACAGGCTGCCTTTGACTCACTGAACCATTCTATTTCAATTTCATGTAAAAAAAAAAAATCCCCCAAAGACAAGAACAAAATTTCCATAGGTAGGGTGTAGATTTTTAAATCAATTTTAGTTATGAAGTAGCTGAGGTTTATCTATACATATGGATCTTTTCTTTCATTGTATAACTACATCACAAGCAGTCTGCAATCTTCCAGACCCCTCATATTTCCCTTAAATACAAGAGAAGACAAGATGTGCAAATTCTTCCCACTGGATTTTTTTCAGATCAGGAAATGTGTCCGCCATGGAGCCATCCACAGCCATGGAGCCTGAGCAGTGATGGAGAGCTGTGGATTAAAAAGAGACATGAGTACCCTTTGCCACCTCACAACAAAAATCGCAATTCTACAGCAACCTGTGGGAGACAAATAAGAAGTCTTTTTTACTAGGGTAGAAAAACTTTGGAAATTTTTGCCACAAGTTTATTTTATACGGGGGGCATTTTTTACAACATACTGTAACTCTGATATAAAAGCTTTATCAATAACTTTCAATTTATTTGCAAAACAGGTTAATTTTTGCAGTGAGCAGGGAGTTGGACTTCATGGCTTCAAAGTCCTCTTCCAACTCTATAATGCTCTGATCTGATTTGCCTCCAGGATATCTAAACCACTGTGCACTTACAGATCTTCCTACGAACACTCTCATTTCCCCCTCTCTGTAGATCTTTTTTTTTCTTTGATGGTATTCAATCTTAGCCTCAAATTGGTTTTATTTCATCAGATAGTTAGGCTGATGAGTATCTGGGTTCATCTAGCATCTTCTGACCTATTGTTTAATTTCATTCATGACAGAACACTCAGTGATAAGAATTCTTAGGGAGTTTAGATTTTGATCATCACATTAGTCCATAAATACCTCTCAATTACCCATATTTTATTATGTTTTCAAATCATCCCTTGCAAAATGAATACAACTTTATAGGAACTCCATTATCGGAGTCAGAATAGAGGCAGATAAGCAATGCTCTGATTAAAAAAAAAAAACTCATACAGCCAGATCCAGCCTGTAAACTGCAGCATTTCATTCCTTCAAACACATTAAAAACCAAACAAACCACAAAATATACCTTCTCAAGTCATCGACATATTTTCAATATAGTGTTGTTGTTGTTGCTGGCTGCAATATTACATTGCCTCATACAATGATTTACAGTTCTAACATCTTCTGTATTGACATAAAATATTGACTACAGTCAGCACTGCACATATAGTTTAGAGTCTTTGTAGCTTATCATCAATGTCTTTCCCTCCAGCTTTACATGTTGTAATTAATTTGAGCTTTGGATAATATGTCATACTTTAGGATTTCAGAGTTAGCCCTTGTAGCTCTTGAAATGTTACAAAAATCTATTATGGCACCATCAAATGCCTCTGATTTATGACCTATGGATGTAAGCCAGGTATTATTACTTTTGACTTATTTCTTTCCATTGTTTCTTTAAAATCTAGCTCAGCTGATTAGAGGAGATCGTGCTAGTTTTCATAATTTCAGTGACCCATTCACATTTTTTAGCTTGCTTTTTAAATCCATTAGTTTCTGATTATTTTGTCAAAGATGGGTTTTTTATCTGCAGCAAAAACATTTCATCAAGCAAAGGTCAGCTTGAGCAATGCTCATCCATCCTTCATTTCAGTTACGTGTGCAGCTTCTTCAGTTACTTAGTGAAGCAGCGTAATGGCAATGCCTGGTTGGAAGAAGATGGACAGAAATAGTGGGCCACTTGACGTAGTGACTTTCTGTGGAGGATCAAATTGCCACAAAGGGAAACTGAGTTCTACCTCTCTTCCTACTTCATCTCTTAATTGGATCTTGATAGCAATTAATATCGCTGTCTAGCAATTTCTCTCACATAGAATGCCCCTCCCACTAAAGAGGTTTCTATTTCTCTACTTCAATCTCAGGCTGTTTGAGAGTGGGTTTTCTATCTTGTTTTCCAAATTTCTCTTGGTGAACTTACTTTATTGTTGAAGATGGCAGAAAATTCTATTGAGCCTCTTCTTTTCTGTTCCTCAGTTTTCCATCTCTCCCAAAGCCTCTGTAGATGCTCACACTTCCCAAACTCCATGGGAGAGAGGAGATCCTTCCTCATGTCTTCCTTTGGGAATTAATTAAAGTGTGGCAAGCCAAGTAGACTACAGACCACTGGAGAAATTATTGTACAATGGCCAACTTGTTAAATAACCTTGATATTGCCATATCCTGAAATTCTTCTACGAAATAAACGTCAAAAGCAAATGTCTTTCAACAAGTTAAATGAGAAGTGGTAGAGAAAAAAAGCAGGACACTATTATCACCAGACTCTATATGGTGGTAATCTGCCTTTTGATCAAATGGTATTGAAGGGGATTTGCAGCCAAATGAAAATTATCTGCTAGTCTTTGCTTGTTCAGCTGGTGATAAACGCCAGCATGACTTTTTTTCCTGCTTATTTCTGTAATCCCAGGACTGATGCAAAAAGAAAAACAACGTATTATTGTAAAAGAATTGTGTATGCAAAAAGTAGATTGTATTGCTCCTTATTGCTAAGAGACTAATCCTTCAGCATTGGAAAGATGCAACTTATGAATAGGTTGCTTACAGGCATAGAGTATGTAAGGATGATTAGTATTAAAATGGCAATCCTATACTGAACTTGTGATGTAAAACCGTATACATACAGTAAGTATGAGGAGCCTAAATGTAATGTAATGTAATGTATTCTTGTTTTGCTGTTTTTTTCTATTGTATTTTGGTTGGTTGTTTAAATAAATAAAGGCCATTGTTAAAGAATTTATTTAAAAAACCTACGCTGAGGAAAATATGTAACAAATTCTCATTAAACCAAATTAAACAAATTCTTCCTCATAATTCTATATCAGGTTAGAAATCATGTCCATTGGAAGAATTTGCAGATGAAAGCCTATCTGTTAGGGAAAATTGTGAACACACACACACACACACACACATATACATATATTAAAAATCCATCTGAAATATCATGAATGGTCTGAAAACAAAAGCAGCAGAATGGACCAGATTCATATTGATTGACACATCAGTACCTACAACAGTTCATTCTCTGGCTGGTGGCTAAGACCAGGCTGATTTCCACTTTATGATGTTCTTCCTGGAATGGGCAACTATCTAATGGCCCTGTTCTTCTGGTTGGTCCCTGCATCAAGACTTACAGCATGACAGCCCAAAAATCTGTCCTGCAAAATAAAAGTTGGGCAGGATTACAGGCCAAAATCCTCCATTATTGTGCAGCAAAAAGCCAAACAAACAAAACCACAAGTTGAATAAAGTAGTAACATAATTGCACTTGAAAAGTAGACCTCTGAAAACAGGCAAGATCTGCTTATTTGAATTTGATTCAGAAAATTGATCTAATTGATACATTCAATTTACTCCAAAATTTAAGATTTGGAAGTCCACATTTAAGTTTTAAATTGGCTGGATTAATTCAGATTTCTGAATCAGTCTGAAAAAAAAGAAATGTGCATAGCATCCCAACAGTATAAAGAAGACCAAATTATTGAAAATAGGTACAGCAACCAGCCTTAGAATTGACAATGAAAATATTGAAGTGGTAGACAGCTTCTTCCTTTTAGGATTGACTACCAACAGTAAAGGAACCAGCAGTCAACAATTAGGTTGCAGACTAAAACTTGATTTTAAAAAGCCATGAATGGCTTGGAAAAGTTATTCTGATGCCAGGATGTGTCTATATCTACAAAGATCAGAATTTTTCAAGCAATGGTTTGCCATGTTTCCCATGTGACACTCTATGGAAGCAAAAGTTGGATTTTGAAGAAGCAGGAAGAAAGTGTTAATATGTTTTCTACTACAGATTAAGGTTACTATGGTAACTAATCATTTTGGCCGGGTGAAGAGGTTGAATTTAATTGTTCCCTTTTCACGTGTTAATGGTTACATTGCCTAAGGGGAAGAACTTGCCTGGACTTGTTTTAGTTTCAGTTTCCCTTCTGTGTAGGCTTGCAGAGAATATGCAGCTGAGAGAAATCTCTCCTCTCAGCAAACAGCCTTTTAAATATGTTTGCTTTCTGTAAATAAAATTATTTTTATAGAAATGCCTGGTGTGTGACTTTTCTGATCTCTCCTGGGCCAAATGCTTTCCTAGCACTCTGCCAACAGAAAGAATATAATGTTGGGAAAGGTGGAAGGAAAGAGGAAGAAGGCGACCAGCAGCAGGGTGGATTGACTCAATTACAGAGGCTATGAGTGCACTATTGGAAAATCTGAAGGACCAGTTTGAGGAGAGATCATCCTGGAGAAAATCTGTCTATGTAGTCACTAAGAACTGACACCAACTTGATAGCACATAATCAGTCATCTATCAATAAATCATGATAATAATAAAAATGTCTGCTTCAGATTTATCCTAGCCACAGCCCCTACAAGTCCTGGATCCCCAACCAAGAAAGCCAATCAAATCTTATAGTCTAGTGCCTCTGGATGGCACTAAGTTTGAGAAGACTGCTTTGCTTATAAATTAGAACCCCTCGTTTCCTGATCTCTCTCGCTCCCACTATTTCCTCAATTTCTGTTTGCCTAATCATCTGCTATTTTTCCAAGATTTCATTTTTCAGAAGTTTTCTTCAGAGCTTCAATTGTTGGGAGGCTTTTTGTTTGTTTTTCTCCCACCAATATTTGCCTTTATTGTGTCTTCCCACAAAATATTTGTCTATTTTTGCACACACACCCCAGCCACCCCTTATCTCCATTTCCCAGTATTTGCTAGACATTACAGTCTGTCGCTTGTTTAGCTGCTCTGCTTCAAAATTATTCCTCATTTCTCTTTGTGTTCAGTGTCAACATTTGTGATGCTTCTCTACACCTTCTGATGACTCATACCTCATCTGGTTCCCATGCATTGGCAAATGGCTGCATGATGTGTCCCTGTGGACTATTGTTAGCTTTGGGAAGAAATACACACTCATCTTTCTAACAGCTTTTCCATTCTTAATTGGGAGGCAGAAGGCAGCAGTTCAGTGCAATGCGCAGTATTATTGGCTCAATAATAATTTTTGATCCCACATGAGACATCACAGATTGGACATAGTGCATTTATTTTGGGTCTGACAACACCTGCCATGGACTCTGTATACCTATATTGATCAATCTTGGGCAGAGAACTTGTCCTGCATTTTTTCCTACCAGTTCTCATTTAGTTTGATGAAATATAATGAAAGATAATTTGCTTTTGTTTTTTTTAAGGTAAAGAAAATTGCAGTTAAATTCTCATGGAACAAGTGTCACATACTTCTTTAATCATTAGGTGGACATCATAGGTGTCTGTGACTGTCTTGCCTTTAATTAACCTTCACTCTAGCAGCCAGCCGCCCTCCTGACTCTTCCCATTTCAGTACATTCCCAGCATAATCTTCATGAAAAAAAAAATCTTTCTTTGCTGCTTTGTTAGTGAAAGAATTAGCTGTGACTACTTAAGGAGAGAAACAGTTAGAAAATATCTCCTTCCCTAGAGAAATCATCCACCCAAGTCCTTTGCCTGCAGATCTGGGGGAGCATTTCAAAAGGCCATTTGTGTCCACTTGAGCAGATCTCATTTTGGTTCGACAAACCTGGATTGAAGCAGTCATCTGAAGCAGCAGCACCATAGATGCAGCACCTTATCAGAGCTGACGTGCAGGTGCACCTTCCCACTGGAGTAAAGCAGTTGGCATTTGAGGCATCGGATTGGAGCAACTGAATTTCTGAGCTGAGGCGCTGTCTCAGATTGGACTCTTCCTGCAATGGTCTGCATTAAGAGAATGCCTCAGTGTGGAAAAGCACTGCTTTGCACAGCTCTAGTACTTATATCCTTCCTAAACTGTTACCATTTTTTTCGCTCCCTCAGCACTTTCCTACTTAAAGTGATAAGATTCCACTGTTAAAAGGGTGATTCTATGACATACTCTTCATCTCCTGGTTCCATACCTAAAATCTCATAACTTGAAGCTCTGTGTTCCCTACCTGTAATGGCTACATTCTCCCTTAAAACACATGGAATGTTTACCATGAATTTTATTCCACTTAGCATTGGTTTACTAATTTGAAGTTTATATCATGTTCTGTATCACTTGAGCAAAAGTGGGACTGGTAATAGGCTTTTTATATATATGATTTGAATTAGGAGATTATTAAGCAAACCAGAGAGAGAGAGAAAGTCTTGACATGGAGGTTGAAATCTTTTTGTATAACATTATTTGTTTCTATGTATCTAGCAACTACAGCATTACCGTGCAGAGAGACATGCTGATGAATAAAGCCTTGATAATGAAGTTGATGTTATATTTAGTAACAGTCTTGACGGAATGGATAAAAATGTCTAGTTCTTTGGATATCTCCTTGAGTACCTTCTTCTATTACTCCATACTAAGAGCCATAGAGATTCAAGCACAGCTTGCCAATAGTTTTCCCCTCTATATTCTAGCTCATCTATGAGGAATCTGGAACCTGTGAGCTACTTCTGGCCCTCAAAGAACTTTGATTTGCTACTGATTTTGGGGTGTTCGTGCACTTGCTACCTCTTCTGCTTACACCCAGTCCTCCCCAAATCCTCCCTGCTCTCTTTCTATTTGCAAGCAAGTGTAAGTACAGGGTCTTCCCACTTGCCTGTCCTTTTTCTGCCTGCCTCTGTTGCTTTCTCAAGTTTCCTCAAAGTATTGTTCTCGTAAGGCTGAAGGGCAGCAGCAGAATTTGTAATGGCAGAATCTTTATCCTCACTTCTCCACAGCTGAGATTACCCTTCCCAATATTTGAAAATGTTTGGGAGTGGAATGCTGTTTATATGTATGGAAGTGAATATGGAAATGGGTGCATGTCTATGTTCTAGAAAGGTTGCCCGTTCTTATTCTGGCTAATCAGTAGTAGAGTGAGATGCCTTTAGACCCCAAGCTTAATTTGGAGTAATCCATTGGTGGCAATATGTTCTGGTTTCAAAACATGGTAAGCCAGACTTTCTGCTTTGGGGTGTTCCTGCTTATTTTGTTGAGTGGGGCACCATACATCAGCTACATCTCCCCACCCCACCCCTACTTCTGGTACTATTCAGTTGAATGAAAGCAGAGAAGAAGGTTCATACATCCCACAGAAAGGACTGGGAGGCTGAATTAATCCTGTAGAAACAGCCTCATCTCTGACTCTAGGCCTGACCCAGGGGTTCACCTCTAAAAAAAGAACTCCTGATGTTGCATTCCTCATAGAAGCTGCCAATTCTTTCAGACATCAGCACATTCAGTCCTGATTTTGCTAATGCTTCATACACCATTAACCTGCTATGTCTGTGCAGTGGGCTGTTCAGAGACTTCATTTTGATAAACATAGCTAATTGTATTTTTTTTCCAAGCAAGCTTTATAAACCTACAAGAGAACTTTCACTTCTTGTCCCAGATAAATAAACTAACGAAATACTGGATTCTAGTTTTGGCTGTGTAAGGCAGTGTGAAACTAGTACTGTAGTGGTTCAGTTCTTATAGAAATGGTATTTTATCTCCATTTATCTCCATTAAAACGTCCTAAATTCATAGGAAGCTTGCATTCAGGTTTAAAAGGGAGATTGGGCAAGAATATGCAATTTCATGGTAATTATGTCACAAGGTTGTATTTTGTTTTTTTTATTATTATTTGAAAACGGTTGATTTGTTAATGTTACTTTCTTTTGTATTTATTACTAAACATATGCCTTGCCTTGGTCTTCAGGGCTGTTGTAATAAAGTTAGACTAAAGGCTAATTACCAATTGATTTTTATGGGTCTAACAGCTCAATAATAAACTCTTGTTTAGTTCTCACTATGATTCCCATTATGCTGACACAGGAATGGTACATCAGTACTGTAAATTGATTATTTAAATTATTTTAGGATTTATGCATAGAGCATACCTATTATTTATCGATTTATTTGATTTTATTCCACTGCATTTTTAATCCTCTTTGTTTATAGGCATTTATTTTGGAATGGGTTAACTATAAGATGGAGTAGTTTTCATCACTATGTAACTGAAGTCATTTGGAGCAGATTTGGAGGTACCGAGGAAAGAATAGAGAAAAGAAACCAAAGAGGAATCCCATTGCTTATGCAGAGGTCCATAGTCTCATTATCTCCAAATGATTAAACAACATTTTCATTTGATTTGCCTATTTGGCACTTTCTCTTAATTAAGATGTAGCGCTTGGTGGCAGGTTCTGGTTTCAAGAAGCCATTTGAACATGGAGCAGGACAGCAGTCCAGATGTTGCTGCACCAAGGGAGCAATTCACTCCAGCAAAGTTGGAGACCAGAATGAAGACTCACATGCCTTGACTCTCACATTCCCCACCACCATCAACTCTTTCTTTTCTTCACAAAATAAAAAGCACTGAAGAAACAGTCCTCTGGCCTTAAACCTACAATTACCTTCTCTCTTTTAAAAAGGCAAATGTTGAGCATACTAACTCAATCAATTGTAAAGCTCTTGGTTCTGATGACCCATGTTGAACCTGGGCTTGGGAATTGCACCCTTTGGCCTTAACTCTCTGGCATCTCAAACTTAGTGTATCTGATTCTGCAGTGGGTGCTTGGTCACAGAATCTCTGTTGATATCACAGATTTCTTAGTCTTTGCATCCAGGCCCCTCCCAGAGTTTGAGAAGATGACAGTCTGCTTGCTATATCATCTTTCATGTAACATTTACTTTGAATACAGTGTTTTCTTCCCTATATTCCATCAAACCAATACACGTTAAGTTGCATCTTCTAGCTTCATCATTGGCAGAAAGGCTCAATATATATAGGATTCTATCTGTAGCCTTCCCAGTCTTGCATACAGTGATATGCACATAAACAAACTGGCTATGTTCACACAACATGCTTAACCTGGTTCCTGAATTATCCCATTTTCTTGGTTTGAACAATGCATTGAACCAGAATTAATCGAACAAGCTGAGCTAACACAAGACACTAAGCAACAACAACAATTAACCAAGATTAACACTAAACAAAATTAGTAGATCGAATGTAGTTGCTAAGTCTTTAACTGACCTGGTTTAATATGTTATGTGAATACAGTCATTTTGGTCATGCATAGAGGATATGAGTCGGAGCTATAGGCATAATTCCATTCCATCCTGTGGTATACAGGGATTAAACAAGTGGATGGAAATGGGATCAGGCAACTCTTGTGATATTGGTACAAAACCTGGCATGTATGTTCAAGGCATTATTCTACATTTCAGCTTAAAATGCCAACCTGATCCTGAGCCTACTTCCACAGTAATAATTTAAAAAATACATAAAATATACTGTATTGAAAACAATGGTAGGTTTTAAGTATCCTTTAGGATCCAATTAACATACCCAGTCTGAATGCCAGCTTGTCTCTCATGCTCATTTTCAAGGAGATCTGGCAAGAAGTAGAAGACTATAACGCAGTATCAACCTTGAGCACTGAACTCTAATAATGGATCTCACTGTACACTTCTATGACATAATTCTCAACTTCAGGTTCAATATTAACATGACCCTTTGCACTTATTAAGAAGAGAGAGATAAAAAATTCATTTTAACGTAAGAGCTGAAATGAGTCCTCTGAAATGTTGTGATTTATAAGTATGGCCTATGACTGATTTACCAATGCCTCATGCTGCATTAGCTGTCAAGGGAGCATCTGTTCAAATCTGACTGGCTGCTTTTGCAGGTGGTAGAGTTTTTGAGCAAATAATCCTACTCCATAGACTATTTATTATTACATAATGTTCAGCTCTTTATGGAAAGAACTGCTACAAAGGCATTTTGTATAACGCTAGGAACACCTATAAATATTTCTCACTTCATCAAAGGTCTGCTACTAAAAGTACTGGGGGGGGCTACCTATTTAGTTTGTTTTCCAAGCACCATTCATTTTCTGCTATAAAACCAAGTTTTTTTATCCCGAAAGTCAAACTGCAATGTTTTACTGCATACTGATATGAAGTTCAACTATCATTTCTTTTGCCAATGTATTAAGAATTAATGTAGGAAGCTACTTTAGACCAAGTCAATGCACACATGGACATATAATACCTTACTAACTGATTGGCTAATGCCTACTGGGGCTCTGCAGCATTTTGAATTCAATTAGCAAAAGATGTTTTAAAATCTGGGAAAAGATGCAGCTTCTTTAAGATGTTGCAGACAGGTGCTTCGGAGCACCTTTTGGAGATTGACTCCAAAGTAGTGCAAGTACTATTCAATGCAGCAGTGTTTCTCAACCTTGGCAACTTTAAGAAGTGTGGACTTCATCTCCCAGAATTCCCCAGCCAGCAAGCTCGCTGGGGAATCCTGGGGGTTTGAAGTCCACTCATCTTAAAGATGCCAAGGTTGAGATACACTGCAATATAGTAATGCACAGCTATAAAGCTTGCCTAAATGCTTTAGGCCAATCTTCCCCAAAGAACCAGTCATATTCCAAGGACACTTTGACTGTTGGAGGACACCAGGTTGGGATACTATCCATACCAGTAATATGAAGAAAATAGTCACCAATTACCAAGGAATTCTCCTTTCAACCCTGAGGGATATAAAGGAAGGAATTTTGCCCAAAATCCAAGATGGAAGAAAGTACTTAACAAAACCATGTAAATTACTCTAAAAATGCAAGACGTAGTCCTACAGCTATGTTTTCAAATATTTTAGTGGGAAATTGTCTTTTTAGAACAATGCAATTAAATGCTCATTGCATAAAAAATGTTTTTGGGGAGGAAAGGATAGGGAGAGAGAATAGCTTCCCTCTCTCCTTTCTTGTTACGTTGTATGAACAGAATTTACTCTTCAAGGTTTACCATCCTGAAAAATCTGTGTCCAAATCGATAGAGTCTAACATGACTGGCTTCAGTTTCTAAGAATTCATATATGACATAATCAGACAACATAGTAATTGCAGCACTGGTGAAAAATATAGTGCTATTATTGTTTTCATGCACTGCATGTTTATCTGGTATGATATATACATACCATCTGCAATTCTCAGTATGTAACTATCCTGAAGATTTTCCTATTTTACTGGATGAAGACAGAAAAAAACCCAACAAATCTTTACTAAAATATGTTTTTTATGTGTGCTTGTTCTGGATCTCAGAGCCTGATTCCATTATATAATTTAATCTGAAAATTCTCTCCCTCTTGTTCTCTCTCTCATAACCAAAAATATACTGCTGTAATAAATCATGCAGACTACTTGACTTATACAAAGTTGCTTGGGTGACCCTTATGTCAATAATTTACCTGCCTCAACAGCACAGAACATTGTGGATATGCGATGGGATGCACAGCAATAGAAGTGCTACGGATTCAGACCAAGGCCAGTCAACGTTTACACACCGTCATCCATTTTCATTATCCCATATTAATGGTGGATGGGTAGAAATGCCAATGCGTATTTGGTGGACTTTGAAAAATCTGTTCCTTGAATTACAGGAGCCATTGATAATTGGTTGCATAACAATCTAAAATGCCTGTGGAGAATCATCGTTAGAACCCAGGGCACAACGGTTAAGAAACAGAAGTGAAAGCAACATTAAATTAAAGCCATTGTTTTTATCCCCTATAAGCTGATATTGAAATGACTACAGCAGGAGGAAGAGCTTCTTCTTTCAGCCACCTGGATAATTGCTGGAGCAATCTGCTTCAAGGCAGCACCCAGCTCAGCAAAGAAAAGCCTTGTGCCTTGATACTTTGCATCACAACCTTTGAGCTTGCCCATCTTCCTGGTCTTTTCACTTCATGGAAGTATCTGCATGCTGAAGGTCAGTGAAGAGCTGATTCAGTGCAGAGCAGAATCTCCGATGTGGTGCTAGAAAGCAGGGTGCTGCTTTGCATCACAGAGCCAAATCAAAGGGGTGTTTTGTTGAAGCCTTGACTGAGGCTTTGCAAAGGCCTGCAAAACATCCACAAGACAAAGCAGCACTCTCAAAAGGCAGTGTTTTAAAGAAGTCTCAAAAGAAGTTGGACAATGCACAGGACACATCCGCCACAATGATTTAATGTGATCCATGGACCCTCCTCTTCACTGTTGCCAAATATCAGCACAAGTTTTAGCAGTGTCTCAAGGACTAGGTTGACAACTGAAACAAATGCCAAATTTGGCAACAAAGCAGCCAGATTTTAGCAAATAATTAGAAATTATATTTCCCTAATGATACCCCAAAGCCAGAAAAACAAAAGCTTACATGATTCACAGGCAGTAAAAGGGTCCCATCCCTGATTTTGTTCAGTAATGATCTTTGCTGAAATAAGTCATCTTTGCTGTCAACCTTAAAGGCAGCAGTGAACCTCCAGAGCAATGGGGGAGGCTGTTCCACCAGAACCTGCTCATTTGAATCATAAGAAGTCTCTGCCACAACATAAGGCAATATATTAACATATGATGTATGGCAATATATTAATATATAATATACGTTAATAACATATATTAACATGCCCCATGTATTAACATGAGTATCAGATATAAAAAGGTGCTTAAGCACAGATATCTTCATTTCAGACCTCCATGCAATATATGATCAGCTGAGACTCAAGACAGCAGTGTATTCTCACTATCTCATAAATAACTTGTGTCTCTTGGTGTGATTTGTGGGTGAAAAATCTTGGAAGCACCACCAAAAATGTTCTTTATGAACTAAAAATAGATGTCATCAGCAAATCCATTGAGGGCAAGTAAATTCTTAAGATGTTCTGGTCCCAAGTAGGTAGGGTTTAGAAACTCAGCCATCTCTTGCTCTGCTCTAAGCATCACCAAAATTAACAAGAAAAAGGAGAGGGAGAGATTTTATGATATGATCCTTTGTCAGTCTTTTGATTATTGTTCCTAATAATATAAGTAGATCCTGCTGGATTGGATCAAAGGCCTATCTAATCCAGTATTCTGTTCCCCCTCCTCAGCCACATTCCCATGGGAAATTTATAAAGCAGACATCAGCCCAGTAGCAACACAGTTTCCCAGCAATTAATAGTGAATACTATTAGTAAAGGCAACATACAGACATTATAGGTAATGCACACTAATTGTCTTGTCCACCATGAATCCTTTAACTAAAAATTTTGAGACCTGAATCTGGGACATCCTGCAAGCAAAATTTCTAAATAAGAAAAAATGACATCTAGCAACTTCAAGATCTCTATTGATTTCCTTCAATTTCTATTCTAATGTTCAGCAGCTGACTTGCTTAGCAATTTACAAGAACAACACAGTGAAATTAAAATGTAACGAACCTTCAATTAAAATTGTGTTTAAAACCCATCAGTCAAAACAATCAAAAGCCACAGATGCAGATAAATTTAATGGTAACAGAACTGATGTGGTACTATCCGGTCAACTATTCATTAATAAATCCATAGGCACTAACCCAGGCTATAAAAGATGCAGTAAAATTATCTTTGCTCCTTGATAAAAACCTGCTGTTTTGTTGCTGCATGCTCTTTTTTGGAGAACAGCTGCCATTACAGAAAATATTTTATTCTAACATTGTTGGCAAGTTTTCTCTTTTCCAGCACCGGGCCAGGTTTGTTCTTGCAGCTGTCCACATATATCTTAGTAAATTGTGATACTGTTCGTTTTTGTTTTCAGGGATTATGCTTAATAAAAATATATGTGCTTTTAGTTTGATTTTTATTTTTAGGATTTTAAAAAATATTTTGATGTATTTCTTTCCAGTATTTTGAGGATTTTGTACATAACCTCATTTTACATTTTACATAGATTTACATAAGGTATGTAAAATACACATTACATGAATGTTTCTTCTTTGTTGTCGCATTTCCAGCATTTGCTATTAGATACTTTGTCTATCTTGGCAATCGTTGACAGAGTTATATACTACCTATAAAACATTTTATAGCAGTTTTCCCTCAAATTATAACTTGGAGTAAATTTTATTGATTTTTTTCCATAACTCTTCCAATTCATCCAGTGTGATTGCTTCTTTGAAGTTTTGTATAAAGCATAAAGCTGACAGGGAAAATCAGAAAACATACATTGAAGACTCAGAACATAAAGAATTCACTGAAGAATATAGACAAATACTAAGTAAATCTATAACAATTCAATAGATCAAAAAAACAATAAAGAAAATCAGAATTGGGTACCAGATCCAGATGGGTTGATGGCCCAATATTACAAAAAGTTAGATGAAGGACTGGTGAA
Source organism: Candoia aspera (assembly GCF_035149785.1). NCBI lineage: Eukaryota > Metazoa > Chordata > Lepidosauria > Squamata > Candoiidae > Candoia > Candoia aspera. The sequence goes on from NC_086155.1 coordinate 183,034,415, forward strand.
ACCACTAATGAAGACAATGAATGAAATTAAAATAACAATAACAAAGACATGGGGAGCAGCATACATAACTTTAATACACAAAGAAGGGGATGACCCAATGAAATCTCAGTCTAACAGACCAATTTCTTTATTGAATGTGGATTACATTTACCATTATATCTGTTGAGTGTATAAGAGAGCATATTTCCAAAACAATACACACAGACCAGAAGTTTATATTCCAAAGAGGAAGGTGACGGAAAACAGAGGATTTATCATAAACACACTAGAATATATCAACTTTAAGAAAAAGAAGGCAACAGTAATATTTTAAATGTGGAAAAAGCCTTCTACAATTTGGAATGGATATTTCTGTTGGAGGTTCTAGACAAAACAAGTCCCAGAGAAGAATAGGTAGAAAGCATACATCAACAGCAGATAGCAAAGATTACAATGAATGGAACACTTTCTGTAAGTTACTCCATATGTAAAGGTACAAGGCAAGGTTGTCCAATCCCTCTGATACTATTTGGGATCATTTTGAAAGTCCTAGCAAACAAGAGCCAAAAAGATACACAAATAATTGGGATCAAAATTCAAGGAGAGGAATACAAGATGAAGTGCTATGCAGATGATATAGTATTAACAATTACACAACCACAAAGCTCCATATGACAGTTGATGCATGTAATCAAAGACTTTGGCTGCCTTTCTGGATATAAAATCAATAAAAAGAAAAGTGAGATAATAGCAAAGCACTTAATCTCTGAAGAAGACTTTGTGAAAAAACAAACTGGCTGTAAGGCAAAAGATTCAGTGAAGTATCTACGACTCCACTTGACAGGATGCACAGTAATAAAGATATACTTCAAAATAATTACAACAAATTATAGGAAGAAATAAAACAGGACCTTGGAAGATGAAAATGTTTAAAACTTTATTGGCTAGGACTCACTGTGATAATAAAAATGAATATACTACCCAAGATGAACTTTCTATTCCAAATGGGACCAATTCCCATTTCAGACAAAAATATGCAGGACTGGCAAAGAACAATAAACAGATTTAAATGGAGTAGGGAGAAAACAAGACTAAGATTCAAAATCTTGCAAGACTCAAAAAAAAGAGGTGGACTAGTACATCCTAATCTCAGATTGTATTACAGGACAAAGTACCTATTATGGACAACAGGATGGATAACATTTCTGAACAGCAGAATACCAGTTATAGAAGGAGCAGGACTAGTTAATGGACTTCATAGGTATATATAAAGAAACAAAAGAAGAAAAGAATCAGATTGGTAACTGATAAAACAAAGATTGTTAAAAAGCTGGAATTTCTAACAGCAAGGATAAGTCCAGCATCTCACCATTAGCACTACTGTCAAACGCTTTTTACAATTACAGTTAAAAAAATAATGAATTACATATGCTATTATGACATATCTGGATTCAGGAAAAAGATTAAATACTCAACAAGACTTGTCCAATGACAGAAGGAACTTATGACAGTTAATATATCTGCAAAAAATTGGAAAAATAAAAAGTGATCTTTAAAATGAGAAAGATTACAGAATCTGAAATGTTTACACAAAAATCATGATCACTTATTAGGACACATTTACAAATTGTTATTGAAATACAACACAGAGACAGAACAAATCAAAAGCTGCATAATAAAATGGATGCGAAATTCATGGAGTATTATTTTTTTTTATTTTAAAAGACTTTATGAGAGTTCTAAAATACAAAAGCATAGACAAGCTTGAGGAAAGAGCTAAAAGAAAAAAGACAAACTAAAAAAGTATGGAAATAACAAGGGAGAAATACAAAGAAAGTGACTTCTGACCTTCTCCAACACAGAAATGAATACAAATGTTGATATTTTAATCTCTTACCCTTAACTAAATCTTAATAAACATTATTTCTATTAAAAATAACAATTTAATCATCAAAACCCAAAATCAAAACTTCATTTTTTTCAGTTTCAAGCAAATAGTCAAGAAGCGGTTTCCACGTAGAAACAAATCCAGTCACAGTTTTGTCTCTTATCAGTACTGTCAATTCTGCCATCTCCTCCAACTCCAATAATTTCACCATCCATTCCTCCATTGCGGGAGTTTGTGCAACTTTCCATCTTTGCTCATACAAAAGTCTTGCTGCTGTTATCATATACAGAATCAAAGTCCCAATTTTTCCTTCAAGTTGTTGATCCATCAAGCCCATAAGAAAAAGTTCTGGTTTCAATTGTAATGGAGTATTAATTTCTAATGTTCTGTTTCTAACTATTTCTGTCTATTCTAGTCCAAAGCAGCCTTTCATAGCTTTGGCCTTTCAAATGTTCGGGCTATAATTCCCAGACAAATATTAATGATTCAGTCTTGGGGGTGTTCGAGGGAGGGGCACATTTGAATCACAGGCTGTGAACTGCCCATCCTTGATTTAGATATAATCTGTTAAATTTTCAAGGTAATTTTGAAGTTAAATTTTGTTATTTTAAACTTAATCTTAAATTTGTTTAAGCAAATTCTGGCTTTCAAATTAGTGATGTAATGAGTGGAAGCAGAGATGTGAACACTTGCTGAGCCCTATCCGCACCACCCTAGTTCTCATCCACATGTTTAAGGTGACTCTCTGCAAGGTGAGACTTTTGTATTCCTTGGGATGCTGTGTGCAGTTTTGAACAGGGACTGTCCTGACTCCCAGGAAACACTCTGAGACAGGGAACTGTTCTCTAATGTTTTATTGCTAATACATAACAGTAATCCTAACAAACTGAACAAGCGTGGGAAAAACCCATCCATATAAACCCCGCAGGTTAAGGCGGTCCCAATCTGTGCCTCTTGGAATGGCTCACCAATTCCTCAGTGCTACGCATGCGCTTAACAGTCTGGAAGGGAGCCCCCTGCTCGCCATCCTTACTCATGACAGGGACTGTTTCCACATGCTAAAATGCACTTGGAGTTTACAAAAGTTGTGAAGGACCTGCACTGCAAAGCAGATAGGTTAAGACGTCCATCAGTGGAGGGGAAGGTAGAGTTGATCTCCACCATCCTTAATGTGTGAGCAACCTGAATACCTCAGTAGAACTATTAAGAAAGTGGCATTTGAATCTAACTATTCTGAAGAAGGGAATTCTAGCGATTGAATTCTAACTAATCTGATAGATCACATCTATGTAGTTGCTAGGAGTCGAAAATGACTTGATGGCACATAATCAATCGATTTTGAAGTGGTACTAAATTGGATCTATACAAGGATCTTGCAACTCCCCCAAAATAAACTTCTGGCAAGTAGCTCCATGAACATTCTAAGTACTCCAGCAAAAATTGGCATTTCCAAACCATTTAAGAAAGATTAACAAATAAAAAACAAAGCCCAAGATGGGCTAGGCTCCACAAGCTCTTGAACCATTTTCAAAAGCAAAGATGGCATGCGAATTGCCTTAAACAGGGCCAATTTATTCTTAAGGTGGTTGTGAATAGAGATAAGACTAACTGAAAATGTTGCATTCAAGTTCTTATTAATATGAGGGTCATTATAAATGATAGATAATTGTCTCCTATTTATTTTTAGAAGATCAGAAAATTTGTCACAACAGTGACATCAAGTGGCTAGGCAGCGTGCCAACTGCAGTTCCCTGAAAAGTGTTCAAAAGTTTGTCTAGGGTGTCTGTAAGTATACACAGATTTTAACTATACTAGAACAGCATTTAGCTATAATAAAACTATCCCCCAAGTTGTACTGCAATAGAATATTCAAAGTGGCTTGAGAAGAGTTGATTTAATTTTCTTGCTGGATGGTTTGGAATGGACTTTTTTTTTCTACTTTTCAACACCTCAAGGGCTCCAGAGGATATACTGGGGAAAGAGCTAGAATGCGCAGCACCAAATTTGTATACCTTTTTGTTTTAATTTTGGCAGTGCTATTTGGGGGAGGGGGAACAAAATAAATGTATTAATCATCCTAAAGGCTTAATGAACCTATTTTAGGACTTTGGTTACTCCACCAAATAAAAAAAGCAAACAATGGGTTGCTAAAAATTGCCATTTTGCTACTGCAATTTGGCAATGTAAATTTGGGAGAGGCATAATTGGCCACTTTCAGAGTACATATAAGGTACCTTACATGTAAACACGCTAATATCAACCTTAACTAAATGGAATGTGCTCTAAGATGATAGTTGTAGTGAGCACATCGTTTCTGAAAATCAAAAGGAAGAAAACAAAACAAAATAATAAGAGGCTGAATAGTTTGTGTAGGAAACAGCAACTTCCATAATATTTTATTATATTTTTTAGAGCTAGAAGGCAATTTTTGTGACAGAATCCACTTAAGAACATTGGAATGCAAGCACATTCTGGGCTTCTGATGGGGACATGGAGGACTGAACAGCTGTGCCCGTGGGCTCCGCAGGCAGACCTGAAAATGCGGTAGTTTTTTGGGCGCAGGGAGGTTTTTCCTGAAGCCCAGGAGTGTTTTTCCAGAAAAAGGAAAACACCAGAATCACCCCATCTGTCCTCCGGACAGCTGCTTGCAGCCAGAAGATCACAAACAGTGTTTGTGCTCCACTGGTAAGAGCTAGCCAGGAGGCTGGGACATCACCATTTTCCAAGCCGTGCTGTAGCCTTAAAGGGATACTAAGACCGGCCACCCCACTTCTAAATCACCCAATTTATATTTCTTTTAAGTACGCATACCCTAAGAGAGGCTTTCTACAGCAAGGAGAAGCGGGTTCTCTTGGGGCTTATCGTTGTTTTGGGGATTAATATTTTTAAAAAATTCTTTTTAAGTTTTGAACTTTGTTTTCCATCCTGTCAAAACCAAGCCTGCCTCTGACTTGGAAAGTGAAACTCTTTCAGAGTTAGAGGACAAATTGGAAACTTAGCGGTCCAAAACTGGGAAAACGAAACTCCAGGCTGAGACAGCAGCGCGGGAAGAATCCACGGCACTGATTGGGCAAGATTCGGAGGAGGATGTGAATATGCCAATCAGCACACGCCAACGATGAGCTGAAAAGACGTGGAGAAAGCAGCCCGATTGGCTACAGGAGACTCCAAGCACGCCAAAGAACTGTATAAAAGGCAGCCGCGTGGCGAGCGGGCTGCCAGAGACAACCGATCCTCCCAGCCTGAAGCTTCAGAGGAAGAGTCCTTACCTGCGTCAGAGACGGTGTCTGTTACCAGAGAGGAACCAGCGCCTTTACTCCACTCTGAGGAAGGATTGAAGCCCGCTTCTGCTGCCACCAGGGAATCTGTGTCAGCTGCGCCTAGCAGCCTTCACCTTGCATCCAGCCTTGAAACTCCGCAAATCTCTCCGCAGTGTCTTCGCGCCTTGAAGCCTCAGCACAGCCGTTTGACTCCAGTCTCATGAGACAGCGCCTCATACGCTCTATTGTGTTTTGGAATTTCACATCTGTCTTGTTCAGGATCTGAGTTCCAGCCTAGTCCGGGGCTTCCAGCCTAGTCCAGCCCTGCTCTGAGTTTCCAGCCTTGCTCCACGTGTCCAGTTCAGAGAATCCAGCCTAGTCCAGGGCTTCCAGCCAACTCCAGCCTTGTTTCAAGTTTTCAGCCTTGCTCCGAGCTCCAGTCCTACCCAAGCCACAATTTAGTCCAGAAACCTCAGTCAAACCCAGTGTTGCTCTGAGTTCCAGTTCTGCATCAGGCCTTGCTCTAGTCCAGAATTCCTAGCCAAGACCAGCCTTGTGCTCAATTCGCAGTCCTGTTTCAAGCCCAGTGTTGTTCCAGTTCGAGACCTGCTGCCTCCAGCACACTGCATTCCAGTTGCATCCAGCCTACCAGTCCAGTGAGAAGTCCTGTTTCGCTGCCTGTTGTGCCCAGCTGGGCTTGTTGATTCAAGTCTTCACATTTCAAGGACTTAATTATTATAAATAGTTATTTAATAAAGAGTGTTTTATAAGACCTTGCCTGATTGCATAGTCTGAACAGGACACATCAAAATATTAAGGAGGACTGAGAGTAAATAATTGTCTCCCTCCCTGTTATTATTTTTGTACTAAATTTGAAGATATTAGCATTTTCCTATACATTGAATTGGCTGTTTTGAACTTTTAGTTTTCTGCTTCTACTTTCCCTGGGGAACTGTCTGCATATCGCACTTTTGCTTGTGTAAACACATTCCGGAATTCTTTCACATCTTCAACTTTTGCTGCTTAAGCCCCTAGAGGGCACCATAATCTACTGCTTGAGACATGGAGGATTTTAAACAGACTTTCTCTGACTTCCAACAAGATTTTAAACAGATTCTTTCTGATTCCTACCAAGTTTTTATGCAAGGCATTTAGGACATTGTAGAAAATATGAGGTCTTAAATGTGACATCTGGTTGGGGACGTCATGGATGAAACTGAGGCATTTAACAGTGACAGAAATGTCTCTTCTAAGAGTGAGATTGGGTCTTCTGTTGAAATGCTGCATGAAGATCAGATAGTCGAGTTAAAGAAGTTAAATTAATTTCTTTAATTAATTAAATAAATTAAAGGGAGAGATCAAGTTGCAAGCCATAAATGAAATTGATCTTCTGATGGAACACCATAGAAAAGAAGGGGTTATTATGTATGGGAGGTCTCCTGAAGAGAAGTTGGAGATTTTGGCAGTTGGGCTGTTCAGTTTTTTAAAGAAAAAAGCTCTGTGAGCATTGTGGGGATACACAAATGCTCTGGTTTATTTTGAAGTGGGATAAGGGTTTAAGAATATTTATCTGGATTGTTTTTAGGGTTTGTCTGATTTCATTTATCTTTAACCATTTGGATTAAGATTATAAAGGTATAATAAAAAACATGTCTGGTTTTGGGTTTAATATGATTATTAAAATTGTTGTATTATCAAGTAAAATGGTGGACAATTTATATGTTTTTTAGTTTGATCTTTATTATAGTAGACAGGAATGTATAGAATAGTAGTAGGAAGGAAATAAATAAATAAATGTTATCTTTGGGGGGGGAAATAATTAAATAAATGTTATCTTTGGGGGGAAGGAAATAATTAAATAAATGTTATCTTTGGGGGGGGAGTTGATCTTTTAATATAAGGGGAGGGAGCAACTATATTTAGTGATTTTTATAATGTGCCAATGGAATGATTTATAGAAATAATGTGATTTTGGTTTAATATACAGTAAGGGATTGATTATGGAAAAATGTTGTATATCCTTGCTGCTAAAAGTCAGAAGTCATCTCTTTTTGTAATTTTGAAAAAAAAATTCTTGTGTTTCCATACTTCATTCTTTTTTCTTTGTAGTTTTTTTTTTCTGTAGCTTTTATCTTTGCTTGAAACTTAATAAAATCCTTTTTAAAAAAAGAATGCAACCACATCCTCCACTGCAAATGTAAATGCAGATAATCAGCTGGCTAAAAAGAAACATCACCTGGGACAAGGGATGGTGATCTCAGTTCTAAAAAACCCCAAGATAACCACAGAGCAAAAGTGTTATATACAACACACACAGAAGAATAATAGCGTAATTACCTTTTGGGGGAACTAAACAGCCTTCATTAGATGTCTGTACTATACCAGCCCAATCAGGGTCATGATACATAAATAATATTGTGAGTGTTGGATATCCAATTAATCTGTAATATGAATGGAATCCAGAAAGGATCATACCAATTGTAACTTGCAACTGAGACAATTCATGTTCACAGAACACAGTGCAGAGAACTCTCTTGATTAATGAGGAATATCAAGAAGGAATCTTATGTGCCAGTGAATGAAAAGACTCTCAGGATGGAGCCTGCACCAGACTAGTCTCAAATGTATTCTCAGTCTGTTAGCAATGTTTCTTTTAAAAGGTTGCTCTTAGCATTATAGGGGAGAGAAAGAAGGAGGGTTAAGCACACTATTGTTACTTTATCTTCTCTCCAATAATTTCAGTTTTATCTGAACAGCTCCTTCAACAAGACTAAGCAATCTATAATGTCCCCATGGATCATGTTTAAGTCTCCTGTCCTTAAACAAATATGGCATGTTTTATATTTAGGGACTTGAGAGAATTGCCTTCAGTGAAAACAATCATACTACTATACTACCACAAGATGGCAGTCAAGATATGTAAAATATATTGCTATGAGGCTTCTCCAGTCTGGTGATCTCCAGAGATGTAGGACCATCTCCCATAATTCCATAGCCAATGCTGGCTGGTGGATTACAGAACCTGAAATTCAACATATCTGGAAAGCCCCAGATTTTGAAAGGCCCACATGGCCAAAGTGATCTCATTCCTGTAGCAAAAGGCACAAAAATAGATGTAAGCTATAGTATTGTTGTGACAGGATGTAAATGGATTGCAGTGATTTGTAAACCTTTGTTCATAAACTCAAGGTCTGTTTTTGCTTTGTCTTTCTGCCATTAAATAAACTATCCAGTTTATTGAAGTAGCTTTCCTCTCACTCTCCACCACTAGAATGGATATTTTGGCATACTGGAGACTCTGTGATCCACCTGAGTGCAAATTCTGCTTTCTTTTCTTTCTTGCTATCCAGATGTAATGGGTAAATGTGGTAGGCTTGCTTTATCTTGTGCCTTAATTACACAACAGAAAAACTCCCACAGCGATATAATATCTAAATTGTTTTAGGGATATATTGTTTCTTTTTCTTCTATTTTTAATAACTATAAATAATAATACAATGGAGATCCTGCTATTAAGCTAAAAAAATCAACTCCGCTGTAGGAGTTTCTTTTCTTTTTTTTCCCTTTAATGTCATGAAAACAATTCAATGTATTCTGCTTGGTATCTCGTATTAATGTTATACTGAGAATTGTATAACCTCAGTAATTATCCATCCATCTAGAGTTATCTTTTTTGGAAATATATTTCTATTTAAAATTTAAAAATTACATTAAAAAATCATACTCTGAAATTAATAAAATCACTGTTTGGGGAAAAAAGAAAAAAAACTCCTACAGCGGAGAAATCAAGAAGAAATAAACAAGAAAGTAGTGTCTGTTTACAAAGCAGTTTCTGAAGCCCAAAGTAACTAACAAATAAGAACATTATATGGGCATCTATGTGAATTACTAGCAACTCTTTCTAGTCTTGTATTAGTGGTATGTTTTTTAAGATAACACAAAACCAATTGAAATTTGAAAGAATGACAACTATCACTTCTGGTGCAGTGTAGCAAGATGAGAACAAATTGATGGAAATGGAAACTTGGAGGGCCGTTTCATTAAATAAGGGAAGTTTATTACTGAATGTACTTTCAGCACTTTTTAATTGTATTACTGAATATTACTTTCCAGAGCAATCATTATTATTATTCCCAGCATGACATACATTCCCTGACATATTAAGAGGCACTTCCATTGTAAGCATAATCTTGAATAACCTTCCTCAACCTGGCACCTTCCAGATGCCATAAATTACAGTGCCCGTCAGGGCTGGGTAGGCCAACGGCCATGCTGCCTAGGGATTACAGTATGTGATTTGCTATCTGCACATCTGGGAGCCACTATTAAAGAAAGACCAACTTGGTCTTGTATGAAAACACCTTTTTAGGAACCAGATGAAACTGCCATCTGGTCTATTGACCAACAACAAAATCTTGTGCCTTAAAAAGAGCTATTCCCTGAACTCATTAAGTAAAATATTAGGGTGTGTTTTTTCACGTGCTGCATGTATTCCTCTAAGACAGGACTTCTCAGACTTTGCAATACTGTGACTCCCTAAAATGATACATGAATTTGTGTGACATCTTCCTTCTGATTAAAAGTAACTGAATACTAAATCTGCTGCAATTGGCAAGTGGTTTGGACTCTCAAAACTAGCCCTGGTCTTTGTCCCCTACACAAACTCAATGAGCTTTTTAAAAAATGTACCCTTCCCCAAGTTGTGTGTGAACATCTCAGTTGGCAACACATAGTCTGAAGACCCCTGCTCTAAGTTTTTGAACATGATATTGATTATGTGACATCAAGTCATTGTCAACTCTTAGTGACCACATAGATAGATTTTCTCTATGAAGATCTGTCTCTAACCTGGTCTTTCAGGACTTCCAACAGTGCACTCATCACCACTGTAACTCAGTCCATCCACCCTGCTGCTGGTTGTCCCCTTCTCTTTCCTTCCACCTTTCTCAGCATGAGAGCCTTCTCCAGAGAGCTGAACATGCTATAAGTGGCTATGGATGACTCCTTCTCATCTGATATGCAATCCTCACAACTTTTTTTATTGATATACATGCATATATTCATACATACATACATATTTTTAACAAAGTAAAAGCCATAAGAGAAAATAAAGAGAATAAAGAAAAATAGTGAATAGTGAGAAAATAGAAAAAGGAAAGATTACAAAGAAGCAGCTTTCAATCTTCTTGAAAGTGGTTATAGACAAATTTATATTTTACCCTCTTTCAGGTTACGTTGTAATTTCCTTCTTTCCATAAGCTACTCTTTCTAATCTTCAAACCCATAAATCACAAGTTCGTTTTTCTCTTTTTTCAGCAAAAAGTCCATAAGGAGTTTCCAGTCACTGATAAATGTAGTTGTTGATCTTTCTCTAAGCAAACAAGTTAATTTTGCCATCTCTGCTGGTTCTGTCATCTTCACCAACCATTTCTCTGGCAATCCTCACAACTTCTCTGTGAAACTAATGGATAATGACCGGCCAAAGATTACTCAGGAAGTTTTATCCCTGAGAAAAGACTTATTCCTAGATCACCATGGTTCTAATTCTATACTCTAAATCATTACAGTACAGTTTTTCTCCATGCCTGTTTCCTTTCAAAGCATCCACTTTGCAATGACCAATAGGTTTCTACAATACGGTGTTCAATGAATAGAAGCAATTTTAGTAACATAAGGAAAAGTGATATTTTTTGCAAACATTTTCCAAGCATTGGGAAATATCCAACTGCAGAGGTTTTTGACGTTACTAGAAGAAGGGTATGGGGACTAAAGTGAAAGCATGTGTCACAGGCCCTGTATCACTCTGAATTGGCTCCTTGAGAGGGCCATTGCAAAACATCTAGTTGGCTACATGATATGTCCTCACACAGATTATAATGTGATACATGTAGTCAATGAAGCCTTTCTCAGCTTGATGCCATTTGCTGAGGAGGGATGACAGAAGCGTTAGTCCTACAGGGCACCACATTGAGAAAGGATGATCCTGCTATCTGTATGAAGCAATCCATTCCATACTGGTATTTGAAATAAATTTTGGGGCTCATGATTTACTTCTAATGGTATATCTTTTAAATTAGGCTGAAATAATCTTGAGATTAGTAAAACATACATACAAACATATACATTATTTATTTACATATTTATTTAGCTATCAAACGTCTACCTTGCTGCAATCAGATGGCATTTACATCTTACACTCTTAACATAGGTAGCTCTTGATACAATTGCTACTTTGTATTTGTTATGCTGAGCATGTTGACTTTGAGATCAAGAGGAAAATATGTATTTTTTAATTTATATCCTGGTTTTCCTCTAGTGCAAGAGAACATACATAGTGCTCCCTCCTCCATTTTTCCCACAACTCTGTGAGATAGTTGGGAGGGGGGAAGAGAGAGAGAGACAGGCCCATGTCACCCAGTGAGCTTCTGTTGGGTAGACTTGAACCTGGGTCTTTGCAGGCATAGTCTGCAAAGACCTTAACACCACACCTATTTTGCTCCACAGCTAGCATCTCAAATGAGTTTACTGATGAAGACATTGGTCCACATACATTAGTTCTGTAATGATCGGGTAAGAAAGGAAAGGTATACATATCTAATAAGAAAGTAATATTAGATAGACCGATAAGGTATGCAGATCTTTTAGAAGTACTTTCCTTTGCTGAAGCAGGGAGCTTTTTCTACACAGGAGTGTGAAGTGAATGCACTACTTTGCTGGATATTTGCTGTTCATGTGCCAAACCCTCTGACATCAAAGCAAAGTGTTTTGCCAGGGTGGATCAACTTTGCCTGAATCTTCAAAGCAGAACTATTTTCCTTCATAAGTTACTTTGCTGCACTGAGATGGATCACCACACCTCTGCAACAAAATAAAGCACAATATACAGGTGGATCCTGCCTGACCTACATATGTCCAACAGACAGCTATTCAGATTCCAAGTCTGCAACTATAGAGACATTCACAGATAGCATGAGGGCTGGGGAACTCACCTTGCATTCATACCACATGACATAATTCCCATTAATGTTAACATCTCAAGTTGTCAGAATGCCCATAAGTCGCATTCATGATTCAAGAAGGAGTCTTTTCACTCCCCCTACTCCCCAGCAGGTTTGTTTTCTTTACTTATCTATGCTCCAACTTTCCAACCATTGGTGCTTATGGCAACTAACAAGTAAAATTGAAAAACATTGTTTTAAAATTAGAAACATAGTTAAGGTATCATAAAGACAATATTGAGAACCAACCAACCAGTTCCCTTCTCCTCCTCCTCCTCCTCCTTCTCCTCCACCAACACCACAAAATCATTTTAAATACCAAAAGAAGATCTGCCAGAATCAAAGCATTTTCCTTGCTGGAAAACAGGTGACACAGATTAGGAGCAGTCATTGAGAAGGCCTCTCTTGTTTTCCTATCAAATGTGTTTCCCATGATAGCAGGACTGATAAAGGTCTCTCATCTTATATTGGAGAGCACAGTCTCTTCTTTATAGGTCATAACTAGCATTTTTCATTATGTTAAGGAACAGCTAGTGGTCCTGCATGAACAAAGCACATAGTCCACAATCAGCAATCTGGCAACAGAATTCTGAAAATTTTCTGAATATTTGTTTCATGTCATCTCATACCACATGAGTGGACAACCTATAGTCCATGGGTTGCATGCACCCCATTTTTAGTTTCCATAATCATGCTACCACGATTTTAGTAGCTGAATTCGGTAGTTTAATTTTTTTTCTTCAAAATGGGTGAGAATAAGGGACTTGCTGCTCCCATTTCCACCATGGATTCCCCCTACCACTTAATCCCATGGCCACCAAATACTGTTTCATGATCCAGTTTTGCCAATCATTTTGCCATCTGGGGTATGGGAATAGGAGGCTAGGGCAATCAAACCACTCTCACCCTTAAAAGTCTCCCAAATGGTCCCAGTCAGCTTGAAATGTTGTGATTTCACACTTTTTTTTCAATGTAGTAAGAGTGGGGGTGAGAATGGATTGCCTCCAATGGATTTCCTCCATTCCCATCCTCATCCCATCCGCTCCATCAACACAGGCTGAAAAAAAATTGGCTCTGCTCCTTCTGGTGATGTACTGTATGTCATGATGTCACTAGATGGCCGCCCTTGCCTCTCCAGGTTAGGTAGCTAACTTGCAGCCCCTCATTCTCAAAGCTGCCCTTGCTGATTTCTGGCATCTTACAGCAATTCAAGCGAAGTGCAAGATTGTGCCACTGAGCCAGATTTTACTTGCAAATTAATTGGGTGTAGGGAGGAAGGTAAAATGAGAAACACACGTTTTTCCTGATGAGTAACAGGCTTTAAAACCAGCAGCATATGTAATAATTTACATTCTACTTTCAGTCTTTAGGGAAGAGGGTTTGTGCATGGACAAGTCAAAAAAAGCAGTAAGCGCCCACCAGAGGAAGGTATTGGCATACCCAGGGGAAACCCAGATTTGCAGAAGTACAACTAGGAGGGGAGGGGAGGGGAGGGGAGGGAAACCAGTTCAACAGCTCCGTGAGAATGAGGTGTGATCAAGAACCATGGAATGACAGCTGGCAGCAGAGAGCACGCAGGGAAAGAAAAAGAAAATCAAGGGAAAGAGAAAAAGAAAGAGGAAGGGAATCACTGAAGAGTTCCCAATCTATGGTTACTGGACCTTTAAAAAGTCTACACTTTATTAATTTATTTCTCCCACTGCCCCTCCAGTTTAATTTTCACTGCATTAAGGAGCCACTCAATGGGAATTTCCATGAAATGCTCTGAGTGGAAGATGGACCCAGCTTATCATGGGCAAAGCAATGTGTACACAAAGGATACTATTAAAATAGCAATGACAATGGTCTGCAGCCTGCACAGAGCTCCTTCCACCCTCCTCCCCAGTGCAAGACAGCTGCAGAATCTCCGATGACTGGTGTGGCACTTCTGTAGAGTTCCAGAGTTACTAACTATTTCCTCCTTCCTGTTGACAACCAGCTAAGCCAGAGGGGAGGGGGAGGAGGGAATTTCACAACATTTCTGCCTGGCCTGACTTATGTGTCCGATCTGAGATACGTCTGTTTTTATGCTTAAAAGCTGGCCAAAAGCTGTGACCACACATATTATCTCAGCAAAGGACTTTCCTTCTTTCCTAGGCATCGCTTGGTCCCCTCCTCCAGGGTGTTTCCAGATTAGGCTTTAATTGTGCAATAGACTTTCTCAAACACATAATTTCACGAAGGGCTCAAGTTTACTTCTTTATTATTCCATCTTTTCGTTGGGAGGTTGTATAGAATATTCCTTTCACTTAATTTATCTTAGGAGGTCAGTTGGACTGAAACAGAGTGACTGGCCCAAAGCCACCCACTCACCTTCCAAGGCCCATGGGGGCTTTAAACCCAAGTCTTTCTAGTTCTGGTCCAATGCGCCCACCAGTACACCACACCAGACAAAGATACAGAATTTGGAAATATTTCCAGTTAATTAATGTTATATGGTACAGTATGCTACACTTATTTATTTATTTATTTATTTATTTATTTATCTATCAATCAATCAATCAATCAAATTTATACAGCCACCCAACTCACACAAAGTGACTCTGGGCGGCTTACACAATTAAAATCCACAATATAAAAAACCCATCGACACCACCTCCAACCCTCCACGGTGGCTACAAACACAATCAACTCAGGCCCCAGCAGGGGGGGTTCTCATAATATAATATACAGGTAGTCCCCAATTTACGATCATAATTGGGACCAGAATTTCCATTTTAAGTCATTGCAGTCATAAGTTGAGTCACCACATGACCGGACCCAAGTTTACAACCATTTTAATGGTGGCCGTTAAGTGAATCATGGGTCATGAAGTGAATCACTGCAGTCATTAAGCAAATCCAGCTTCCCCAATGGGTGTTTTTTGCTGGAAAAACGGCAAAAAAGTCACAAAACATGATCACATGACTGCAGGACCCTGCAGCTGGTCATAAATGTGAGCCAGATGCCAAGCACCTGAAATGCGATTATGTGACCACGTGGGGGTGCAACATTTTGTGACGCTCTGAAGGGCTTTACAGGCCGTAAAGCGCCCATTCTGAGGCCATCATAACTTTGGACCATTGTTAAACAAATGATTGTAAGTCAAGGACTACCTGTATAATAAAAATATCCTCCTATTTTTAATTATATCATCCAGTTTCTAACTGAATTAGAACTCCAGTTTCTAATTCTTTGTACCTTACGGGCATAAAAAAATAGTTCATCAATTTACAAAACAGCACAGATCAGACTACTTATAAGAGCCAAGGCCAGTTATAGTTATCTAGGAAAATGCCAAATGTAATAAAGAGCTCTGACCTGGACTTTCCCAAATAAACAAAGGGAAACAGTCTCAAATTTCCCTATGTGAAGAATGCTGGCCAGCTGTTCTTACCGTGGGAATTCCCATTATTCTCCTTTCAATATTCAGCAACTTGTTTCTAGGGCAGGCATGTCATAATGCCCACTTTTATAAATTACAGAAGTTAACTAATTGCCCAAGTATAAAATGACCATTAAGGGTGAGCAGGGTTCTCCCAGCAGGGTTTCTCATGAAGCCATCAAAACAAAGAAAGAAGAATCAGCAGATCTGGGGAGAGGTCTGAAGCCAGCAGAAAGGGGGGTGGGAATGTTAGTGGGGGCGGGCAGAATCTAAGGATAGGAGGAGACAAACAGCTTCCTGTGAACCGAGAATGCCGACTGGTGGCAAATTACTGTGTGATTACTGAAGAACAAGGGCAGAGGAGAAATCTCTGCAATATGCATGGTAATTGTGTAGCCCCATGAACAGCTTCCCTCTTTGACCTCAGGTCCAATTTCATAGAATCACAGAGTGGGATGGAACCTTGGAGGTCTTCAAGGCCAACCGCCTGCCCAGTGCAGAAATCCTCATACCATTCTGGACAAATCACTGTCCAGTCTTTGCTTTGCTCTAACAATGCAGAAGTCACTTCTCTTAGATTTTGTTCAGCATTGAATCTTATACTCTGACATAACATTCTCACCTCTACTCCATATTCTTACTGAGGTTGCAGTAATACACACACACACACACACATTTGGTGCCTTCAAGTCAGTGTTGACTCCTGGTAACTGCCTGGACAAGTCCCTTCAGTTTTCTTGGCAAGGTTTTTTGGAAGTGGTTTGCCATTGCCTCCTTCCTAAGACTAATAGAGGCTGACTGGCTCAAATTCACCCAGCTGGCTTCCTGCCTAAGGTAGGACCAGAACTCAGTCTTTCTGTAACTAATTTTAGATTTAATCCTATCAGCTGCCACTTATGCCTCATTTTATTGTAAACTTGTAGAAAACTGTAGGGCTGAAGCTAATAGAAAATCTGTGCCAAGCAGAGAAAATATCCTGCCTTCCCTACAGCCCATCAGTTATCATTCAATTATTTGAAATAAATTTCATTTAGAAATTCTTTCAAAGGAAAATATGGAATTTTTGTACTTAGTTATGACGCTTCAAATAAATGGCATAGAAAAACATCACCAGAAAGCCTCTCAAGGTTTCTAGAGGCAGTCATTCACCATAATGAGAGGGCTTCACAGAGCCCCACCGCCACTCAGCCACACATTCAATAAAGCAAAATAATCCACTCTTGCACAAGGCTTATCCTTTTTGCCCACTAAACTCACACAAAATATACAACCCTTTGTTGTTGTTGTTAGTTGCCGTCGAGTAGTTTACAACTCATGGCGACCCCATGTATAACAGAATACAATGCTGTTCAGTCTTGCGCCATATGCCTGGCTGTTCCAATGGTTGCATCCATTGTTGCTGTAATACAACCCTTTAAAAATCTTGAAATGATTTTTCCACCGCTTGAGACTTAAGGAATATTTTCAAGACTAGGAAGAAGGCTCAGACATACAACCATCATCAACCCAACACATCTCAGGATAAGGTATAACTACAGATGGGATCAAAACCTAAATGCATTTAAAAAAACAAAACAAAACCTCACAGACGCACCCAGATGGACATAACACTGGATTGGGTTTCTTCACTGAATGCTTTGGCCAACAAGCTCAAGCCAAAATCATCAATAAAAAATCTCCCCTTATGCAACAATCCTAGCAGACCAGAATGAGATGACACCCAAGGCCTCAAAAACAACAACATAATGAAAAAAAGAAGCTGACAGAGGAGAGGAGTTGTCATTATGAATAAAGTGGATTATGTCAAGGAAGCTGAGAAGCAACTCCCCAACACCACATTTATCAACTTCTATCCTCAGATCTCACAGTAACATATCAGAAAGAAGTATGCAATCTGATGAAATAATTTTCTATGGATAGTTAAGACCAAATCTACACAAAGATATCCCAAGAGCTCTGAACAGGCACCTTCTACCTACTTCCCAAACTACACAAATCAGGCAGTCTGGGCCATCCCACAGTTTGAAGCACTGGAACCACCACAACTGGAATATGAGGTTTAATTGGCTGTACTTAGACCTTATACCACCAGCACTCCCAGCCACATAAGAGACACCAAAGATCTCCTAAGATGACAATCTCCCTAACAGCACCAATGTAACTACCATGAATATTAAGGCACGATACACCAACACCGGCAACACTCACACAATTTTAGCTACCATAAATAAGAATCTGTCATCAAATTCTATCACGACTTCGACAACTTCCACTCCACTATCAACCTCAATCAATCCATAGAACAAGTCTGCTTCTTTGATGTCATAGGAAAACTACACAGTGGATATATTTTGTTGTTTATTCATTTAGTTGCTTCCGACTCTTCGTGACTTCATGGACCAGCCCACGCCAGAGCTTCCTGTCGGTCGTCAACACCCCCAGCTCCCCCAGGGACAAATCCGTCACCTCTAGAATATCATCCATCCACCTTGCCCTTGGTCGGCCCCTCTTCCTTTTGCCCTCCACTCTCCCTAGCATCTTCTTCTTCTCCAGGGTGTCCTGTCTTCTCATTATGTGGCCAAAGTATTTCAGTTTTGCCTTTAATATCATTCCCTCCAGTGAGCAGTCTGGCTTTATTTCCTGGAGAATGGACTGGTTTGATCTTCTGGCAGTCCAAGGCACTCTCAGAATTTTCCTCCAACACCACAGTTCAAAAGCATTGATCTTCCTTCGCTCAGCCTTCCTTATGGTCCAGCTCTCGCAGCCATATGTTACTACAGGGAACACCATTGCTTTAACTATGCGGACCTTTGTTGTCAGTGTGATGTCTCTGCTCTTAACTATTTTATCGAGATTTGTCATTGCTCTTCTCCCAAGGATTAAGCGTCTTCTGATTTCCTGACTGCAGTCAGCATCCGCAGTAATCTTCGCACCTAGAAATACAAAGTCTTCCACTGCTTCTACATTTTCTCCCTCTATTTGCCAGTTATCAATCAAACTGGTTGCCATAATCTTGGGGGGTTTTTTAGGTTTAGCTGCAAGCCAGCTTTTCCGCTTTCTTCTTTCACCTTCATCATAAGACTCCTCAGTTCCTCTTCGCTTTCAGCCATCAAAGTGGTATCATCTGCATATCTGAGATTGTTAATGTTTCTTCCAGCAATTTTAACTCCAGCCTTGGATTCCTCAAGCCCAGCATGTCGAATGATGTGTTCTGCATACAGGTTGAATAGGTAGGGTGAGAGTATACAGCCCTGCCGTACTCCTTTCCCAATCTTAAACCAGTCCGTTGTTCCATGGTCTGTTCTTACTGTTGCTACTTGGTCGTTATACAGATTCTTCAGGAGGCAGACAAGATGACTTGGTATCCCCATACCGCTAAGAACTTGCCACAATTTGTTATGGTCCACACAGTCAAAGGCTTTAGAATAGTCAATCAAACAGAAATAGATGTTTTTCTGAAACTCCCTGGCTTTTCCCATTATCCAGCAGATATTGGCAATTTGGTCCCTAGTTCCTCTGTGTCATGTTCCCCATTTCAATGTGCATGGTACATCATAACATTTTGCATGTCAACTTGCTGATGCGTGTTTCGGTTGGGAGGGGAGGAGGATTCTTCTCCTGGGTTTGTTATCTGTATTCGGCTGAATGGAATGTGTTTGGGTTATCTTGTTTGTTCAAGGTTTTCTTCCCAGGACATCAGCAGAAATGGTTAACAGCACCTGCGGTGGGGGATTTGAAACGGTTGGGCGAGGGGACGGATTACGTTTGCACCGAGGGTTTTTAGTTTGTATTTGGCGCACTTTTGCTCATTCTCAGCTTTCTCTGTATTTGCATACTATTCTTTAATAAATCAGATATCATTAAGTTCCTGCTTGTGAGTCTGAGTCTATTAGGGTAGGCAATCATTACACTCTGCCTTTTCTAAACCCAGCTTGTACATCTGGCAATTCTCGCTCCATGAATTGCTGAAGTCTACCTTACAGGATCTTGAGCATTACCTTACTGGCATGTGAAATGAGTGCCACTGTTCGATAGTTTGAGCATTCTTTAGTGTTCCCCTTTTTTGGTATGGGGATATAAGTTGATTTTTTCCAATCTGATGGCCATTCTTGTGTTTTCCAAATTTGCTGGCATATAGCATGCATTACCATGACAGCATCATCTTGTAAGATTTTGAACAGTTCAGCTGGGATGCCGTCGTCTCCTGCTGCCTTGTTATTAGCCATGCTTCTTAAGGCCGACTTAACCTCACTCTTCAGGATGTCTGGCTCTAGCTCACTGACCACACCGTCAAAGCTATCCCCGATATTGTTATCCTTCCTATACAGGTCTTCTGTATATTCTTGCCACCTTTTCTTGATCTCTTCTTCTTCTGTTAGGTCCTTGCCATCTTTGTTTTTGATCATACCCATTTTTGCCTGGAATTTGCCTCCAATGTTTCTAATTTTCTAGAAGAGGTCTCTTGTCCTTCCTATTCTATTGTCTCCTTCCACTTCCACGCATTGCTTGTTTAAAAATAATTCCTTATCTCTTCTGGCTAACCTCTGGAATTTTGCATTTAATTGGGCATATCTCCCCCTATCACTGTTGCCTTTTGCTTTCCTTCTTTCTTGGGCTACTTCTAGTGTCTCAGCAGACAGCCATTTTGCCTTCTTGGTTTTCTCTTTCTTTGGGATGTATTTTGTTGCCGCCTCCTGAACAATGTTGCGAACTTCTGTCCAGAGTTCTTCCGGGACCCTATCTACTAAGTCCAGTCCCTTAAATCTATTCTTCACCTCCACTGCATATTCCTTAGGAATATTAGTGAGCTCATATCTAGCTGATCTGTGGGTCTTCCCTAATCTCTTTAGTCTGATCCTAAATTGTGCAAGAAGTTTGTGATCTGAACTACAGTCAGCTCCAGGTCTTGTTTTTACCGACTGTATAGATGTCCGCTACCTTTGGCTGCAAAGGATGTAGTCAATCTGATTTCGGTGTTGTCCATCTGGTGAAGTCCATGTATAAAGCCGTCTCTTAGGTTGTTGGAAGAGAGTGTTTGTTATGCAGAGTGAGTTGTCTTGGCAAAATTCTATCAGCCTATGTCCTGCTTCGTTTTGTTCTCCCAGGCCATGCTTACCTGTAATTCCAGGTGTCATTTGACTGCCCACCTTAGCATTCCAGTCTCCTGTGATGAAAATAACATCTCTTTTAGGCGTGTTGTCCAGTAGGTGCTGCAGATCCTCATAGAACTGCTCTACTTCAGCTTCTTCAGCATTTGTGGTTGGGGCGTATATTTGGATCACTGTGATGTTAGATGGCTTGCCCTGAATTCGAATTGAGAACATTCTGTCGTTTTTTGGATTGTATCCAAGCCCTGCGTTAGCCACTTTACTATTAATTATGAAGGCTACTCCATTTCTTCTGTGGTCCTCTGGTCCACAGTAGTAGATCTGGTGGTCATTTGATGTGAAGTGGCCCATTCCAGTCCATTTCAGTTCACTGACGCCCAGAATGTCTATCTTTAATCTTGACATCTCACCAATAACCACATCCAATTTGCCCTGGCTCATAGATCTTACATTCCAGGTTCCAATGGTGTGTTGATCCTTAGAACATCGGATTCGCTGTTCACCACCAGCACCATCGGCTGCTAGCCGTTCTTTCGGCTTTGAGCTAGCTGCGTCATCACGTCTGGGGCTAGTTGGACTCATCCTCTGTTCCTCCCCAGTAGCATTTTGACCACCTTCCGACCTGGGAGTCTCATCTTCCGATGGTATACCGACATATCTCTGGTCGTACTGATCCATTTAGTTTTCATGGCAAGAATACTGGGGTGGGTTGCCATTACCTTCCCCAGGGATCGCATTTAGTCTGACCTCTCTGTCATGACCTTCCCGTCTTGGGTGGCCCTTCACGGTTTAGCTCATAGCATCATTGAGGTGCTCAAGCTCCAGCACCACAACAAGGTAACGATCCTTTGCTGAAGATATATAAACATTATATGCTTCAGTTTATATATGCTGAAGATATATAAACATTATAAAGTGGATATATAAACATTACATTATACAGGAAACCCACAAATCACCATGCATACTTAACTTGCTTCTAGCTTCCATCCAGAACACACCTCCAACTGTCTATATCCAGGCTGTATGCTAAATCGCATTTGTTCTGACCCACTTTGCTCAACTGATAGAATTAAACCAGGCATTCAGGAGACTGAACTATCAACTCAACAAGGTCAATAGACAAATTAATAGAGGCAAACTGATTCCCATGAAGGACCTATTAGGAGAGAGACCACAAAAACTGAACAACAGAGCACTACTGGTTGTTATCTAAAGCTAACACTCAAGCCACTCAAATGCTTTATTAATATGCCACAATTCATACTGGACAATGACACCACACTTTCTAAAGCAGTGAGTGGCAGGCCCATAGTTGCATGCAGACAACTACCCAAACTGAAGCCGATTTTCACGAGCAACAAGAAAGAGAACAATGATATCAACATGAAAACCAGACCTTGCAACAAACCCAGATGTCTACTTTGCCTCCACATTTACACCAGTAGCACCATCAAAGGCCTCAACAACTTTACACATGAGATTAGACACACCTTCAGATGCTCTTTCCCTAATGCCATCATCTGGATTCTGTGTAGGATAAGCAAGCCAGACTTTACGCAAAAGAATGAATGGACAGAAATTTGACACCAGGACTCAAAACAAGGACAAAATAGTGTAGGAGGATTTCAACCTTCTAGAACATTCCATTACAGTACAGATCTCAAAGTAGCTTTTTGGAACAAAAAACAGTTGCCAGCACAACTGACTTCACATTAAAAGTTTTCAAGCTATCTCAAAAGATCTCAACAAACACAATGGGGTTTTAACTTATTACAATTGGTAACTGATAAAGTACTAGTAAGCTGTCTCATATGTCACTTGCATCTCCATAAGCACCCTGTCTTACCCTCCCTTTCTCCCCACCTCATCCCAATTCTACACCAGTTTAGCCACTTTGTGCATCTGATGTTCACAAAAGCTTGTGTCTTGAATGCTCTATTTATTACAGTACGACTAAATATGGATTAAGAGCGATCCCGTAATACTTGCAAGAAAGTAGGAATACTGTACTGTATGTCCGAACCCTGCAAACAGATTTACTTGGGCTGCAGGTGAGAGCAATATTTTTATAGGGTCAATTAGAAGTCACAAAACAGCAAATACGTTTTTTGGTTTCCTCTATTTCTACATTAAGCAAGGTATAATGCGGGCAGGGGGAAGGAGGGAGGAAATACGCAGGAAGAATATAGCCAAGGAGCGTGGAGCGCAAGACGTCCAGATGTTTTCTGGTTGTACGAGCGCTCTCTCAAGGCTGCTGGAATTATGAAAGAATTGGCTCTCAGTTGTGAAAGTAAATTATCGTATTACTATTTTAGTTTCCTCTATTAGATTTTTGGCGCAAAGTTATAAAGTACACTTTTTTATAAAACTACCACTTTCTCCGAAAAAGCAGCCTGACTTGGGCGTGTTTTCCGGAAACCGCACTTGCCTTTGTCGCTGGTCCCGCGTGATCAAAACCAGCCGCAGGGCGGGACCAAAAGCATCGTGCGGGTTAGATGGCTTCTTCCTCTGCTTGTTTGGAAACTGGGTTCAATTCTTTGATCTCAGTAGATACGGAGCGGTTTCTTTCTCAGAACCCCGACTGGATCGTGTCGAAAACGATGAAAACAGTGACATTTTATTTGTTCCGCATCAATTAAGCTATATGGTCGCTTTCCGCTGACTGGGGTTTATACTGAATAAACTCCGGTAGGATAGGAGAAAATGTGGTTAAGAGAAAATGTGATAAGAAAAAATGTTGTTTACTTGCTGAGACTTGGTTTAATGTTATGTAAACATAGGCTAAAGACTGCGTGGTTGGCTGACACTTAACGCACCTAATGTGATGCAATGCTTCCTAGAAATTCTAAAATACTTAGGTAAAAGTAGCGGGACACGAATGGACTGGAGCGGGACCGCAGTGTAGAGCCTTGCCTATCACGTGCAGCCCAAGTAAATCTGTTTGCAGAGTTCGGACGTACACTATTCCTTCTTTCTCGCTTGCAAGTATTACGGGATCGCAGCTTTCGCCTTTCCGCAGCGTGCTGCTGACTTGCCAGCCAACGGGTGTTTGAACGATTCCACCTTAAGCAACCGAGAGTTGTGGAACAGCCCACCCGAAGAGGCAGCAAGGAGGCGACGTACCGGGGGCGTGCGCTAGCCGGACTTTCCGGTCTGCGCGGCTGTGCTTTCCCAGGAGGAGGAGGAGGCGGAGTTTCTTGAAACCCAGCTGAGGCGACGCCTTCCTTCCCGAGCACGTCTCTTTCTTCCGAAGGGGTTGGCTGTGCACGGGAGGCGGAGTGTCCGCTTCGCGTTGAGAAGATGGGGCCGTGAAGACTTTGGGGCGGCACTGAGGCGGGCATCGCCAGTTGCAGCGACTTGGCTGTCATCTGATTCTGAACGCGTTCCTCGCCCCTCTTGTTTTGCGCGAAGCAGAGCGGGCGAGTTCCTAAGGCGTCTGATCCGACGTCCGATCTTGGATCGCTGTTGAGGCCTGCGGTGCGCTGGAAGAGGCTCTTCCCCGCCCCCAAAGGCGAACGTTGCGTGGGCTCGGTCCTGCGAGTCGCAAGATCGAAAGCCGAATATCTGGCACAAGGCGCTGTCTCCCGTTCCGGGCGAGGGAGTGGCAGGAGAAGCGGGAAGGGGTGGAAAAGGGAGGCGAGTCGCGAGGAAAAGTTCGCGCTAGACCAGCCGGAGTCGAAGAGGAAGAGATGGCGGCAGAGAAAGGACGGGTTGGGAAGGCTACTATGAGAAGTGGGTAAAGTAAGTAGGTTGAAGTTCGGGAGCGGTAGGATTCGGATGAGCAGCTGGCGAAGAGCCAGTTTGAAAGGGTGTGATGCAAAGGAAAGAAACTGGGAGCAAGTCGCGGAAGAACCGGTGGTCCTTGGCAGCGATTGTTGGCAGTCGGTGGAGAGGGTAGCTTCTGCCAGTTTGCGACGCCGGGCATTATTTTGCACCCATTGCCTGAAGGAACTCCCTTGCTAGGGGCGCGTTTCGGATTTCCGGAGAACTGCCTTAGTTAATGGCCGCTGACGGCAGCATGAGGACGAACGGCGGAGGCCCCGACAGCAGGAGCAGCGCCAGTTACGCGCCTTGCAACATCAGCTGTACGCTCCCCACCATCTCTTCCAACAAGCTCCCTGACCAGCACTTCATCAGCCGCGGGGCCTACGGCACTGTATCCTCCGCGCGTCACGCAGACTGGCGAGTCCCGGTGGCTGTTAAGTGTCTGCAGGGCCCCCTGTTAGAAAGGTAACCTTTGGAGCTGGATGCGAAGGCCTGCTAGATGTTGCTAAATGCCGAGGCTTTTCCCTCTTCCCCTTTTCCTGCTGCGAGAAAACCTAGGAAGGCCGTTTCGTCGTTGCTTCTCCAAAACGCCGTCGTCCTCCTTTAAAAAAAAAAATCAGTCTGAACGTAGCCCCATAATTGTTCGATCTATGCATTCTTTTTGGGGATAGCTGCATTTGGGCGTTTTAATCTGTGCTTCATATGGGATTGATCGACTTAACCACGGTAAGGCCTGCTGGTCTCCTCCCACCAGGTCTTGTCTTGGCCACGTGGGCTAAAGATAATCAGCGCTTAGGTCCAAAACGGCTGGATCAACTTTACTGGAAACTTAATTTGCACCAGCCCCAGCAAAAGTTTATTAGAACTCCATGTCTGATGAGAAATGCTATTCTGTAGGCTGGTAAAATTAACTCATGGTAAATTCAGGAAGTTCCTTTCACTTTCGGTTTAGGAAAAATAAAACCGCAGATAGGAATAAGGTGAAACAAATTCTATAAAAAAGGCTTATTTGAAATCCCAGTGACTACAGTGGAAAGTTGTGGGTCCAAAGTGAATGTGATGGGTTGCGATGTCAGTTTGTCTTCGTTAATCTTGCTGGACTGATCCTTAGTTTAGCTGGTCTTGGATACTGAAGCTGTAACTGTGGAAATTGCACAAAAAGCCTTGGTTCAGTAGTGTGCACAGAAACTTTCTGCTTTTGTCAGATAATGAAAAGCAGTGTCACACCTCTTTCATCAGTCTGACTCTTTCTGTGTCTGCTGTTGCCTTGGCTGCATATACTTTGCCCCATGTTTCTTTGATTTGTGGTCTAGATTGTTTTTTTACCCTTCCCTTTGTCTCTCTTTCTACTGCCCTTGCCTTTGTCAGGTATGCAGGTAGTCCTCATTTAATGACAATTTGTTTAGTGACCATCCAGAGTTACAACAGTGCTAAAAAAACCAATGTATGACTGTTCCTCATACTTATGACCATCACAGTGTCCCCACAATCTCTGAGGTCACTTCCAGTTCTGTGATTCTAGGTTTCATTGTGTTCATGGAGTTTATACCTAGATACATTGATGGAGGATTTCAGCCTATGTGATGTAAGAAGATATCTTGATGGAGTAGTTCAAAACCAGGGAGACTTGTACAAAAGTCCATCAGAGTTGGACAGCTATAACAAATTTGAGTAAATAAAAATACTGCATGATATATTAAATGTTATGCTGAATTGGTCCATCTTAGTACTAGTAAGAAACTGAACACCTCAGATGACTTTATTGGCTCCTACCTTAATTCCCTCTGGTGACTCAAGTGAGTAAGCCTAGTTAGTCTCATGAGTTTCAGTAATAAATAAGAATAGCTGCTGCTATCTTATGCACAGATCCTGATCTGTGAACCAGCCTCTTAGTTGTATTCTAAATCTGTTAGAACTGCAGCTTTTTCAAAGATACCTTAATGGGTCATAATTAATTTCTCAATTACATTTGCATGTGAGTAAAATCTTTCTGCAGGATTTATTTTTATTTATTTATTGCATTTAGAGACTGCTGAATCCCTAAGGACTGTTGGCAGTTTACAGGATAAAATATGCAAGAAGCAATAGAGCTGCCTGGCAAGAATCTGCAAACACAATAAATGTAGAGAAGAATTGCTATTTCACTGCTACACACCAGTGCCTAGGCTTAAAAATCTGCTCTTACCAGTGTTTAGTTGATTCCCTTGCACGCCTCCACACCATATGGCCCACAGGCCACAATGTGTTTTTTTTTAAAATAATAAAATTACAGCTGCCTCCACTACCTCAAAAAAACATTCTGCTGAGTACCTCCAAGCCTTGCTGCCACCACCAGCTCCAGCACTGTTCCTCTAGCCATCAAACAGCTGATCAGCACCCCAGGCATTTCTTTGTGGCCTGTAAGGATTGCTCTTCAATAAACCAGAGAACTAATCTCATCCAGCACTCTGGCTGTCTCATGTTTTGCAGATTGACCAAGTGCAAGATTGAACTGTCTGCCAAATTGTCAGGACACTCCCCAAGCACTCTCTAGAAACCTTCTAGATTGACCAGGCACCTAGCCTGGACCTCTGAAGCGGTCCTTGCCCACCATGGTCCACAGTTTGACAAAGAAGTGATCTGACACAGCAAAAGGCAGGCCACACAGCAAGACCATTTTTAAATCATGTGTTATCTGCTCTGAAGTGAGAAATCAAATCAAGCATGTGCCTACCAACATTTGTCAGAACTGCAATTATTTGTGATAAGCCCATGCACTCAGAACCTACTCTGGACCCCTGGTGTAGGGCATGGAGGTTGAAGTCATCCATGATCATGGGAATTCCACCACCAGCCCTGAGATGGGTTCCAGAAAGTTATGGAGGGCCCTGGTAGGCAGTTGGTGCACCAGGAATAGTTAACTCCCATGAACGGGCACTTCTAATCAGTCACCTCTGGGGCAGCCACCTGATAACTGAGAATCTCATGAACGATCACAGCCATGTTCCTCCCCAACCTAAGCATCAAGGCCTCTGTAGGACTTGTTACCCAGCTGGGCAAATTTCTGACAGGGCTACATTATCATGTTGCCTAGCCAGTCTCAGTAACGCATGTATGTTAATTCACCATGTCAAAGATGGACTTGGTCTTAATTTGCACAGATCTGGCATTTCCCAACAAAAGCTAAAGACCAAGTCACCCAACATTTCAGCCACCTGGGCTCAGGTTTGGGCAGCTTAAAAGAGGAGCAGTTTAAAAGAGATCCATATCCATATGTGTGTCCTCCTGTAACAGCCTATGCATCATCCCTGCCATATCTCTCCTGTCTGTCATGTCTCAAGTTGCCCCCCCCCCCCGCCCGATAACAATCAACCCTGGCCTCATTCCTCTATCCTCCTTGTAATGCTCCATCCCATCACCCACTAAATCAGCATTAGCCACCATGTGCAAGCAGGGCACTTCCCAGAGCCTAGTCAGGTCACCTGTACCACCTACAGCAAGTAGCTACCCTAATTAACCTTGTCCAACTAACCCAGCAAGTTTGTAACGCCTGCTCAATCACCAGCTAATGCCAATTCTTAGGACCCTCCAGGCCTCAAAACTGTTTGACTGAAGGGGCATCTCCCCAGCTGTTATTTATGAATGAGAGGCAAAAAACTCTCTCTAGCATCTGCATAAATTAGGCAAAATATCAAGTAGCAGATCTTTAATCTGACCATATCATAACCTATATGGCCCTCCAGTACTGTTAATCTCAGCACCTCTCCATGCATGCTGAAAGCATCACTTGAAGCCTTCACTCATTGAAGATGCTATAAATGCATTTGTAAAATAATTAAATGTGAGCTGTATTTGAGGAGTTCTTTATTAAGTATGTGCCATGTAGTCAGGGTCAACTCCTAACAACCACCTAAATAGATTTTCTCCATTTTTGTGGTTAAGGCATCAAGCTAGAAACTGGGAGACTGTGAGTTCTAGTCCCGTCGTAGGCACAAAGCCAGCTGGGTGACCTTGGGCCAGTCACTTTCTCTCAGCCCTAGGAAGGAGGTAATGGCAAACCACATCTGAAAAACCTGCAAAGAAAACTGCAAGGATTCATCCAGGCAGTCTCCAAGAATTGGACATCACTGAACGGATTTAAAAAAAAAAATTCTCCATTATGATCCATCCCTTACTTGGACTTTTTCCAACAGTGCAGCTGCTCCCACTGTAACTGAGTCCATCCACCTTGCTGCTGGTCATCCTCCTCTTTCCTTCCACCCTTCTCAGCATGTTCCTTATACACCTAACTTATTAAGGATTAAAAGGGAAGAACATTTAGAACAAATCTTATCTTCTCTAGAATCCTGACCAAATCTCTTGGTTTTTCAATGAACAATGGTAAGGTGGACTATTCTGCTAAACTAGAATTATGCAATGCCCAACCAGCTTCCATCCCTAAGGCATTCCAACAAATAAATGGTAAACGCATCTGTTCAGCCTTTGCCAATAATTAGGGTAAAGCAGATCAGTGCTGTCTACTAGAGGAAAGCAGTTTGTTTCTGAAGGGGCCTGCAGGGCCTGAGGCGGGTGGGGCTGGTAGAATACTTGTCCCATCATTGCCATCCTGGAGTTACTGTTTGTTTTTGTTTTGTTTTGCTGAAGAGATAGGGATATGCTTGTGTATATGCATACATTTCTGCATGAGAGAGAAGATGGTATATGCAGCCAGAGGGACAGTACCCTTATAAATGGGGTACCTTATGCTACAGGCAATTAATTTTAATTCATATTTACTAATTCAATTAATATAAACATACATTTGTATTCTGACCCTATTCTGTCTTGGTTTATGGCTTCTGACAGATAAATAATACATGCATCTAGGAAGACATACAGGTGTGTCACAGGGACACATTTTGTGTGGGAGGGAATCTCCAGAATTAGTTTCAGTTGAAGTTGGCAAGTCTAGATGAGCAGCGTAGGGAAAGTGGGCTTTGCACAGGGTGTTTGTCTGTGTTACCTATTTTTTGGTGGTAAGTGGGGGAGATCATCTTAAATTCAAGGTTATCTTTTCAATAAATCCAATACTAGCTGGTCCTTTGGGAATCCAAGAACTACAGGAACATTTTCCTACTTGTCATGGCATTCTACACATCATTATTCTCAATTTATTAAAAATCTCTCCTTTTGAAGTCAGAGATTCTGATTCCATTTCACTCAGATTTAGTTTTCCTTAAAATCAAGAATGCCAGCATTTTTCCACACGTTTTTGCTACTTCCACTTCCTCAACTACAGTTTCCTTATTGGTTAGTATAAAGTCAGGCAGTCCTGATGGTTATTGTTTTTGGTGTATGGCAGAACTTACTATCGTAGTTTTCCTAATCAAATCTTTAGCCAGAACTAAAGATAGTTCTAAATTCTTAGCTCTTATGGCATACTGACTGGGAACTCCCCCATTTCAGGTCATCTGGTAAAATGCTAATATGTTAACACACTGTCTGCATTTGGAAATTGGGATGTGGAGGACTTCTACAAATATAGTCAGAACAAAACCACAGTTTTGGGAAGTAGTCTAATGTGGCTATATTTGTAAAACCACTTCTTGTTAGTACAAGCAAATGCAAAAAGGCAGAATTCCGGCACCTTCAAAATTGCATAAAAGAAGGAATTTCTGTGTCTTGGAAAAAGCTGCATCTGCTTAAATTCTCTCCTTTACAAAACTTCAAGAGTTCTGACCTTTTAGGTGGGCATTATACCCGTACCGCCATGCTTTGGGCCTTGAGATCGTATAACCTTCCAAAAATCTTTTTGCTCCTTAAAAATAACCCTAACTAAGATAGTCCTGTGAGGACTTCTTTCTCAGATCCTTTTATAAAACTCACTTTTGTTTCCTTCAAGCCTTAATTCTTTGCCTTACTCAGAGCATACAGCTGAAGTAATACCATTTTTCCTCTCCGTTGTTTTCCTGTCTCACTGTTTCCTTCTTTCTGCTTTTGGATTCTAAGCCCCTTGAGATAAAGGTCTTGTCCAACCTGTTCTTTGTAATGTGCAATGTACACAGATGGCACCATGTCCATAATGATAATTGTACTGGGTAATAAATTTCTGGAGTTGTTAAAAGAGCACTAGTGGTTCTATACTTCTAATTCACCACCGGACAAAACTTACTTACTATTGCAAAATGTATATGCCATCTACCGCCTTGACAATTCTGATAGCTTAAAACGTGTCTTCTTTGGGACGAGCTACATGGACACATCGTGTTACTTTTTTAACAACTGTACAGATGTAGTTTCCCATTGCCTTCTCCTAGACTAGTCTAGCCAGCAGACCTGTAATTTCCTGGTGGTCTCCCATCAAAGTACTACTAAAGTCCCATGTTCTTTTGCTTTTTCAAGATCAGCCAGGATCAGCTAAGTACTAATATCTGCTGTAACAAGATGCCATTTCCAATGATTTTAAAAATCTGTCCTAAAAATGTAAAAATCGTAACAAATATAAAACACAAACAGTAACAGTAAAAACTCTGGGTGAGGAAATATATTTATACCCCTGATATTTGCCTTTACTGTGATACATCTCCTGCAGAGATCAGACTAGTAACACTCTGAGGACCTAGTTATACCCTAAGAGCGACAGATAACTGAATGAATGAATGGTATGGGAAATTCTGGAAGTACTAGGCAACCGTGTAGTAGCCGTTCCTTGAAAGGTTCTGTTTTAACTATAGTGGTTTTGTGGATGGTAGGGGAGGGAGAGGTCAGAAAAAGCAGGGGGTGTGACTGGGCTTAAAGGAACAACTACTTTCAAATGCTGTATTAGCCTCAGACTTGTGCAGTGAAGTAATATAAAGCTGCACAATTTCCTCTTTTACATGAACATGTGTGAAACCCGTCTTCTGATCCCATAAAATGAATGTTGGCTTTCTATCAATTACAGCAAATTAAGGCATGCACTTTTTTTAAAACATGGATTTATATATTTATACTGCCCCCTCCAGCTTTATTTTATGGGTGTTTTTTTTTTAAATTCAGTATACAACTTGGCTAGATTTTATGACGTTTGCAATAGTTTTAAACATTAAGTTAGTGATCTACCTTGAATTTTGAGAAATAACTTTGTGCAAAAATTACCATAGATACACCTATTTTAAATATGATAATAATATGATATCATAGGCCCATAAGTTTGGCTGATATTATGGGCTTTATAAGGAAGGGGTAGCCTGAAAATTGAGTCCTTGTCTCTAGGAGATATCCTGCATATAGAGTTGCAGGTAAACTAACTGGTATGGATCCCCATTATATTCAGAATGGTGCCATTAATACTTAGACTTAAAGTATTAATAAAATACTTTTATTAATTTACATATTTATTATTTACATATCTGCATAAAAAATACACAGATATGTAAAAATTCTAGGACAAAAAAGCGTGAGGAGCGTAAACAATCCAAGGCAGGGTGGGCCTGAAATATTGATTGGCATTGGCAGGGAAGTGGAACAATGGATCCTATAAAACAACACGGCTTATTGGCTGGAATCTTGAACAAGATTCATTCCACACTATGATGATATATGTTGAAAATCACGTTGTATTCCATATTATTCATGTTTACTCATCATGAACAAGGATGTATCCTGTTCCTCTAATGAACATAAACTTTTATTATTAATGAGTAACCCTTCCTTAACAAAAGTTTTGAGACTCCTGGGATAGTTTCTAAGCTGGCAAGGAGGTACGTTCAAAGGCTGACAGGCTACAGTAACCAAACGTTTTCCATAGTTAACTAGCTGATGCATCTCGGTGAAGAAGGAACAGGGACAAGGCAGGACAGTTACTCAATGTGGAAAGAGTAGTAGACAATTAATAGAAAACAATCCTATAAGTTGAACATCCAGTCCTGGATAGTACAAATGCTTTGCCTAGGTGGAATAAGCACAAAGTTGGAAGTGGTCATTCTTGCTCTTAGATGGTCGATAATAGTGTGCAATTCACCTGAAAGTCCAATTCCACATTCCGAAGCTCAGATCAAGATGCAGCATGTGTGTGCTTTAACTACATACGAGTGTTAATTTGTATTTCTATCATCATCTGATCTTCATTCTTTAGTAAATAAAATACAGTAGACTCTCAGTTAACCAACACCCATGGGGATTGGTAGATGCCGGATAAATGTAGTTTCTGGTTGCTTGAGAGTGCCAGTTTTTCTCCGGTTTGATTTTTGTGCTGGTTGCTTGAGAGTGCTGGTTGCTTGCGTTCTGGTTAACTGAGAGTCTACTGTATAACCACTTAGTGTATACTTCCTGTATTTCCCCTTAATCCAGTTAATAATTAACTGGAGAGCCAGTTTGGTGTAGTGGTTAAGGCACCAGGCTAGAAACCAGGAGACTATGAGCTCTAATTCCTCCTTAGGCACAAAATCAGCTGGGTGACCTTGGGCCAGTCACTCTTTCTCAGCCCTGGGAAGGAAGCAATGGCAAGCCACTTCTGAAAAACCTTGCCAAGCGGGGACTAATCCAGGCAGTCTCCAGGAATCAAAAGCTGACTCGAAGGCACACACAGGCCTTAATTTCACTGTTAGTCCCCCTTCCTATCGTTCTATCTATCTATAGCTCATGAATATACCAGAGACAGCTTGTTAAGACTTCCTCTTGGGGTTTGCTGCTCTGATTTCCAGAGGAGAAGCTATTTTCTGCATTGTCATTTAAGACAGAGATGTGTTTCTACTGATGAGAAACATGAACTCAGTTGTTCCTCCGTAAGGTAAATCAAAGCACTCAACTGATAGCATAGTGTTTGCCCAGGCTAACAGCAAACAGTCAGGGCACGTTTTGATTAAAGAGGTGGGATTGGAGCCGAGATACACATCAATGTATGTTTTCCTGGTTGCTGAGCAACATAAGGAAACAAATGTCAGACTAATAGCTCTTGCGGGCAAGACAGAGGCTATATGTGTTATAAAATAACTTGGTAAAAAAAAAAATCAACAAAGCAGAGTTTACGTTGCTTTATTTTAATAAGTGTCTATCAATTATTTATTTATATTTTATTTATTTATATTTCAAATTTAGTCACTGCCCATCTCATTCAAAGAGTGACTCTGGGTGGTTTACAATAAAGCCAGAATACCAGTTAAAATACAAGTTAAAACAGTAAAACAATATTCTTAAATAGAAATATAATCCAATTTACTCTAAACTTATTCAAGGTGGAGTAACTGATTTTTTTTCAATATAAAACAAAAATGATTTTAAGAGTAAGAATTAAAGAAGAAAGATTTTATTCATTTAATGTCAATCGGGCACAATTTGTGCATTGAGAAGATAATTATTTTCTTGGCTCCAACTCTCTTGGTCTATCAGAAGGCTGTTAAGACCTGGCTTTTTCCTCAGGCGTTAGAGCTATGGGGTGTTATGCTTGTCCATTTGTGAGTTATATGGTACCTCATTTTTTTTCTTTATTTGGGTTATTTTAATTTTGTCTAGCTATGGGTTTCTTTTATACGTTTTTTTTTTTTTTTTGGCAAATGTATTTAAAATGGGCAGCCATATACATTTTCTAAATAAAAGATCACATGAGCATATTCTATCCAACTTAGATACTGGACAGGTTTAAACAATCTTTAATATTGCAGAACCCTAATATTAAGCATTCCTTAAAGTGATACTAAGGTATGCAACTTCCCTTAGCAACCTTCATGCAGCACGTGGAGGGCTGCACTCCAAAAGTGGGCAGAGGCAGGAGGTTTTTTTATTACAGGGGGTGGGATATTTAAGTGCTAAAACAAGCACCCTAAACCAGTATTATACAGGCAGTCCTCACTTAACACCATTCATTTCATGACAGTTTGGACTTATGACAGTGCTGGAAAAAAAAAGTTACAACCAGTCCTCACACGACCATCACAGCATGGTTTCCCCCCCCCAGTCATGTGACCACAATTTGGGCACTTGGCAGCCAGTTTGCATTTATGACCATTGCAGCATCCTGTGGCCACGTGATCGCCATTTTCAACCTTCCAGGCTGGCTTCTGGCAAGCAAAATCAATAGGGAACCATGTGATTCACTTAATGACCACATGGTTCACTTAATACCCAAGTGATTCACTTAATGACCACAAAAAGATCATGAAACTGGGTTGGATTTGCTTAATGACTGCTTTGTTTAGCAACCCAAATTCTGGTCATTAAGTGAGGACTAGCTGTACTAGCTACAGCACCCATTTTGTTCTTTCACTGCCTCAATTCTGCACCCTCCCCAAAATGCAACCCACTGGATTAAACATGTGGGGGAGGGGCTTTGAGGACTGCAAACAGGCATGCTGTTGTTTTTTGTGGGAGGAACAGATAGCAGCACCTTGCTGATCTTAAAAGAGCTAAGCAGGGTTAAAACTGGTCAATGCTTAGATGGGAGACTATTAAGATATTCCAGGATTGTAAACTGAACTAGGAAGGTTTTTTTTTTTAAAAAAAATCATTCTGAGGAAAGGCAGAGGCAAGCCACTTTTGTATTATTGCTAAGAGAACCACGTGGATGTGCCCATAGAGTCGCTAGATTCTGAGCTGGGGATCTCTTGCTGCAGATTTAAACACCCCCTTAGAACAAATTCCCAGCCAGTTATGAAAGGATGATAGCCTTTCATAAAAGGGACATGTAACCTTCTGGCTTTTAAGTGGGGGCATCTTGTAAGAGACAGCCAGGGCTAGAACAAAAAAATAAAATTGGACTTAATCAGTATGCAGTATGTATTATTCCCAATAACTTCCTTCTTTTCTGGTTTTAAAAATTGCAGTTTAGTGGCAACTTTTGGAGATGGCTTAGGTGGTTGTACCTAAGAGTTGAGACTACTGGTTGTGACACAACGTAGGAAGATTGTTAAATTATTAACAGCAAAGGTGAATTCTAAGAATAGTTCCAGCCTTTGTGGAGAGATGACAGGGCAACCATGTGAGTGACTCATGCATGCTTTTCTAGCAAGTGTGTTATAAAGTTTACAAAAGGGGAACTCAAGACATTTTCCATACAGTGAGTTGTAGGTTTTTGGAAAGAGGAACAGATAACTTACCTCTCCTTAATGAGAAATACTGCTGTCTCTCAGAAGTGAAACGGAAATGTGGTTAGTGGATTCATGTGTCAGTTTCTCATGCTGTTGCTTGTAACGCTCTAACCATGAATGATGTTTTTAATCATGAATAATGTTTTGCAGTTGGCAGGATTATACCGTTTGCATTCAACAAAGCCCACTTCCAGTCCAAACTCATGGGCTGGTTGTTTCTTAGTCTCCATCTGTAAATGGTTACATTCAGTCACCTCTTAACTAGCATCTTTCAAATTTGTTGGGCTTCAAATCTCCCAGTTTATTAGCGAATTTGGTTGCTTGCCTAAAAGAATACATTGGGAATATATTTATCACTTACCTCTAAAATAAACACACATTCTATCTATATAATTTTAGAGGTAAAATAAATACAGTTTATTTTTATGTAATCAAAAGATCTGCCCATAGTTTGAGTACCGAAAAATCCCTCCAAACAGGCACAGGGCAATGAAAACTGGGCTATATTTCAGACTTCATTTGGAAAGAATCGAAGCCTCAACCAAACAAGTTAATTACTGGCTTATAACATTTTGAAAATGGAAATAGTGCTAACATTAATTCAAATGAGGAAGATTTTACTTTTACTCTCACAATTTGGTTTTGGTTAATGAAAGTTTTAAAAAAGGTTTACTACTCCCTGCCAATAGTGCTGAGTGATGTAGTTTGGAATGATTCACTGTTGTGGCTCCTTCTTTCTTTCTTCTTTAACTCTACACTAAAGCCTTAGCTCTGCTCACTATGCATGTGGCATACAATGTTGATACGTTTTACTAAACGATGCTGTGGTTAGTTGGTTTCTGGCTTTGTAGAATGAGCAAATGGGGTCAATGAATGCATCATACCTTGCTTTAGTATCATGAACCTTAATTTGCAACCATGATTTATTGTCAGCCTACTGTTTTAGTACCTGTAAGTCAGCATGTTGTGTATATGGCAATGCATGATTCCTTTATGGTTCATTGACTTATTTCTGGGTTGTTTCTGTGCCCTTCCCAAAGCTACAATCAGTTTACGATGTAGAGGTCCAGCTCAAAATGGAGAGGAGAAACTAGGAATTAATCAAATACACCATGCTTACTTTGTTCATCTGCACAAAGCCATGGCTTAGTATGATGTCTAAACGAATCCACAGTTTTCCAGTTATGGCAAAAGGTGTCAGGAAAATTACAACCAATCATGGGCTAAGTACAGTTGTAGATAGCTATTTAAGTACAATTCTGGGATTAGATAAAGCAGATGTCATGTTTAGTCACACTGGGAGTCTTTAGGCCGATCACTTTCCGCCAGTCCAACTTGCCTCAAGTGGGTGTGAAGATTAAAGAAGTGAGGCAAGTATGACTAATAATTCTTGATCCCTAATGAAAATCCATATTAAAAGATTGTATCAGTGAAATTTGAATAAGTATGTTGATTCAAGTCAATATTCATAGTTGCTGGTTGTAGATTTCCCCTTTTTTAAAATTAGTTTTTAATTGCTTTTTTTTAAGCTAATAACAAAAAGAAAAAAAATACATGACGATACATTATCAGAAAAAACCATAACAGGTGCTTTAAAAAGTGAGAAAAATATAATAGAAAAAGTAAAATAAAAATATGAAATATAATATATCATTACAATAAAGTTACAATTCTCTATATATTTATCTAATGCAACTATGATGCAAATATATATCTATATTTATTTCTAATACAATTAAATAACCATCATGCTTTCCCTAAACTACTGTATTTTGTATAAATGAGTCCCATATTTCATTATATTTATCCATACAAAGTCTACATCTATAGGCAATCCTCTCATAAGTGGCAAGGGTAACCAGGTCTTCAATCCATCGAGTAAATGGGGCCATACATTTATCTTTCCAATGCCGCAATATCAGTCTTTTAGCCATAGTAAGGGCACAGAGAATCTATTTACATTGTCCTGTTGTCAATTTCCGAATACTAGGTATGTAATTCAAAAGAATATTGTCCTCTGAAAATTTTAGCTTTTGTCGCACAGTCACATTTATTAGATCCACTACTTTCTCCCAAAACTTAGTAAGTACAGCACATTGTAAGAACATACTTGGTTGTAGGTTTCTCTTACCAAAACATGGGTGAACAATGTACATGTTGTGGCAGGTTTCATGATCCCTTATGTCTCCTTCTCCATCTCAAAGATGGAAGGAAAACTGGGGCTTGTCTCACTGCTGAAATGCTCCAGAAAAAAGGCTAAGGGTGGCAATTGCTGCTGTTTATGCTAGAAGGCCAGTTGGAATAATGGTACAAGCACCTGCCTTTGTTTTTGGTGCTGTGCTGAGTTTGGAGGTCACTTACGGCTTCAAGTTTGAAAAAACAGTGGGGCGTATTCCTTCAGAGTGCTACTAGGACACTCTGTGTTCATTGTGAAGAAAACATCAGAGAGAATTCCCCACCTTTGTGGCAAACGTGAAGCTAAATGAATGAGAAAGTAGTTGAGAGGAAAAAGCTTTGACCTCCACAAGCTTTGGTTTTGTTGCTGTAGCCAATCAAAATTTGTAGACTCCATCTGGGGAAATAAGGTGGGGTGTACGGAATTAAAAGGTATGTGTCACTGGCTTCTTAAAACATTTCTGAAGCTCTGTCATACCATGTCTAGTCTCTACTTGTGGATTTCTCTTTTGGGTCATTTTTGTAAAAGACATAACTTAATTTTTAAAAGACATGCCATCTTAAGTAAGATATGCCTTCTTTATACTTCCTTGATTTCAATGTAAAAGCCCTTTACTGTTTTCCACAGCTCTTATCTTAATATCTATTTCCTGGCATCTAACCTAAAATTCTGGTCACAGTTCCAAATGTGCCCACCAGCACAGCCATAGCATCTGTGATCCTTTGACATAATGCATATGGTTCTGAAGGCATTACTGCTTCAACTTAAGTCTTTTGTCTTAAGAGTATCTGTTTTCTGAATTACAAACCTCTGGGGTAAGTCTTGAGGATTGTACCAAGCTGCCCTATTACACAATTGCACAACCTCACCTGTACAATGCCTTGTAGTAAGATTTATACTATTATAATCCAAACAACCAATAGGAGGCAGCAGAGATGATTTAACCATCATCTGAATTTTACAGCGCAGATATGGTAACAAAATCAGATGAATCAGAGACAAGAAACAATTACCAGAAGATATGTAAAGATAATTAGAAATTGAATGTCTTTATTAGAGCCAAAATTCTGGTTCCCACAAAGAACAGTCACTTAGTTTTCATCACAAAAACAAGCTGCAGCAATCTTGTATGACTGTACTTTTTGGCATTATGTCAAATAAAACTGTAGTTATCCCTAACTGGTTTTGTGATCATTAATATTTGGTTGCAGCTGGCTTGTTTTAATAAAACATAGTTGAGTAATCTATAGTAATATAAAAAAGAAACAATATTTTCAAACTGCACCTCGTATCCAGGCCTAAAGCGGAAGCAGAAATTTAGGCCATGATCTGTCTCCTCTTTACAATATTAAATTAACTTAATGTCTGAACCAAATTGCTAGGACTGATTTGGGGATAAAAATGCATAAAGCTGTGGGGGACATCTAGCAATTTGATACGATTTGCTATATGTCTTTCAGTGAACTATATTCCACAAAATGACTGGCAACAGTAGAACTAGCCTCAGTATAGAAATCCTGGGAAGTAATACAATTGAAAAGAAAACAGCTGTATACTTTGACTTCAGCAGCTGGTGAGGGATGGAAAAAGAATGAATATGTAAAGAGGCCTTTTCTTCCTTTCCTTTAACTATGTCTTTCCACAATGTGCACTTTTAAGTCTATAAGCTGG
This sequence comes from Candoia aspera, assembly GCF_035149785.1. NCBI lineage: Eukaryota > Metazoa > Chordata > Lepidosauria > Squamata > Candoiidae > Candoia > Candoia aspera. Next base: position 183,073,687 of record NC_086155.1, read on the forward strand.
GAGATAATCAAGTAAATTTGACTATTGTTTTGCCTTTTATTCTTGTAGTGAGAGGGACAGTCTTTTAAAAGAAGCTGAAATTTTACATCAGGCAAGGTTCAGTTACATTCTACCAATTTTGGGAATTTGCAATGAACCTCAGTTTCTGGGTATTGTGACGGAATATATGCCTAATGGATCACTGAACCAACTTTTGCATGGGGTAAGTATGAGCAGTGGTAGCAGGTGTTTAGAGCCGCTGTGTTAATTTTAAAATGAGGAAAGCACGAGGAAGCAGTCTTAGGAACCAGATGGTGCACATATAAAATTTAACTCAGTGTTTCTCAACTTCAGCAACTTGTGTGGACACAGCAACTTGTGTGGACTTCAACTCCCAGAATTCCCAGCCAGCAATGGAAGTTGAAGTCCACACATCTTAAAGTTGCTGAGGTTGAGAAACACTGAGTTAACTTAGTGCATCAGAAGGAAGGGGCACACATTTTCTGCCCAGTGTTGTACCTTAGTATGGAAGGGAGTAATTTGAGATCAGTCCCCCCTCATGAATTGATATGGAGTGAAGGAGCGCTTTTAGGGAGCCTTTAAAGGGCTACTGAATATAGCCATTCTCCAGAACTCTTTGATTGTTTCTTTATTTGGTCCAAAATGTTATAGATTGAGAATGAATATGAAATAATTGTGTAGCGTTATATTGCTGTGTACCTAAATTAACTCTGTGGGCATATGGTGAAAGATAAAGATGCCATCTAGTTGAGGTCAACTCTTGGTAACTTACGGTAATCATAATTTGTATGATTATCTTGGCAATAGTATGGAAGTAGCTTGTCGCCTTCTTTCAGAATGTTCTTTCAACTTCCCATTCTAGTCTGTCTGTTTATCATTGTGTGTTATTTATGTTCTTTCTCTTTCCTAAATAGAAAAACGTCTATCCTGACATTGCTTGGTCAATCAGATTTCGCATTTTGTATGAAATTGCTTTGGGAGTAAATTATCTTCACAACATGAGTCCTCCACTCCTGCACCATGATTTGAAGACCCAAAATATTCTACTTGACAGTGATTTCCATGTTAAGGTAAGGCTGTGCTCTTCTACAGCATAGAAGCTGAAAAGTTCAGGGGTAAAAATTTTGGAGTAAAGAGAAAAATGTTGCACATAATGGTGACAAGATAGATCAACATTGCAAGTAGAATGGAGCTATATAAGAGAATGGCATTTCACCCTTCTGAACATCAGAAAGTACTCCCACGTCTAACTTCTAAAAGCCTCCTAAAATTATGCCAAGCATTCCCAAAAGTCTTTTGAAGCTATTCTAGTGCTAAGGGTTAGAAATCCTTTTAAAATGAAAAAGGGAAAGCTATAGTCAAATCTTTATTTCAGTAAGATTTGTACATAATCTTTTTCCCCCAAATTCTGGGGCATTAGATTCACAATCCCATTTACCAATTCAAAAAAAATCATTTTAATTGGCTGTATGTGAAAGTAGATTTATTTTTTTTTAATTCAGTCTTCATGCTTTTATTGTTCGGGTCCTCTAGTCCAATCCCCTGCTCAGTGAGGGACAGGGGCATCTGCAGGGGGTGACAAGCACAACATCACGATTGAAGCCTTGTCCCTTTTGCACTTACTATGAGTGAGTGGAATCCGCTAAACTATCCTGACAGGTAGTTTGAACCACTGTTTGAAAACCTCCAGTGAGGGGAATTTACCATTGTTCTAGGCCTTTGTTCCACTGCTTAACAGTTCTTGTCATCAGGAAATTCTTCCCAGTATTCAGCTTGAATCTCCTTTCTTTTACTTCTAACCTGTTGGTCCTTGTCCTGCCTTGAGTTTCAACAGCTTCCACCTTCTTTTCTGCATACCAGATTTTTAGAAGTTTGGAGATTATTAAATTTCGTTTCAATTTTCTTACTCATTTCTGTGACAAATACACCAGAAAGCAATATTGTGGTTTAGTAGATAATTGCATTGCTCATATTCATATCTTAAAAGGGGAAGTAAAAATTGGACCTGAGATACAAAGATACTCAAATTGTGCCCCTTACTAAGACTTTTAGAATGGTTATGGTGACAGTAAAAGGATACTTATAAATACTGTTCCAATTATCTTTCCTGAAGTAAATAATGGAAATTAAAGAAAAAAAATGAAAGGAACCTCAATATTTGTAATATGCATTCTATATTTCTAATATAAATATGTAGCTGTTTCTAAATGGCATAACAGTGAGTTTTTAATCTGACTTAACATACATTAAAATATGAGGACATTCAGAAATCTTTCAAAAAACTAATGTTATATCCCCTCATCTTGCATAAGTAATACTCTTATTAAGACCCTAAGAGCCAAGTTTTATAACAGAATAAGCACCTACACTAAGGTTGTACACGTATATGATCATATGCATTTAAACATGACAAGGCTTCTACATTAAAAAAAAAAACCTCAAAAGAGATGCAGCATTGAGGTACACATTATTTCTGTCTTCGGTAGTTTTCTATGCAAACTGTTTTGTACAGTTTAGTTTTTATGGAAAATACATTCTTAATCACCTTTTTATTAACATATGGCATAGCCAAATAAAATTGCCTGGCCAATCTTAATCTGCATGGCTGTCAGAATATCTCTCCATAGTTACAGTTTTGCTAAGCAAGAATATCCAGTTTGAGTTTGTTCAACCCAACAAGTTTAATTTAAGAACCATAGACTAGTTCTTACCACAAAAAAAGATAAAGAAATATGACATGGTAAATAATCCAAGGAAAAGTAGCAGAATAGAAGAGTTAGAGATCGCTTGTTGAGAACATTGATCTAATTGTTATGGACCATTTCACAGACTTCTTATATTGTTACTGCAGCCTCAGTTGCCTTTAATCTGCTAGATGGTTTTGATAACAAATAAGCAGACAAAATAATTAGATCTTGGATAAGAAAGAGAACATTTCTGAAGATAGTGAGTGAATATAACCAGAATTTATAAATCAACAAACTGAAAAATGTTTGTCTGTTGCTGTAATTTCCATAATAGTTTTCTGTAAAAAGGCATTAAACACTGAATCTACCTACAAATTCTCTAAAAAAAAATGTAGATTCGCTTAGTCTTGCATTGTCTTGTATATAAAAAGGAAAGCAAAACTTCATTTTGAATTCATACACTACACTAAGCTGTAACATGGCTTGCATGCTTTTTGATTTAGCATGATGCCTGAAGAGGTCAATAATTTATCCATGGCTTTATATAGAGAGGTAAATCATAGTTCAATACTGCAGTTAATGGTTGGCCTACTAATTGCGCCTGTGGCTTAGTGTGATGTAAGAATGGAGACATATAATTTATTTTTTGTTTCCTGACTTACTGGTTTGTTCTTGTGCCTTGATCAAGCCTGTAGCCTATCCTCCCCCAAACTTTCTGCTCTCTGTATATGTGAATCAGCTCACAAAATTGTCAGCAACGGCAATGCTGGCTGAGCAATTTAGAAGTTGAAATCCCCACGTGTAGAGAGTGCTGTCATGATCCCAGATCAAATGTTCCCAGAACGTTTGGTTGGACTCACATGCATGTTTCAGTTAACATGTGTATCATTCTTGCGAGTCAAAGGCACAGGAGGGGGAACATCACTGGATTGTGAAATTATCTTGTTTGGACTATCTCACAAAGCCAAGGTTGTTTGCAAGGAGCCATTAGAGACAGCTGCAGAATCTTACACTAACTGGCATGAGAAGGAGGGGTGCATACCTGAGATGGGGAGTGGGGGGGAATTTGGATTCACCGAAGATGTTTAATGGGGAAAAGCATAGGACTTTTCATTCACAACTTTTTCTTTGTACTGAATGCTACGCACCATTAAAGAGAATTTGAAGTAAATGCTTATGAGTCAGATTTAATGAGAAGTTGAGTATTCCAGTCATCACAAGTGCTCAGGTGATAAAAACAGTTCTAGGCATACCACCACAATATAAGGTAGGAGCAGTGGCAAAAAAAATAAAGGAAAACAAACTAGGAATTCCCCAAAGGAGCCATCCTTATTTTGCTTCTCTTAAGGCTGACCCTGGTTTGTTTGACAAACCATTGTCAAAATAATGCATTAGTGTAATGTGATTTTTCTGTAGAGGAAGGGTGCAGAGAAAGTAAATCAGGTTGTTAGTAGATCTTTAGATGACATTCCCAGTTATCCCAATTCCATTAGCAAGAACAGAAATATGTTTGTTGATAATTAAACTACTGAAATGGAGAAAGGTTGGGAGAAAATGTATTTCACTGAAGTTTTGAGCGAAAAGGTTACAAGCTCAGTTCTTAGCATAATACAGATTTTACTTAGTTCTCAGAATAAAACAGATTATTTCTCAAGAATGCCCTTCTTTCCCCAATATCCCCCTGTGGATCTTAGGATTCTAGTTTTATAAAAATGAAAAAAGGAATGCTCTTGGTAAACCTGAAGTCTGCTCAAGGCTACTCTAATGACTTAAGAGTACATCTAGAAAAGCAAGTGGCATTAGGCAAAAAAAAGCCAACAGTCTCAAGAAATCTTTTTTAAAAAAGAAAGAAATCGTAGAAGGAACAATTTATGTGATATGATTTGGCAATTGCCACATTATCTAGCCTAAAAAATTCTTACAAAAAGTATTTTAAGGTTTCATTCTTCAGTCAGTCTGTCCATTTTGTTTTCTTGTCTGCCTGTCTTTTCTTCCTCCCTTTTTTTGAAATAATTGTCTGGATTTAAAAGTTTTGTTAAACAGAACAAGCTTCTTCTCATAAAAAGGGCCTTTCTCTGAACAAAAATCTTTTTTTTAATCTCATGGACCTAAACCTTTGTCTCAGAGTTGTATGTGGTGACCTGAGCTGCTTTTCCACCTTCTAGATCGCAGATTTTGGTTTGTCCAAGTGGCGCATGGTGTCCATGTCACTTTCAAGAGGGGAGAAATCAATGCCTGAGGGAGGGACCATCATTTACATGCCACCTGAAGATTATGACGGCAGCCAAAAACTCCGTGCAAGTGTAAAGCATGATATATATAGGTATGTTATTCTATTACGGAGTTTAGGAGCGACATGTGTTCATTTTTAAAAAAAATTGCCATATTGGTCATTACAAATGTTGTATGTGTACAGTGAAATGGAAGGACAAAAGTGTTGTGTCCTTCAGTGTTTTAAACATGCATGGAATTACTTTATACTCCTTTTGAAAGTTAAAGTCAATACATTTTTGTTATAGGGAGATAAGGTTTCTTATTGGTGTTTCTAATCAAGTATGTTGTTTGGGGTATATTTCCTTTTTTTCTCTATTCAAGGGCGGTCAACAAAATTAATACACTTTTGCATCTAGTGTCGCCAACCAGTTTCTGGTTAAAAATTTCACTGAATTTTCAAAGTGCCTCTAGAGTCAGTGTAAGGATGGGTTCCTGCATGCAAGGATGACTTTGCTGTCCAGTTATGGCTTACATAATTCAAGTTTTTTCATACATACGTGCTCTCAGGCTTTCTATTATACACATGCTTGGAAAATCTAATTCACCATTGAGTTTCAAATAATACATGCATGTATGTTGTTGTTGTGAAATAGTCAATTCAAACTCAGTGCTTCTGGGTTTTTGAAAGGAACCTTTTAACGCTTTCTCAGGTTACTTAGAGCGAATAAAGCCTTTTTAATTTTGTGAGGCAACTATCCTTTTGAGAATTTTACAGGTTAACTCACTAATTTAACGTAAGTCAAGGTGTAGAGTTTGTAGATTACATTAAAGACCTTGCCTGCCCCAGTATGCACATTAGCAACAAACAATTATACATATCCAAAGGCCCTGCATCCAGACAGCATAATAAACTCTGGTTTACAGAAAGAACTTCTTTTTCATGTTCTTCAAGGACAGGTTCAAAAACATTGCCTTCCATTTTAAATAAATTAAAGCTTAGTCCTACATCTGATAGCGAACTGTGGTTGATCTTAATCATGTGTTCTTGAATTAAGCCAGCCTCTGATTTTAAGATGTAGGCTGCATTTAATGAAAAATAAATGTGAAATCTTCCAAACTTCCCTTTGTGACTACATAAGGAGAGGAAAATTAGCATGTGGACCTAAAGTTTACTTAATTTCCGGTAGGTCAGGATATATTCTGATACAAGAATACAATTAATATAATTAAGATTTAAGTAACTTGTGAGGAGGTTTGCTTGTATTTGCATTAGGTTTAATAGTCTAATTTATGTATTTTTACACACACATGTTGTTTATTTAAATAAATTAATGTGTTTTTAAGATACCAAGGGTACTTGTCCGAACTAGTCAGTGAGAACATTTGAAATAATACTCTTCCTGCTTTGCTGCTGGATTGGGACGTAGAAATTCACACAAAACAATAGCTGGGATATTTTCATTTCCTTGAGCTTATTTTGTCTTGGAAAAAAATTGAACTAATTTAAAAATACGTACTAATGTGCTTTTTTTTTTTTTTTTTGAACAGTTACGCCATTATTATGTGGGAAGTGATGTCAAGAAAACAGCCCTTTGAAGGTCAGATTTTTGTCTTTGTCTAATTTTATTAAAGAACAGCTGAGTTGGGCTAATCTGTTAAGAATTGGGCCATGGATGTGATATAAACAGTGTTTTTTCAAAAGGCCATTCAAAATGCATTATATCACAGAATATTAGTAGGAAGGGGAGATGGTGTGTTTTGCCAAATTAGGTCTAGATCACAATATAATCTAAAATGTGAATTATTACCTGATTTTTTAGTATTGGAAGAAATATAGATATATTTCTAACACGTGCATGTATTTACTTTGGCAGAAGTTATAAATCCCTTGCAAATTATGTATAGCGTGTCAAGAGGGAAGCGTCCAGGCACGGGGGAAGAGTATTTGCCACCTGATATTCCTCACCGAGAATTGATGTTGTCTTTAATGGAATCTGCCTGGGCACAAAATCCAGATGAAAGGCCATCTTTTTCAAGTGAGTTTCTCCTTTTACTCTGGCAACTCTTGCTACGCTCTGCTGTTGTATAATATTTGTTCAGCCCTCTGAAGTGCACCCTTTGCTTCCACATAGACTCTCCTGAAACAAGAAAAAGCTGCACTTGAACACAATGTTCAAGGCTGTTCAGCTGCTGGAAGCATCCCAAGTATTAGTTGGGAATGCTTTATTTGTATATATTAAAGTTATCAAGTACAATTTGCATTGGCCTTTAAGGCTGTGCAGCTTTATTTTATTATTATAAAAATAGGGCTACCTACTAGGTGGGTCTTTCTCATCACCAGTTAGCTGGATTCAGTGGGCAAAAGGTGCTTTGGAGCATCTGTGGCATAGCACCAGTCAACAGCTTCTTAAAGCAGCTGTGCCTTTTCCTGGAGTCACATGACCACCCTCTGCAGCTGCGACACATTCCTGGAAAAAGACATGTTTTGTTAAGGAATTGTGGGCAGGTGCTTTGTCCACAGCCAAGGAAATTCTGAAGCCCCTTTTCCCCTTAAAGACTGAAGTCCTGTACAGGCCTGTTGGCTAAGTGGAATGTCCACCTAATAGGTAACCCTATATTTATTTTGTGATTTGATTGCAGCAGGAAATTTCTGAGATTATCTCTTCACTGAGGGTTACTCAGTGAAGCAGTTCTTCCTCATCCCATATTAAATGCTCAGGGAGGATATGATTACTCTTTTTCCTATTTTACAGCTGAATTACAAAACTGAGACAGTTGCCAGAGAAAAACAGAAATGGAGGAATAAAAAGGTGCTTTTCCAAGCATGTGAGCATGAGCGAACCACCCCTCTTTGAAGCATTAAAGCAGCCAAACTTATGCAACTCTCGCATGGCTGCTTTAGACAGCATCCCTGGCTGTCTTTGCACAGCCCTGGTATGCAGAACCGAGATAGAAAGTCTCTATAGGGCATACGTTACTCTTGTTTGTAAAATGTTCAGTGCTTTAGAACAACCCAGATAATAATTCAACCATCAAAGTAATATTGAATACTTTTGTACAAATCAGACATTTGGGTATTTGGATTCAGGAAGCTAGTACTGTTATGACTGATAGTATATTATTGTAGTAAATTTATTTAATATTCTAATATTTAAATTTAAACGGGGGGGGAATACATAGAATATAGTCTGGTTGCTTTATTGGCAGGGACGTATTCTCTGTTGGCATACAAATCAGAAAAGTTCTAAAGTGTCAGTATTCTAAGCTTAGAAGAGTCTAGAACAATTTTAATATTCAGCTTTTTCTCACTTTTTAATTTTGTTTTCTGCTATTTCTGGCTTGAAAGATAGGCCTTTCTTGACAATTAAAGAAGTGGCAGATAATAAACACATGTGTTTTCAGTGTAACAGGAAGGTTCTCATAGTCTTCAGGTATTCATCTGTGTGTGTATAGGAGTTCCACATAGAGCCATACTGCAATTGCATGAGCAGAGCTGTCTGTATGACCTGAGGCCTTGCTGTATTAGGCTTTAGAGCTGTGCATGAGTGGAAGGGATGTTGTTGTGTATGCAGCCTAATCTCTCTCCAGCTTTTGCATTCACTGGAATGCCTGAAGAGAGCGAACGTGTCAATATTCTTCCCATACCCTTAGCTTCCGCATACTGATTCACCTAAGGCCATCTAATGTGTTCGTTGCACGCCAATTCTTAACCTTTATATTTCCTGGTTCCTTCTTCTGGCTATCAGACAAAGGTAGTGCTCAGTGAAATATTTGCAGAGATGCATGCCAGTTACTCTTCGTTGAAATGCACTCAAAATCACCTCAGGTACTATATAGAATGTGATTTGGTGTGTACATTCAGTATTTCTTCTTTTAATTAAGGGGGGAAACTCTAAAACTCATTCTTTTAAGTTATAGTAGCAAATACCTGAATTTTTAATCTTGTTTTTGTTCAGTTTTGGTGAGAGATACTTTCTTAAGATTTAAGGGATTTAAATTTCTTGCCAACTTTTTCTTTGAGTAAATAGCTATCAGAATACAGTATGACAGGAATTTTTCCTTGAATATTCTGGAATGTTGTGAAATCAAAGACATTTGATTTCTTAACTTCTGTGTTAAGATTCACCTTACTCTGAATCAGATATAAGCAAGGTTCATGTAATAGTCTCCGTTTAGCTTATTTAGAATCTGAATGCATTATTACATTGTAATATAAGTGTATAGAAATGTAATTACTTTTAACCAGCATTAAGTGCTGGTTAAAATAGTGATTATGTGAAATAATGTCAAAACTATATAAAATACGTAGTTCCAAGACATGCAATGAATCTAATATTTCAAATTTCAAAATGTAAGAATGTATAGGTGGTTGCCTTTTATATTTAATTGTATATATTATTTAACCAAAGTATGGACATTTTGAAGATGCTGATTAACAATTGTTTTTCTTCCAAAAATATATTGAGTGAGTGCAGTTCACTGCAATTGTGAGCACAAAAAAGTATCTTCCAATTGTTTAATGAGGATATAACCACTCTCTGCAGCATTGCAGCTTCCTTTCCCTTTTCAATATTTAGTGCAAAAGTTGAAAAACTTAATTTCTTTGTCTTTTTTCTTTAAAGTCGACTGCAGTCTTGCTTGAATGTTGAATTTTTCCAGAACTTCATAGTCTGGAAGTAGTTCAATATTTTTTTGATAATCTGATCTTAAAGAGCTAAGCAGGTTTGGACTGGGCTAGCACTTTGATGGGATTCCACCAGGAAATCCCTGGGCTGGAGACTAGACTAGGTAGCTGAAAAATCCTGGGAGAAGACAAAATCAAACTATTTCTGTATTTCTACTGAGAAAATGATATGGCCATGCCCCTAAAGTCGTCAAGAGTTGAGCTTCACTTGAAGGACAATTTATCTTATTGAGTTTTATTCAAGTATCTTTCTGTATTAGTGGATTAAAGATTCTACAGTTCCCCCTCTCTTTTACTACTTTATTATCTATTTTTTCTAAGAACTGTAGAACAGTCTAAGGACTGTAGCATCTGCAATCCATTATTCACCTGCCACAATGCTATTAATGATCCAATATTGTTCATTGCATAAATCAGAATTATTTATTAGGGCACAAAGTATTTAGTTAGATACTTCGATTTATGAGAATTGATCTAGTCTGATCATGAATGTGATACTTAGCTTTGAGCTCTCTTTGAGCTGTGAAAACCAGAGTGTCTTGGATTAGGTACCCAGGATGAGACTATAAAACCAGCTGCATAACCTAAGACCCCAAAGCCCTGGGTGCAGCCCCTATAGTCCATCTTAAAAGTGCCACCACATTGTAACTAAATGGGGAATTATGAGAAATCATAATTATTTTTACTGATTTAATTTGAATTTACTTTGATTTTAATTAAATCAAAAAGAGATTTTACGCTGTCATTGCTTATTTTATGTCTTTGCCTGCCTACTCCCAACACCAAATGCAGTTCCCCATATTGCAATTTTAATCTACAAACCACCCAACCAGCCACCCCAGCTGTTGACCCCATCATGCTTCCTGGAGCTGATAGGAAATGTAATTCATCAATATCTGGAAGGTTATATCGTGACAAAATTCCCATTATCCCTGGGTACTGGTCATGGTGAAACTGAGATAAGCTCAAATCTGGAGCCTCTGAGCATCACCCACAGGGCACTTGGGTGTGAGCAGACTGCAGCCTGGTGTATTCCTACTCCCCCCAGAACGTCCAGGCAGAGTAAGCAGTTCTTAAATAAAGAAATGGAGGGTGAGGGAAGAGAACAGCAAGCTATTCCTGCTACCATGGTCATCCAGTGCATTGCCTTTGAAATGCCTTCTTGCTACCTCCAGAACTGGATATGAGGGAGATTCATTTTACCTTATTTGTGAAAATCTTCAAGGTAGTTATGCAGTCCATCAGATGAGGCATGGCAGGTTATAAGTTCATCCTGTTCATTTGGGCTCAGCTATCAGTTCAGTAGAGTAGGGGGCATGGCGGCTCAGCGGTTAAGACGCCAGGCTTGTCGACCGGAAAGTTGCACATTTAGCAGTTCAAGACCCGAGTGCCATGTGACAGAGTGAGCTCCCGCGCTCGCCCCAGCTCTTGCCAACCTAGCAATTCGAAAGCATGCAAATGCGAGTAGATAAATAGGTACCGCTTCGGGGGGAAGGTAACAGTGTTCCGTGACTGTCATGCTGGCCGCATGACTGTGGAAGTGTCTTTGGACAACGCTGGCTCTTCAGCCATGAAACAGAGATGAGCACTGTCCCCTAGTTTAGAACACGGCTAAACGGGATCCTTTACCTTTACTGTCAGTACAGGGGGTGGTGGGGAAATAGGGAACACAACAGTGGGGCTAGGATTGTAACTCCATTAATACCAAATTTTGGTGAACCTGAGAGCAATGCTTCACACAGAATATATATATTTTATTTATTTAATTCAACTTCAGTACTGCCAAACCCCAGTCCAACTCCAGGCAGCTCACAATATAAAAAAAAATACAATAAGATAAATAAAAACACAGTAAGCAAAACAAAATGGCAAATCCGGGTAACTGACATAAGCATATGCAATGTATGACAAACATATTTAACAAGGGATTCCATCGACTCTACCATAAGGCCTGGGAGAACTTTAAGGCCTTCCGGAATTCTGTCAGGGTCCAAATCTCTTATGACAGTTACATTAAAATATCAGACAACTAAAAAACATTAGTTGTTCCATGCCTGTTGGATATATAGGATAAAGTACTACCTAGTTTTACCAAGGAATAACTGGTTTTGACATTCTTGAAACTGGGTTTATGGAGTATGCTTTAAAATGTTTTTCAGGAATGTAATTTCCATAGTTTAAACTGTCTGTTAGAGACCTAATGGTGAGTCTCTTTCTTTAGGGTGCTTAATTGAACTTGAACCTGTGCTGAGGACCTTTGAAGAGATACCTATGCTTGAAGCAGTAATAGAGTTAAAGAGGGCCAAAGTAAGTGCTCATTTTATAACCTATTATGAGAAGAATTTGTTCCCAAAAAGAAATTAGACATCCGTGTATCTGAAGCTAGAATTCTAGCACTGGTAATCAAATGCAGGTGTTCACTTGCCCAGGCTGAATTATGCTGAGGTATATGGGGGCTTATGGGGCTGTAAGCTCATTGAGATATTTGTAACCAGAAGCCCTGCCCTGTTGGGGTGCCTGATCATAGATAGAACTGTAAGCATGTTCAGCTAAATGGACTGTCCTGTTCTCCTGTAGCTTGTTATGTTAAACAAAATATATACACCCACCCACAGAAACTTGCAAGCAGTTGGGGATAGGTGGGCACATGCCCCAAACTCTGCCCTGCTACATAGCCTTACCCGGGTGGACTGTTAAGTATTTTATATCATAATTACGCTTTGATTTCATAATACCATGCTGATTTATACAAGCATGCTAATATCTCTTTCAGTCACAGTATGAGTGGCGATGCGTTCATTTGTCTAACAAGATATCCAGTGATGAATCAATATCTTTAAATATACCATTGAGCACTAGTATACAAGAGGTAAAATATTTTTATATTATTATCATAAGCACCTTAACATTTATAAACTGTTCTTTGCCATGGGAGGGATTACAGAGAGATGATTTAATGAAGTTTGTAAACTTTATTGAGCTGGAATACATCAAACACTTATCCACTGATACAAAGATTTATGGTGAGCGACAACAGATCTCTGCCAATAGTCAACACACAGCATCTCTCGGCATTTCAGACCTACTTTGAGGTTCTTTTGAGAATTTTCATGCGATAGTCAACAGCTTTATCAGCTTTATAGTATGCTAATCATAGGCACACCTGTAAATTAGCATGTTTATATACCCCTTCAGGACAGGAGATAAACTCTGGTGAATGGGAAGTGCCCAGTATGGATAATTAGGTGTTCATCCTTGCTTTCCCAGTACCACACCATACTGTGATACAGAGAGAAGCCTGCTGCGTGTTGGATGCTGCATAGCAGGTGTGAATTTTAAAAAGAATTGCTTCCAAATGGTGAAACGGGGGTAATATCTAGGCACAGAGAGGTAAAATGCTTCCACACCACTAAATAGATCTTCCAGCATTTACAATTCACCTTTTAAGGGCCAAAGACACCTTTTTAAGCTTTTCTTTGGGTAGGAGGTGGGGAGGGAGTGTTGTTAGAGGAGGAAAAATGACTTTTCCCATTGGCCTTGAAAATCACTAGCGAGAAAGAGAGAGACACCATACAACTTTGTGGAAGAACAAATAATCCTGTGAAAGGGAGATATAATTTCGCTCCAGTCTTATGTTCATTTCATACTAGTGGATCAACCTTTAATTTGACCCTGCATTTGGTGATTATCTCTGTAGAACCAGAGAATGAGCATAATGAATTGCGTTAATGGCAAAAACAATGGTAGAGAATCTCAATAGTAATTAGGGTTGGATTAGAACTGGAAGACCTGGGTTTGAGTCCACCATCAGCCATGGAAGTTTACTGGGTGAGTTTTGGCTAGTCACATTCTCTCAGCAGGATGTTCCTCACAGAGTTGTCATCAGGTAAAACTGTAGTCATTATGTATGTCATCTTATCATTAATAAAATGACAAAATAAAAGGTCATTAGTTTTTGTGTAGAAATTTGAAGACAAGTGACTGTTGTTTTATTGTAGGGGGATTGTTTTGTCATTACTTAAGGCTAATACAATGTTGTCCCCTGATGAAGAGCTGTATGCATGAGTTGTGCAATGAATTTAGCTTTGGTTTTCACCAAAAATCTTTGCACTACACTTGCTGCATTATGAACCAACCACAACAGAGCTGATTGTGGGTAACATCTATAAGCAACAATTGAATGAATACAAAGTTTTAGAATAGCCTTCCTGGCACCCTTAGACAGATTAGCCTTTAGATATATTTATTGGAAATTCAGGGAAATTCATTAAACATATTTGAAAGACACAAGGATGTGTAAAGTTATTCTAGATGCCCTCAGGCCTCAACATGAAGTAGAAGTAATGGTACTAAGACCACCATTGGGAAGTCTCAGTGCAATCCTATGTATTCCTGTTCAGAAATATGTCCTACTGGACTCATACTGCATAAGGCTAGTGTGCAGAGAAAAAAATAAGATGTTTCATATATGTGAAGCACATTGAGTCAAGCCTTTTTTTTTAATGTAGTTTATATGCACTAGGTGTATATAATTTTGTTTTCAGTAGTCATAAAACGAAAACTTACATAAAAGGTATATAAAACTAGGGAGGGATGTATCCCCACGTAAGCTGTAGATTTTGCACAATTGACAATACCCTCCTCGGTGTCAACCAGGCGTACCCAGCCTGAGCTATGATTCCCCTTCCCAACCATAAAAAGTAACAGCCTTACCAAGCAAAGAGTGCCATCACCACCACATCCCCCACCATAATATTGTAACTTCCAGTTGCCACAACTATGACCAGAAGGGAAAAGTAATATAAACACTTTTACTCAAACTTTGTTCCATGTGTGAGAAATGGATCAAGATGTCTTTATATTTTTAAAATACATTTATATTTCAAAAATGAGAACTTGAAGTAAATCTCCATGGCCTAATTTTAATGACAAATTTAAGGATTAAGCTAATCCAATGTTGAAACTGAATTGATACTGTATAGAATTTTTATATATTAATTTTTCTTTCTTCTTGTTTATTTTAATCACTGATATGTAAGTAGGGTTTTAAATATATATATATAGCATAATCACTAGTGAATTTTATGGGCATCGTACTTGTTTGTTAAATTTCACCAATTAAAAAATTAAAACAAACAAATTTTGTTCCACATGATTCTGTTCTTTCCAGAATTCCTGTTTATCCACAAATGATACACTTTTTCTGCCAAGTGTTCCCCAGGATACACGAAAACCATGCAACCTCCTTTCAGATGGTATGTCCTCTGCACACAGTTGCAGCTTTGATTAATGGCAATTACATAATCATCTTCTGGGTATGGAATAACTAGATAGTGTTTCTCTGGTCCACAGAGTGTTAGTAACAGGGCCTCGACCAAAGCAAAGGGTTGAACAGATAGCATCCTATCCAGGATAGGATCTTAGATTGAAGACTGGTATACTACAATAATCAGTGTTCTTTTTTAAGGTTATTATGTGGGTAGATATATAGATTCCAACTAAATATATCATTTTAAATAATAATATTATGTAATAAAAGACAGATTTACCCTAGATCTCAAGTAGTAAAAGGAAGTTCAGTGTGACTTTTCCAATTGGCCAGAGAACCAGGATCCAACATTTGTTTTTTTTAGCAAAAAATCCAACAAGAATCACAAATTTGGTCCAAAGTATAAATAACAGCCGATCTATGGTTCAGCTTTTCATTCTGGCCTTGATCTCCCTGCTTGCTTCTTTACTCCGTTTGACTTTCCTTCTAGTGTATCCTGTCTTTCTAATTTGTAAGTTTGGTTGCAGAGCCATTTTTTAAAAATTCATACTAGGTGCTTTGGGAGGCAACAAATAGCTGTCATAACCTGGTACTCCTAGACACATTGGGCTGCAGCTGTTCTCATCTTTGAGCAGCACTGCCAACTGCATTGCCAACAGCCATACTGGCTGGGCTTCAGAACAAATGCAGTGCTACACATTTGGAAGGTATCAGGTTGGGAAAGGCCTTTTGCAGGAGAGCGAAAGGTGGTTTTAAGCTTAATAGAAAATGGCTTTTGATGTTATATGTTGAGGGAATGAGAGAAACTAAAAAAAGAAATATCCATCTACTGGTTGTGTTGCCATTTGGTGTGATACAGTGTAGGTAAACGACAGAGTAGTTCTGGGTTTGTTTTGTGCTTTGCTTTTATTTTTTACTTTTTCAGAGATTAACAAGATACTTTTATTTCATGATAGTTAAGGATGAACCACACTCACTGATCAGTTATGTACCACAGTCTCAGAGTACTCAATCTTACATATCTCAACAAAGTTCTTCATCTACCACAAATAGTTCTAATTCGTCAAATTCCATGCCATGCTTACTGCAGACATCAGGAGCTAACTCAGGTATGCAATTTTGAATCCAACTCATGATCAATTTGTTTTTAAGAACGAAGTATTGTAATGTGGCATTGTTTATCACATAACGGGATCAGATCTCTAGAAATAACAGTACCATTTACACAAATGCACATGTATTGTTATCTTTTATGTTTGTGAGGGTTATTTTATGGGGGCATTTATAAAAAGAAAACCTAACCATGCTTTTTTTTTCCTGGTGGTACTGTATACACTATCAGTCACAAGGACTGATCAGAAATAAAATTCTTCAGAAAGCAGTGTACATCTGACTATTAATTCTTCTATGGTTTCAGCTTATACACAATTGGTATATAGAAGAAAGTGGAACAGAAGCTACGTATCACTGCAGAGTTTGTGACTCTGTTTTTAACAATAATGAGGATTATAATATTCTGATAGCTTGCTTTACAACATTAAATATAATGTGTCCCTTAAAAAAGGAATTTAGAAAAAAATGAATATAGTAAAACAATTAAATGAAGTGAGCAAATAAAAGAAATATGACCAGGGAAAAAATAGTCATCTTATAAACTACATTGTGCAAAACATTTGGCAGGAAATGTACGGAAGGCACTTGTTTCTGGAACACATGCAGAACATAGTTCTGCTAGGGTTGCCCCTTTCATGTTCAGAAGATTTGGAGTGGACTGCAAAGGGACACACAGAGTTTTGAAAGACACTCTCTGCTTAAAAACTCTGAACAATGAGTTCCAAATGCTTTGAACAACCCTAATATTTAGGTAGAACAACAGGATGGAAATGGTAGTCTAAGGTTGAGATTTTCACACTCCACTAATTTATGTGCCTGCCTTCCCCCTCTTGCACCTTCAAAATGCATTTGATGACAACTGCCATCCTCTTTATCCAACAATAGCAGTGGCTGTGTCTTTGGGTATGATAAAATGGTAGATAACACAATTAGTGAGGTGCTGAGGGAAGAGCTAGTGTGTAGTGAATAATGGGAGTATACAGCTTTTATCTTAATGAAGGTGAAAGCACGTCGTGTTTTTGGAGTATCATTCTGTTATTCTAAAACTTTAGACAAATACACTCTTCTCTCTCAAGTTGCTCAGTATAGTTTGATAATTATTTGTATTTTTCAAGACTGGGTCAGCTTTTCAATTTTTTTCCTTCTCTATTATTAGACTTTATGTTGAGGACTATAGAGCCACAAGATTTCGCTGTAGCTCATCAGTGGATCCAAACTAAAAGAGAGGAAATTGTCCATCAGATGACTGAAGCTTGTCTTAACCAAAGCTTGGATGCCCTTCTCTCCAGGGATTTAATCATGAGAGAGGATTATGAACTCATCAGTACCAAACCTACAAGGACCTCAAAAGTCAGGCAACTGCTTGATACTACCGACAGTCAAGGAGAGGAAGTCGCTAGAGTCATAGTGCAAAAACTGAAAGACAATAAACAGTTGGGACTTCAGCCTTACCCAAATATATCTCCTGCATCCAGGAGCGCTTCTTTGAATCTATAAAAGTCAGGACTTGCAATCTAGATTCCTATTTCTGAAACGTCTCTTTATGTTTCTGCTGCGTGGCTCTAAACTGAGGTTCTTAGTTTGCCAGGCAAAGGGGAAGGTACCTGGCAAATGGAAGTATTACACTGTGTTCTTGTCATTTTTGAAAATAACAACACACTTGGACTTCCCTCACTGAATAAACATGTATTTTGTGGAATTATTAAAAGGAAAATATAAACTATATCAATACAAAATACAAAGGAATACAGAACTCAAAAGGGTTTTCCATCTTCTGAGTCATTCTCTCTGTCAAATCTGCCTTTAAATAGGGAAGGGTTACTGGGTTAGTGCATTAGTAGGGTTGTTCTAAAGCACTGCCCTTTGTAAAGTCTTTTACATAAATAGGAACCACTTCTGCATGAATTTGCTTGTCCCTAGCCATGTGCTTTGTAGGAGAATACAGATACCCTATCTGGTTTTGCCGAACATTGACTAGACCTAATGAGACAAACCCCAGATGTAGTTTGGAATACATTCATTGCTGCTTTGTAAAATAGAAAAAGAACAGTGGTGTGTAAGCTGTTATTGAAGGGAACCTGTTCACTGTTAATGATCTCTAAAGAACATCTCAAGCCCAGATTTGCCTGGCCCAGGGCATAGGAACATTAACCCTCCAAAGAGTAGAGTGTTCTTCAAATGGATTGCATTGGATTCTAGGGAATGTCTGCACTGTTTTCACAGAGGCCCCATTGATTATAGCTCAAGTTGTGGTTCATGAATGTTTTGCTAAGAAGGAAAGATACCTGTAGCAGTCCATGTTCAGTATTACTTAAAGTAGGTGTGGCAGGTGGGACATAACAACCCTTCTGATTGAAGAGGAAGCACTTCAAAGATGTTGAGGAACTGAAGGGAAACAGACCAGTGTGAAATAGTTTTTACCTCACAATACTGTACCTGCCTCTTAACAAGATGGATTTGTGTTCCATATGCTTGCAGTCTAATTCTCTTTAGACTTGAGTGGGGAGGATAATGGCTTCTAAAAACAGGAAAGGATCCATCTATCACTCATAATCAACACAGTCTACCTATGTGGTATATGGCACAGGGATATATTATTTCATATAAAATATGTATGAATCGTATAGAGCCAGGTTGGTGGTGTGGTTAAGGCATCAGGCTAGAAACTGGGAGATAGTTCTAGTCTTAGGCACAAAGCCAGTTGGGTGACCCTGAGCCAGTCAGTCACTCTCAGCCCTAGGAAGGAGGCAGTGGCAAGCCACTTCTGAAATCTTGCTGAGAAAACTTCAGGGACTTGTCCAGGCAGTTGCCAAGAATCAAGGCTGACTTGAAGGGACAACCCCCCCCCATATAATTAATTTCTGAATTGCCATCTGTACCCATTATTATTTTATAATAATAATTTGCAGCCCTTTCCTTATTCAGTTAAGCCACCAAGGATTCCGCTGAATATAGTTTGGTAGAATTGATGGGCTGTGGCAGAGGAGAGGCTGCTGTATAATGATAAGAATTCTTGCTGAACTCATAGAGGCTTAATCCACATGTGACCAGTAGAATTCAAACGGGGGCCCTTATACAAGTGCAAATTATGGCTGGAAAGACTAATTGTTCAGTGGTATAGCTGGAAATGATCCTCATGAAGAACATTCTAGGTTCAGTCCTTGGCATCATCAGTTAAAGTATTAAGGTAGCAGCTGATAGGAAAAATCTTCCAGAAGCCATCTGTCATGAGTGCTGTTGAGCTGAAGACATCAGCGCAATGGCACACATGACAATAACGAGGAAACGGGAAGGGGCTCAAGATAAGCAGCCATCAACTCACAAAGACGAAAGAAGAAGATAACAATGGCTAAGCGGATCGCGAGGCACACCCAAGCTGTTAGCGCTAGCGCAACGGAGATCGCCCAGCTGACAGCAATCACCGGATGAATAAGGAAACCGATGATGGGCGATCCCGGAGCGCCAGCGGGGCCTTGCAACCCCTCACCTACCGGCAAGACAGCATGTTGGACAAAGTGGGGGTGACGTAACCTCGAGTGAGGGGGCGCTGACCGGCGCGGGGTATTTAAACCCCGCACCAGCGTGCTCCTGTCACTCTCAGCTTTTTTCTACAACTGGCACTACGCTATGAATAAACCAGAGTCTGCTTCAACTGAACCAGTGTCTGTGTATTACTCGGCGGTAGGCAGTGCATGACACCATCAGGAAGAATAGACCATTGAGAACTACATGGACCAATAGTTGCATTTAAGCCCATTACTGATGGAATTTTTCCTGCCCAATTATTAGTTAAAAGTTGTCTTGTGTTACAAAGATTCTTTTGGTTTTAACTTTATTAAACAAGCCCCAGCATTAGTTAAATGTAACAAAATTCATGATTTTGTTGTGTCTTGATGGCATGAATCTAACTTCCTGTTAGCAGTTGCCAGATTTCTACTTAAGCATGTTCTGTTTGGAACTATAATGTGTATTGTCTAGATCTTGATGGGGTTTTTGGGCAGCTGCTGTTGCCTCAGTTTTTCACAGAGCTCACTGCTAATGATGCTGTGGGTGATCTGTGGGAGGTACATCAGTGCTCTGATGAGTAACATGGCTAGATTTGAAGCTGCCACCTTTTACTTGTCCATAATTGTTCTAATGAGGAAAAATTTCCTGACTCTGTACAACAGTGGAAAAATTAACCTGCAGAAGTTGTGGATTGTCCATCTCTGGAGGTTTTTAAGAAGAGGCTGGACAGCCACCTCTCTGCAGTTTAACTGGTTTTCTTACACATTGCAGAAAGTTGGACTAAGTAAATGATTCATGTAGTCCCTTCCAATTCCATAGTTATATGTTTCTATATATCTAGAAGGTTCTCAGTTCAAATATTGCTACAGTTACGGATTATTAAATAGTGTTAGGAAACTGGCAGTTTCTCAACTTCATCTGATGATTGATTGATTGATTATGTGCCATCAAGTCAGTGTTGACTTTTGGTGACCACATAGATAGATTTTCTCCATGACAATCTCTCCCTAACCTGGTCCTTTAGGTCTTCCAATGGTGTACTCATTGCCACTGTAACTGCATCCATCCACCTTGCTGCTGGTTGTCATCTTTCCTTCCGCTTTTCCCTGCATTAGAGCCTTCTCTAGAGAGCTAGATCCTTGCATAATGAGTCTGAAGTAGGATAATTTTAGCCTGGTCATTTGTGCCTTGTATGAGAACTGTGGACTGTTTTGTTTGATGATCCATTTGTTGTTTTTTTTCCCTTGGCTGTCCATGGTATTCTCGGGAATCTTCTCCAACACCAAAGTTTAAAAGCATCAATCAGTGTCTTATTTCTTCAAAATCCATCATTCCTTATTGTCTGCAAAATGGGAGACAATCCTAATTCTCCTGACGTTGTAAGGATCTTTGAGAATGCATGTTAGATATTTTCTATTTTCTTAAATGCATTGCTGTACAACTTGAGGCCCTAAGGTTTCATGTACCCCACTAAAGTGTAAGGCAGCTCCCAGAGTCCCTTCAAAATTACTGAATACACTTGGAGTGATCAACAGTATTTAATTTTATTAAAAGAAATTTGTTTTTTTCCTAGCCCCTCCCAATTTTTGATGTGCTGCCTTGGTTCATCACTCAAAGACCTTTAGCCTAAAAAAGGTGGTGTGCCTTGTTCCAAAGTATGACGTTTTACCCTTGAGAATGTTGCACTTTTGTTACATTGAACTTACAGCCTATTTGGGATCTCATATTTAACGTTCAGATAATGCCTGCCTGCTGTTTATGAAGATAAGACTCTGTCACCTACTATGTTACATACTTGGTTTAACTAATCTATTTATTTCCCCCTGAGCTGGGAAAGGCTCTTCAATTGTTCGGGTGTGGCTGCTCAAGGCACTGTTATTCAATGGAGCCTGGTATTTTCTCCATGTCAAGCACATGCTGTATTGCTGAGATATTCCTCCCTTCAAAGCTGTCATCACCTGGATAAAGTGGCTCATGCTCTTGGCATGTTTCTGCTTTTTTCCTCTTTACCAATAATATTACTATCACTTTCCCCTGACTGTTATTCAAGGATTACATGAGCTGCCATTGGCAAATGTGAGTAGAGCATACAGTTAATTTGGCAGGCAATGAAACCCAAGCACCTGCCCTCTGAAAAACAGTGAGATACAGGATCTGATCCAACAAGTCATTACTACCAGTGAAACTCCCTAGTTTGATACCATCAACATTTAATCAAATTCCTTGAAGAACGCCCAACATTTGTTCAGTCTGGTAGACCTACCGAAATGAACTTTAGCACTTTAGTATTTTGTTATGGAATCAGATCACAGAGAGGAGGTAATAGATTCGATGTCAGTGTCAAGCACTTCATGTTAAAGTGCCAAGGTGAAGTCAGATACAAATATATTTACTGTTTGACATACTCATGGCTTCTCAAAGTTTACAGTTCAAAAAAATGGCCAGTGATGTGCTCAAAATATTGGCTTATTTTGAAAGAAAGAAGGTAGCAATTACTTCTAAAGTATATTTTTAGCCTAGAAGAGTAGCGTAGTCATTCTCTGTTGGGGCAAAAGTGCATGAGGAGGGAGTTACAAGCTAGGATTGAACCATCTTTTGAAGCACAGACTTACAACTGTGTTACATGATAGAAAGCTCAAGCTTTGAAGCCTGCACTTGGACTTATCAAAGGAGGAATGAGGCTATGGTCTGAACCATCAGTCACAGCCATGCAGTGCTCTGGGTTGTGATCCTTGTTGCATGGCTTGCGTAGCTAAAGAGTTCCAGAAGGAGGAAGACTTAATCTCTCAATCTGGACTGAAACAATATATTATTCACTTCTTCTCTCCTTGTTTTAATTTCTATCTACATTAAAATGTGATCAGGACAAGAAAGCATGCCTATGCTACTTTTTGTACCTCTGATTACTTTTGTACTTTTGATTATTCAGAAATCAGGCCTGGGCAACAAGCTGGTAATTCGGTTGAGCTGAAAAAAAGCAGACACTGCACCTGCGGAAAAAACACTGGGAAGAAAAAAAATTACTCGGAAACATTGCATATGTGGCATGCCTTATAATCAGCAAGATTTAGAGGAGTAACATTTTGACGTCTGCAGCCTCTTGTGACATAATGTAGAAAGTAGATTTCTATTTGTTGGGGAAAGTCACTCTCCCTTCTCTTGCCCTACCCTGAAATGGAGAGCTGGAGGATAAAGAATTCTGCAGCATGGAAGACTGGGAATATTGGGGTGTGGGTAGATAAGTGTCTGTGCACAGCTCCAATTAATCCTACATTCACTAGGGTCTCTTCCCTCTTAATTCTGTTTCTTCTGTAGGCATGGAGCCATCCTACCTTTAGAGTAAGAAGAGTTCTGCAAAGTTGGAATTCTAGGACTTGTTATTGAATAACACAATTGAAAGAATCTTGGAAATCATCCTGCAGAAAAAGAAGCAATGCCTAGTATCATCTGGCTCTTCTTCATTCTCTCTTTCTCTCTTATTTATTGCAGTCTTAAAATAGCACAACCATTACAGGAGGAACAGAATTTCTCAGAACTGGAAATAGCTTCACAGTAATAAGCCCTCTCAAATTATAATTTTGCAATTGGTTGCAAAGAAACGACAGGTTTGTTTTTCACGGATATAAATATTTTGCCATGACTTGTAATTCTCTGACTGAGAATTGCTGTAGTCAAGCAAAATTAGCATCTGACCTGAATGTTTAGTATAAAAAGCTGAACACTGTAGAGAGTGCAATTATAATTAAGATAAACATTGAGATAAAAATTGGAAATTCTGAGTTTCAGTGTTACTCAGAATTCAGCTCTCAAATTAGCATATCATAGAATTATAGGATTGCAAGGGACCTTGGAGATTTTCTAGTCCAACCCCCTACCCAGAGCAGGAATCCTCAGACCATCCCAGAAGACAGTTGCTTGAAAACCTCCAGTGATTCCTTGAGGCAGCTGTTCCACTGCTTAATAGCTCTCCGTTTAAGAGATTCCTTAGTTCAAGCTTAGATCTGCCCCTTTAAAGCTTCCAGCCATAGACTCATCCTCATCCCTATGACAACTGTTCAAGTACTGTATTGGAGTACTGCTATCATGTCTCCCCCTAGCCTTCTCTTCTTTAGGCTACGCATACCCAGTTCTTTTAACTGTTCTTCATAGGATTTAGCCTTCAAGTCACTATCTTTTACACTGTTCTCTGTACTCTTTCCAGTTCCTCAGCTTCCTTCTTATATTTTGCTGGTCAAAACTGGAGGTGCAACTGACTAGTGCAGCTAGAGTGGAACAATGTTCTCAGCATTATACCTTTGCTGATACAGCCCAAGATTGCATTGCCTCTTTTGGCAGCTGAATACTGCTGCCTCAGGCTTAATCTGTAATCTACCAGGACATTCAGATCCTTCTCACCAGTATTACTGCTGAGCCAGTACTGCCTATCATGTATCTGTGCACCTGTTTGGTTTTTTTCCCCCTATCTAGGTCCAGAATCTTGCATTTCTTGCCATTCAGCTTCCAATCGTTGAATAGAGGCCAATATTCAGGTCTGTTGAAAAACTTTTGCACCTTGAACCTATCTTCTGAGGTGTTACCGATTCCCCACCCCAAATCTAGTTTTGTGTCATCTGCAAATTCGATGGGCACCCCTTCTATCCCCTTGTCTAAGTTATTTATGTAAACGTTGAATAGCACATTCTTATTTTTCCTTTCCCAACTGCAGCACCCAAGGCAGGGCTATATCAAAGCACTCTGAGGTCAAAGGAATGAGATCGCTCTACTAGTGAAAGAGCTCTCCCTAGTTTCAGGGATACAACTGCCTTTGAGTAGACAAACAGAAAGCTGCCATTTTCTAATGTGATATTACTTCTTATACTTGTGTATGTGTACATGGGAGTGGGGGTAGTTGAGTGGGAACACCTCCAGTAAATCTATCAAAGCCATCAAATTAGTATACTTTGCAATTTTCAGCAAAGCCCTGTTTCTTGCAGGACATGGTCATTTGTTGTCTTTGACCTCAAGGCTAATAACCGAAAACATCTCTATGTTCACTATAGAAAAGGCAGCAATATTTATCTAGACCAGTGTTTCTCAGCCTTAGCAACTTGAAGACATGTGGACTTCAACTCCGAGAATTCCCCAGCCAGCCATGCTGGCTGGGGAATTCTGGTATTTGAAGTCCCCACGTCTTCAAGTTGTCAAGGTTGAGAAACACTGATCTAGACAGCGGCTGCTGATGTGTCTAGGAAAATAACAGACAAGGGATCCTGTATGTTAGCTCTGTAGGAAGCAGAAGCACCAAAGGAAGGCACCAAATGTTTACCCTTTGAATACATTCTTCTAGGGCCTAGTTACTATTAAAAATCCCAACTCCTTGGGTTGCATGGAAGGGGTGAGCAGGGAGGGGGCAGAATGGGAGGAAGTAAATATTAGGAATATAACTAGCAGAGGCTGAGAAAAAAAAAACAAGGGAGGGCCTGACTGGCTTAGGTCATTTCCCCATGGCTACTCTGTACTCAGTAGGCTGCTTCCAGTTGCTCTTTGACTTTAGGAACACAAATGCATTCCTTGACTCTGGCTGACTTGTTTTGACTGCCTCAGAATTTTCCAGCATTCATTAACTTCTTAAACTGCTCCTCACAAGACACTCAACGGGGGCTGTTTTTCTGCCCAGCGCCTTTGGCTATTGTGTACTTTGCTTCATTCCAGCCCCTGGATGCCAACAAGCAAGCTCTAAATAACGGCCTATATGACTGTGAGGAACATCTAGTCAGTGGACGTGTGGTAAGTCTTTCTCTCACAAGTTGATTCTTCTTTTGAATTAATCTGAAAGCACCTTTAGATAGCATCTCCAGTGGTGGTCTCTAGCACACATCTTGGGACATTGGGATAAAGCCAGGAATAATTAATATTGTACCCGTGAGAACTAAAGACAAGTGGTCAATATTTGGATACCAGTGAGACTAATCTCAATCAGCTATGGGTATTGGATAGGAATGGAGATGCGCCCCCTGATGTTGCACTTTACTCCTCCCAATCTTATACATCCTGACTGCAGTTTTTTACAAACAGGTCAGGAGCAGGTGGTCTTGTACACTCTAGATATTTTGGATTACAGCTCTCAGAGTTCCTTGGCGCTGGCTGCAGTAGCTGAAGGGAGTTTCAGTCCAAAATACCCAGAGGCCCTAGGCTACTTCCTCTCCAATAAGACATGCACACTGGGAAGATGAGAGAGTGATTGCTCCATCATCACTACCACAGCACTGGAATTGAGCACCAAAATCTTTCTGCCTACAGGATCCCAGCAAGCTTGAAGCAATTTGATGTTTTCCTAATTTTCCATTCTCCCCCCTTGTTTTGGCTCAGCACTGTTGAGATGTATGAAATAGGGGATGGAAATGAAGGGCAAGGGCTAACAAGGTTGGGGAAATAACCAGTAGACATAGTCAGCCCCCCTACTGTATATGAGGAGGGGATTGTGGAATGGGAGGAAGCAAACCTGGGCAAATGCAAGATAACCTTTGACCTGGAATACTTCAGCTGCATTATGAATGAGAATACAGGTCCATGTGCTACTCACTCTGGCTGGACGCCTCACTGCTCTCTCAGCTACTTTCCTGCTGCCCAAATAAATAGCCCTGGAAAATAGTGCCAAGGAACTAAATGCAAAAAGGTATGCCCACCGTAGCCCAAAATTGCCAATGGTGCTGGGCAGATCCCAGCCACTAACCATACAATCAACCATGTTATTGGCAAAACATCCCACATCTTATCTACAGCCAACACTTAATGATGGAGGAAGAGAGAAAGTATTACTTTTTAAAATGGATCAGCTAAAGTCAAATTTAAGCTGCTTCCACTGTTAGCTGGAGATGAAATAAAATCATCATAAGGACTTAGCCCTCATAAAGTGGAGCATCTTTGTATCATAGTTAGGAGGATGGGAGGATGAACCCTAACTAATAACTCTACCAAAAATGCGATTTCAGTCCTTGATGCATGGGATGATAGGAAGGA
Source organism: Candoia aspera (assembly GCF_035149785.1). Taxonomy (NCBI): domain Eukaryota; kingdom Metazoa; phylum Chordata; class Lepidosauria; order Squamata; family Candoiidae; genus Candoia; species Candoia aspera. The sequence continues at coordinate 183,100,160 of NC_086155.1, forward strand.
AAGAGGTTGACCATTTCAGATTACAGAGATTATTTCATCTATCCACTCCTGTGGCTGTGGTTAAAATGGTATTTGGCTGTGACATCATCATCATCATCATCATCATCTCCTCTTTCCCATCTAAAGTTATTACTCCTGTTCAGCTATGTAGTATCGTAGGTACTAAATAAGTGAAGGAGACATTAAGAACATTGGTCTGCAAATGCTGAAGTATGCACCAGCTATGCCCCTCTTAAATGGCAACATCTCCTATTCCTGCTCAGAGCCATCTGCATCTACATCATTTCCCTATTATATTCCATCTTTCTGCCAAGAGTTGAAGGTTACTTACATGGAAATCTTACATCATTTTATTCCCACAGCAAGTGGATGAGATCAGCTGGGCTGTGAGAGTGTGGCTGGCCAAGGCCACCCAGGGAGCTTCTATGGCTGAGGGTGGACTTGAATTTGGCACTCTCCAGTCCTAGACCAATACTTTAACCACTACACCACACTGGTTGATATGCCCATACTTGTAGCTCACCCACCTTCCCTTCAAAATGATGCCTGCTGTAATGATGATTTATAATCTCAGCAGCTATAGGATCCCAGGAATCACATTTAACCCACAAGTCCTCAGAGCCTTTTCATAAATTCAGAAATAATAGATGCTAAATACCTGAATGTGTCTTATTGTTGGGATTTGGAATATGTAGCCTTTTTCTTGCGGTGAGGAGCATTGCCTTTCTTTTGAGAGAGATTTCAATGCTCCAGTTTCTTCTTATGTCTTTTACCATTAAATCCTCAGGAAGTTCTCAGTGCTTTCTCCAGTGGGTGTATTGTTTATCTTCTGTTATGCCTTTATGGGCCAAGGGACCAGGTTGCACTTCACAATAGGAGAAGCAATGTCTTCTGTCTCATGTCATGTCCAGGTGAGGTAGATTTGCCTTAACTGGCAACTGCATTTCACAGCAAATGGCCCTTGCACATGTGTTGAAGCCACCTTCTATGAGCAAAGCGCAGCAGTGCAACCAGTTTGTTCAACTGCTATTTACTCTACCACTTCACTTTGCAACTGTGCTCCAACTGGTGCTTCACTGTGTAATAGAAAAAAGCATTCCTTCAAAGTTCTGTGCACTGCTACTATGCAGCTGCCTTCCTTCCCTCTTGTTGCTCATTTCTCAATGAGAAAATTGCTCATTCTCTTTCAACAAGAACCATTTTAATGCATCTTTAGCATTATCTAAAGAATTAGTGGCAGCACCCTATCTGAAGATACCTGGATACATGTATACTTCCTGACTAAAAGGAGAGAGAGAGAGGAGTCACTGATGGAGAGTTGTGCTTGCAAGGCATTTTTGTGCATCAGGTAACTGAGGTTGTCTTATTCTCGCCCTATGCTGGTGGTTGATGCATTTCTTAAAGTGAGCCATGATTCGTAAACACTGTGACTGAGAGATGTTGATGGAACATGTAGGAAATACATACCAGCATGGAACTCATCACAATGCAATTTTTTGTACAGAGGAAGCCTTTGCAACTAAAACTTCCTTCTGATGCCCAGCCCAACACTACCAAGGCTCATGTGGCAGAATGCAAAGTTGTCTTCACTTCAAAGAGTCTTGCTCTAGTTCTTGAGACAGTAAGAGGGAAGGGGCTGCTCAGCATTGCTTACTTGGTTAATTTTACTCTGGCTTGTATTATCTGAAGGGGCTACTAAGACCTAGTGTAACTAGATTAGCATGTGTTTCTTCACCTATTGTGTTGCTGGGCAATATAGATTGAATTGGTTTGCAAGGAATGCATTGGCGTAAGCAATAATGCAGCAGCAGCGGCAGGACAAGCCATAATAAGATTGCAGCAGACGCCTCCCCCATTATTATTTAATTTTATTTTTTCAAATTACTCTGTATCTGTTACAAGTATTGCAAAATACTTCACATAAAAAAGAGAAATCAAATGTACAGATATAGGATGGAGGATACTTGGCTTGGTAACAGTACCTGTGAAAAGGATCTTGGAATTGTAGTTGAACACAGGCTAAATATGAGTTAGCAGTGTGGCATGGATGCTAAAAAGACAAATGTGGTTTTAAGCTGCTTCCACTGAAGTATAGTTTCCAAATCATAGGGACTGATCGATTGATTGATTATGTGTCATCGAGACAGTGTCAACTCTTAGTGACCACATCTCCAGGATGATCTGTCCCTAACCTGGTCTTTAAGGTCTTCTAACAGAGCATCTATTGCCACTGCAATTGAGTCCATTACGTCCATTCACCTTACTGCTGGTTGTCCTGTTTTTCCTTCCACCTTTCCCAGCATTATAAATTTCTCAAGAGAGCTGGGTCTTCACATAATGTGTCCAAAATATGATAATTTGAGCCTGGTTATTTGTGCCTTAAGTGAGAACACTGGGTTGATTTGTGCTATGATTCATTTGTTTGTTTCCTTGGGTATCTATCATATTCTCAGGAATCTTCTCCAACACCAGCATTCAAAAGCATCAGTACTCTTTCTAGTTGCTTCTTCGAAGTCCAACTTTCATTTCCATAGTGTGTCACAGGGAAAATCTTTTCCTGCACAGTTCTAAGACATGTCACAGCATCTGGATATCTTTTCCAAGGCCTTCATTGCTACTTTATCAATAGTTAGTCTGTGACATATTTCGTGACTGCTGGTTTTTACTGTTGATAGTCAATCCTAAAAAGCAGAAACTATTCACCACTTCAGTATCTTAATTGTCAGTTCTAAGGCTGGTTGATATAACTGTTGGAATTAAAGGATATTAACATTCCACTATATTCTGTGTTTGTCAGATTGAACTGCAAGTCTTGTGTCCAATTCTGGGCAACACATTTAAGAAAGATTCAAAGAAACTACAACAGGAGCAAAGAAAGACAATGAGGATCATGAATCAAGGAACTGGAAACTAAGTTTTGCAAGGCATAACAAGGAAATTAGATATGTTTAGCCTTGAGAAAAGAGGCAGGATGTGATATCACTTTTGAAATATCTAAACAGATGTTGCAAAGATTAAGATTTGGTCTTTATAACTTCAAAGTTCAAGACACAGAGTTAGAAGGAAGTAGATTGTTCTGAAAATAATTCCTAAAAATAGGAGCAGTTGAACAGAGCAGTAGAATCAAATGCTGGGTACATAACAAGTTCCAAAGGTATAATATGTAGGGATTAGAAGCCAGATGTCGATCCCAGCCTCAAGCTGTAAAGCTTTCACCAACCTGTGGAACCCACCTTAGGAGCAACTTTTATTTTACTTTTTGGACTCAGGTACAAAAAGTTAAGCACTCAGGTAGACTCTTTGAAGTGTATGAACACTGCTATGGACAGGTAAGTTTCCCTGAAATTAGCACAGAAATGAAGAAGGCAAACGGAACCTTTACTCATTGCCAATTCCACTTCTTTTCTTCTAAGGACATTTGTCTATGTAAATACAGAGATACAGTTTGCAGCTGACAAAAAAAGCCATTCTGTGAATTCATAATGCTGTGAATCAAGTCTCTATTGATTCTCCCTGAAATCAACAGAGACACTCCAGCTGCACTGCATTGCTGCTGCTGGTGGCATTATATTGAATTCAGCAGCAGCAATCTTCCTGTTATGCATCTTGTTTATTTTATTTATTCAGTTTATATAGCTGCCCATTTCACATTCATGACTCTGGGCAGCTTACAATTAAAACAACAATACCAAAAACCCCAAAAATAAAACAACCATACAAAACATTAAAACTATTAAAAACCATGCAATGCAGTCAGCAGGAGAGCACAGTAATTCAAGAACAGTGCAACCATTTTATGGGCTCCACACCACTCTCTGATCCCCAGGCCAGATGGCAAAGCCAGTCTTGGAGGCCATCAAGGTCAGGGCCAGCTTGACCTCAGGAAGAATGATGTTCCATAGGGTGGGTGCAGCAGCAGAAAAGGCCCTCGTCCTGGGTCCCATCAGATGACACTCTCTAGTGGATGGAACCCACAACAAGTCTCTTCTGCTGGACCTGATGGGATGGGTGGATGTCATTGAGGAGAGGTGGTCCCTCAAAAAACCCAGCCCCTTGGGGTACTCTCTTGCACATTTTTAGATAATAAGTGGGTTCACACAACACTCTAGACCCCAAATCTCAGTTAACCAGGTATAATTGTTATGTGCACATAACAGGCTACACCCCAAAATATTAAAAATTATATGGTTAAACATGAAGGCCTTGTCATGTTCAGTCAAGTGCTGGGTTCCCACAACCATACTGTCTTTTAGACAAGCCTTAAAGATCTGGCATTTTCTCCAGATATTGGACTAAGCCTCATTGTGGGTTGATTTTATGGTTATTGTGTTTGTTGTTTACCTGTTTGGCCATTTTTTCTTTGCTATGGTTTTGATGGTTGTCTGACTTTTTGTTTTTAATCTGCCACCCAAAGTCATTCTGAGTATGCAGCCTACCAATGCAATTAATAAATTAATAAACCAACATGCCAACCCACAAACTGTGCAACTAGCAACAAGTCTAGCATGTTGTGTAAAACCAGTCACTGTGTAAGACTCTTGTTCTAATTAATCTCTTAAACATCCATGATTTCAACCCATTTCATTTATTACTTACCCTGCCTGAATTTTATCTCTCTTTTCTGTTTCTGTTCTCTTGCATTCTCCTGTGACTGTGTCTAGTACCTGCTATTAAGCATTAAGCAATGATTCCAGGAGGCATTTCAGGCTCTTTTGTCCTGTCTAGGTAATCATTACTCTCAGGAATGTTCTTAGTAAATTTAATTCCTATTTGATAGAGTAGACACTTGTGGCTCAGTAAAGCACTTAGAAAATTTATCTAGAAGTGGGCTGGTTTCATTTGTTTTGCTTAATGATCAGCTAGTCATGAAACTAAATCCCACTGATTTCTTTGGAATCAGGATGTTACACACCCATTGCAATATCTTCCCCTGTGATCCCTGACTTATTATGTCATGAGACTGGTTTACTGTTGACCTTTTCTTCTAGCTTGGCTGATTTTGACTCTGAATTAGTGACTCATGATTGGATTCTTTTCTGCTCACACTTCCATCCAGACTGGGTTCTCCTCCTTGCTCTGAAAACAAATTGGTTTATGTTTACACCCTCTATAAAATATTCCACTTCAACCACTTACACTGAAATCTTAGGAATGTAGAAATAATAAACCCATCCCTGACTAGATAAAGCAAAGTCTCTGTCAGAAGGAGCTCAGGTCCTGTTGAATTATTTTACTTTTAGCAAGCAGGGTACATTTGTGAGATACTCGGAACACAACTGAAGGAGTCTGGAGCACCTTTTCAGACTAACCAATTTTATGTAAGCCTTATGCCTTTTAATAAAAGGTAGTAGTGTGAAAAGGTGCTGCCAGACTCCTCCTGTGGTGTTCTACATTCCTAGGATACATTTTGGCAACCATAGACTGACACAGTTCTTCTGCAACACCTACCATCTTAACACACTAAAGCTTGGCTGTAACCTCCACAGTTGTTGCTCATTAGTACACTTGAGCAATTTAGCAGAAAACAGTTTACTTTATTGGTTGTTGTTGCAGCGGGTCATTGTGGTTTCCCTCCTCAAATAGCAGCCCAGAGAAGGGGGAAGAGAAAAAGCAAAGAGGCTATTCATATTCATATCAGTTTCCACTTTGCATCAGGCAGCTGTTTGCTCTGTTGCTTACTTAGAGTGAGATCACCATTCCATTTCTGAAGTTAAATAGCTTTCCCGCTAAAGTAGAGAGGATATCGTTCATGGGTAAGCCTCAACATTACTCTTTTTTACCTTTATTGACTAATTTCATGTAGGAATGACTTCTCTTTTTGATATTTTCAATTAATGTTCATTAGAGAGGGGCCATTGGGAGGGTAGAGCAAGGGAAGATTTTTTTTTTTCAAATTATATTTTTTTTAAATAAATGCTGGTGGGGAAACAGACTTTCCTAATTTGGCCCCCTCCAGATACATGGGACTACAGCTTCCATCACAACCCATCAGCATGTGTTGTAGTCCCATGCATCTGGAAGGTACCAGAGAAAGAGAAACAAAGGAGCTTTCTCAATATTATAGATAAGCATTAGGAAATATTGGGGGCTCGGGGGCACTGCATATAAAAATGTATCATCCTGTCAAAGGACAGGAAAATTTAGCTCAATAGTACAACATTGGGGGAAGAAAATTATTGATGACAACCAGCTTTGCTTTGCATATTCAGAATATTCCTGCTTGGGCAAATGTTCATAGAGCAAACACTTCTCTTACAGCTTATGTTTAATCACAATAGCTGTACTGTATACTGAAGACTGATTCAACTGACTTTCCAGTACTATAGTTGATATCATGCATGGTTTAATATAGCTTTTTTTTCTACTTACTCATCAATTATTCATCAACTAGTAAAGGCATTTCTATTACAAGATACGTTATTTAAGAGTGTTCTCTTTAATTTGCATGCATAGGCATTTCAGCCAAGTGAAATGTCAGAACAGAAGTAACAAACCCCTCATTGATGACTCACCTCCACTTATTCCTGAAGATATTGCTTTGGGTGAGCAGGAGGTGGTCAACTCAAATGAACTTTGCATGGGTTTCATTGCACCACTGTGAATTCAAACAAGTGCTTTGCTTTCAGATGAAAAATCTTGGGGCAATTTATGTTATCTCTGATTATATGAAAAAGGTTTTCCAAAGATTATGCTGAGTTGATCTGAAAATAATGTTTTGACACAAACCTTAACAGTCAGTCAGTTTCGATTTGTAAATCTATTTAACTATCCCACGAGCTCATCCAGTACTGTAAAAGTAGATAAACAAATGCTCCTCTGATGTAACTTTCACAGTCCTTTGCCACTGGACAAGCTGTCTGAGGCTTATAGGAGTTGAACTCCGAAACAGATAGAGATCTACTTCTATTCCATGTACTCTCTTTCTGTCCACCAAGACTAAGCCACATCAACTTCGCCAGTGCTGAAGATGAGGATCTGTTCTCAGCTGTGCATGGCTGCTTTAAATGAATATATAGTGTTCAACTTAGCAGTAATAGTCATATTACTACTATTATTATTACCATTACTGTTATATGCCTTTTCCAAGACATGGCACAAATTTAAAAAAACCCACAATCATTGCAACTTTCCATGCAATGAAATTAGCTCACAACTAACAGTTAAACCGATAAAACAAATATTTACAACTAAGACAAATCAAATGCAATAAAAAGGTAAAGGTTTCCCTTGACGTAAAGTCCAGTCGTGTCCAACTCTAGGGGGCGGTGCTCATCTCCGTTTCTAAGCCTTAGAGCCGGCGTTGTCATAGACACTTCCGGGTCATGTGGCCAGCATGACTCACGGAACGCCGTTACCTTCCCGCCGAAGCGGTACCAATTAATCTACTCACATTTGCATGTTTTCGAACAGCTTGGTGTGCAGGAGCTGGGACTAGCAATGGGAGCTCACCCCGCCACGCGGTTTCAAACCGCCGACCTTCCGATCGACAGCTCAGCGGTTTAACCCGCAGCGCCACCGCGTCCCACATCAAATGCAATACACTTATTTAAAAGAACACCCTACAATTTTACAGAGCACACATACATCCATAATTAATGTGAAACAAATACTAACCTGGAAACCACCAAACTTACTGAGAGTAGGATAGAATAACAGGTCCCACGCAAACCCACTAATCAAATTAAAAAGTCTTTAACCCCCTTTTAAAAGCTGTGAGGACTGTGAGAGTTACATCAGAGGAACACTTGTTTGTCTACTTTTACAGTACTGGATGAGCTCATTGGACAATTAAATAGATTTACAGTACTTAAGTGACTGGCTGTTTGATATTATTGTACTGAAGGGGAGGAAGGAGTTGATTGCAAAGTCATGGGGCCAGGTTCCTGAAAGCCTGGAGACCAGGACCTTCGAGCAGAGAAGAAAAGAAGTCTCTGCCCAGGGGAAGGAAAGAAGCAAACAATCAAAGCGATAAGAGAAGAGCAGATGGCACTAAGTTTGAACTGAGTTCTGGCTCAAATGTCAACCAAAATAGTAAAGATAGTGAAAGGTGGAAGGTCAAGTTAGGGTCACAGACTTGTGATACCTTAAATATGAACAAAAATATTATTATATGATTTTTGTGGACTACAGTCCCTTTCATGAGAAAGAGTGTTTTCTTGGTTCAACAAAAATCCATTCTATATAAATGCTGTTACGAAGAATCAGAGCCCATTTATTAACTTCTTATAGCATGTAACTTCATTGACAGCATGAAAAAAATCTGTTTCACTTGATGTTACCTTTCTCAATTTTTCCTATATCATGCATTTTTAAATTATCATTTCTTTTGCAACTTGGAATCATTCTGTCTTATTGCCTGAACCAATAAAGAATTGCAAAAAAGGAAAATAAACAAGAATTCTGAAGGGATGTTTAACCATGATACAGTTGGACTCTTTGACACTAAATAATATTGTTACTTCGTAGTATAAACTTTCTGTAAATGAAAAAAAAAACACTGTTGGTTAAAACAAATCTTTTAATGTTCACTTAGCAAATGCTCTTCACATTTTTGGACAGGTCACTCAGTCCCAGTTTAGTTTCATCGTTTCTAGGGTATCAAACCAGCCATCAATCATCAATAAAAGAATCACATAATTTATTATTTTGTTTCCCCAATATAAACAGTGCATCATCACCATTACTAAATAATTTGATTTTCTTAATTCTGTCCTACCCCCCAGGCTCAAGAATATAATCTAATGAACTCAAGTCCTGTACACCTGATTTTCACTGTGCTACTTAATTCTTTAGCGTGTTTGTCAAGAAATATGAGCAAAGTAGGATGCCCTGCCAAAGATCAAGTTATTCATTTGAATAGGTTTTCCTTGGCTTGCTTTCTAATAAATAGCTAATCATCCTGAAGAATAATAGCCTGACTCAAAACAAAGTATCCCACTACAGTTTTTTTGAGTCAAGAGTGCAAACTAGATTATAAAGAATAATTACCTGAATTTTCTTTGATTCCAGATGTAATGAGGATGACACCCAAAGAGGGAAAACAAGATGAAAATAAGGGAACATGCAGACATTCCCCTAACATAGACTTTCCCCTAAACAGGGAGCAAACCCCACACTCACTAGCACTGACGATGTTACCTAGCTGGGTAATGAAACGTCTGCAAGCAAACAACCAAGCTCAGACAGCACCATGGACTCCACAGTTCAACCTTGAGCTACATATATTCTCTCTTATTGGTTTCCCCTAATATACATTTTTTTAAAAATGGGTGGATTGCATTGCCAAATTTGGAGTCATGAGAAATGTGAATAATTGGGATTGTATTAGTTAAAAGAAAGTGATACATTCACATTCAAATATGAACTGAACGAATTTATCCCCCATCCCTACTGACAGTCAACCTGGAATGACTTGCTCCATATAACTGCATTCTTTCAGGATCTTGAATACATTGGTTTCTTCATTTTAGCAGAGGAAACTTATGTAGGTCTTCATTCATTCATAGCTATTTTTTGTCATCAAGTCACATGAGAAAGTGCAAGAGTGGAACTATTGCTGCCAGTCGGGAAACTCAGAGTTGATCACTATAATGTGGAGATCATTTGTTGTAGTACGCTGATACTGAAATTAACCAAGAAACTACAGTTTAATGCTATGGATTACCTGTGGCAAACTATAGTAGAGTCTGGCTTATCTCCACAGAAGTAACTCTGGCTATTGTTTAGAGATGCTATAGCTGGGCTCACATTTTAAGTCAAGTTAGGTCACATTTGTTTTAATCAAGATTTCTGTAACAAGCAGTGACTTTGTTCACAAAACATGCTAAACCAAATCACATCATGGGTTACTATAATATATGAATCCACTTCTTATCTCTTGGGTCAGAGGAAAGTTGGAATGCATAAAGTACAACATACATGAATTAGGAACTGTCTATGGGCAGTAATGTTCATGATCAATATGGAAATAAAAGCTGTGGCAGCAGAGGTTATCGAATGTTTTCCTTGGCTGGAGACAGAAAGAATAAGGTACTTTATATTGCATGATAGGAAGAGAGGAAGAAGAAGAGGTGATTAGCTCCAAGACCAGGGTTATCATTAGACAGAGTCAGTCAAGTGGCTACCTTAAGAGGCCAACATTGGGAAGATAGAAGACAGATTTGAGGACATAATTTTGGATGCCCCAGGATCTGATAGGGTTTCCTCAGGTGTTGTAGCAAAAAATTACTCCTTTATTGCTCTAATATTCTACCTTTCCTTTGAGAGCTTAAGGTGGTTTATATGGAGGTATTGTCATGTTCACCGTTCCAATGTTGCTGGTACATTGTAACGTTTCGCATGTCATTTGGCTGATGCGTGTTTCATCTGGGAGGGGAGGAGGATTCCATCTTGTGGGATTGTTATATGTTAGCAGCTGGATTGGAATGTGTTTGGGTTATCTCGTGTGTTCAAGGTTCCTGTCATGATCACCGTTGCGATGCTTGTGACATTGCAACGGCTCGCATGACAATGCAGGGAAATGGGTCCCGGGCGGATTAAGGAAAAAGGCAACTAGGTAACAAAAGAGAGCAACAGGTGCTGGCAACAAAGTATCAACTCTAGCCGGAGGCACGGAAGAGAAAGATACAATGTTGCAAAGAAAGCAATTGACAAGACCAGATCACGAGGCGTGCCCGAGCTGTCAAAGAGATTATGAACCTGATCGCCCGGCAATGAACCATCACCAGCCAGGGAAGCAATCAAGGAAACGCCCGGAGCACAGGAGGGGCTCCACGACCCCTCACCTACCGAAGACGGAACCGACGAGGCTCGGGGGTGCACCCAGAGTAAGAAGGGGTGGAGCGCTGACCGGCGCGGGCTATTTAAATCCCGTTCCGGCGCACTCCACTCACTCTCAGCTTTCTTAAAGGGCACACATACTGTTACTCAAATAAAACCAAAACCTAAGCCTACACTAGCGTCTGTGTTTTTACTGGGTAGCAGGCAGAGCCTGACATAAAGCTGAGAGTCACCAAACCAAAGTCACCAAGCTCCACCGGACGAAAATTTTCCGCAGGAGAGATCAACTGGCGAAAACGGAACCGGGGACAGCAATGGAGCCAGCACTTCGCACCAGAGGCGTGAAGGACGGCCCGCAAGAGGCAGAGGCGACCCGACAGCTGCTGGAGGCGGTGCACCCAAAATGGGACACGGACACCCTCCCTGCCCACACCACACCCCAGTTCCAGACCTGGAGCTCCAACCCAGACGGGAGAGCCCCAACGGAAGACGAAGTCGGGGACCAACAACTCCTCACATGGGCCGGCGGAGCAGGACCCTGGACGGGAACACCCTACTCCACCTGGAGGCTCTGCTACCCCCAAACTCCTGAGCAGGAAGGCGCAAGACTACAGACCGAACAGCATCCGGCAGCACCGACGTCGGACGACCAGGGCACGCCAGACAGGGTCACGGCCCTGGAAGCCAAGGTACAAGACCTGGAACACATGCTCCAGTCCCTGGCAATGATCGTAGGTGAGCACTCCAAGACTGAGGCGGCACAGGGGGCAAGAGGGGATTGGGGCACCCTACCCACCCTGCCACCAACCCCGAGCGGAAGGGGCCAAGCATGAGACTCTGTCGCAGGGCTTCGTGGCCCCAGGCCAGTGGGAGCCATCCCTCACCACCCACAGGTAAGGGTCCCACAAATTGGGGGGTTTGCCAAAGACTTCCCCGTACAATTTGATGGGGACCCTACAAAACTGTCCTTCCTTCTCACGAATGCGAGGGACTACATGGCCCAATACGGCCATTACTTCAGCACAGAAGCAGCCAAAATCTCGGCAGTGGCCACCAAGCTCCAAGGCAGGGCTGCGGACTGGTACGTGCAGATGGCCGAGTCCTGAGCCCCAGCCTTGGCCAATTTCCACGACTTCCTAGCCGAGCTGAAGCATTACTTTGAGGACCCCCTGGCGAAAGAAAGGGCCAAGTGCACACTTCAAGCGCTTCGCCAGGGAAGAAAAATGGTGGCTGACTACGCCCTCAAGTTCAAGGTCCTCGCAGGCAAAATCACGGAATGGTCTGAGGCCACCCTGATCGACATGTTCAAGCGTGGCCTCAACCGGGAGGTACTACAATGGGCACTCTACAGGGATGACCCAGCCTCCCTTCACGGGTGGATCTGCCTAGCCGGAAAAGCGGAGCACGCTCAGCGCACATTCCTGCTCGCAACTGCAGATGACAAAGTCCCTCCCAGCACAAGAGGACCAGTCCCACAGTCAGGCCCAACCTGGCATGCAGACCAACAACGGAGGCTTGCCCACGGGCAATGTACCAGGTGTGGGAAGACGGGCCACCGAGCGGCGGACTGTTTCAAGAACAGGACAACTGATCGCCTGCCCAGACCAACACCGAAGACGCCACACAAGCCATCCAACCCCCCCAGACGTCTGACAGGAGCGCTAGCAACCCCAGACGAGGATGCGGACACCTACCTTGCAGGGGATGCGATCGACGCCCAAGAACAGCCAGCGGAAAACACCCCCCACCTGCTCTAAGCAGCGCCGCTGGGCAGGTGGTGAAGAAGGGGTGCAACAACCCCAGGGTGAGTGACGATTGCTCCATCCTGGCAGGGACAATTGAACTCTCGTACGGCCCTAGAGCCATCACGGTCGAGGCTCTGGTGGACTCTGGATGCTCCAGAAATCTGATCCACCAGACATTGTTGCCACATTAAAACTGCCCTGCTCCCCCCACTCCCTAAACCGCTGGCGTTCCAACAACTCGATGGCTCTACAGCGGGGGGGGGGGGGGGGGAACCGGCCACCCAGAGGACCAGAAAGGTCACCCTGACAATGGGCACCCACAAGGAATCCATAGACTTTGTGGTAACCCAGGTGGGGAAACCCATAGTAGTGCTGGGGATCCCCTGGCTAGCACGCCACAACCCACACATAGATTGGAGGACACGCTCCATCACGTTCAAAGACGGGGTCTACCAGGCACCGACACCAGACAAACCATCTGCTCTGATGGTGGGGAGGGCAGAGGTCGTCGACCAAACCCATGACCCCCCCCCCCCCCAGAAGGACTGCCGGAGCAATACGTGGACTTTGCAGATGTCTTCGGAGAAGAGGAGGCGGACCAATTACCCCCCCCACCGCAAGACGGACTGCACAATTGAACTGCTCCCAGATGTCCCATTACCCAAGCCCAAGATCTACCCCATGACCCAAAGAGAATTAGCGGCGCTGCGGGAATTCTTGGACAAAAACCTCTCCAGGGGCTTCATAGAACCAGCAAACTCACCGGTTGGAGCACCCGTCCTATTTCATGAAAAGAAGGACGGCACCCTGAGACTATGCACCGATTACCGCGGATTAAATTCCACTTCCCTATCCAACAAATACCCCCTACCCCTCATAAAGGACATGCTGGCACACTTGTCAAAGGGAAGGGTGTTTTCCAAACTTGACCTCTGCGAGGCGTATTACAGAATCCGCATCAGGGAGGGGGACAAGTGGAAAATGGCGTTCAACTGCCCCTTGGGCTCCTTCCAATACAAGGTACTGCCATTCGGTCTTGTGGAGGCCCCGGGGGTCTTCATGCAACTCATCAATGAGGTACTGCATGAACATCTATTCAAGGGCGTACTGGTTTACCTGGATGATGTCCTCATCTACACGAGGACGCAGAGGGAACACGAGAGGTTAGTGAGGCAAGTTCTCACTAAGCTCCGGAAAGCCAAACTCTATGCTAAGCTGTCCAAGTGTGAATTCCACAAGTCGCGCTTGGACTACTTAGGGTACAGAATCTCTGACAAAGGCGTAGAGATGGACCCCGCAAAGGTTCAGGCAGTTTTGAGCTGGGAACACCCACGCACCAGGCGCCAGCTTCAAAGCTTCCTTGGGTTTGCGAACTTCTTTAGGTCCTTCACAAGGGGGGTTGCGGAAATTGCCCTGCCCTTAACCGATTTGTTCAAGACCAAAGGCGTCGGGGAGATGCGCAAGGTCAAAAACCCAGGGGCTGTACTTAATTGGACTCCTGCCTGTCAAACCGCGTTTGGCAGGCTAAAAGCGCTGTTCACAGCGGAGCCAATTCTAGCTCACCCAGACCCCGAACGGCCTTTTGTGGTGCAGGTGGATGCCTCTGACTTCTCAATAGGCGCCATCCTGCTGCAAAAGGATGCCGCTGGAATCCTGAAGCCATGCGCCTATCTCTCTAGGAAATTCTCAGAGACAGAGAGGCGCTGGCACGTGTGGAAAAAGGAAGCATTTGCGGTTAAAGCAGCACTGGAGGCTTGGCGTCACCTTTTGGAAGGGACGACTTGCCCGTTTGAGGTCTGGACAGACCACCGCAACCTCGAGGCGCTCTGTACACCCTGGCGCCTCAGCCCCAAACAGATACGCTGGGCTCAGTTCTTCGGCCGGTTCAACTTCCAGCTGAAGTTCATACCAGGAAAAAAGAATTTCCTAGCAGACGCACTCTCCCGACTGCCCCAGGATGCGGAGCCTATCTCCGACATTGTAGGGACGGTGTTCTCCGATTCTCAACTGGGTATGGCAGCTATCACCCAGGGATGTGCTCGGGGACAACCTGCCCCCCTTTGCAAACAACTACTGCGCAACCCGCCCCTAGACACAGGCAACCTCAAATGCCAGGTGGGTTACGGGCAGATTTTACAACGGCGTTAAAATCTGACCCCTGGCTCCTCACCAACCCCAACAAGGTCACTATGGCACAGGACCTCGCATGGGTGGAGGGAAGGTTATATGTACCCAACTCACAACGGCAGGCGATCCTCAACAGATTGCATGACAGCAAACAGGCTGGTCACTTCGGGTTTTTGAAAACCCTACACCTAACTCAGAGACAGTTTTGGTGGCCCTCGCTGAGGGAGGACGTCAAGACGTATGTGGCGTCCTGCCCAGTGTGCGCTATGGCCAAGCGACCGGCTGGCAAACCCCAGGGGTTGCTGCAACCCGTGGCTGAACCCTCCCGTCCTTGGGATGAAATCTCAATGGACTTCATAGTAGACTTACCGCCCAGCCAAAAGAAAATGGTAATTTGGGTTGTAAAAGACTACTTTTCAAAACAAGCCCATTTCATCCCCTGCGTCTCGATCCCGTCAGCCCAACAGCTGGTGAAACTGTTCCTAGTCCATGTGTACCGCCTACACGGGTGACCCTCCCGCTTGGTGACTGATAGGGGCACACAATTTACCTCGAGGTTTTGGTGGGCTTTTTTGAAACTGATAGGTACCCAGCAAGCCCTGCCAACCTCCTGGCATCCCCAGACGGACGAATCCACAGAGATCCTTAATGCCACACTGGAGCAATTCCTCCACTCCTACATAAACTACCACCAGGACGACTGGGTGGACCTCCTCCCGTTTGCAGAGGTCACATACAACAACGCGATACACCAAAGCACGGGAAAAACCCCTTTGGGGTGGTGTCAGGTCGGGAGTTCGTCCCCATCCCTGAACTACCTCAGCCTCCGTCCCCAGCAGTGGCCGCCTGCGATTGGGGTGAGAAACTCGCAGATTCCTGGCCGGTCATCAAGGATGCACTTAAAGAGGCACAAACCGCGTACAAATTGCAAGCGGACAAACACCGGCGCCAGCAACCAACGTTTCAGGTGGGGGACATGGTCTATCTATCCACCAGATTCATAAAATCACCACAACCATCAAAGAAGCTGGCCCCCAAGTTTATTGGACCATTCCAGGTGACACAAATCGTGAACTCAGTCATGGTGAGCTTGGACCTGCCCCATAATTTAAAGAGACTGCACCCGGTATTTCACTGCAGCTTACTCAAGCTGGCAAGTGATCCCTCCTGGTGGCACCCACGCCGCCCCCCCAGTGATGATAGACAGGCAACAACATTTCAAAGTGAAGGAGGTACTTGACTCCTGCAAGCGGCGGGGCTCCCTCCAATACCTAGTAAAGTGGAAACACTTTCCACACCCTGAGCGGGTCGCTGCCCGCGACGTCCAGGCCCCCGACCTGCTCCGCACCTTCCATACCGCCTATCCCTCCAAACCCGCGGCTTAACTTTCTCAAAGGGGGGTAGTATGTCATGATCACCGTTGCAATGCTTGTGACATCCCAACGGCTCGCATGACAATGCAGGGAAATGGGTCCCGGGCGGATTAAGGGAAAAGGCAACTAGGTAACAAAAGAGAGCAACAGGTGCTGGCAACAAAGTATCAACTCTAGCCGGAGGCACGGAAGAGAAAGATACAATGTTGCAAAGAAAGCAATTGACAAGACCAGACCATGAGGCGTGCCCGAGCTGTCAAAGAGATTACGAACCTGATCGCCCGGCAATGAACCATCACCGGCCAGGGAAGCAATCAAGGAAATGCCCGGAGCACAGGAGGGGCTCCACGACCCCTCACTTACTGAAGACGGAAATGACGGGGCTCGGGGGCGCACCCAGAGTAAGAAGGGGTGGAGCGCTGACCGGCGCGGGCTATTTAAATCCCGTTCCGGCACGCTCCACTCACTCTCAGCTTTCTTAAAGGGCACGCATACTGTTACTCAAATAAAACCAGAACCTAAGCCTACACTAGCGTCTGTGTTTTTACTGGGTAGCAGGCAGAGCCTGACAGTTCCTTTCCCAGGACATCAGCAGAAACGGTTACCAGCACTGGGGGGGGGGGGGAGTTTGCAACGGCAGGGTGAGGGGAGGGATTACGTTTGAGCCGAGGGTTTTTAGTTTGTATTTGGCGCGCTTTTGCTCATTCTCAGCTTTCTCTGTATTTGCATACTATTCTTTAATAAATCAGATATCATTAAGTTCCTGCTTGTGAGTCTGAGTCTATTAGAGTAGGCAATCATTACAGGTATCTCCTAAATTTATCCCCGCAGCAGCTATATGGGTTGGCCTGAAAGAGAGTGACTGGTCAAAGTCATCCAGGGACTCTCCCTGATCCACATTAGCAATGCTGAAACCAAAGTCAACTATCACCCCAGTAGGCTTCTGCATGTAGGAATGGAAGGGATATCATATTATAGTTTGAGTCAATCTTGAGTAGACCCTTCTATGGCTTTAACTTTGCTGCATACAGTGCTCTCAGAACAAAGTTCTCTAAATTAAGTTTCCACATGTATTATACAAAGTAATAGCTAAACTGTATGTGCTGCCCATCACTGCTCAGGCTCCTAGTAATAATTAATGATAGAAAATTAGTATTTTAAATTTCTAACCAAACCCATGAAACTTTTTTTTAATCTAGGAAAGGCCTGGAACCAGTGTTTCAAAGTCTGTTTTTCTTGAACAGTAAAATCATAATTTCATTATGAAGATTTTTCTGCAAAGAAAAGTAGCTCTTCCAATAGTGAACCTCAGGCTTACCTTTTCTTTCTTCTCCTGTCCTCTATCCAGGAAAACCACTCCTACCTCACCAAAAATTGCGGTCTTTAGCCCATGCCCAGGCCTAACTGCAATGAGGGATAGTTGCATGTAGAAAAACCTGGAGTACCAGTGCTTCTGGCCTTAGACTGGGGTGAGAACTTGATGAGGTCCTGTGAAAGACTAAGGAAACAAACAAAGAGTTCATTTGAATGAGGCCATTTTTTATATTATTATTATTATTATTACAAGAGCTTTGCCTCTTGATTAGAGATTCCAGATGATGGTGGTGATGATGATTAACAGGTTTAATAGCCTGTTACAGTGTGATAGTACAACTCTTCCTTGTTTCCACATTTCTTTTTTTTTTCCCCAGACAAAACATTATTTCCTTCTTCTTACTTCCAGGTAATGTTTAACTGAAGATGACGGGTCGTTGGACAACATGTTGCAATAAAAAAAAAGTAACCAAGAATGAATTACATGAATTGGACTCTGTGGCAGAGAACAAGAAGGAAAAGATGCAAATGAAGCAAGAAATCACCTTGCTTAATGGCATTTCTTTAATTGTAGGGAACATGATTGGATCAGGGATATTCGTATCACCCAAGGGTGTGCTAATGTATAGTGGCTCGTATGGACTTGCACTCCTCCTCTGGGCCCTTGGTGGGATCTTCTCCTTGTTTGGAGCGTTGTGTTATGCTGAACTGGGGACATCCATAATTAAATCAGGAGCAAGCTATGCCTATATTCTAGAAGCTTTTGGAGGATTTATAGCTTTTATCAGACTATGGTCTTCCTTGTTGATCATTGAACCTACCACTCAGGCAGTCATAGCAATTACTTTTGCTAATTATATTGTTCAGCCAATATTTCCATTCTGTGAGCCACCCTATGGAGCAGTTAGGTTGATTGCAGCCGCCTGTATCTGTAAGTAAAATTTTACTTGGTCAATGCAATAATTTATTATACAGTATAGTTTTAGAATGTAATCATGTTTTATTCATTTTCTGGGGTAATAGCCAAATAAATTCCAGAATCTGCCATTTTATCAGTGAAAAATTCTAAATTCAGACTTGGTCTGAAGATGAGAACAATTAAACATGAAAGGTATTTGTACAGTTTCGAAAGGAAAGGAAAGGAAAGGATGTATACATAGGTGATTTTAGATTTTGGTTTTCATTAGGGATGCCTCCTTTAGATCTTGATTACTGGTTTCAAATGTGATAAAATGTGATAAACCAAACAGAATAGAAACCTGGAATACGAAGGCATTGGTTAATCTAGAAAGGCACCGATTATGTTATTATTTAGAGTGGGCAGGATACAATATACACAGCCCAACTACTTACTGTAGCTCCATGTCTGAGAGTTAAGTATGCTGCCCCTGGGATGCAAACCAATATTTCAGGTTAGAAATTATCAAGTACTATCATAGTGGGCTACTTATGTCTAAAAAGAATTTGAGTCTACCCCCTTTCCCCTTTAACCCAACATTATGACCTTGGACCTGTGATCTAGACCATGGCATCCTGGTAGCTTCCAGCTGTTTTGAACAACAGCTTTAGAACAGGTTAATGGCCTGTTGCCTGGGAATAAATGTTCAAAACACGAATTAGGCACTTGGTTGATCTAAATCATTATTTCACAAAATAACACACAGAGACAAATGTACACAGTTACAGGTACCAGGTAGTCCTCGGGTTACGACCACTCATTCAGAGATGATTCAAAATTCCGATGGTGCTGAATGAGGGGGACTTGCGACTGGTCCAGGAAATTGAGGGGGTCATAGCATCCCTGCAGTCACATGATCGCCATTTGTGAGATCTTCTCCTTGTTTGGAGCGTTGTGTTATGCCAGCTTCCCTGCCAGCTTCCCACAAGCAAAGTCAATGGGGAAGCCGGCAGGGAAGGTTGCAAGTCGATCCCGTAAATTGCTACTGCAGCTTTTTCTCCTGAGGAGCCCCACTATGGCAACCCCCTGCCCACACTTCCCAGTGCCTACCCACCTGCAGCCCTTGCTGACCCGCCTGCACTTCCCAGTGCCCATCCGTGGCCCTCGCCAGCCCACCTGCACTTCCCAGCACCTGCCTGCAGCACCCCCCCCATCCTCCCACACTCCTTACCTGGGGCTCCCACTTAATGACCCATGCGGTCCTGGGGTTACAACGGCAACAGGGACTGCCGGGATTTTTATTGCTAAGCAATACAGTCACATGATGCCATGCTTTACAACCACATTCCTTAGCAATGGCAATTCCAGTCCCAATTGCCATTGTAACTCGAGTACTACCTGTAAAGAAGTATCCTTCTAAAGGTCAAATTAAGCAGAGTTGAACTACATTCCTCAAAACAAAATCCCAGTCTTCATCTATTGATGTAGAAGTAATTTTAATGCATTTTGTGACCAAAACTGATAAGCAGCTAATACTTTTTCAAAGCACTTCCTATAACTACTATCTTTAATCTAAAAGTGGATGTATGGGGGAAATTTTCAAGAAAAAAAATCACTAAATCATCTGTTCAATCTTTTGTAGATAAATGAAGCATATCTAATCTTGAGTTCTTGGGTATAGAGAAATATTACATTGAAACTTGCAACTTGGTTTCTGAGAGGGCATCAAAAGATCATCTATTGACTTGGTACCCATCTTAGACTCAATAGCACAATTATGCAAAGTTTTAGACCCTATATCAAATGACTGTATGGAGTTCCATATCTTTAGATTGTGATGTGTATATAATATTTCAAATATTATAAGCCATACTATGTTAGGGCGTCCTGCTGATTCTCTTGAGTTGATTTCTTTTCCAAAGCCTGACCCAGATGGCGCAACTGCCTGGGATTGTAAACAACAACAGAATGTTTCCTCTTTCAGACAAAAAAAATCTTCCCAAAATTAAGTTTCTGTCATCTATTTTGCACATACTTAATTATTAAAAGTATACTTTAAAGTTGTAGTAATTTTCCTTGGATTGTTTTGGGGGATTATTTCCTTGGATGGTTTTGGAGGATTTTTTATACTGATCACTAACTAAAATAAGGGATAATCCCTAACTAAAATCAGGGATCATATAAAACCAAAAGTATTTGGTAGAGCCCATCAAAATCTGGTGATTTTTCAACAGAACCTGTTTATAAAGCAAAATCAACCCTCCTTTTTACTGACTGATGCAATAAAAGACTGTTTGATTTGTTAGTAATATCACACAAGCAGCTATGATGCCCATATACCTGAGATCACACCGACAGCACTATCTCAACTGATGTTATCTCCTATATTTGATAAGCAGGATAGCTTCATTGATAACGTCATTTCACTGCCCCTTCCCCCCAAGAAGAAAACTTTTCTGACCCATGCCTAAGATTTAGAATGTGAGTAACTCTAAGAAGCTGCTTGTTTGTTGCCATCCTGGCTCCTCCCTCCATCATCTCTAAGAAATTAAGATGATTAAGATGATTCTTAACAGCAAGCCACTTCTTGAATATTTATGCCAAGAAAATTACTCAGATTTTCCATGTACTGTATTCATCAGGAATCAAGCTCAACTCAAGGGAATCTTTATTTTACTTTATAAGAAGGTCATTGGTTACTGGAACTCAGATTAAAATTATTAGAATTAGTGCCAGAGTTTGAAGGCACACATCTTTTTTTTTTAATTATGTATAATACTCTGATAGAAGACAATTATTTCGCAAGAGCAAGTTACATCAGTCAGAGCTCCTGAGTGAATTTTTACTTCTCTAACAGAATCTCCCCCCACCTTAATGCCTTGTAGATTATTTGGACAATGCTCCCCAGAAAAGTGTAAACTTTGAGAGTTGAACTGAGTATCTGCTTGGGGAAGTTTAACAATTTCATTGACTTTCCATGCAGGAGTACCGCTGTGCATAGAAAATGCTTAATATTAATACCTACAGTATATCATCTTGCTTCTAAAAATGCTTAGAACTATTACTGTGGCCCATTTCACACATTACATTGTTAAAAAAAACTATTCATCATCAGCATGAAGCTATATCAAACATCATTCTTGGGAGAATGCACCTAAAAGATGGGCGTGTTTTCATATTGTTTAAAATATTCAGTGTATATTTGAAATGATACATGGAAACTGAACTACTTTTCACCTTCTCAACACCCCTCTAATATCATTTACATTCCTGCTTTAAAAATTATAAGCACAACTAAGATCAGAAAAGAAAGGTTTGCCCAAGCCCATGTAAGTTAAATGTCTGAGGAAAGAATTCAAATAAATTGTGCAATCCTTTGCATGTTTACTGAAAATTGGAGCACCATACTCAGTGTGATTTACTTCTCGAAAGTATGTGCAGTATTGTCATAAAGTCTCACAAATTTGTCTTTATCAGCCTGAGGCAAAAGACTACATTTAGTTAGGCATTTCTTCATTGTTTACTCTTATGATCTGATTGACAGGTTCTTCTCATCCTAAAACTGGCAAATCTAGTTAGACATGCTCCAAAATTATAGCACTATCCATCAGATAAACCATTTACAAATCAATATTCTCTTTAAAAAATAGCTTTATTGTTCCATGTCTTTTGGTTTCTGCCTCCCACTGAAGGCATATGAAAGAGGCATATCTCATTTTTATGTATATCTTGCTTGCAAATTTGCTTTTGGTCTGCATTGGGTGCTCATTTTACAGGTAGTCCTCATTTAGTGACTGCCTTATTTAGTAACCATTTGCAGTTACGATGGTGATGAAAAAGTAACTTTATGACCAGTCCCCACATTTACAACTGTTGCAGGTCTGTAAATCAAAGGAAAGCTGACGTAAGATTATAAGCACAATCAGTTTCACTTAGTGACTGCTTCATTTAACAACCAAGTTGCTGGTCCCAATTGTGGTCACTAAACAAGGGCCACCTGGAGTTCTTTAATACATTCACCTGTACTTTTGAAAAACAAAATAGCCAGCCTGTTAAAAGAAACATTTCAAATAGCTTGTGTATTCTAATGAAATGCAGCTAACAAAGTTTATTTTGTTTGTACCCTATTTTTTTGTTAGGCTCTCTGACTTTTATTAATTGTGTCAATGTGAAGTGGGGAACCCGAGTACAGGATCTTTTCACATATGCAAAAGTGATGGCTCTTATTACGGTCATAGTTGTGGGGCTTTATAAAATTAGTCAAGGTAAGAAAGTACTTTCTCTTATAAATGTGACAAAACTAAATAGCATATAGAGGGAACCCTAGAGTTTAAGTCAGACTTTACTTTTTGGCTGTGTAGTATGAGTGTGTCTGTGTTTGACATGAACCGTTCCTCTTATGCAGGAAAAAAAATATACTGTGATCCATCTGCAGCAATTTCTAGGGTCATGGATCTCTGTGCACATTATGTTTATACACAACGTTCATTTCCAATATCTACAATTCTCTGAATAACTTGATATTGGGCATCCAGATTTGTTGCAACTGAACAAATCATATTTATTATTCCTATGGCTGCAGCCCAGCAAACACATCAAAATAATCCAGTTTTTAAGGCACTGTCTCTATCAGCATCCCATTCTGATCAGCATCCCATATTTTTTGTAATGTGCCCAAACCTTGGTAATCATTATTTCCAAATATACATTTAACAATGCACTGCCAGCAACTAACTACTAGATTGCAGTAATTATCCTGAGCAATCCAAATGCAGGTTTTTATGTACATTTTATAACGGGGGAGCTGCCCTGAGTTCATTCATGTTGGCTCTTTTGCTCTTTAACTCTAATGGAGGCAAAGTAACTCCACCAAAGAAACTTCATGAAAGAATGTGTCATCATACAGAAAATGATGCTTCCAAGTGGCATATCTTTGCTCACATTAACTGAACTGTGATCTTTTGTGACCTTTGTCCTCTGATGCCAGGCAGCTGGTATGAAGAGACTCGCTTCCAAGAAGGGTAAAGAGAATATGTGAGCAATGCAACAAACTATGCATTGAGTAATGGGAAAGGCAAAATATAACCATGATTTTCATGCAGTGAATATTCCAGTTCTACCACACTTTTAAGTGAGCTACATATAAAGGACCTATATTTGGGTACTTTATACGTAGTTATACGTAGTTATTTGTATTATATGAAGTTAAATGTAAATAACTTCAAACTTCTGATGTTTTCACAGGAGAAACTGAAAACCTTAAGGAACCGTTTGAAGGTTCCACAACAAATGCAGGATTTGTTGCACTTGCTCTTTATTCTGCCCTCTTTTCCTACTCTGGATGGGACACATTGAATTTTGTCACAGAAGAAATGAAAAACCCAGAAAGGTACATGTTCGTGTTGGATAACCACATCTCCTCCTCCTCCTCCTCCTTTTGAATCTGGTGCTTTTTTTTCATTTATATATACATAAGTGAACTCAATAGTGTAGAAAGATGCATATATAAACTGCTGTTTTAATACTTGCTTTATATTTCCCCTTTTGGTTTATCCTTAATTCAGTTGCATTTAATGTGCTATGCTGTTTTATTTCTTTCTTCAGAAACCTTCCGCTTTCCATTGCCGTATCAATGCCTATAGTGACTATTATTTACTTGTTGACCAATGTGGCCTACTATGTCGTGTTGGACATGCCTGCTCTCTTAGCAAGTGATGCGGTGGCTGTGGTATGTTGTACATTATAAATTGTTGGGTGCATCTGATGGGCAGCCTTCCCCAATCTCAGGATATCTACATGTATTGGATTGCAACTCTGAGAATGTCAGTGCATCTGATGGACAGCAGGTTGAAGAAGGCTGACCCATAATAAACACGTTATACACTTTTTTGTCTACTTACCACTTGCCTTTCATGCAGCCCAAACACAGGTGTCCACGGTGTCTTGTTGCTTTCATTAAAATAACAAAAGCAGCATTGTGCTATTGCACTACAAGCTCCATCCTTCTGGCATGTGTGTGTGATGGCATGAGGTACATACAAAAGGACTTGTGGTGCAATGGCACAGCATTGTTTTCATCAGATCAATATATTTAACCACCTTAGGGGTGCTACTGAACTGAACTTCCCATGTATTCCAAACTGCCATGTAGAATTTCCTATTGCAAGAATCCACAACCTGCAATAGAATCCCAGATGTTAGGTAGAGACAGCATGTGACTAAATCAATTAGTTTTCATTTCACTCTTTCTTGATTTAAATCTTAGTAATATTTTAGATTTCAAGCCAGAGAAATATACATCAGGCTTAGTATCAGCTCATTTTCCTAGATGCTTTAACACAAATGGAGGCAATTTCTGAGGCAAGGTGTACAGTAGAGACTCCTGAGCTCAGATCATTTGGTACATTGATGATGTCACTAGAACTGGATGGCTGAATCTTTTTTGGCCCATTTGGGGTGGAAGAGGTATTGCAATTGTTTAAGGGAGATAATGCAACCAGAAATCACCTGGGAAAAAAACATTATTCTCATGTAAACCCTGCTGAACACCTCCCTCCCACATGGTCTGACATGTTACAGCCAAAATGCAATCATTTTGCTGCTGAATTTTAGGTCTTGCACTGCTGGGTGCTCAGAGCTATATGCATTTCATTGGTTGCCCACTCTTGTTTTAAGAGTTATGAAACTGCAATTTATGGATATAGCAATACGTCTTTGTTTTCAAGAGATGGAATTTATCATGAGTGTAATACTGAAATAAAATTGCCTGTTTGTGGTAATGGAGTAAATAAGGAAATGAGATATTCTTGCATATATTTTCCTCTCTGAAGCTTAGAAACAGAATTTGACATTTTTGTCAGTGATAAATGGGCAAAAAATAAAGATAGATAAGTTATACAGAACATGTAGAAGAGCAGTAGTTAAGAGCTAAGAATATGGGAATTTGACAGGAAGCTGTTTGAAATTATCACTAATTCCTTTGCTGAATACTCAGTGTCAGTTTTAGCAGTAGCAAAAATAAATTATAAAAAGAGTTTTTAAAGCACCTGCAGAAAATCCATGCACATAAACCAGGTTTATTGTAGTACGTGCTGCTGTTACTCCCACAGTTGGTTGGGGAGAACCAAACCTTGAAAACTGAAGAAAAATCCAGCTACCCATAAGATTATTTTTTAAATGCAAAGCAATGTTATCATTTCAGTGCAAGTATAACCTCTTGATTCTAAATGCACTAGCAAGATTGGGTCTTAGTTTTAAAATGAGTAATTATTCTGAAGGCGCAACCCATTTGTTTTGGAAGCTATCAGATGATCTTCTTTGGGAATACCTTGGGCATTGGGTTACTTTACTTAGAGCAGTAAGTTCCATGGACCTTAAATAAAGGACATAAATAGAAGGAGACATAGGACTCCTTTCCCATGAATTGTTGCTTCTCTTCCAATACCCAAATCCTGTGATGATTCAGAAACATAGTTTTTGAATTTCAGCATGGTCAATTTGACCTGGGGACACTAAAGGGGAACACTAGTGGAAAAGAAAACAGTAATATTAACTCTTCTATAACAGGAATAGGCAGTATGATGCCAATAGGTTCCCACTAGGTTCCATAAGCTTAGTTCATTTTTTTATTTTTTTTTAAATTACCTTATTACAATGATATTAAATGAAAAGTTATTTTCCTATTTACAAAATAATTAAAATTTGCAGCTGGCATGTTGCAAAGCAAAATTCTAATCTCTCCTGTTGTTGTCCTAAGAAAGTTTCTGGGTCCCACATAAGACCCATAAGTATCCTTAGAAAATGATTGGTGTTTGGTTTGGAAGTTTGACTATCTACCTGTCCAGGAACACAATAACAACAGATAAGCTGGAATAGTAGGAAGCATCCTCAAGGGCTGGAGAAACTGATAGGCACAATCCCCCGTTCGTGTTTTGGTCAATGGATATTTTATGATTGGTCGCTTTCAAAATTCTAAACCTGCCCACCAGTTCAAAAAGTTTGCCTCCTCCTGAATTATCACATTTTAAAACAACTTTCTATTAAATAGGAATGTCTAGCTTACTGTAACATGTGAGAATGCCACATTCTCAGTCAAGGAGAGCTTTTATTAAATGTGGTAGAGCCAAATTATATTTTCTACAACTTACACATAGCACCTAGTGCTGTTGATTTTCTCTCTTCTGTGTTCTCACTGATAGTACGTTGAGGATTCTTTCCTGTACCACATATATATGCTATGGAACTGTTAGAAAAGTCTCTTCAACCCAGTCCCCTCCAGATACAGTTTGGACTACAATTCCCAGCCAATATGAAGAGAAGGCATTATTTATTTATTTCATTTTGTCAAATTTTATTACTGCCCATCTCCCTCCCACTCCAAAGGAAGGACTCTGGGTGGTTTACAGAAACAGATCTGCAATATGGCTGGGAATTCTTGACCCTGCAGTTTCAACACATTGGGAAAGCACCATGTTAGGAAAGTTTGCTTTGGAACAAATAAGGTAGATGATAATTTTTTTCACTACCCCACAGGAAGTTTGGGAGTTTACAAAATCCTTCTGTGATTATTAAAAATCCTTGTCAGATCATGATAATTCTTTTCTGGTTTTCTTGTCTCTTATTACTTAATCAGTAGAAATCTAGTTGTCCATGGTGGATAGCTAAACTCAAAAGCTTTTTCAAGATGCTGGTAATGTCGGAATTCACCGAGTCTAATTTTGTGCTGGAACTTACATTTCCATGCAGTCAATTTCTCTGACACAGGGAAACTAGCTGAATGAGCCTTTTCTTCTACTTTTCTTTCTGTTGCAGTCATTTGGTAATGAAGCTCTTAGCCACGCTAAGTGGATCATCCCTATTGCAGTGGCAATGTCTTGTTATGGAGGATTAAACTCATCAATTATTGCAGCTTCAAGGTATGAGACACTAGGAAATGAGTACTGGGTTGATAAAGTCAGCAGCCAATGCTTAATAAATGTTTCTGTTGTGCATTGTAATGCTAAGCATAAATGGCTTCTCAAACTTCTCCATCAAACTTTTTAGGAAAAGAAACTGGGTGGATCATTTCTTGAATTTTCTCCAGGGGAAAGAGTTTTCCAGCAACCTATGAAGGGGCAGGACATCTTAGTGGAGGCACTGCTACTCAAAAAGCCCAAGAGGAGAGGAATTCCTCATCATGTCCTCCCTTGGGATTTAAGTTTCACCGTAGGCTGAAAACTACTGGAGAGATGACTTTACTGTGAGAAACAAGTAATTCTCATGTACCCCTTGGCCACTTGTACTGAATATGTGAAAAAGCATCATGTTCCACCCAGGAGAACGTCACCAACATTCTTTTTTTTAAAAAAATCAAATGATACTTCATTAAATTGTACTGTAGTCCCTCCCCATCCTGGCCTCCGGTGATTGAACGGGAGACCAGAGGACTCATTCAGACTCTGAAGTCCAGTAAGGCTCCTGGGGAAGATCTTCTACCCCTGAATTATTCAAATGTCACACTAACTGGTGGGCTCCCTTACCTACAGGTTTATTTACTCATATAAATAATTCCTGCCAAATTTCAGCTGGTTGGCAGCTCTCTATTGTAGTCCCCATTTACAAAAAGGGTGATAAGGGTGATCCCTCAAATGATAGACCAATTAGTCTAATTGACATTGCAGCAAAATTGTATCCCAAATATCTTTTATACAAGATTGAGGACTGGGTTATTGAAAAGGGCTTGCTACCCGAAGAGCAAACTGGATTTAGGCCTGGTCAATCCACTATTGATAACTGTTTTATTTTATGTCATCTAATAGAAAAATATACAGATAAAGGGAGCCAACTGTTTACAACTTTTATAGACCTCAGTGAAGCATTTGATTCAATAAATAGGGAGCTTCTTTGGAAGAAATTTATGGACCTGGGCATGGATCCCAGACTCTTATCTTGAATCAAGGCATTATATTCAAACTCCTGCCTAAGGGGACTCACAGGAGCACACAGTTCCCTAGCAGAGATAATTAGCACCAATAAAGGGGTCAGACAAGGATGCTCCCATTTGGTTTAATCTGTACATTAACGATATCCCAAAATCCCCTCATTCAACTGCTATGCAAATGCCTAAAGTTAAAAGTAAACATATAAATACAGTATTCTGCTTTACGCAGATAACATGGTATTGATGTCATACACCCAGGTAGGGCTGAGAAGACTGCTATGCAGGTTTAGTTCATACTGTGCACTTAACTATCTGAACTTCAATAAGTAGTTGTTTTCAGGAAGAGACGGACTAGGTATAACTGGAGCCTGGATAGGGAACATATAGATCAGGTTAAGTCCTATCTATACTGAGGAATTGTTTTTACAGAAACAGGTTCCTGGCTCCCACACTTTAAGAGGAGTTCTTTAAGGGCTACAGCCTGTGCCAGTGCCATAAGGCAGCTCACCAACCACAGCTACCCAGGTTCTCTAACTCTAATCGTAAATGTATACAACAGCAAAATAGTCCCAAAGATTACCTATGGCACAGAACTGTGGGGATATATAAATGCTCCCTTACTGCAACAGATACAGTCTACTTTTTTGAAATGCATCTTGAGGGTGGACAATCTACACCATCTCCAGCAGTAAGACAGAGTTGGGTTTACCCCCTTTACAAAGTCTCCATCCAATTCCCAGTCCAATCAGATTAGAAGACCAAGAAAAGTTTCCAACAAAGGGTCATGGACGTGGCAGCCCAAGATGATATTGCATCCCCTTAAACATGTTAAGTCCTTGAAGTGGCTGGCTCAGTACAAATCAGCCTCCCAGTTACAAAAGTACTTAATTACTTTCATGCTTCAACATCTTAGAAGAACTTTATCTAGAGCTCGTTTTGAACAACTAGTTTCTATAGTAAGATATGTGGGGTGGGGTTTCATGGAGCTCTGTTTGAAGAAAGACTGTGTATCTGTGGTGCACCAGCTGTTGAAGACATTGCACATATCCTCTTTGATTGCAAACTATATTCTGCAGAAAGGACTAGATTCTTATTTAAAAACTAAAAAATGCTGGGGCACCCAGGAGAAACTATCTTATTTTTGCAGGGAACAAACCTGCATATCGCTAGTAAGACTGTACTCTTTATATCAAAGGCCATTTCGAAGAGGACAGATTATCTAAAGCAGATTGGGGTTAACATTAGGGGTGACAACTTATTAT
Organism: Candoia aspera; assembly: GCF_035149785.1. Taxonomy (NCBI): domain Eukaryota; kingdom Metazoa; phylum Chordata; class Lepidosauria; order Squamata; family Candoiidae; genus Candoia; species Candoia aspera. The sequence goes on from NC_086155.1 coordinate 183,129,577, forward strand.
AAATATGTCCTATGTTTTCTTTGTATCTCTTTGTATTTTTATTTATTTATTTTTATTTCAGATTTAGTCACCGCCCATCTCAAAGAGCGACTCTGGGCAGTTTACAATAAAACAAGGATAAAAACTAGTTAAAATACAATAAAACAATAAAACAATATTCTTAAATAAATAATAAATTACAAGGCATAGATGGTAAAAAGTTCTTAATTTATGGGAGCATCTTCAGAGTGCTAACCAGCCCCAGGGTTGGTTACCCCTCTTCATGCCCCATGCAAGATGGCAGAGCCAGGTCTTTACCCTTTTCTGGAAGGTCCGGAGAGTGAGGGCACACCTCAACTCTAGGGGAAGAGTGTTCCATCGGGCACAGGGTATACTTGTATCGGTCATACACTTTTGATATAGTCAGTTGACTAAATCAATAAAGTTTCTATTCTATTCATTAAATTGTATGAGTAATGACAGATAAATAAATAAATAAATGGACACTGTATTCCTACTTAATGAAATTTAATTTTATTGTTCTTTTTTCTTGAGAGACTGTTCTTCCTTGTTTCTTTTTCCCAAACAATCAGACATCATTTTTTTTCCCTCCTAGTGTTTTCCTGCGGGTACAGGGTCCACTCTTCAGATCAAACAAATGTTGATCACTTGGTTACAACAGGAATTGACTGACCGGCTTGTTGCTACCAAGCTTGATGTCGTGGACTGAGATTGATGAGAGTGACTGGCCCAAAGTCACCCAGCCGGCAATCATGCCTAAGGCAGGACTAGAATTCACAATCTCCTGGTTTCTAGCCTGGAGCCTTAACCACTAGACCAAACTGGCTCTCCAACCATCAGACATCAATATGATGACAAAGTTCAATCTCATGTTAGAAAAGTCCTGTTAAAAAGAATCAGATACTAGATCTGTGATAATTCCATCATCCCCAGCCAACAAGGCCAATTTGTGTGCAACTGCCATGCTGGCTGGGACTTCTGGAAGTTGAAGACCAGTACATTTGGTTGGGGAAAACTGGGTTAAGGAGACATATTCTCAGGATACTATAAAAATCTGTAGCATTAACAGCCCAGATATTTATGGTAACTTGTATTTTTATTACTCCCACCATAATTCTTTCTGCTCATTCATTAATTCCTGGAAATGGCTCCAGCAGCAGCCATGTATTTTCTTAGAACCACAGGACAGCTAAAAGCTGTTAGTTTTATCAATATTTCTGTGAACTTCAAGCTGTATTTTTTTTTCTTCTTTTTCCATCTTCTGGTGTTCAATCTTCAAAGTCCCATCCTATCATGTTTTTTAAAGAGAATTCAAAACAAAAGCATCTTCCCATGGGAAGGATTCTTATAATTCCAAAATCTTCTTTCAAATCCATCTGGACCCTTAGTTTGTTTGTAACTTTCCAAACTCAAAATTCTAATCACCCTTTTGCTGTTTATTCCAAAATAATTTTTTTAAGTCATTAAACTTGTATTTAAAACTTTTTTCACTATGGATTAAAGGAAACTTACCCAGTGCTATAAAACTTGTCGATCAAAAGGTTCCTAATAGCTGAAAAGCAGTTAACAAGCAATTTCCGAAAGAGATTGCAAACCCAGTGTCCTTAAAGGTGCCGACCGTGGTTTGAGTAAAGAATGGTTATTCCCTCATCTCCCAGAGCTCTAAACCCGCTGGAGACTGCTGTCTTGTGGTCTCCTCATAAGGCGCAACTGTACAGAGCACTTGTGGGTGATCTCAAGTCCTCTCCTTGTCCAGAGAGAAATTACAAAGAGCTGGTCTACTCGCTGTCTCTTTATTTCGCCATGGTTGTTGGCTCTGCTTTTAGCAGAACTGTCTTCAGTTCACCATGTCTTCCCCAGAAGTCCCAAACTGTGTTTTATAAAGAGAAAAGAAGCCTATTCAGAAATTTGTATTATGAACCTCAGCAAAGAACTTACATGTTTCCAGTAGAAAATACATCAAACTTAACATATTTAAACACAGGCCCTACCGTATCAGAAGCAGGTGGAAACATTTAGATTGGACAATATGAGAAGATATAATGCCACCCAGTGGTCTGTTTTTAGTAGTCCACCTCAAAAAAATCCATTGCTGGGGAGAATTCCACTGACGCTAAGTGTACCAGTCTGGGCACAAGAACAGCAAAAAACAATTTCTCATTGCTATTTATTTTAATGTTTTAAAAACACCCCAAACCAGAAAAAAAGAAAAGACCATTATATTTTGCATTGCTAATGCAATGTATGGGCTGAAACATTCTACTACTTTATACGATTTTAAGTCCTTTACTGCACTTTTCCCAGCCTGATGTACTACAGATAATCTTGGCCTACTATATCCAGAATTCACAGCTACTAAGGCTTGTAATTCTAAGAATGGTAGGCTTAGGACATCTGAGACTCAAGACTGGGGACAAATATGTGTTTCCTTTATTTCTTCATTTCCCCATATAGCAGTGGCACAATTAGATTGCATACTATATACTTTTCATATCATACTTTAAGAATGGTACCATTTCTTGTGAATGACATTGATGATTGTGTGATAGCATTCTTCCACCTGTGCTGGATGTCAGGCTATTTTCATGCCCAATTCTAAGTACCAATTTTATCTTAAATGGTTAAGAGCAATGTTTCCTGAAGGATCTCATTCTTCTACATATATCTATCTGGTCTATAAGATAGAGGTCTTGAGACCTTTATCCTGAGATTTCATAGATAGCTACAAGACAGGTTTTTTTTTTTTTTGCAGTGGCACACCTTGTCAGCTTCCCAAAGAAGTTCTAACACATTATTAAACTAATATTAATTTCATTTGTTGTTGTTTATTCGTTCAGTCACTTCCGACTCTTCGTGACTTCATGGACCAGCCCACGCCAGAGCTTCCTGTCGGTCGTCGACACCCCCAGCTCCCCCAGGGATGAGTCCGTCACCTCTAGAATATCATCTATCCATCTTGCCCTTGGTCGGCCCCTCTTCCTTTTGCCTTCCACTCTCCCTAGCATCAGCATCTTCTCCAGGGTGTCCTGTCTTCTCATTATGTGGCCAAAGTATTTCAGTTTTGCCTTTAATATCATTCCCTCAAGTGAACAGTCTGGCTTTATTTCCTGGAGTATGGACTGGTTTGATCTGCTTGCAGTCCAAGGGACTCTCAGAATTTTCCTCCAACACCACAGTTCAAAAGCATCTATCTTCCTTCTCTCAGCCTTCCTTATGGTCCAGCTCTCGCAGCCATATGTTACTTCTGGGAATACCATTGCTTTAACTATGTGGACCTTTGTTGTCAGCGTGAGGTCTCTGCTCTTAACTATTTTATCGAGATTTGTCATTGCTCTTCTCCCAAGGATTAAACGTCTTCTGATTTCCTGACTGCAGTCAGCATCTGCAGTAATCTTCGCACCTAGAAATACGAAGTCTTTCCCTGCCTCTACATTTTCTCCCTCTATTTGCCAGTTATCAATCAAGCTGGTTGCCATAATCTTGGTTTTTTTGAGGTTTAGCTGCAAGCCAGCTTTTGCACTTTCTTCTTTCACCATCATAAGGCTCCTCAGTTCCTCTTCGCTTTCAGCCATCAGAGTGGTATCATCTGCATATCTGAGATTGTTAATGTGTCTTCCAGCGATTTTAACTCCAGCCTTGGATTCCTCAAGCCCAGCATGTCGCATGATGTGTTCTGCGTACAAGTTGAATAGGTAGGGTGAGAGTATACAGCCCTGCCATACTCCTTTCCCAATCTTAAACCAGTCCGTTGTTCCGTGGTCTGTTCTTACTGTTGCTACTTGGTCATTATACAGATTCTTCAGGAGGCAGACAAGATGACTTGGTATCCCCATACCACTAAGAACTTGCCACAATTTGTTATGGTCCACACAGTCAAAGGCTTTAGAATAGTCAATAAAACAGAAATAGATGTTTTTCTGAAACTCCCTGGCTTTTTCCATTATCCAGCGGATATTGGCAATTTGGTCCCTAGTTCCTCTGCCTTTTCTAAACCCAGCTTGTACCTCTGGCAATTCTTGCTCCATGAATTGCTGAAGTCTACCTTGCAGGATCTTGAGCATTACCTTACTGGCATGTGAAATGAGTGCCACTGTTCGATAGTTTGAACATGCTTTAGTGTTTCCCTTTTTTGGTATGGGGATATAAGTTGATTTTTTCCAGTCTGATGGCCATTCTTGTGTTTTCCAAATTTGCTGGCATATAGCATGCATTATCTTGACAGCATCATCTTGCAAGATTTTGAACAGTTCAGCTGGGATGCCATTGTCTCCTGCTGCCTTGTTATTAGCAATGCTTCTTAAGGCCCATTCAACCTCACTCTTCAGGATGTCTGGCTCTAGCTCACTGACCACACCGTCAAAGCTATCCCCGATATTGTTATCCTTCCTATACAGGTCTTCTGTATATTCTTGCCACCTTTTCTTGATCTCTTCTTCTTCTGTTAGGTCCTTGCCATCTTTGTTTTTGATCATACCTATTTTTGCCCAGAATTTACCTCCGATGTTTCTAATTTTCTGGAAGAGGTCTCTTGTCCTTCCTATTCTATTGTCTTCTTCCACTTCCGTGCATTGCTTGTTTAAAAATTATTCCTTATCTCTTCTGGCTAACCTCTGGAATTTTGCATTTAATTGGGCATATCTCCCCCTATCACTGTTGCCTTTTGCTTTCCTTCTTTCTCGGGCTACTTCTAGTGTCTCAGAATATTTCATTTACACAGATAATATTTTATACTACACTGTGTGCCTTTGTCTACAAAATTAATTCAGAGAATATACATTGTTGGTAATGTATACATAATTTCAATAAACATTTCCACATGATTGACTCCATAATGGAATTGCAAAGGACAGTTCCCTATGGATGCCATGGGGACTGCATTCCTTAGCACTTCACCACAAGGAATGCAGCAGGGGATAAAATGTTGAACTAAGTCCATGAAGATTCAGTTTCAAAACTCCAGTCAATAAAGTTTTCTAGGTAACCTTGGGCCAATCATTTTTAGTCAGCCTAATTCACTTCAGAAAAAATTGTGAAGATGTTCCATCCTGAATTCCCTGGAGAAGAACAAAATAAAACTGTAAATTATAGTAATGGTGGGAAGAAGGAGAAGAAGGAAAAGGATTATTTATGTTGTTATGATTGACATCACTATTATTTTGATTGTGGATGGATGGATGGATGGATGAATGGATTGTATATATAGTAATATATATTAGTAATTTATATGTTTTTTTCACTTTTTATAGACTTTTTTATGTTGGAGCTAGAGAAGGACATCTCCCTGATAGCCTGAGCTTAATTCATATAAAATGTTTCACCCCTGTTCCTGCTCTTGTTTTTAATGTAAGTAATGATAAAACATAGGAGAACAAAGCTTTGTTTATTCTGAAACCTATATTCATTATACATTTATTTCATGTGAACTGAGGCAAGGAAGAAATTTTTATTTTAACAAACTGAATATATAGGCATTATTCAGGCAGTGACAGCAGTATCCAGTTCATGCCTATTTTGAAGACGGATTGGATTTAGTGGCATGTCTTTGAGGTTATGTATAGGACTTCTAGTTGAATGATTCTCAGGCTCTTTTACAAGAAATAATAATACCACCGCTAGCAACATCAGCATGAAGAAACTTCCCAAATGTAGCTCTCTAGCACCTGGCTGGGGATTGTGGGAATCTGAAGTTCAAGAGCAACTAGCACAAAAGGAAGCTTCCAATAGGTGCACTTTATCTGGTTAAAGCTGTTAGCAATGGAGACTAAATTCAGGACTAAATTCGGGAAACTGTAATCCTGTTCTATCTGGGGATATCAGCTGAGACACATCAATGATTAAGCATCATTTAGAGCAGGCTGGGGAATTCTGGGAGTTAAGTCCACACATCTTAAAGTTGCCAAGTTCAAAAAACATTGATTTAGAGCAGACATTTATTTTTTCCCTTATCTTTACACTTCATTCTCTCTCTTTTATCTGCTGATAGGGTTTAATGACTTTGATTTATCTCCTTGTGGAAGATGTCTTTCTCCTGATAAATTACTACTGTTTCAGCTACTGGTTCTTTGTTGGACTATCCATTGCAGGATTAATATATTTAAGGTATATCCAGCCAGATAGGCCAAGGCCAATTAAAGTAAGTACTTAAGAGAATTAAAACTTAAAATGTTAGCCCATGTCCTGTATATAGTTCTAGCTTTTGTATTAAGACTCTGTAGACTAGGCTTTCTCAACCAGGGCTCCGTGGAACCCCAGGGTTCCGTGAGAGGTCACTAAGGGTTCTCTGGGAGATCACGATTTATTTAAAAAATTGTTTCAAATTTGGGTAATTTCACATTAATGAGGTAAATTTCATTCTTTATTTTTAGTTTAAGAACGCTGTTAATGCATATATTCAGGCCTACACAAATATAATTTTGTAACTTCTGTCCTATATTTGAGCCTCAATGTGCAGGGGTTCCCCAAGGCCTGAAAAATATTTCAAGGGTTCCTTCAGCTTCAAAAGGTTGAGAAAGGCTGCTCTGTAGAAAATTTTATTTATGAAATGACAGACTTGCTGCTTAAAAACTAGGGTTACCAGATCCAGGCTGTAAAAATGCAGACATTCACTAGATGGCAACAAAGAACTAGCATTTTCTGTATCTTTTAATTGCTAGGTAGTTGTTGCATAGATTTTCGCAGTCCAGATGTGGTAATCCAATTAAAGGCCCCTTAATTGGAGAAGCAAGCAAAATAAATATTTTTTATATCTACCTTTTATCTATTGAACACAATTCAGGATTAAACTGAAGACCAGGTTGTTGTTGTTTCTGAGAATTTCAGACCATGCACTAAGGAATATTCTTTGTCATATGTACAATTATTTTCTTTTAGGATATGAAACACAGCTATAGAAAAGCTTATTTGAAATTGTGAGAGTTGTGATATGGCGGCATTTTTCAGAAGCACTTATTTTAACTTGGAATTATCTTTTGTATTTTCAGCTCAGTCTGTTCTTTCCCATTGTATATTGCATATGCACCATTTTCCTGGTTATAGTGCCTCTCTACAGTGATACAATCAATTCTATTATTGGAATTGGCATTGCACTCTCTGGGATTCCCGCTTACTTTTTGGGAGTTTATTTACCAGTAGAAAAGAGACCTTGGTATCTTCAGTGGCTTTCTGGTAGGAAACTACATGTTTTATTTATAATTTTTCAAATTTATATCCTCTGCACGGGAGGGAGGGAGAGATGGATGGATGGATGGATGATGTTAACATGGTTCAAATCAGAAGCTACTGACTGTATTTATTTCAACTCTTTTACCCATCTAATGAGAGTGGTATCTCTTCTGGGGGGGCAAATTAGTCAAAATGGCAACCTCGACCATGCAATTGAAGGTCTGCATGCTTTGATTATGCTATCATAGCCATCATCTTGACTTTTTTGACACCACCCCACCAGACACCCCTGTATGAGGGAGTCAGCCATCCAAGGTCCCAGAGCCACATACATCCTTCCCCACATAGCCTTGCACACAGCTCAAAATGTTTCCACTAAATTGTAACTTTTAATGAGAAAGAAGGAAAAAGACATTGAATACCTGGGAATAATAAAAGAATAATTCTTTTAACTATCTTTGGTTAATTTAACTTTAGCTAAAATTTAATGTAAATTAAATAGAATGAAATTTAATTTTGGTCTTGCCCTTCATCTTTTGTTTCAACTCTGCCCCCTTTTTAAAATGCAGCCCTCGTCACTCTAAAAGCCAAGGCTGTCCCTTGACTCCCAAAAAGTTTTGTAACTCTATCTCATACCAAATTTCAGTAACCAATTTGTTCCAAAAAGCAGGGTTGCCATGTTAATGAGGACTTTTACAGAAATGCCATTAATGCCAATGGCATTACTGTTTTTATAATGTGGCCACTTTATTTCATCTTGCAGCTACCACCACGAAGTATGCTCAGATGTTATTCTGTTGCTGTCTGACAGACTTGGACGTTGAAACAGAGGCACTGGAAATCAAAGCAAAGTAGACTTATTTGGACAATTTCCACACTTCACGCAGCCAAGCAGCTGGAAATCCTCCTCTGTGCTGTAGGGTGTAGCAAGGCAGTACTGTGCATCATTTTGCTGTTTTTTCAGTCTGTGCCACTTCATCCACCTTTTCTTTGTTGTCATCAGTTTGAGGGATTTCTTTATGCCAGTTCTGTACATAAGAATTACACATTGTTTTTTAATTTTTTTAATAAGCAGCCCTTTGTACCGAAGCAAGCTCTTACAACGTGCTATGGATTTAGAGTTCATCAGCAAAGTGACAGTTACCAACTGAATCTAGAACACTAGGAAGGAAAAGGTTGAATAATGGCTGGAGAAAAAACTAAAAACATCAACTTTTAAAATCTCAAGTTCATACTTATAAATTCTAAGGCATTGTAGGCCTTTTACAGATGGAAGGTGTCCAGTTTATTTGGTGGATGCATGTAACTAGTATGCATCAATGCAGTGCCATCTTGTGGCACTGAGTCAAAGAAATCCATGGAAGAGTATTAGTGGAGCAGTAAAGAGATATTGTATGCCCTTGTACTGGTGCCTAACATTTAAGTTCAGCATTGACATGGCAAATGTTACTGTCAGTGTTACACCACAGTTTGCCTTTTCTCCTTGGATATTAATAATTGTATTATGAAAAAAATGTATTTAGTAGAGAACCTTGCTGTTAGCAGCATCTTCAGAAGAAGAATAAGGGCCGTTGACATATCAAGTGTTCTACTTTGAATATAATTATGTAATTAACAGTTATGATACCAGAACCAGGCTGTCAGTGAGAAGTATGTATGCCACACTACCATGTTTTCTTCTAGATTTTCAACTTTCTGTAATACTGTAAGATACTGTATATGCATGCATCAATCAGCATTTTTATTTTCTTTCAGTCCAAGCGTTTTATATACAGTATATTTTTTTAAATGCATGCTCTATTGATAAATGACTGTCAAACTCACTTCAGTTTTGAATAAACCCAAGTTTTAAATAACTGCTTTGTTTTAAAACATTAGGAACTAATGTGCCAGTGCATACATAACTGAAGAATCAAAATTCTTCAAATTGCTAAGGTTTTTTCTAGAACAGAACAGAACTAAAGTAAATTTGATCCCAAAGATTCCCAACAAAATTCTGCATCTGAAATTTATTCAGGGATGTTCGTGCAATACATGCAAGTATAGAAAATATTTGTTACTTCATAAAAGCATCACATTCTGCTGGATTTAAAATATGCTTTAGTCTTTTCCCCCCCATCATTTGATCATTAGAATCGAGCAATGGCATCTCAATTCATTGTTTAGATGAGGTCAGGAAAAATGGTAATATTTTTACACCAAATTATAAAGTGCTATACTTTAATGCAAAACCTTTTTCTGGAGGATGAAAGAATCTGTGGAATTAAGTAATATGCAGTCCCAGAAATGTTCAATCAACCTAGATATTTCATCCTATTAATCTCACATCTTTATCAGTCTTCTAAAGGAAGTTTCTCACAGTGATAGGACAGAGATGAACAACAATGGTAGGTAATGCCGAAACAAGCTACTTGTTGAGTCAAACTCAAAAGCGTTCATTTTCACTCTTGAAAATACACTTCTGACATTCCTTTTTTTTTTTTTCCTGATCTGCTCTTTTCTCTGTGTGCTTCAACAAAGGGTTAGATATCTCTTACTAGAGGCCTTAACTGATCTCTTGCAGCAAAAGTCTTATGTATAAACGTCTGTGTGTATTTGTACAGTAATGTAACAGAAATATAGCTAACATTTTACAGATGGTACTAGCATATGAATTCAGGAAATAAAAGGCACATCTTGTAGATGACACTCCTTTAGATTGCAGTTTTTGTGCATAGGTACAAAAGATGCATTAATACTGATTCCTGGTTCACATTGGTTTAGCAATAATAGTGATTCATGTGTTATATTCAAAAATGCAAACATATTCTCTGGTGTTGTGGTGTGCCAGTGTTGGATGGTGACAAAGACGACCCACATTAAAATTTACATTTGGCAGTGTTGGGCTAGTCACTCAGTACAGTCAACCTCAGAGAATCATTGCCATGAGGGTAAAATTAGGAATAGCTTGAATACTGCCTTTCCACAGGGCAGGGGCAGCTACAGGGAAGGCGCACTTCCTAGGTCCCACTAGATGGCAACATTTAAGGGAAGAGATCTGAAGCATGCCCACCTCTAACCAGGTGGGGCAGGCAGATACCCTCAGGGAGAGGCGGTCCCACAAATAACCTTGCCCCATGCCACATAGGGCTTTAAAAGTGATAATCAGCACCTTGAATTGCACTTGGAAAGCAACTGAGAGCCAGTGTTTCAAAAGTGCAAGTATATTCCACCATACTTATAGATTCTGATATGTCTTCTGACTACACTAAAGACTTCCAAGTTTTGCAGAGAAGGAACTGGCTGAAATAACTCCTATACAGATAGATAGATAGATAGATAGATAGATAGATAGATAGATAGATAGATAGATAGATAGATAGATAGATAGATAGATAGATAGATAGATAGATAATCGTCTATTGATCTATCCTATCTATCTATCTATCTATCTATCTAACTATCATCTCCATGTTAAACATCTGAAAAACAAGCATTCAAATCCAGAGAGCCAAATTGACTCTAAACTGCAGTGGTGATGTGCAGGAACCAGCCAGGTTTTAAAGACTGGTAGTTTAGCTATATCCATAAGCTTGCTTCCCAACAGGACAATAAGAGCTTTGCAGGGTTATATAGATTAAGCAGGGATCGATTGTCGGGGAATTGGAATAATGGCAAAGTGTTAAAACCTCCTTCCCTAACTGCTCCAATCCAAATAATCCCAACAATTATTTCTAAAAGAAAAAGGTGGCCAAAGTTCCAAACATGTGCTCAATTCATTTATGCTGTATAAATCAAACCAACTGAAAACTTTCAATTTTAAAAGAATGAAAAGAGCTTAATAATAAAACATAATGTCAATGCAGAACAAAGCAACTGTTTGATCTTTCTACTGTTATTGAATGAAAGCATCTATGGTTGGAGCTAGAAAATGTCTCATCTGTGGTAGAAGGAATTTGTTTATGGAATGATTTCAGCCCAGACTATTTGTTTTATGTAAAGGCCAATTTATTCAGCTACTTCTTAAAAACATATATTTTTTAATAAAACGATTTCATAGTAAAAGTACTCCATTCTCTCTCTGAACATGACCCATCTCTTTAACAGCATTTGTGTTGCAGAGCTCAGTGACAAAACTCTCCAAGTGTAATCTTTAGTCTGGAGGCTGATCTGTTCAATTCAAAATGGTAAATTAGATAAGGCTGTCAAATTATCATTATGTAGTAATTATTCTAATGTCCCAGCTGTGGAAGTTTCTAAGGAAAATTGGACATTTCTAGGCAAGATCATTGATCCCGGTTCCTTAAGTCTATTAACAATTCCCACTCCAACCCATGAATTAGTGAAGGGTGTACAAGGAAGTGCCTAGAAATGCAGGGATGCATGGCCACAGAAAGAGGACATACTATTTGTATCTATAGGAACAAATACTGTATAACATACAGGCAGTCCTCAACTTACAGGTATTTGTTTAGCGACCATTCGAAGTTACGATGGCACTGAAAAAGTGACTTACAACCAGTCCTCGCCCTGACAACTATCACAGCATCCCTGAGTCACTTGATCAAAATTCAGGTGTTTGGCAACTGGCTTGCACTTATGACAGTTGCAGCATTCTGGGGTCATGTGAACACCATTTGCAACCTTCCCGCCAGCTTCCGACAAGCAAAGTCAATGAGAAAAGCCAGATTCGCTTAATGACTGTGGTGATTCACTTAACCACAGCGATTCACTTAACAACCATGGCAAAAAAGACACTTAACAACTGCCTCGCTTAGCAATGGAAGTTCCAGTCCCAATTGTGGTCATAAGCCAAGGGCTACCTATAAAAATTAAATAGAGTTCATCAAAATAGGGAAGATAAATCAATGTGCTTGCTATTCGGGTGCTAACTACTGATAAGCAACTTCCATCTTCTTTTTCTTTCCCTTTACTTCAGTGTTTCTCAACCTTGACAACTTTAAGATATGTAGACTTCAACTCCCAGAATTCCCCAGCCAGCAAACACTGTCTACTTCCTTCAACAAGATGTGGAGTGGAAAAGAGAAGACCCTCCTTGGGGGAAGATGGGCGGTGATAAAAAATTGACAAAATAAAATAAAGACACTTCTCAAGGAGAAGACACTTTCTAACAGAAGAATGTCCTCTGAGAGCCTCCAAGTAAGGGGCAAAGGCTGTAAAGAAGAATAAATGGCTACACTACCAAAAGCATGGAGCTGAATCAAAACAAGCTTTCTTGCATAAAGCTACGTAATTCAGATATTCATTTGATTAAAATCCAAATACAAGCAGTCTCACAACTGCAGTGAAGTTCTTAGAGCATTCTTTGTTGGACTCCTATATGCTAAGAGAGAACTCATTCTCCAACTGCCAAAAGAATACCATTCACATATATGAAGAGGCATTACTAGTACATTTGCAAGGAAAGAAGTTTTAAAATCATCATCACCACCACCACCACCACCACCTTGATGGCATTCACAGACAAAGAATCTTTGGCTCACGTCTTTGGCTATAAAATGATGGTGTCTTTGTATAACAAAATAATCAGGAGGGTATTGTCCTATCTTGGAGCGAAGAACCACGCTGAGACGGTAGCTTGTGTCTCTAGTGTTTATTGTTCTACTCTACTAGACAGAAAATCTTGCTAAACTGAAAGGCCGTGGGAAAACTCTCACGGATAAAACCCAGAAATCAAGGTGGGCCTGCTCTGAGTTTCTTCGAAGGGAGATTCAAAGCTTGTAAACTACACATGCGTTTTCCCCCCTGGATAGGGGCCCCCTCCTGCTCACCATCAGTACTCGTGACAGGTGTCTTGTAAAGGAGCTCTGCTAAGTGGGTATGAGTATTCCATAATGCAGCATTCTGTTGCAGAACAAGATTCAGCAAGTGGTATATGTAACCTAAAATATTTTTTAAAGGAAATCCACTTCACTCTAGACTGCAACAGCAAACAACAGAAAAATAAGCCATTTTCATTCTAAATTCTGCTCTCCTAAAACAAATGGAACTTACGAACAAACAAGTTATGGATTGAAATGAATGCCTTTGATTTTTTTAGTTTAATAATAATTTCAGGTACAATAGATTTAGTGTTTAAAGAACATTATGCTAGAATGAATTATACGGAATGGACCATACATTTAATTGAACACTATCAGTAGATCAGTTTCCAGATTTTTATATAATTTTGAAATGTTTCCACAAACATTAAAACTTTAACTCCTATTTATTTATTTATTTTTCAAATTTCTATCACTGCCCATCTCTCCCAAAAAGGGACTCTAGTACATTTGCAAGGAAAAAAGCTTTTAAAACCATCACCACCACCACCACCACCACCACCTTGATGGCATTCGCAGACAAAGAATCTTTGGCTCATGTCTTTGGCTGTAACAAACTCCTATTGCTTTGTCTTTTACACTCATTGTAATATAAATATTAACACAGAGGAATTTACTGAACACAGCATAACTGACAGGAATTTGCATGGCAAACTAAAATGTTGCTGTTTGTTTAAAGCATTAGGAAAGGGACAATCAGATACAAAAGCTAATAATCCTTTTGTACATGTGCCAGGAAATTAAACACACAAGAAATTTTTAGAAGAAAAGATAAACTGTATTATAATAGATAGTGGAACTGTTTGCCACTAGACAAGGACTTATATTCGCATGACTTATTTGCATTTTATCATTCCAAATATAGTTTTATGGAAGTAGACACATAGGCACTACATATTAGATATTACGTACTTATTTTCCCAAAATCACTGCATACGGGATCAAACTTTTCAAATGTTCAAACTCATTAAACAAAAACTTACAACTTAGGAATTTAACTCAGACACATCTTGGAGTATGGTATATTCTAAATGAAGTGGAAAAATATATTAGCAGATCCAGACTATTATATTCAGGAACCATGTGTCAGCGTGAAAGAGATAATCTAGAATTTTTCAAGCAGATTAACTTTTCTATAACTTGAATCTTAACAAAGACTTTCTATTCTCCAAATCATAATGCATGTTTTATAACAGGACATTATATTAAAAAAATGATTACCAGTTCCTGCACTTTTTACATTTCATCTTCTTCTGGCTCACTAATTATGATTCTCCTCCATCTCTCTGCCTCTTTATAAACTGTAACTCAGGGTAACATTTTATGCTTTTGGAGACACATGCTTTAGCATTATGTCATTTTCTGTAGACTTTTAGATATATATTGTTTACATTATTATTATTATTATTATTTATGAATTAAACTTGTATGGCACCTGATTCTCAACAAGTCTGGGTGGATGTGTGTGTGTGTGAGAGATTAAATAAAATAGATTATAGCTCATGAGGCAGCAATAGTTGAGCCAACTTTCTTCCTATGCTAGTCAACTGTTCTTTTGGAAATATCAGACTAGAAAAAGAAATCATGTGATTGAATTGGTGTGTTTTTGAGATAAAGAAAATGAGATAGTTGAATCAAAATAAAGTGATGGGAATCCTAAAATATATTAAAGTACAATATTGTTCCGATGGGCCTTGCAATGTCTATAGTTACCATTTTACTATTCCTTTTTACTTCCAATGTTCAACAGATCATGGCCTGTGAAAGAGTATCAGGACAAACTAAAAGTGACTCAAATCTAACCTCTCTGCTTACAGCAGGGCTGAGCATACTCTGACTATTGTGGAATTGCTGCAAGTCTAGCAGCACCAGCAAGCACAGATGATGGTTAAGAATGTTGGGAGTTACAATGCAACATCTGGAGGGGCCAGAACCTCAGGAACAGAGAATTAGGGGCTCAATAAATTCTTATACTGGATTAAATAAATCTACAATCCAGCAATCTTTGTTGATGCAATGTTGGATAATCTTTGCAATAAAAACAGCCTATTCTGATTTGTACTAAGGTCAACAATGTAAAAACTACTGAGACCACCCAAAATTTCAGTATTTGAAATAATTAGCTTTCATTGAGTGAAACGTAATAAAATATAATCTGAACTAAAGGGTGTGCAGAACATTTAGATTTGAACCATTTCAAGTGTAAAATTTGAAACTATGTCCCACTTTGAGCATGAAACTAAAGTGTACTGTAATATAGGGGCTGTTTCAAGCATTTTGGAATTGTCTAGAGTTTGATTTGCCCTGAAAGCAGTTGTACTTCCTGCAGTAAAAGCTGCATTACACCTTTGGATAATGGGAAGGAAATTTTACTCCTATTTCCTTAAGAAAACAACACTTGGGATATCCCCATTTTGAGAAGGGCAGGAAGACCTTTTTTTTACTATGCAATTTGGACCAGAAGTATTAGCATCTAAAATTCTTAAATTATTGGAAAGAGTTTTGGATTCTTTGATAGCTGAAGAATATTATGAGACAGGTTATCAGTCATTTGCAAGGTAAGTAGAGTAAGGAGATGGAATGTCTTGTTTTAACTGAAGCAACTTTACTAAATTTCTTTTAACTGGGAGACCAATACTTGAACCCAGTCATAGAAAAAGTCCAAAATATAGTATGGTATTTCCCTAACTGCTTATCAGCAGCTTTGGTAGTTCTAAATTCTGATTCAAGAACTGCACTGGAAGGGGAGAAATGAAGCTGCACCATTACTCTTATCAAGAAGGAAAGGTTCCCTTAACATTATGAGCCCACGATTGAACGGATGGTGGGTGCTGCGCGGTGGAAATAGGCATACTGGTGCAGCTTCATTTCTCCCCTTCCATTTTTCTTCTTTTTTAAAAAAAATTTCGGTGCACTGAACAGCGAAGCGGCAACCCCTGCACTCGCGTTTCTTCAGAGGGAGGATGATGATGATGATGATGATGATGATGATGATGGTATTTTTAAAGACACGTGTGGTACAGAATTGAAGAACGCAGACCTGCAGCTGACTCCCAAGAATACCCCCTGCAGTGATCCTAAGGCACTTCCTAGAGAAGCGCGATTGATCGCTGCGCTCCAGTCCTCGCGGTGGGCCTCGCTGTCGCTTTTTCCCAGTCGTTCCATCCGTCGCAGGTGCGCCCGGGAGAAGCGGCGCCCGCCCACGGCCCCCGAACGTCGTCCCGCGCCCCTCCTGCCCCAGAGGGCAGCACCTCCCTCCTCTTACCCCTCCCCCGGCCTGGGCCAAGCAAGCTCCGCCCCCGCTCCTCTGGCCCAGCGCCGCTCGCTCGCGAGGCGAAATGCGGGAGGGAGGAGGGAGCGGCAGGCAACAGCGGCCCCCAGCGCGGCGGCAGAAGAAAGGAAGGAGGCGGAGGCGGCGGGAACCGCAGCGGCCACCCGCCGCCGTATCTCCATCTCTCGCCGCCCCCTTCCCTCAGTCCCTCATGACGGTGTGGTGCTGCCGCTGCTCCCTGACCAGCCGCTTCAGGTAATCGCCTCGAGCCCCAGGCGGGTCCCCAGCTACGAAGCGGGGCGCCGGGCACAGACCGGCTTCCGGCTCCTCCTCCCCCGGCTTTGAGCCACGGGACCCCGCAACTGCTGGGCAGCCCGGATCCGGCCCGCGAGGCCGGCCGGCCGGCATTAGGAAGCCCGGCGAAGGTCGCCGGCGCTAAGCGCTTGCTGGCGCCGTGGGATCTGAGGCGGGAGAGGGCGAGGCGCTCCGGAGCATCCTGGCGGAGGCCGGCCAAACACGAGGGGAGCCCGGCGGGCGTGGGGATGGTTGAGGTACGGCCGGCTGAGGTGGAGGAGCCCCGGCCTCGGCCACACGCGCTCGGAAACGCCGCCTTCCCGAATAGCGGAAACGTACCTCTTGTGTGTTGGTGTGTGTGTGTGGATTGAAAATGTGTCAGGCGAATCGTATTTCATTCTGTCACTTCCCCTTTCTCCGCACGCAAACGTGGGTATCATATACATTTAAAAAATTATGCCTCGAAGACATATATATATGAATGCCTTTAAAAAAAAAAACACATTTCTGTAATAGTTACCCCTCACCTTGGGTGAGAAAAGGTATGGCAGAGTCGGTGGGTGAAGTCGCTCCCCCCTCCCTTCTCTTTGTTTGTGGATCCAGGCAAGGCATCTTATTTATTTACAAGTCCTAAAGAGTCCTCTAAGTAAGGATCACATTCATAGATGTTTAGATGTACAATTCGGTATGCAACATGTTAATTTTGAAAATGATCATCAACCAGTTTGTTGCAAAACTAAAATCCCAACAATCTCACACAACCAGCACTATGTATGTTTTTTGGGAAAAATAAACTTTTTTATATGCATGTGGCTAAAATACTATATTTACAAATCAGCATGAACTAATTTGTAAATGAAATATTTACAGTAAGGGATATATTATAATAATTATTTGTTTCATTTCCTTTTAAATAGAAATTATAGTAGTCCAGAAACTGAAGGATGCTTTTTGAATTCCTTAGTGCAGTATTTTGATGACAGTCTTGGGACAAACACTAAAACTATGCCGTTACTACAAGAAACTACACTTCCTGTGGACCCAGCACTGACTTTGCCCATAGTAGTAATTGGTGAGTTATTCTCAAAGAAGTTCCATGTTTAGCTAATAAAAGATTTGCATTATTAAATTATATAAAATGAAAAAAACACTGTTGACTTCATTAATTTGACTTAATTGTGTGTATCCTTGTTAACTGATAAACCATATCTGGTATATAATAATCAGATGGTATTGGAAAAAATTTTGCAGCTAAAATAATTTCTTCCAAGGAGAAGGAGAACTAATGCCTTACAGTAGGTCAGAAATTGCCAGTGTATATACAGTACTTCATCTGCAAAGTCTGGCTTTGGGGCCTAACTGCCTCTTAGCACTATTACCTTTTGAATTGTATCCAGAAGATAGTAAGACTGTGGGCAGGCACTGATGTTGTAATACTTTTTAACATCTATAAACTGCTCAAAGATTCTAAAGCAGTTTTTAAGAATTAACAACAACAACAAAAACATGTTAACTCATATAGTTCAGCTAATCCCCCTTTTTAGATTTTAGAAATCTGCTTTACAGTGCAGAATTTGGAATGGAAGTAAGACGTATATTTAACTATTACCTTATTCAACACTTCTTCATTTCAGATCATCCCTCCATAACCCACTTTCTGCCCTGTTGGCTTTAGACACAGGTAGTTCTCGTTTAGCGACACAATTGGGACTGGCAACTCAATTACTAAGAGACACAGCTGTTAAGTGGAAAATCATGTGACCACGGCTGTGCTTACGATTTTACTTCAACTTTCCTTTTCCCCCACTCCCCCACTCTTTGGAATGCTCATCCCAGCTCTGGGATAATCAGCAGGAAGGGAATTAATGTTTGTATTTACATTCATAACCGGTGGTAGTACATTCCTTTCTATGTGTATTCCCCATTGTGTTCCTGCTTACTCTCTTATAATCCCTTCCTCTCCAATCTCTCCACTCTGTGATGGGGGGAGAAAAAGGGTCAGGCACAGGAGATATTACCTAAAGAGGTTGCTTGTTTAAGCAATCTGCTCCGCAAGAGGGGAAAAATGGGTCAGGCACAGGACAGTGTGTACTGACTGACTGTAATGGTGAAAAAATGACTGAGAGACGACATTGTGAAGGTCATAAATGCATGCCTTGACAGCAAAGTTATTTTTTCAGCACCACTGTAACTTTAAACAGTCGCTGCATGAGGCAGTCAGTAAATGAAGTCTACTTGTATATGTTTCATTAATTTCCACTCAGTAGCCCACTTCTGCATGCTTTAGAAAAGAATAAGCATTATTAATAGGTAATATAAGTTCTTCTTGAAATGTCTTAAACATATTTCACTCTGCTCCAGTCAGCTATGGCAGGAGCTGATGGTGAGGGGTGGAATGGGAGGGATTAACTCTTTGGATTTTTGTTTTCATTTTTAGTTAGCTTCTTCCATGAGAAGTTGTATATCTGAACAATACTTCCAAGATTCTTTTTGCAAATGACACTTAAGGAAATTCAGTATACCTCCATTAATATGGAAGCAAAAATTATTTCAACTGTTGGTAATTTGAGGAATGACAAATACTGTTACTAATTAGTGAAGTTAAGACTTTCATGTAAAACTTGATTCCTGGTGGGACTTCTGGGGAAGGCATGGCAAACTGAAGACGTCTCTGTGAAGTGGAGCTGATGATCATGGCAAAGACTGAAGAACTAATCAGTAGACCAGTTCTTTGGAACCTCTCTGGAAAAGGAGAGGATGGGAGATTGCCCATATGTGCTCTGGATGGCTGGCCCTTGTGAAGAGACTGCAAGACAGCAGTTTTCTGGGGTTGCTGTCTTGCTCGCAACCACAACAGAGCCTTTTAAAGGACACTAAGTTTGCAAGCCTTACCTTCTAATCACTTTAGGAAATTGCCTATTAACCACCTTAAAGCTATTAGAGACCTTCAGAACAACAAGTCTGAAAAGTCGTCAGGTGAGTTAGCCAGCTCTGAACAAAAGAAAAATTAATTACAAACTTAAGAACTTAAAGAATTTGAAATAAACAGCAAAACGATAAATAAGATTTTGATCTAAGAAAGTTACAAATGGATTAAGGGTCCAGTTAAATTTGGAATATTGACTTTTACTAGACTGTAGCTTCTCATGGGAGCCAGAACTATTTTGGCTATCTTGATTCATACATAACAAGGATAAGTGACTTTATGATTTTAGAAACTGGACACTAGCGGGGACTAAAGATTCTAAGTAGAAGGGGAAAAATACAAGTGTGCTTTTGTTGTCAGTTAGTACTGGGACTTACAAAATTACACAAAATGTCATAACATTAGAAATATTGAAAGAGATCTGAAAAATGGAGCCAGAAATCAGTAGCTACAAAATCAAAAGTGTCAGTAATGATGTCTGATTCTATGGATAAGTTATGTCCAAAAAATGTTAATGAGGGAATGACAGATGTGGAGCAAACTGTCTGATAAGACAGAAAAAGTACCAAAAGTAGAACTACAAATTATTTGGAAAAAGACACTTTATTGGATATACAAAAGAAATTGGCTGAAGTTTTAAAAATGACAAATGACAAACCAAGAGAATAACCTGGAAAATGTTTTGTTATTGGATCTACAAAAGAGGTTTGTTAAACCCTTGAAGATGTCTATACAATGGGATAAAGAAGAATTGAAGACAAATCCTATGACAATATTTGAATGAACTAAAGATTAAGACTGTTAGAAGTAAAAGGAAGGAATATAAAGTTGGTCTTTTTGATCAAGTTTAAAATAAGACTTTTTTTTTTTTTTTTTTGCGAAGTTCTGGCAACCCTTTATGGACTTTTTGCTGACATCGGGATTTAAAAATTGGCATTTTATGGATATGCTTATAGAAAAGCGATGGGATATGGGATGAAAAGAAATCTGTTTGTAACCTTATAGGGGGTGAAAAGTTTATCTACTTGTAATGAAGGTTGAAATTTATCTGTACTTATAATGAAGGTTGGAAGTTACTTCTTTAAATATTTATTTTCTTTTTCTTTAATATGTTATTTATTTTCTCTGTCTTCTTTTTCTTTTTTTCTTGCACTTTTTATTCTTTCTTACTATTTTCTTTCTTTAAGTTTAGTTTGTATTAATTTTTACTATTGTAATAAAAATCCTTAATAAAAAATTATATACAGATAAAACCTGATTCCTGGTGACATTATAGAGATAATCCATGTAGTTTCCTTGGCAACAGGATGGAAGTGATTTGCCATTGCCATCTTCTGTTTCGTTTTATTTTTTAATTTTCCATCTAGCTTACACTCCCTGTATTTCCTGCTGGCTTGAATTCAGCTGGTTTGACCCTAGCTTTTCAAGATCAGCTAGGAAATGTGACCTAGTTGGACTATTAATTAGTACCAATTACTAATTAAGGATTAAATACAAAATAATAAAAGTTATAGCTTGTTATAAAATAACGTCTCACTTGTATATTTTCCAATATTGTAGAAAATAGCAATTTAAAAAATTAACACAATGTCTAAAGTTGAATGCCAGTCTAGTAATAAATCTGATTTTTTTTAAGTTCCAGGTATTCATCCAAATATGTATGGAAGGAATTGTTTTTTCTTCTTTCTTCCTAGCCCTTTTTTTTTTTGGTGCCTTTGAGTGAGTGTTGACTCCTAGTGACTGCCTGAACTAGTCCCTGCAGCTCAGAAGCCTCTAAAACATTATATAGTTGCTGGCATTGTATAAAATTATTATTTATTGACAAACTTAGTTCAGCCATCGGAACTGAGTCAATATAATTGACCAAAAAAAAAACCTAGGACATTGACAAAATTGTGCCTAATCGTCTAAGATTAATATACCAAAATCTTTGCTGATTTTAGTAGAAAATTAAAAGCATTTATTGCTAAATCAGTAGGTTTAAAAATATTTAATTTTGATGTAATATATTTATTACTTTGAGCAATGATGTAATATATTTGATGTAATATATTTATTACTTTGAGCATGTAATTTTTTATTTAATAAATAGGTTATTACCTTTTTTCAAAAACAAACAGGTAATGGACCTTCAGGAATTTGCCTCTCTTACATGTTGTCTGGATATAGACCATATTTATCTCCTGAAGCTGAACATCCAAATCTTATTTTGTATAATAAGTTAAAAGAAGCTATTCATCTTTCTATCGTTGATCAGGTGTGTGCTAATCTTATTTTCAATTTGCTTATATGCTTATTAATCAAAGAACATATAGCTATGAAATATGCATTTAATTTTCTTTCATATTTGGGGGGAAGTGTATTATATCCAGCCTCAAAAAAATTTGATTCCATTTCTGTTGTAAACTGCTAGAAGCATAGATTTTTTTTTTCTTTTTTACTCTTGTAATTAATATAAAATAGCACTTCAATATACATGGTTCAAGACATGTATCATGCCTTAAATACATAAACATTTCTCAAAGATCACTATGTTTTCAGTGTGCTTCCAGCACTAGTATATCTATGGCTTCTGGAAACTTCCCAAATATTTGTTTCCAAAAGGTGGTACATTTTAGTTATCATGGCTATTAATAAACCTGTGGCCTATTAATTTAATGTGAACTAACTAGTAGGGCTCAGCAAACTACTTTATGATGTGACATAAGACATCAGGATGTCATTAAAATGGATGTAAGCTTTTCCAAAACGGCTGAAAAGAAATTGTCCAATTATATTACATGAACGACCCATTGTCCATCCATAGGTAAAGGTAAAGGTTTCCCTTGACATTAAGTCCAGTCATGTCTGACTCTAGGGGGCGGTGCTCATCTCCGTTTCAAAGCCAAAGAACCGGTGTTTGTCCGTAGACACTTCTGTGGTCATGTGGCCGGCATGACTAAACAGAACACCTTTACCTGCCCGCTGAAGCGGTACCTATTGATCTACTCACATTGGCATGTTTTTGAACTGCTAGGTTGGCAGGAGCTGGGACTAGCAACGGGAGCTCACCCCGTCATGCAGATTCGAACCACCGACCTTCCGATCGGCAAGCTCAGCAGCTCAGCGGTTTAACCCGCAGCGCCACGTCCATCCATACTTAGCTATATATATAGCTAAATCTTTATACCAGTTCTCTCCCAACACAAATTAGTCAATCCTATACCATTTAGGAAAGATTTTTCCAACTTCATGCCCTTGAGATATTCTGGGGTTATGCCCCCCTCCCCGAATTCCAAGCCAATTAAAACCAAAGCACAAATCAATCATCTTGATAAGAATTTGCAGAGAAGTAAAGAAATGGTAGGTACAAAGAATTTGTAAGAAGATTCATATAACTGATGTGCAAGTGAAGTTAAAGAGTTTTTCACTGTCCATCATTTTGTACTTGTGAATGGCCATTTAAATCTTATCTGTTCAAATCAGGAATTAGAGTACTTGGCTGAAGGCCTGGAAGGACGCTCTTCAAATCCTGTTGCAGTTCTGTTTGACACATTGCTTCATCCTAATGCTGATTTTGGATTTAAATACCCACCGATTCTTCAGTGGAAATTTGAACCACATCACTACATTCCTCATATGGTGCTTGGCAAAGGACCACCTGGTGGTGCTTGGCATGTAAGAAAAACTTTTAACTTCTTTGTCAGCTATGTGTACTTAAAATATAGGGCTTCTGATTGGTTATGGTTCCTATAGGGAATGCCAATTTATATTTTTTGAACTGTATCATGTACAGCATCCCATGAATAATCCAGTATTTTTAATGATCCATAAAAATAATATTAGACCTAATTACTTAGCTGTTTGTTTAACACATTCTCTGTCATTTTCACAGGCTTGGAATATGGGACTTTACCTAGTCCCCATCCTAATTTTTGGTCTTGGGACCAATTAGTTACTAAGCAACATTTAGCACAACCTACTGTTGGGGCCTGAAGTCCTCATTTTATCACAAACAATTATTGCTGGATATTATCAGTTGAGGACATTCATAATAACATACTGAACAGGGATTTTAAAAAATGGCAAAATGAGTCATACCAGGCTAAAAACATGATGATGAAATGCAGAATATTAACTTATGTCAAGAGGTGATACCTTTTTTCTCTGACTACATTGTTTAAGGTAGCTTGCAATGTGATCCTCTGGATTATTTAAGAGTTTCCATATCAGCAACAGAATTTGGAAGCTTAAACTTCATTTTGTTCTAAATATCATAATGACAAACTGTGAATAAGTATTATACTTTCAGTAAGAGTCACTATGGAAACTTGCCAAGCAAATAAAATAATAAATGGTTTGGCCTCTGGGACATGATGCATGGTATATATTTGTTTATTTTAAAATTAATTTTCAAAATTTAATACTATTGCTATAGAAAACTAAGACTATATTTTGAATATAGTCATGATTTTATTTCCCCATAGTCTATGGAAGGTTCTATGCTCACCATCAGCTTTGGAAACTGGATGGAATTACCTGGATACACATTTAAAGATTGGGCTGCTACTAAACGGAGGTGAGCATGGTAACATTTTTATAGTTTTTTTTTTTATCATATGACATAGCAGTTCGGTGTTCATGCTGCTTTTTCTTGTTGGGAAATCCTTGTGAGGTCCAGAAGCCAGATGTGTAGACTATTTAGCCGTGACAAGTCACGTTGCCCAGGATGCACCACGAGGAGGCTAGTCTGCATTGCACCGAGTTGGGCTGAGAGAGGGGGACTGGCCCAAGGTCACCCAGCTGGCTTTCATGCCTAAGGTGGGAGTAGAACTCACTGACTCCTGGTTTCTAGCTCAGAACCTTAACCACTAGACCAAACTGGCTCTCACATTCTTACAGTGATTCTGGCAGAAAGGAAGAGCTGATGTCTGGGTGTAGAGATCATAATTGTAGGTCTCCAACTCAGTAGTGGAAATTTTGCAGATAGTAAAAAAATAAATGTGTTGTTATACTGAAAGTGAAACAGAATGCAGTAACAACTCTCCCCCCCCCCTTTTTTTTTTTTTGCTTAGGAGTCCAAACTTGACGGGATAGTACAACCATATTTGGAGCTGAGATGTTTCTGTTGTGATTATATACTTTAAATGTAACAATTAAATGCAAATAATTTTCTGGTCTGATCTTCTTTCAGAAATATAAAGTGTGACAGAGTTCTGCCAGAGGAAGTTGCAAATTATTACAAGCACTATGTTAAAATCATGGGCTTACAGAAAAACTTCAGAGAAAATACTTATATAACATCCGTGTCAAAGTTTTATCGTGACCAGGACTGTGAAGGTGAAAGCCCTTTGCAAATGGAAGAACAGGGTGGGCAGACTCCACTGATCAAGAGAAACTGGGAAATACGAGGTTATCAGAGATCAGCAGATGGCTCTCATATGCCATTCTGTTTGTTTGCTGAGAATGTGGCTCTGGCCACTGGAACTTTTGATGCTTCTGGCCGACTGCAAGTTGAAGGAGAAGACTTCCCTTTTGTGCTCCATACCATATCGGATTTTGGAGCTGCCATAGATAAAGGAATATTACATGGGAAAACAGATCCAGTTTTAATTATAGGTGGTGGACTCACAGCAGCTGATGCAGTTCTGTGTGCTTATAATAATAATGTACCTATTATTCATGCATTCCGTAGGAGAGTCACTGACCCAAGTTTAATTTTCAAGCAATTACCGAAAAAACTTTACCCAGAATACCATAAAGTCTACCATATGATGTGTACTCAGTCAGTTACTCTGGATTACAATTTGCATCCTGCTTATACCAGTTTCCCTGAACATCAAGTACTTTCTTTTCAGCCCGATATGAAATGTATCCTACAGAGTACATCGGGATTAAAGAAGATCTTAAAATTCTCTTTAGCTGTAGTCTTAATAGGTTCTCATCCTAACTTATGTTTTCTAAAGGACCAAGGCCAGAGCATATGCCATAATCCAAATGAACCAGTTACGTGCAAGGGCAACCCCATTGAAATTGATCCATATACATATGAGTGTATAAAGGAACCCAACCTTTTTGCGCTTGGTCCACTGGTTGGAGACAATTTTGTACGCTTTTTAAAAGGAGGAGCATTGGGAATTACACGGCATTTAGTTGCAAAGCAGAAGAAACATCAATTTATAGTTGAAAGAGACGCAGATGGAGTCCCCTAAAGCAAATAGACATAGACATGATCTGAGGATCTGCAGGCATATGCTAATAACTGGTCCATTAATAACTAAGTGATTAGTCTTGGTTTTGTTATGCATACCAGTTTTTTTGTGCTTGCATTGCCTCATAGAGGAAGATGCTACAACAGTATTGCAGCCTTGCACAATGCAAAAAAAAAAAAAGCAGTTTTTCTGGAATTGCTTCTAATTAAGGCAACTGTAATGGATAACAATGCATGCCAATTTGCTTTGGTATCAAAGCTTAGAAATACATATGTATGTATATATAGAAAAAGTTTTTACTCATAAGCTAATTGTTTTGCTATACAAAACTAGATGAGTATTTAAGAATAGAATTTTCTCCTTAACATAGATTAAGGCAAATGTTCAGCCAGTTATTTGCAGCAAAGATTTTATAAAGCCAACATGAGAATGTTGCATATTCAGAATCTCAAGGAGTTACAAATTAGAGATGTGCCTAATCTCTTACATCTGAATCACAACTAGTGCTTGAGTCTAATGAAGGCACCAGTCATTAATCAAATACATGCAGTACAATCCAGCTAAATCTGACATTTCACACACAAGTCATGCTCCAGAGAAGCATGTGGAGATGGGGAGAACTTGCCCATAATTTATTGTAGTTTCTATTACAATTCCATTACAGTTCTGAGGCAAAATAGCTTGTTAATTATGGGAGCTATTGCTATAGAAACTACAAGGATAATTTGTGGTTCCCTTTGTATTTAATTTTTATGAATTATGAATGCTTATTTTTTAGCATCCTAAACTTTTAATAAGTACATTGGCTGCAATTCCTATGGACATCAAGATGCATGTGTGGCAGATTATTTTCCTAATCTTCCCTTCAATTTTTTGTCAGTCCTGCCCCCCTGCCCCCTTTAAACCTGGGATGTTTACTATTAGGTAAGATGAGAAAAAAAGAACAAAATGCAATTTACTGCTAATGTACTAAATATATAGAACTGGGATCGCTAACCAATTATTATAAAAGTCGGCAAGAATGAAAGGCATTTACTTTTAATTCAGTTTTCCCTTATGTATATTATGGAGTATGAAACAGTAATTCTGGGTTAAATTGCGTGTGGAATTAAATGAATGTCCAGCATTTAAAGTGTGCCTATTTTTCATTGTAGGGATGAACTTCAGGGTTGCCAATAATTTTAAAATAAAAGCATGGTATTCCAAAGATCTGTCTCTTCCCTTTCTTACAAAGACTTCTTTTGAACTCACCCGTTGGCTTCTATACTTCATCACTATCAATTTGAATCAGAACTGTTACAAACTCAGGTTAGCAGCCTCAGTGTTAAAGGCACACAAGTTAAATTCATTGTAAGACAAGCAACTGTGCAATAAAGGGACTATATCAAGGTTCATTAAACTATTTTAGTATTTTTAAAGAGGGCCCCTTCAAATCAGCAGTTGACTTTTTTAATCTGGATCATTTAAATAGCAAATTAGGGGTAACGAACTTTCTAAAAGTAACTTACGAGTGTGGATGGTGAGCAGGAGGCGGCCCCTATCCAGGGGGCAAAACGCATGCGTAGTTTAGAAACTTTGAGCTCTCATTCAAAGAGACCCAGAGCAGACCCGCCTTGAATGTTGGGGTTTATCTGTCTGGGTTTTCCCACACTGCTTCAGTTTGGTAGGATTTTCTGTCTACAACAGCAGTAAATAAAACACTAAAGACTTTCTCCTTGTCTCGGCATGGTCTTTGCTTAGTCAGGACAGTAACCAAGTACAGTATCTGCAAAGACTTAAGGAATATTACCTGCCCAAATCTGTCTGTATAATCACTACAAACTTGCAATTTTCTAAATACTACATTTTCTAGATAGGTTGTTAGTGCAAAAACTTTTAGTATAGTAGAGCTGGTTGGAAGCAACAGCTGAATTTGAATGTAGTGGTATTGCTTTGTTTGATTACCATTTACAATAAAGTAGAAACCATTTTTTATACTTTGATTATGAGGGACCTCCCTGAATTAATAATTTATTATTGAATATGAAATTATTGTAATCCAGAGTAGCATTTAACTCATCACAGTGATTGTGTGCACTCTTCTTCAACATTTTCATGCAATTTGCATGCAGAGAGCCAGTTTGGTGGTTAAGGCGCTGGGCTAGAAACCAGAAGACTGGGAGTTCTAGTCCCGCCTTAGGCCTGAAAGCCGGCTGGGTGACCTTGGGCCACTCTCTCTCTCTCAGCCCAACTCACCTCACAGGGTTGTTGTGGGGAAAGGAGGAGGAGGAAGGAGTATTAGGTATG
Organism: Candoia aspera; assembly: GCF_035149785.1. NCBI lineage: Eukaryota > Metazoa > Chordata > Lepidosauria > Squamata > Candoiidae > Candoia > Candoia aspera. Next base: position 183,157,528 of record NC_086155.1, read on the forward strand.
TTATTTATAAAAATAATAAAGGGATAAAAAATAAAATTTAAAAAAATTGGCATGTAGGAGAAATATCCTTTTTAAAACAAAGCCCCCCTGCCCAAGCTGGGGGGGGGGAGATTCAGACTTCCTGTTTGGGTACTTTCAGTCTGTTACAGGGACAAAACAGGTGCCTTGATCCTTGCAGGTACCTAAAACTATTTCATGCCTTTTAGTGTGCTGCCCTCAACCTGCTACAAAAAGCCTGTGGAGTCAACAGAAACAAATCCAATTCTCAATGGGAAGTATAGAAATTAATTTCCAATTCTCCTCTGTTCAGGTTATTAGCTATTCCAGTATAATAAGAACAAAAGAAAGTTCAAATTACTTTATATATTTACAGACCATGCCATTGTGGTATCCTGAAAAAGCCAGATCGAGTTCAGGGATGGGAAAGCCTTAAAGCCAGCCATGCATGGGATCTAGGTTTATTTCTTAATACTCTTACAAATAACGTTAAGATTAAGCACTTCAGAATTCAGTGATACAGTCCAGAAATCGGTATTCCTCTATGATCTCTTCAGTAAAGTCAGAAAAAGGATTACAGTATTTGTGGCCTTTTCCCACAGGATTTGGCACTGTTGGAACAGAAATTAACTAGAAGTTAATTTTCATTTATTAACTAGAAGCTTAGGACCTAAGTATCAAAATCATGTACTGTTAGGTGTTATATTTATAATAAGCTTAGGGATCCCATGGAAATAGGGAGCCTGCGAGATGGCTGTATTGTGTATGAGATTTTGGTACATTCTCCAATGGTCTTATTTATATTTATGTTTAATTGTTTTTATTGGTTTAAGATTGTTTTTAATGGTTATTTAAGACTTGTTTTAATAATTTTGTTTTATTGTACACCACCCACAATCACATCTGTGAGATGGGCTGCTATATAATTTTGATAGATAAATAAATAAACCCTCTCACAATCATACACACTAGCAAATGAAAGAAAGAAATGTTGTTATTCAGGCAATGACCAGTCAAATTTAAAAAAACACACCACCAAAGTAAAATTAAGCAGATGTGATAGAATACTTGCATAACAAAGATAAAATAACAAATAAAAATGTAACATACACTACTATAATGGTGTGATTGCCTGCGCAAGTATAAATCTAAAATTTATTACAATCTATGAAGTAAAATATGTGTGTCACCTAAAACGAGATAGCTAGTATGTATTAAACCTGAAATGATAAATAGAAGTGGCTATTTCTGTGACCAGTTATGCCTTATTTTCACTGTGGCAACACACAATTCGGCTGCTGCACAAGTGATAAAAAGATTTTGAATCTTCTAGAAGATTGTTCACACAGAAATTGTCTGGCCTTCCTGGAAATTTACAGATTAGAGGCAGAATATAAGTAGACCTGATATCCCTGTAGAATTTACAATGTAGTGACACATGTGAAATGATGTTGATCTCCTTGTTACCACATGGACATGAGCTGGTATGCTCAGTTAATGGGGTTTTGGAGTATCTGCCTTGCAGCAGTGAGGATGTTAAGATGTTATGCCTGGCTTTGAAAAACACTATTCTCAGCTTGGGGAAAGTTAGATTTTGTAGATATCTTGCTGGTTCCCAAGTGCCCTCATTAATACAATTTCTGCCATGTTGGAGCAGCCTATTAACTTCAGTCTGAAGCTCCATATCCCTTACTCTTTGAGCAAGCAGTAGTTTGGCTCAGTCATACCCTAAAGAAATTAGGAATGGTGCAGAAAGCCTATATAATGCCAACTTCTACTCTACAGCCTGTTTCCAGGGAGAAGGCAAATTCTCTATTAAAACTAGAAGGGTTAATCCAACTGGGAATAACTGGGTTTTCAGCCAGTGTTTTTTCATCATCCTCCAAGCCCTTACCTGGATTGCATTTTTGTGCTCCACCATCTTGCACAAAAATACATTCTTAAAAAGAAATCCTCCTCCTTTGTGGCCTTCCTAGGTTTTAAGCACGCTTTTGACGCAATTTCCAGGAACGTTCTTTGGGAAAAATGGAAAAACACAAGTATTGACAAGTGCCTCCTCTTTCTGATACAGAAATTATACTCCAACACCACCTTAAGAGTGAGGTGCAATCCCCAAGGGTCCCTCTCTGGCACAGTGTTCAGAAAGGAGTGTGACAGGGATGAATTCTTGCCCCCCCCCAAATTGTACATCAATTCAGTGGTGGGCCTTCTTCATAATCCAGATTTCCACACACCTAAACTAGCAGGGCGCAAAATCCCTGTACTCCTCTACACTGATGCTGCTGCCATAATTTCACAAACCCCTATAGGGCTGAAAAGAGCAATAGCAGCTATATTTTGGTACTGCAGACAAAAATCAGCTGTTTCTTAATTTTGAAAAATCCAAAATTCTGGTCTTTGCTAAGGAGGCCACCCAACAATCCTGGAGAGTAGAAGGGCACAAGTTAGAGCAGGTTACTGCATTTAAATATCTTGGGGTGGTTTTCCACTGTAAAGGCACCTGGAACATGTACCGGAATCACGTAGTGCAGCTAGCTCTTAGGTCCACAAGTGTTGTTAAGTGCTTCTTTTACACAAGCGGAGGCCAATTAATCCCTGCAGCATTAAAACTTTTTGATGCCAAACCACTGGCCCAAAGACTTTATGGTGCACAGGAAACAGTGAAGAAGGGTGCACAGGAAACAGTGCAAACAAATTTTTGAGATCAATCCTTGCTGCTCCCAATGGAGCAGCAAATGCCCAGTTAAGGCTCAAGACAGGAATGCCTGCAATCTAGATAAGGGCCTGGAGAAGGATGATAAACTACTAAAAAATCAAATTTGCAAGAACCTGCAAAATGCCCCTGTACTGTTGGCATGATTTTAGCCACTTGGATGTCATGTGAAGCTGTACATAGCTGAGGAAAAAATGCATATAGTGGCTTGCCTAACAGTGTCTATAGCTGAAAAGCTACCCATCATGGCTTGCTTGGTTAGTCAAGTGGAATTTGATGTGAATATAGAAATATATTTTGCCCGCCTAGCAAAAACCAGAAAACAAAGTTGTGGTTTTACATTGTTAATGGCTTCCCACATTTGCACTTTCTCTAGAGCTAATCAAAGCGCACACATCTCAGCTACATGCTCTTACAGGCAGAACCAGGATATGTCATGTCTACATTTAAAGCAACCTTACAGCTAAGCTTACCATGATGTGTGAACCCCCCCTTTGTGTGTAATGTTGCTGTTACATTGTGGCTGGTATGCCCAATGTGCATTTATGCTCAGGCACAGTAGGAATTTATAATGTTGTAAAGGGAATGAAGATGTTAACATGTAAGTACGAGAGGGGGAGAGAGAGAGAACATATGATTATCACAGTTGTTTTGCAAACACATTAACAAATTGAAGGAGCTAACTTAACATGTGCTTCATTAACCTCTTACATCGGAAGTCCTCAGTCTTGAATTTTGAGCAGGCACTAATAATAAACTGTTCCTCTTTTTTAAGGTATTTCACTATACGATTACATAACTGAAATTCATTAAGCTATTAATATTTCAATATGAATTTAAAGTTTTTGAAGAAATACTGAAACTAGACTTTTTTTTTGAACCCGGGCCAAGAATTTATACAGTGATTTGACATAAATGAAAATTAAATTGATTAAAAAAACGGAATTGCATGTAGTACTTTTGGAAAGATATGGCTTTGCAAAGTGATGTTCTTTATTCTAATTGCAATTAATTCCTTAGAGGCAAGCCTGATGCATAAATTTAAACTGCTATAATAAAAGTGTGTCTAGAGACCCAATTATACCTGAAGGAGAAAATAACATCATTAAACTACATAGATCAGAGAACCATGGAAAAAAGGTTAGTTACTTTATTCCTCTAGCAATGATTATTTTTATTTATTTATTTTTATTCCGCCTTTATTATTTTTATAAATAACTCAAGGCGGCGAACATACCTAATTCTCCTTCCTCCTCCTATTTTCCCCACAACAACAACCCTATGAGGTGGGTTGGGCTGAGAGAGAGTGACTCGTCCAAAGTCACCAAGCTGGCTTTCATGCCTAAGGTGGGACTAGAACTCTCTGTCTCCTGGTTTCTAGCCCATTGCCTTAACCACTAGACCAAACTAGCTCCAGATTCTGTTACTCATATCTTTCAACAGAAATTTTTTAAAATAATCTAATTTAGAGCATGTAGTATTTGAAGAGAACACTATCCAATTTGCTTGAGTTACAACAAGGTGGAATATCCCCACCCTTTTATTAGTGAGTACAGTTCCTCTGTGTGGCTGGAGTTTTAGATGTGTGGACTTCAGATATGTGGAAAGACAACAAAAATCATTTTGTTCCATTGGATGGGCTTGATACCTGGAAATAATCATTCTATGATTATGGGATAAGGTCAATTCCAATGTAGGAAAAAAAAAAACCTCACATACTCCACAAAGCTAACCTTTATTTAGATCAACTTATTACAAGATTTTCAGCTATGATATAGGTAACCAAACGAAAGATGAACGTGCTATGGGTAAAACCAAACTATTCTTTATGACAGTTAAAGAGACTGGACATTTCACAAAAGCAGCTCCTTAGTTACCATTAGATGCAATTGTATGAATAGTTTAAATAATAAGGCTTACTGAGGTTAAGATAAATGTTTGTTCCAATAACTTCAATTGTTATCCAAGAACCAATTCTAATATGCAGGAAACTGCAACGGGACTATTTTCAAACAAATGTTTTCCCCATAAATGGGCAGAGAACTACTTCTAATAACATGAACCTATTCCAACAAATCTGGCACTGTGCTTGGATTCACTTCGCTGTTGCTGGCTAGGATTTGCTCTCAATGAGGCTATGCTGCAAAACCCCTCCAGATTACCCCTTGACAAGTGTGAAGATTTGCTGTTTTCTTCTGGTCATGATTTTTACAACCCACATAGAGTAATCTTTGTTTTAGTGTCAAGGTTTAATTTAAAATAAATTGCTACCTAAGTGAAGTGGGCTGAAAATGATTTTTTTCAGATTTAAATACTGAGGTTAGCACTTTACTCAGTAGGTTGAAATCTCACTTGGGACACTGTCATCTTTAATTTAGAAAGTTCACCTTCTTTAGTCATTTTGGCAAGGAATTTTGTGCTAATGGATTATACAAATCAATGAATTTCTTTTGATATTGGGGCCAGGTTTATTTTGGAATAATCTGACAAATTAAGTTTGGCAGGGAGTAGAATGTACAAATTGTATCTCCTTCAAAGCCTCTGCAAAGTTGCTGTTAAATTGTTGTTTTAAGATGACAAAAGCAGGGAAATTAAATCAATGGAAAATAATGCAAATTGTATTTATATTTTAATGTAAACTGAAATTAAATCTAACTTAAATTTTGCCTGAGTCCTTCCTATAGTTTGGAGTGGGAATGACCTTCAAAGGTTCTGGGGTTTTAGAATGATAAGAGGCAGGTAGTAATTTGTTTTAGATGTTCTGGTTCACTGGGGTTATGTAGTTGTGTGGAAACATGCCTGCCATCCTGTTGGGATCAGAATTGTCAAGGACCTAGATAAAATCTCCACAATGGAAGCTAAACTCCCTCTCCTCCCAAGAGTTGAAATCAAAAAAGCCTGCACAGATGTGCCCTGCTGAGGCACTTGCTCAACGTCTTGGAGGAATATCTGGTGATTCCTGGAGGCAGAGATTGATCTGTGATAGTCTACCAACTCATACAGACAAATTAACTTTCTCACCCTGAGGAAATACTTGCCAGAACTATCTAGAAGTATCTTTAGGTGCTACACAGCATTTCTGAATTTGACTAAGAGGGAGAAATCTCCAGTATTCCCACTCTCCCTGATGAGGAAAGAACCATGGTGTCTCTGTTTACCCAACATTTCAACCTTTGCTTGAGGCATCTGCCCCAAAAACAAGGTGTGGTTCCATTTTAATATAATTTTAGGGAATGAAGCCATCTTGATCACTGAGTTCAGCCATGTATCAGCTTTGATAGCATTCCTTCTTTAAAACTTTAAGTACATTCTGTTTGAAACTGTCTATGGTTACTTTAAAATTAAACATGGCAACAGCTTTCCTGCTTGGGATGGCAATTAAAGGGGAAAGACACTCTCCCCCAAAGCTGAAGCCTTCTCAGGGGATGCCCAGTTCAGTCTTGCATCTCATCTGTGCTGCCCTTTCTGCCTGACCTCTGTCTCTGCATTTTGCACAGACAAGGAAAACAGCAACGGCCAATTCATCCTCTCAGCAGTGGTCTGATTTTTTTACATCTCAAAAACCTGGCATTTTTACAGGGGTGTGTAGACTTTTTATATCCACTGTAGTTTAAAGGAATAAATGAGGAATCTGGGGAGAAATGTGAATCTCAGAAAATGAAACAGAATATGTACCCAGCAGTTTCAAGAATCCATGGTTTCTGTACATAGGGTTTTAGACATTTATATTCCTGGTGCTGCGTGGATTGGAAAAATGGAATGGATAAATGTGAACAATGATCGCAAATGATCAGGGGGGCAAAAGGGAGTGATGTTTGGAAAATCAGTTGAATTATAAGTCCCCACTCAGGAAGGGTCCTCATATCCTCAAGGAAATGGATTAACATTTTGCATTGCTACCCTCATTAGTTCACTTCTTCAGGTTGGCGCTGTTTTAAAATAACATATAATCATCAGATATATGGTTCTACCCTTACCATATTGCTGAATTTTCTGCAAATCAGACAACTGCTGAGCTGAAAGCAATGGAGGCTTTCTCACTTTCTCAGCCTTCGCTTTAGCATTTACTCATTATTACCAGTATTTAGAGGATGACTGTATTTTAAGAAGTCACCAATACCTGAAAATGGTATTTTTCTTCTTCTTCAGATTAGAAAACAATCTAAGCTGGACACTTTTGGACAAAAAGTACACCCCTCACAAAAAACATTTATTGGTTAGATTACACAAATGGCTGCTTCTCAGTATGACTTTCCAGTTGCAAATAACTCAGTTAAAGCAATAGAGTGTTCATTTATCCAGCATAATAAGCACTGCAATTCTATGTTGGAGTCATTCAAATTGACAGCGAAGACTCCTAAATTTAAAACATGGATATGATACAGTGGAGGAAAAGCACTTTTTTTGTAACAGAATTGAGCTGATTGCAGAGAATCTCCCTGAAAGCCCATAGTGTAAGGAATTTGGAGAACATACACATAGTGTATGTCAGTGTTTCTCAACCTTGGCAACTTTAAGATATGTAGATTTCAACTCCCAGAATTCCCTAGCCAGCCATGCCAGAGTAAGGAATTTGGAACACATCCTACTTCTTCTAATTCCCCAATCGGGATCTTTTTCTTAGAACTGGTTAAGGCAACTAAATATTACAAGGACAATCTTTGACTTAATCAAGTGTGACTTAATAAAAGAGCCATCTTTCATAAATGGAAATAGTTGCAATACATAAATTTAAAAAAATACCTTTTAAAAATGTGAGGTCTCCATTTTTTTTTATAAAAACAAAGGCTTTCATAGTAAAGTTCCTAAAGCTTGGCTTGAAAAGGAATCCTAAAGGCATAAAACTTGTTAGGTTCTGTAACTAACAATGGACAAACTCCTGGTCAGCAAAAACCAAAAACAAAACTTTGCTACTTTGGAACACTGATAAGAACTTGGCTCTTTCAAGCCCAGTTCCAAGATTGTTTTGATGTATCTCTGACATCAGTGTGATATCTTGCTCCCACAATCCTATAGGCCAGTGTTTCTCAACCCTGCTGGCTGGGGAATCCTGGGAATTAAAGTCCACATATCGTCAAGCTGCCAAGGTTGGGAAACACTGCTACAGACACATGGCAATCCTTTCAGAGTCACCTGCCTCTCACCTGCCTCTCTCACTACATTTTCTAGCTACTCCAAGAACAGCAGTACGGCAGGAGGAGAAGGTGTGCTCCCTTGTCTTCTAGTTTTCAGCACATGCTGCAATTGTGTATTTAAAGAAAAGTGTGCTGAATGCCAGGTTCTCAGTGCCATTCAATGGGCTTTCTATGCTGGGAAGACTATGTTTCCCACAATTCCTTGGACCTGTCATGCAGACACAAATGTGGGTGGGAGAATTGCAATAAATGGTAACCAAGCTGGAGGAGGCTTGAAAGATTATGCAAATGCAGGAAGCTTATATTCCTCTCTGGCTCTGATTGAGAGTTTTAATATTTTCCTTTGAGTTAACTTTTCAAAACCTACCAGAAAATTGGCTAGTTTTTGGATCCATCACTAACTGGAACTAGTCTCAAGTTCTGTTTCTTATAAACAGAAACGTTCTTTTTAAAAAGTCACGTTTTCAGCAGATATGGTTGATTATAAAGTAACTCTTTGATACTGCAGTTTATTATTAGCAAGCAGTTCAAGGTATCAGTTATCTTCTTTTTATTCGCGGATCATACCTGTAAATTGAGAAAAACAGTATGTAAATGCCTGCGTTTGAATACCAAGTAAATGGAGTTGCCCAGATTACTTAAGAGATTTTTAAGACTTAATTTTTGTTTTAACAAATAGAACCTTAAATTGGCTAACAAATCAGACAATTAGGAAACAATAAAGTAACAAGAAACCCTACAAAAATATTAAATGAGATAACACAATGTAGGAATTAGGAAATCTGACTACAGTAGAACAAGAACTTATTCAAATCCCTACATAAGCCATAAAGGATCCTGAGTGACTTCAGTTTTACCATGAATGTATGGCCTAACTAATCTCATAAAATTGTTGCCAGGTCACAATAGCAACAGGAACATGAGAAACCTTTAGGCACTCCTGAGATCATTAAAAGGAAGATGGGATATAATGGTGGTAAATAAGTGTTGGAATTTTTTATCAATGAGAAACATAAAATGTCTCCTGAAATATTTTGCTTGACCAAAGTGATGAGATCATGCAGGCTTCTCTTGGGAGTGTATCAGATTGGGTGCATTAATAAAAAACCATTCTGATGCTGATTTAAACACATGCACATTAAACCACTCTCTTCTTCCCCACTGATTCCAATATGCACATTTGGTCTAAAAGAGAATAGTATGAGTCTCTATTACACATTTGTAAGAAAATATAGAGGATCACATGGACATGGCAATGATAACCTTGCTTCCCCAGCCTAGGTGAGCATGAGCTGCCACTGATCAGGGAAGTTCAGTCAGGACATAGACAGCAAACCAAAAAGGTACCCCACTAGCCTAGTTAACAACTGACGCCAAGCAGTAAGTAAAAGGGATTCCTTCAGAAAACAGGAATATTGACCAAATGATGCAAAAAAGAGGACCACAAACTTACGCTAAAGAAATGTAAACAGATAGTGAGAAATTTGGAAAGGGTTTTAAGAAGCATCTCATTAATAAGATTAAGAGCAACAATAAAAAGATATATTTATATACATCAGAATAAGGGTAAATAACGTGCTTATGGACGTAACGTGTCCAAGAGATCTCCTTTGGCACTTAACCAGGCACCCTGATCTAGCATAACTCTTTTTATCTTCTTAGTTAATCTCATATATTAACTCAGCAGTATAGCATAGTTTTGTCTACTATCAAAGTCGTAGAAGTATGCTTTATTAAGAAAGCCAAACTTCTGCTTTAAACAACAACCAATTAAATACTGGTGAAGTGACTTCTGGATAATGCTGTATGAGATAATCAGCACATATTTACTGTCTCCTGCAGCTTTACCCAGAAGTCATCTCACTAATAACAGCAGCATGAAAACACTGTATAAACCGTATTTACACTGTATAAAAAGTTGCGTTTGTTGAGCTCTACTATATTCATGAGTTTAGGTCACATATCAAAGGCTGCAGATGAGCAACATTCACACAGATATTTGTTGTTGATTATATGTAACATAATATCAACATAATACTTAACATAATTTAACTTTAATATAATTTAACTTTAATATTAAACAATTCTTGTGCTGATGTAAACACATGCACATAACATTAAACCACTCTTCCTCCTCACTGATTCCAATATGTGGGATTCCAATTTTCATATATTTTACTATATCCTTCATAATTTCAACATAATACTTAAAGTAATTTAACATTTTCTTTCCAAAGTAGAGTTCTGCACCCACCCATTGCCCAGGAACATGTACAGTTCCAAACAGAACAAAACAATTTATTTATGGTGACTGTTTTAATACTCTCAAATAGTGTGGAATCCCACATAGCTAGCCAGTCAATTGACATACTGGAAATCATCTTTACCGTATGCATTCCTTCTTCAGATATTTGGATGGCTATATAGGTTCAAAGCCCAAATTCACTCAATGGGGAGCAAAACAGGTACCAAAAATTACAGGATGATCAGTGGGAAAAGAAAATCAAGAACTTTCCTTCTAAAAGTATACATGGCCCAAAAACTTTGGTTTGAAGAAACGGCTATACATTTAGTGTTTTTATTTATACAGTATATGCAAACTTACTTATATAATGCTGATTATTATTTGTCTGTCAGCACAGAAGGACAGGAATCACTAACATGCTCTGAAGAATATCTAAGTGCTACTGACTCCATTATTAAAAATAAGGTCCTTACCGGAACAGATCATCTGCAAGTGATTCCTCTCTTGTTTGGCGACTCTGCTCCTAGAAAAAAGTGGATGTTTCTTTAAGAACCAATAGCAAAGATAAAGTTTTTCATATCAATTTTAAATAGGTACATTCATAAATAATACCCTGTGCTGTACAACCACAATGCCATTCATGTTCACAATCTTTCCTTCCTACTGCAATCAAAGCCAGTATCAAGTCTTTCCTGATACTTGAGGTTTCCAATGAATGGGGAGGGGAGGGGGTGCAGGGAAGTAGCATATAACCTGTCTGATTTTTTACAATGCCCCTCTGTCCATTCTCACTGCAATGCCTGTATGCTGTGTGCATGAAAGACTCTAATAATTGCATTCAATATTCTGCTATATACAGAAAGGAACAAGGGTTGCCTGTAATACAAACTAAATACGTGGGTTCCTAAGGACTCTCATTCACAGCAAGGGTATCTCCCTAAGAATTGTCAATGACTTGATGGCACATAATCATCAGTCATAGTCATGGGAGCTTCTAGATAGTTGAGGTTTGTTATCTCCACAGAGAACATCATATCAAGCAGCATAAAGAGAGCCTAGATCAGGCAAGATGAAGATTCAGTCTAGCCTATGCTGCACACTAGTGGGTAAGCACATGTTCTCTGAGATTCCTGATTTATTTGAAACACTATTTTACTATAGACATCCATTTACTGCTCTTCTACCCCATTATAGAATGGCTTACAATAAAAACATGAAAACAACTATATTGGGTCAAAGCCTTCAGAGATATATTTCCTAACTTTTCTCCTCAACAAAGTTAGCAATAATTTTAAAAAGTAACACTGAATTAGAGGTTTGTTTTAAGTCCCCACTGAACCATGGAGCTTGGAGTTATAAACCCTCTTTCTGGTCTAGTTGTGGGAATGTAATTAAGGAAAATACCCCACTTACAACACCTTAAACTCTATGAGAAAAGTTAGGGTAAAGAAGTCAGGTTAAAAATCAAGGTAAGAAATAAATATTCTGCGTGTACATGCTACAAAACCATATCCTCTTTTCAAAGCTTAACAATTTTTTTTCAAAATATTTTAAGCACTAACAATGTCAATGGTGTTTATACTAGATTTTTTTTAATTGATTGATTGAAAAGCTTTCTATGCTACCCGATTCACCTGACTCAGAGGATGAACTTAAACGGTCATTAGCTGCATGCTCAACAATCTAGATTAAGGGCTAAGATTTTAAAAATTGTAAAATTCTGACTCCTATTCTGCTTCCAGAATTTGTACCACATCTATGTCTATCTTTTGCCACTTTGGTATCATAATGAAGGCAGTTTGGTGTAGTGGTTAAGGCAATGGGCTAGAAACCAGGAGACTGAGAGTTCTAGTCCCGCCTTAGCCATGAAAGCTGGCTGGGAGACTTTGGACTAGTCACTCTCTCTCAGCCCAACTCCCCTCACAGGGTTGTTGTTGTGGGGAAAATAGGAGGAAGGAGTATCAGTTATGTTCGCCACCTTGAGTTATTATATAAAAAAAATAAAGGTGGGATAGAAAATAAATAAATAAATACATCAGAAAAAGAGCAGGAATGAAAATCTAAGTTTCTTATTTGTGTTTATGTTACACACACAAACAGATATTGTCTTTTTTCAACTCAGTATGAAACACGTACTGTAGTTGGGAACTAAAAGCACAATAATTACAATGACTGCAATTATAGAGAAAGCAACTAAGTATGCTTTGTCTTTATGACAGTCAACTTTAGTAAATATAGGACTCCCCTTTTTAAAAATAAATTATGGAAATAGGAAACACAAAATGTATAGTCTGCCATCTCTGCATTCAAGTGAAACAGCAAAATATGGTTTGCTGCAAATTAGGTAAGTTTCTAATCTCTTAAACTCAAAGGAGAAGGGAAACACAGATGGAAAAGTCAAGCCAAAATTTGCAACAGAATGTTCACAATATTCAAACCATTGTTTAGAAGATAATTTCAAAAACTGTTAAACTAAAAATACACACAGAAAAAGGCAAGCTCAGATTCTGTACAACAAAAGAAATGGTAACTATGTTAAGGTTAAAAATAGTACAATATTATTGTATTGTACAAAAATTGTACAATATCATGCTTGCCACCTTTTATCTTTATCTTTTAAGTTTATTAGTTTTATTGCAATTTATTTGTTTGACTATTGTCAGCTTCCCAGTCACTGAGCAGCATACAAGTTTAATAAACTATTATTAATATTTGTTTTAGCTATTAAAAATGTTTTCCCTTGTAGAACAAATGGTTGTGTTTCCTACCTCCATTTCTTGTCTCAACCAGTCTTCCATGTCAGAATTCCTTCTAGCATGGTGAGCTATCAGATCTGATCCTCCAATAATGTTTGGAAGTCTTCCTGCCCCAGGATAAGCTATCTGTCAAAAAAAAAAAAAAACAAGCAGAAACATTACATTACCACAAATGGTTGCAGAAGCAGAAGAAAATAAATGCAAATCTGGTCCTTGTTTCATTTATTTCATAAACAAAGTAATTAAATACACTATATGCCAGCATGAAAAAATCAGTCTCATACCACTATGTAGGAATTTGGGCTCATTCCTCCATGATGAGTTGTTTCAAGCAATAACATTTCAATGTTTTCTAGTATGAATTGCTCATTTCAGCTCCTGCCACAACATTTCTATGAGATTTAAGTCTGGACTTAATTTAGCTGTTCCAAAACACTGAATTTATTCTTTCATTCTCTTGTAGACCTGCTTGTAGATTTGGGATCACTATCTTGCTGAATGACTCACTTGTATTTCATCTTCAGCTGATGGACAGATGGCCTAATATTCTCTGATAAAACTCTCTGATACAAAGCAGAATTCATGTTTTCTTCTGTTATGGCAAATCATTCAGGTCCTGAGTCAGGAAAGCTTTCTCAAGCCATGATTCTCCATGTATCACAAATACTCCATGTATCAGGAAAAGATCCTCAAACCACTTTGATGTGTGATAGATGTAAGAGGTTCTTGCTATAGAATGCAGTGCTTGGTTTCTGCCAGACATAACAACATTAATGTAGTCCCCAAAAGTTCTTCTTCTAACTCATCTGTCCATAGAACAAGTTCTCCAGTCATCCTGACAGTTGGCAATGTTCTTAGTGAACAATGACTTCCACCTTGATAATCTCCTATGAATCCCATTTTTACCCAGAATTTTTCTGATGGTGGAGTTACAAACAGACTTGAGTCAAGGCAACAGAGACCAACACATTTCTGGATGTTCTGAGTTTTTTTTTATGACTTCTGGGATAATTTTGTGCTATGCCCTTGGAGTGATTTTGACAAAACAACCATTGCTATGAAGATTTACTATTGTTCTAAATTTTCTTCATCCCAGGACTGTATCTCTGACAGTGGATCAGCTGAGTCCCAAAGCTTTAGAAATAGTTTTATAACTTGTTCCGTATTGTAGGCAATGGCTTTTTTTTTAATCGAAAACTTCAGAAATTTTCTTTGAGTGAGGCATCATACGCCTCTAGAATTGGTATGGTGAGAACTTCACTGTGACAAGGGAAGCAAAGGTTTGTGAGATTTATATAGATCCAGGCTGGCCCACATCAGCCTTGATTTTCTAATGATCTACTCATACATGCCCTTTAATCGAACTAATTGAACTTTGGGAGGATTTCTTTTTCACACTGGCACATTGAATGTTGGATTATTATGTTTATGAAATAAAGGAAACAAGCACCAAATTTTGGTGTTACTTGTTCACTAAAGCTCCTGTATATGTCAGCAGAACCCTCAGTAACTCTGATAACATTTGGTGGCACGCGTATGCAAAAATTCAGAAAAATCAAAAGGAGGTGAATATCTTGTAACAGAACTAACTGTACATACACAAAATCAAAAGTGGAACAAAATGGAATTTAACAAACATTCTTAAAATTTAATTAATATTCCAAAGAAGGCCCTCTTGTCAGGGCCAAACATTGTTTAAAAATGTATACAAACCTTTTTAAATTGTTTAAAGTTGTTCAGATGCCCATAATCTGAATTTGCTGGACAACCAATTTTCCTTGGCTGAGTAACAACCAATGATCTAAATTCCATTAGCAAAAGCTTACTGGGTAGATAACTTGAATCATCCATACATTTATCTGGATTCTTATTGAGTGAGAAAAAGGAAGAGCAATTAGTAAAGACACTCTAGTTAAAATTCTCTATTATTAGTGAGATTACTAGAAATATGTCCCTACCCCTACCCTAGGGCTTATATCCTAATTCAATATTTCCCAAAATTTTTTATTAAACCCATCCCATTTCATCTTATCATGAAAAACTGAAACAATGTGTACTCATATAATGAGTCATGATCTATGAAACCTCTCTACCAGTTAATTCATCTAATATACACACAGGTTTTTTTTTCCCTTAAAAAAACATCAGCATTCTGTGACAGAGTCACTCTGACAACTCTTGATCTTTTTTTCTCCTTTTGGAGAAATAGGAAGATAAAAATATTACATGTTTTAGAGGCAAAAAGGTGGGCAATCACCAAAGTTGGTGCAATCTAGGGACTCTTTCTGGTCTGGGGAACCTACAGGCAACCCTTCAGGCTGTTGATTATCCACCTCTGATCTAATGGTCTCAACATCTTCTTTCTAAAGGACATTCTCTTTTTAAATCAAAACAAAGTAGATCTCCTTCCATACTCCTAATTCTCGAATGGAATAGTTAGTTTGAAGGTTTGACAAATAACGGCAAGAGAGAAGAAAAGGGATAGAAAGCACATTAAGTATTTTCTTAAAGCTACCTCCAATATTATTTTGGGTAAGAAGCAATTATTTAAAAAGCTATGCTTAATACCCTGGGTATTTTTTAAATTTAAAAATAAGTTCCCTTCCATATTCACCTTTTACTAAACTTATTCCTTGTATTTACATCCCACCTTCCTCCAGAGCTCAAGGCACCATACACAGCTCTCCAATTTTATCCTCACAACAACCCTGTGAAGGAGCTTGAGATAAACATGAATATATTCCCTAGATCTGAATTCTTACAGGTTCTGGCGGTTCTTCTTTGATATCTTCCTTCTGGTTTTCTGCTGGAATGGGTTCCTCATTTTTTTCCTGTTTAACAAAAAGGTACATTTGTGTGTGTCTCTGTTACTCCAATGTTTATTTATTTGTTAGGTTTATATCTCACCTTTCCTTCAAAAGCTCAAGGCAGTATATATAGTACTCCCTCCTCCATTTTCTCCACACCTAACCTTGTGGGTAGGCTGAGCTAAAAGCAACTGGCTCATAGTCACCAGTGACTTTCTATGACCAAGAGTGGACCTAACTTAACCTGGGTTTCCCCAGCCCTTCTCCAATAGAGGTATACCACATTTCTCCATATCTCCAATAGAGATATACCACAATAGAGATATACCACATACCACAGAGATGCACACAGAGATAAACCACATTTACACACCATTCAAAAGAGACAATAAGAAAGCTAAGAAGGAAACAAAAAGATCAGAACACATCCTCACCAGCAGCCTACACCCAGATAAGCAGAGATGAACACCAAACAAACAATCAAGTAGAAAACAATACCCTAACCAAGGAACTATGAGGAGAAAAACTACACCCCCACCAACATTGGCAGGGCAAGCTACTGTAGATAAACAGGGAGCAAACCCCACACTCCCTGACACTGATGATGTTACCTAGTCAGATAATGAAACGTCTGCAGGCAAACAACCAAGCTCAGAGAGCACCAAGGACTCCATAGTTCAATCCTAAGCTACATATGTTTTCTTCTACTGGAAACTTCTCCAAAACCTGAGCTATTACGCTACACTGCCTCCCAAAAGATTTCCTTCCACGTAACTTATATATAACCACCATCCCCCAGCCCTCATTTTTGGTACCTAGTTCTCCATTTTACAAGCAAGATATTTCTGAATTGTTAAAGCATAACATCAAAAAAGGATAGCTTTCATTTATGAACAATTTAACTTAAAGTTGCTGCAGTTTGCAACTACCACAAACATAAACATCAGAATAGCCATGCTTATTCAGGCCTGCAGATCTATTCCTGGATTCTTTTCCTATAACAACCAGGCACTTGCTTGTATAAAGCCTGCTGGCAGACTAAGAGTACAACAGCATCCTCCCTTTGCTAATCCAGGACTCACTGCTCCCAGGACTAGAGATAATTCAAGTATAATAACTGAATGCCATTAATATCCTCCATGAATGCATTCAAACCCTTTTATGTTTGTGGAGACAGTAAATCAGCAGCTTAACATTTTAAATATGCTTACTCAAATACACCTATTCAACACAAAAGCCTACATAAAAGTATGAAATGTATGAAGCCATCCCTGAACAAAATGAGAGTATTTATGTATGCAAGAATAGATACATGAAAGGTAAAAAGGAAATTATATATATGCTAACTGATTAATACAGTGAGGCATTTGCAATTTGAAGCAGCTAACAGGCAGGCAGGCAGTCATATAGATAGATCCCATGAAGAAAAACAAGCCTTACCAAAAATCTAGTGGCTTCTATTTTTGTTGATATTTCTCCTTTATTGTCCAGTTTCATTTTCTTCTTTGCATTCTGAGCATTTTCCTCATCCTGATCTCCTATATCCTCTTCTGGGCTCAGCTCCTGGCTTGCAAATACAAGTTCTAATGACGCTTCATCTTCAACGGAGTCCTCTAATTCTTTTCTCTTTTTTGATTCAGGCGTTTCAACAGGGATACTTTCCATATCTGTTTGCTTTGACTTGTTATTTTCCATTATGAATGATTTTCTTGAGTCCATGTATGAGTCATTTACTCGTTTTGATGCACACTGTCCTTTTGGAGAATCCATACTGTTTTCCCATAGCAAAAAAGGTACAGATGGTGTTTGATGGGAAACCTGGGATGACGTCTTCTCCATCTTTGCATGTTTCGATGATGGTGTTTCTACTTCCTCATTCCTTTCTCTTAAAATAGATAAAAGAGACTGATAGTTGGTCTTATTCTGAAATACCTTTCTGGTCAACAATAGGTGACTAAACGGGTACAACTAGAGGACCTATGGATATTCCAGCAAGACAAGGGGGTGCTTAGATTGGATCCCTGTTTCATAAGCAACGCCAATTCTAAATTCTTCCAAGCCCACACCACTGTATGATAACTGTTATTATCGGAATGAGTTTCAAATGACAGCTCCCCTTAAAACCTTAGGAGCTAAGTTAGCTAATGTAAAAATAAATACAAAGAAAGGGAGCTTATTTTTTACCCTTAAGACTTAAGTTAGAAAAAGAATTACTGTACCTCTTTTTAGCAGTGGTCTGGAAGTAATTTTTAATTGAATTCAGTTGTTGCTGTGAATCTCTCTCTCTGTTCCTGCTATGACTCGAAATTTCAGAAGCTGAGCATGCCAGACTGGTGCAGTCAGCTCGGAGTGTCTTCTTCAGCTCAGGCAAGATTCTCCCTCTGTTTATACTGCCTGTTCCTGCTGGAGTCTCCTTAACGGTAGTTATATCCTGTGACTGGATTACAGGAGTTTCTTTCTTTGTTTTCTCTTCTGATAATTCCATACTGTATGAAAGAAAAGGGAACAGGTCAGAAAAAAATATTAATCAAAACCAAGATAAAACACACTCCTTTAACTGTAATCCATGTGGAGACCTGGAAATAACTGAAGAATTCTTAATTATCTTGACATCTAAGAAAATGTTAGCACTCTATAACAATGTGTGATATTCTAAAGCCTTATCCTTAGATAGTAACCCCTATCAAAGTTTGCCTCCTTACTGACACTCAGGGATTTTAATTTTTTCCTATAATCTAATATGAGAAAAAGACTACTGTTTAAGATCATATGACTCCATGCTATTTCAAGAAAGATGGGATGAAGTCGATTAACTAAAGTTAAAATGTTTTTCTTAACTGCCTGGAGTGTAAAGTGTACACAAAGGCAATATAAAAATACAATGCCTAAAATACATGAATTTAAATGTAATCAAAATAATATTCCATCGCAATTAATGTTGACATTCTAAGTGTAGGCTCCTGTTTTGTAAAAAAAAAAAAAAAAAAAAAGCCCTGTTCATTGTGAATAATTAACTTCAGCAACCAACTCCTAGGCATGTTTACTTAGATGCCCATCTAGGATTAGGTGAATGAACCATGCAACTATATTCTCTTCAATATGCAGCTTAATTTTTAAAATAATCATTTGAAACTATATACAAAATGTCCCTAGGTTCAGCAATTACAGAAGGTAGGAAATTATAGTTTTAATAGCAACTAAAAAGAAATCCCAACAATAATTTACAGTAATGTGTCCATCAGTTTGTCCATTTCTGCATCCGCTACATATGGACTGATGTCATCTTGGTTAGAAGGCATTGCTGTTTCCTCCACTATCACACTCTGAGAAAGACTTTGTCCAGAGACATGGGATGCTGCTGTAGCAGTTTTTATATCTGCAGTTTAAATATATCAAGGAAGAATGAATAACCACTTTATCAGAGTTGTATAAATTAAATTCGTATAATTCTGATGTTTTATGTTTGTTTATATATGTTGTTTTACAATACCTACATTCATTTCTGCTCTACAGAATTCAGAATGTCTAAGGCTAACATGTTACTAAGTAAAAAAAAATTTTAACATGTTATTTCTACTATTCCTGGCAATATTTTCATTCTACGTATTCTCTTAAATGTATCTTGTGTCTTAAATATTAACATATTCAATATAATTATTTTCAGTGCTGCTAAAAATACAACAATATTATCATTAAAATCAAGCTTTTAGTTATTCTTAAATTCAATCAATCAAATTGTATGCCGGAAATCCAAGAAACTATGTGTTCAAGCCACAGGCTTTAAATTAACCAAGCCATAACATCTAAAAATCTTGACTTACATATTCAAATCTCAAATCTAGCTTCTCTGATCCGCTCTTAGTGTTAAAGAATTCTGTTTTAGCAAATAAACACTACCCACCATCTAAGCATCCTAATGTTGGTGCTGATATGCAATTAACAATAGCCATCATTAATGATTAATGTTCAGTCTTTCTCATAACTTTGTGCCAGTCACTTTCACTGGCTTAACCTACATCACAGGGTTGCTGATATAGGTGAAAATGGGAGGAGGGAGCACTACTTATGCTGCCTAGAGCTCCCAAAGGAGAGGCAGAATATAAATCTAATAAATTATGTTTATTGTATTTGTAACCCACACAGTTCTATACAGACAAGCCCATATCAGTTCCCAATGTAAATCAAAATATCTACAATGAAATCCACTACTATTATAACAGCTAGCATTGTGACCCAGGAGGAATTCAGATACAGAAGGCGTGATGCAGCCCGTGGTTTTGCGACCTTAATCACAGGCAGATAATGGGCTCACAGTAAAAGTGATAGTTTGCATTGGACTAAGGGGTGCTCCAAAGATGAGCACTGCTTAGCACTGCCAATGAAAAAGCACACATTTACTCTGCATTTCTTCCTGAAATTTAGAAGAGAAAGAGAAAGAAGATGACATTTTGGAAAAAAGAGGAAAATTACAAACTTTACAATGCAAGTTTACAATAAAAATGTCATTTGCAAGCATTCTATGTGAAGAACTATAATCAAAACCCCACTTACTCATAAAATGTATTGATTTATCTCTGACCCTTCCAAGTTCTATCTAATCAAACTCACAGGACTACTGGGATGATAAAATGAGTAATAGAGGGTAGGGATCATGTCTGCTGCTATATAAATATTTATTTATATTTCAAATTACCCTGGCTGGGGAATTCTGGGAGTTGAAGTCCACACTTCTTAAAGTTGCCAGGGTTGAGAAACATTGCTATAGATTATGAATTCTGAGGGGTGCTTTCATAAGTAACTGGAGGGAGTGACACAATGCGTAAACACAGAAAATAGGACTGTCAGATTATACCTCTAGAAATAAAATGGAAAATGGATGAAATGACTGGGTCCACAATGACTGTTTTTATATATTGGGCTAAGCACGGTTTACTCAGTCATAGTTTGTTGAGTAAATTACAACTGCCTACATTCAAACAGTACACTAATTAAAAATCAAACCACTTTATAATTTAGTAAAACAGATAAACTCAGCCATCTTTAGTGCTATTGGCTAAATATCAATTTCTTAAACAAAAGACCAATAAGGAAAGATCAAACAAAATGAAAGAAGCATTTTTGTTACCTCCACTGGGTGAAGTTTGAGGATTACAGTATCTTTCTGTAGATGCAAAAATAACTGCTAAACCAATTTCTGCCTCTGAAATTGCTCTGTAGTTCTTCCTAACAGAAATAAAACATAGTCAGAAAAAAGTATCATTCATCTAAAAACATCCATGAAAAATATTTAAAACAGACTTCCAACACATAATTCAAAGTAGCACAAAAACATTCAAGTGGCTTGCTCAATCTTCTCCTACTCTTTAAAACACTTTCTTGAAAGGCATTATAGGTACAAAACCCTCTAAAGCCCACCCTTGTAAGCACTCACAGCAAGGAAAAAATTAAAGGGAACTATCAGCGAACCATTTAATTCTATTAATGTGTAGTTTTAGGTCTACAATCCTGTGCTCAGTTTTTAAACCTAAGGTTTCTCATATGAAAAATTAAAGATGACTTTCTATAATTGGTCAACCCTTTAGCAACCATTTTCTTTTACTGTTTCACATCGGATGGTTATAATGTATCCAAAACCTTGATGGTAAATGAATAAATATTTTCAGAAGGTTTTGGAGGTGACAGGTACCTTAGAATGTCACATGGCAATACAAATGTCATCATGATTGAGGAATATCTGGAAAGTTTATTTTAAAAAATTCCTAAAAGTTTCTTCTGTCAAAATATATTTCACTCTACAACTGATAGTGGGTTACCTAGTAAAAATTTTCAGAAATCCTACTAAATACAGCAAAAGCTATTCTAGAACATCCTCAGGACAAATTGTGTGATGCAATGAAAAAGATCTTAATCAAATTCAAACAGAATATTTTCCTGCACAAGATAACAAACTACGGCATTAGATGTATTACCTTTCTATTTATAATTTTGCACCATATCACAAAATGTTGATGACTCAGCCATCCTGTTTTAATCACAGAGTGCTTTGTTTTATGGATTTTAATCTTGAAAGCTGCCCAGAGTTGCCATGTGTGGGTTGGTCAGCCATAAAAATTTGTTTCATAAATAAATAATAAATAAACAATAAGCCACACCTCTGCAAGGCAGCTGTGATGTCATCAACCCATTTCTTATCCCAGGCAGAAACTGATGGTTGAGAGTTTGTAGATCCTACTTCAATGACACAAGTGTTAGATGCTATCAAAGCAGCAGCCTCTTCTGTTTTGACAGTCAACAGTTTTGCCTCTCCTCCTCCAAGCTTAATCGCTGAATTCAATTTTGCATGCTAGAATTAAATCAATGAAATGTAAAGAACAGAGCTGATATTGTGGAATTTTTTATAATGAATATACCAGTCATTTCAAAATTTAAATGTTAGAACAGCAAATATGAGGCCTCTTCAAGCTGCAGTAAACAAACGTTAAATACAGAAAATATATTGTGACAAGCATGTTTATTAATGGTTTTAAAGTGTTCATGTTTCCCAGTTTTATTATTTTGTTCTGTCTACAAAGATACCTTCTTAAAATTGTTATCTAGCACTATATTGTAATAACATGAGTAGAAAACAAGAGAGAAAATATATATGCCCGGTGCCACTTTATATCTCCTCACAGTCATAAGCATGAGAACAAGTACGGAATCTGTTACCTTTCAGGCAGTTTGCTACTAGACACATAAAAACTGTATGTTCATTTGCCTTTGGTTAATGAGGGAAACTCAACAGGTAACTTTAAATAAACCAAAACAAATATTTGATTGAAAAGTCAAGGACAGAGTTCTAAGAAGTTCAAAAAACTTTCCTCTTAAATCACAAATGGTGTGTGTGTGTGTGTTTATGCAATTATCTATTAAGGAATCAGATTTGTTACACACCTTTAGAAAGACCACAAACTAACATGGATTCCTATCAAATTTTAATACTGATGTTTTGGTCAAGGCTATTAGGCCTTGTTAATTTTTGAACACATGCATGAGATCTATAGAAATAATTTCTGGTCCATCCACATGACTATGCCTAAGCTAGTTCCATTTTCTCAACACCCACACAAAACATCAGCAAGGAGCATCTATATGAATGAGTGGACACCTCAGATATTCTGTCTACTTGAAGGGTCTCTGGGTGCAATCACTTGCTTACACATATGCACCCCACCACAGTCATTCAATCTACAATAAGGTTCAGTCCCACTCATCGCTCACATGGAGACCCTACATATAGGAGGCCACATTTATTTAACTAGTTGTCATACTTTATTGATTTTTTTCCAATGAGTAAGAACAGTAAGGGATATGAGGGTACCCTGAACAGGTCCCCACAAATGGCAGGAGCCAGTATTTTTGCTCCTTCCTCCTCCCATTGGAGTGGGGGGTTGCTTTTAATTAAATCAGTACATTAACCTTATTGAAAATCTAATACATACTGTACTCCCTTTTTTCTTCTCAAATAACAAATTCAATTAGGGGCCACAGTATATTGTGTAAACTTATCTAAAAATATGATGAATCTATACTATAAACAGAACTTCTAGCATAAAAATACTTTCAATTCTTTGTTTATCATGCTTTGAATAAAACTAAAGATCCCTCAACTTCTTTTCGTGGCACTCTTGAAGTTCCAATTGCCTTTTTCCGACATGCTTTTCAGCTTCTCACTCTGTCTAGCTTACAGCCTGGGAGGCCTTCCATCCGGGTACTAATTAATTCCAACACCACTTAGCCCTTCTGGGCTAGACAAAGCTTTGAACAGTGAGCCAGTTACCTGCTTTGCCGTAAGAAAAATAAAAGTTTTTCCTCTGAAGATAGTTCTTCTTCGAGGACACTTGGTCAGATCTATTCTTTCATTCTCAATACTTGGTTCATCAACTTGTGGAAAAAATCTGAAAACAGAGGAAACGTATAAAAACATAACTTACATTATAAATGAAGACCTTATTTAAAAACAAAATAGTTTTTCCCCAACCCTCAACCTTTCCCCAACATTTAAATTAGTATGTTTTAATATAAAAACTTAGAACACATCCTCTTCTCACCATCTCAGAGGGATGTATTACATCCCAGACTGAGATATTACGTGGCACAGCCCTTTCTTTCGGGCATGTTATTAAAGCAAGCCTTGGATGAACACAAAGATTATTACTCCCCCTATAATACGGCCAAGTATCTGGAAATCCAAAAGTATTTATTTGATTTATGTCCTACCTTTCTTTCAGGAGCTCAGTGCTCCTTCCTCCTATTTTAATCCACAGTTAAAACACTCTGAGATAGGTTGGACTGGGAGACAAAGATTATTTATTTATTTATTTATTCAATTTATATAGCCGCTCATCTCAGACCAGTGACTCTGGGCGGCTAACAATAATTAAAACAATCAACAATTAAAACAATACAAAAAAATTAAATATAAATACAGCCAAGAGATCTTAAAAACCATCAGTGTCAGCACAACCATGAAATGGGGCCCTTCACATGCTCAGGGGCCCAGGCCCAGGCTCAAAGCCAGGTCTTCAAGGCCTTCCAAAAAGCCAGAAGCGTCGGGGCCATCCTAATCTCAGGAGGAAGGATGTTCCAGAGGGCAGGCGCCACAGCAGAAAAGGCACATCTCCTGGTCCCCACCAGCCGACAGTCCTTGGCTGACAAGACCCAGAGTATGCCCATCTTGCCAGACTGGATTGGACAGGTAGAAACAATTGGGAAAAGATGGTCCCTCAGGTAACCCAGTCCCAAGCCATGAAGGGCTTTAAAGGAGACAACCAGCACCTTGAATTGCATCTGGAAAAACACTAGAAACCAATGCAGCTCCCAAACCAGTGGTGATACATATGCCGAGTAGCCAACACCATTTACAACCCGGGCAGCTGCATTCTGTACCAGCTGAAGCTTCTGAATGCTCTTCAAAGGCAGCCCCACGTAGAGCCCCTTGCAGTAGTCCAAACAGGAGGTCATGAGGACATGAGTGACAGTGAGTAGAGCCTGTGTTGTTGTTTATTCGTTTAGTCGCTTCCGACTCTTCGTGACTTCATGGACCAGCCCACGCCAGAGCTTCCTGTCGGTCATCAACACCCCCAGCTCCCCCAGGGACGAGTCCGTCACCTCTAGAATATCATCCATCCATCTTGCCCTTGGTCGGCCCCTCTTCCTTTTGCCTTCCATTCTCCCTAGCATCAGCATCTTCTCCAGGGTGTCCTGTCTTCTCATTATGTGGCCAAAGTATTTCAGTTTTGCCTTTAATATCATTCCCTCAAGTGAGCAGTCTGGCTTTATTTCCTGGAGGATGGACTGGTTGGATCTTCTTGCAGTCCAAGGCACTCTCAGAATTTTCCTCCAACACCACAGTTCAAAAGCATCGACCTTCCTTCGCTCAGCCTTCCTTATGGTCCAGCTCTCGCAGCCATATGTTACTACTGGGAACACCATTGCTTTAACTATGCGGGCCTTTGTTGTCAGTGTGATGTCTCTGCTCTTAACTATTTGATCGAGATTTGTCATTGCTCTTCTTCCAAGGATTAAGCGTCTTCTGATTTCCTGACTGCAGTCAGCATCTGCAGTAATCTTTGCACCTAGGAATACAAAGTCTTTCACTGCTTCTACATTTTCTCCCTCTATTTGCCAGTTATCAATCAAGCTGGTTGCCATAATCTTGGTTTTTTTGAGGTTTAGCTGCAAACCAGCTTTTGCACTTTCTTCTTTCACCTTCATCATAAGGCTTCTCAGTTCCTCTTCATTTTCAGCCATCAAAGTGGTATCATCTGTATATCTGAGATTGTTAATGTTTCTTCCAGAGATTTTAACTCCAGCCTTGGATTCCTCAAGGCCAGCTTGTCGCATGATGTGTTCTGCATACAAGTTGAATAGGTAGGGTGAGAGTATACAGCCCTGCCGTACTCCTTTCCCAATCTTAAACCAGTCTGTTGTTCCGTGGTCTGTTCTTACTGTTGCTACTTGGTCGTTATACAGATTCCTCAGGAGGCATACAAGATGACTTGGTATCCCCATACCACTAAGAACTTGCCACAATTTGTTATGGTCCACACAGTCAAAGGCTTTAGAATAGTCAATAAAACAGAAATAGATGTTTTTCTGAAACTCCCTGGCTTTTTCCATTATCCAGCGGATATTGGCAATTTGGTCTCTAGTTCCTCTGCCTTTTCTAAACCCAGCTTGTACATCTGGCAATTCTCGCTCCATGAACTGCTGAAGTCTACCTTGCAGGATCTTGAGCATTACCTTACTGGCATGTGAAATGAGTGCCACTGTTCGATAGTTTGAACATTCTTTAGTGTTTCCCTTTTTTGGTATGGGGATATAAGTTGATTTTTTCCAGTCTGATGGCCATTCTTGTGTTTTCCAAATTTGCTGGCATATAGCATGCATTACCTTGACAGCATCATCTTGCAAGATTTTGAACAGTTCAGCTGGGATGCCGTCGTCTCCTGTTGCCTTGTTATTAGCAATGCTTCTTAAGGCCCACTCAACCTCACTCTTCAGGATGTCTGGCTCTAGCTCACCGACCACACCGTCAAAGCTATCCCCGATATTGTTATCCTTCCTATACACGTCTTCTGTATATTCCTGCCACCTTTTCTTGATCTCTTCTTCTTCTGTTAGGTCCTTGCCATCTTTGTTTTTGATCATACCCATTTTTGCCTGGAATTTACCTCCAATGTTTCTAATTTTCTGGAAGAGGTCTCTTGTCCTTCCTATTCTATTGTCTTCTTCCACTTCCGCGCATTGCTTGTTTAAAAATAATTCCTTATCTCTTCTGGCTAACCTCTGGAATTTTGCATTTAATTGGGCATATCTCCCCCTATCACTGTTGCCTTTTGCTTTCCTTCTTTCTTGGTCTACTTCTAGTGTCTCAGCAGACAGCCATTTTGCCTTCTTGGTTTTCTCTTTCTTTGGGATGTATTTTGTTGCCGCCTCCTGAACAATGCTGCCAACTTCTGTCCAGAGTTCTTCCGGGACCCTATCTACTAAGTCCAGTCCCTTAAATCTATTCTTCACCTCCACTGCATATTCCTTAGGAATATTAGTGAGCTCATATCTAGCTGATCTGTGGGTCTTCCCTAATCTCTTTAGTCTGATCCTAAATTGTGCAAGAAGAAGTTCGTGATCTGAACTACAGTCAGCTCCAGGCCTTGTTTTTACCGACTGTACAGATGTCCGCCACCTTTGGCTGCAAAGGATGTAATCAATCTGATTTCGGTGTTGTCCATCTGGTGAAGTCCATGTATAAAGCCGTCTCTTAGGTTGTTGGAAGAGAGTGTTTGTTATGCAGAGTGAATTGTCTTGGCAAAATTCTATCAGCCTGTGTCCTGCTTCGTTTTGTTCTCCCAGGCCATACTTACCTGTAATTCGAGGTGTCATTTGACTGCCCACCTTAGCATTCCAGTCTCCTGTGATGAAAATAACATCTCTTTTAGGCGTGTTGTCCAGTAGGTGCTGCAGATCCTCATAGAACTGCTCTACTTCAGCTTCTTCAGCATTTGTGGTTGGGGCGTATATTTGGATCACTGTGATGTTAGATGGCTTGCCCTGAATTCGAATTGAGATCATTCTGTCGTTTTTTGGGTTGTATCCAAGCACTGCTTTAGCCACTTTACTATTAATTATGAAGGCTACTCCATTTCTTCTGTGGTCCTCTTGTCCGCAGTAGTAGATCTGGTGGTCATTTGATGTGAAGTGGCCCATTCCAGTCCATTTCAGTTCACTGATGCCCAGAATGTCTATCTTTAATCTTGACATCTCACCAATAACCACATCCAATTTGCCCTGGCTCATAGATCTTACATTCCAGGTTCCAATGGTGTGTTGATCCTTAGAACATCGGATTCGCCATTCACCACCAGCACCGTCGGCTGCTAGCCGTCCTTTCGGCTTTGAGCTAGCTGCGTCATCACGTCTGGGGCTAGTTGAGCTCATCCTCTGTTCCTCCCCAGTAGCATTTTGACCATCTTCCGACCTGGGGGTCTCATCTTCCGATGGTATACCGACATATCTCTGGTTGTACTGATCCATTTAGTTTTCACGGCAAGAATACTGAGGTGGGTTGCCATTACCTTCCCCAGGGATCGCATTTAGTCTGACCTCTCTGTCATGACCTTCCCGTCTTGGGTGGCCCTTCACGGTTTAGCTCATGGCATCATTGAGGTGCTCAAGCTCCAGCACCACGACAAGGTAACGATCCTTTGCTGAAGGAGTAGAGCCTACAGAAATTCAAACTAAAATGTTCAAATATGAGATCCTCTCTAAAGATAAATGCTCATTTCAATTTTAATTATGTATCAAATTTCACCAAACTGTAACTTTTAAAATCATTTGAATTTTCTGTTGCTAAATAAATCTAAGCTGTTGCTTACAGCTGAAATTGGATACACATAAACACACAAATATATACAGTATTCATATTGTACAGGATATTATTTACTGCACTAAGAATATGCTACAAAGTTTTATTTAAAACAATCTTGGTTAGTGTACATATTCCCAAGAAGACCTACACTGGCTTGAAGATATTACCATAGAGATCTCTATAGCAACTTGGTGAAATTAAGTCAATGCTGTTCTTATAATATCTGAAAACACCTGGTGGCCTCCCAAAAGTGCATGTATCATAAATGTATCATAAATGTAATATACACTGCAAATTAAAATCTGTATTAAGAAGTTGCATCCAGCATGAAAGAAGAAATAAGTGCAGCTAGCAAAACAAAAATATATTTTAAAGAAGGTGAGAACATGATTCGGTCATCCTTTGAGATTCCACTCATTTTAAAAAATAAATTCAATTTTATTTAATGTTGGGGTCCCATGAAGACCATCAAAATTGGGGTCTTTATGGGATCTTGACAACTGTATTTTTCCTCTCTGGTTTATGCGATGGCCAGAAAAACATTTTAGTTATGTAATGGTCCTCATAAAGAAAAAAGTGGAGAACAGTTGGCATAGGTAATGACCATTTTAATTGAAGTCCTGTAGAGTTTCTTAGACAGAAATGACTGTGGTCATCATTCTCTGACAAATAAAGAGGTTAAAGATGTCCTCTAGTTGACCTAGACTCCTAATGATTACACAGATACAATCATTTTGTTCACTTGACAGCAGTGCAAAATGTTTTGCCACTGCATTTTTCCATTTTTCTTCAATTTCCCAATCTATCCTACAGTCCTCATATTACCTGATTATCTTCCATACTAGCCTAACCAGGGATAATCCTATTTAGTTTCTAAGTCCAGACAAGATCAGCCAGGTGCTGTCATCTACTGAGGCTGCCTGACAAGTAGAAGCATACAAAGTCAAAATGTTCTAACCCTCAAACCCCACAATCCCACCTCCAGCTATTGCAACCTCACCAGAAATATTCTCTGGACTGTTCTGCTTAATTGACCCAACTCTGAAAACACAGTTTCAACTGTAAAACATAGGTTGTAACAGTCCATTTCAAGATCAGACCATTTCCATTACATGTAGAATGGCCTCTTTCAGACCACTTCCAAAGGGGTTGCAGCAGGAAGGCAGAATATTTAGACCTCAAAACACTATGCACCCATCTTTTAACAACAACCTTCACTAGAAGAGGCAGTGGTAGTACAAACTAAATCTCTTTTCACCTCTCACAATCTTCAAGAACATCAATCAAATAGCTTTGTGGAACACGAGAATAGTTTTGTGGATTCTGTTCCTTTCTCAGTGGAGAGTTACAGTACTTGATATTAGGAGGAATCTTTTCTGTTTCCATGAAACTACTGGGAGTACTAGTTGGGAGTTATAGAAAGAGCTGTTATTAATAAATGGATGATATTCAACTTTTTTCTATTAGAACTTGGTATAATGGCTGAGTAACATCCTGAAGTCTTTAATAGGCTAGGTATGTGTGAATAATTTAAAATACAGTGGAGTCCTTGGTGCTCTCTGAGCCTTGTTGTTTTCTTGCAGACATTTCATTGCCAGATGAGGCAACATCTTCAGACTAGGCAACTTCTTCATCGCACTGAAGATGTTGCCTCGTCTGGCAATGAAACTTCTGCAAGAAAACAACAAGGTTCAGAGAGCATCAAGGACTCCACAGTTCAACCGTGAGCTACAAATATTCTCTAATTAAAATACAATCCAGGCAATTCAGAGTTACTTTTAGTGTGGCCCCAGGAGAAATGTTTACTCCTTACATGCTAAGAATTTTGTGATGCTTACACATATAATAGACTTATTATAATTATGTGTCCATAGCTCTGGATATTCCTTTCAGTAATATCACTTTTTCAACTAAAAGAGGACAGTCATCAAGGGATATTCCTAGCTTCTAAACTGAGAGCTGAGTCTATCTCTTTTAACTGATGTGATCTGCTTTGGAGATGTTTAAAAAAAAATCTGTTTATTTAAAGTCAGGATGAAACTCTGCAGGACATATATATGCCAGAGAACTGAGTAATCCTCAACCTACAAAATTATTTTCTGGAACAAAAACTAAAGACAGGAGTAAAATAACCCTATCCTCATGCTACCCATCTCAAATTTAAGGGACAGTCCAGAAAAATATAATTATCAATGGTATTAAAACCTACTCAGAGATCAAGACAAATAAGGAATTGCTGTCCTCCTTGCTTGTCTCCCATGTTAACTCATTGATCAGGATAATCCAGACTAAAATTGGGCCTATAACAGGACTGAAATGTTTCTTTGCTATGGCAAAATCCAGAAACAAAAATCTGTGATAGGCTCATCTTCCATCAGGGTCAGGATTATCTATTTCACTAATAATGGATTTGCAGAACTTTTAGGTAAAGGTAAAGGTTTCCCTTGACATTAAATCCAGTCTTGTCTGACTCTAGCGGACAGTGCTCATCTCCGTTTCAAAGCTGAAGAGTCGGCGTTTGTCTGTAGACACTTCCGTGGTCATGTGGCCAGCATGACTACATGGAACGCCGTTATCTGCCCGCCGAAGCGGTACCTATTAATCTACTCACATTTGCATGTTTTCGAACTGCTAGGTTGGCAGGAGCTGGGACTAGCAACGGGAGCTCACCCCGTCACGTGGATTCAAACCGCTGACCTTCTGATCGGCAAGCTCAGCACCTCAGCGGTTTAACCCACAGCGCCACCACGTCCCTTTTACCATCTGAGATTTTACCATCTGAGTAAACTTTTACCATCTGAGATTTATCAAATCCAGGAGCTTCACTGATTTAAGAATGCAGCTGGGCTTTTTGGAGTTTTAATCCTTAAAAGATACTAGGATACGTGTGGAGCTGAATGCCATTGTCTCATTATTAATGTCCTTACTGTTTTAATTACTATTTTTATGTTTTATTGTTCCCTGCTTTGATAAACACTAGCTGCAGGAAGAACTAATGCCATTCAGTAGCACAAGGCCAGAAATAACCAATATGAGAATTTAAGCTGTTTTCTTATGAAAAAATAAAGGAAGTAGCATTTCATGTAAAATGAATTTCTAATACAATTAAACAAATAAAACTGTATATACAGTCAAAAACATGTTGAACAGGGAACAAATTAAAATGTATTATAGCTCAATCTACAAAATTTTACCGTACTGCTCTATTTATCTATCTCCATTCAATTGTGTCCGATTCTTTGAGACTGCCTGGACAAGTCCCTGCAGTTTTCTTGGCAAGGTTTTTCAGAAGTGGTTTGCCACTGCCTCCTTCTGAGGGCTGAGAGAGAGGGACTGGCCCAAGGTCACCCAGCTGGCTTTGTGTCTAAGGCGAGACTAGAACTCCCAGTCTCCCGGTTTCTAGCCTGGTGCCTTACCCACCACACCATCAATATATAGCATGATTAATGTATCTGGGATAATTATATTTAAGCAAGGCATACTTCAGGAGTTTTTTGAAGTCTAATGTAATCTTAGCAAATGTTACATGGTATATTATTATAACACGAAACATTAAAACTTTAAAAATGAGGATGTACCTTAGAGCTTATTACCTTTCAGGCAGTGGTAACTGTTGCTTTGCTTGAATGGCTTTGATTAATTCATCAAAATACCCTGGCTTCAAAATTGGTCGGCCACAAATCAGTGCACATATTGTCTACAAATAAAGCAGGAAATTGTAACAATAATTCATAGTAATACAAAACATGTAGTCTCTCTGATCTTGATTCAGGTTCCTCATCCTAGTACAAACCTTTCTGTTTCTAAACTCATTCGTTGGTTGATGATATTCTAAACTGAGATCCCCTTACAAAAGAAAATCCCCACCTGCCTGTGCCCTATGTCCTATAGACAAATTCTATAATCATTGCAGAACAATTTGCGCTGTTTTATTATTCTTCCAGTCAATATCTTAATTTTAAAATATGGCGGCAAATTCTGCTACAAAAGGACTCCCATCAGTACAGGTAGTCCTGGTTTAGTGACCACAATTGGGACTGGCAACTCAGTTGTTAAGCGAAGGGTTGCTAAGGGAAACCAAGACTATGCTTATGAACTTACTTCAGCTTTCCTTTGTTTTACAGAACTGTAAATGTGAGGATTGGTTGCAAAGTTACTGTTTCACCATCATAACTGCAAACAGTCACAAAATGAGGCAGTCGCTAAACAAGGTCTACCTGTATTTTCAGTTATCACTATTAGAGATGTTGGTTTTCTGGAAAAATTTGAATTGGAAAATGTTTTTATGCAAACAAGTATGATTCAGGTTAGCATATAGGTAGTCCTTGGGCTACATCCCTAACTGGGACCGGAATTTCCATTGCTAAGCGAAGTGGTGGTTAATCAAAACATCATGTGACCACGCTGCTTAGCAATGGCAATCCCAGCAATCCAGATTGTGGTTGCTGGGCTGGGACTGTGTGGTCATAAGGCAAGGACCTCATGCTTCTACCCTACGTGAACTGCCTCTGCTTCAACTCTCCCCACCTGCCTATGCCCCTCCCATCACTGCCCTTTTGGCCACCCTGCACTCCATCACCTATCCCTGCTACCCCCTCACCAACCCCAACTGACCTTTCCCAGCTCCATTTCCCTGCCTCCTCCCTGGCCAGGCCTGGCAAGCTCACTTCGGCAGATGAGGCTCTGCCACCATGACGCGCTCACTGTGTGTGTCCCAGGGCTGTGCCTTCGCCCAGCACCTGGATCCCAGGCCAGCAGCAGGAGGAAGACGGAAAAGATCAGGTGGTGGGGGTGGCAGTGGGGTGGCGGCAGCAAGGATAGGTGGCAGGGTGCAGGGCAGCCAAAAGAGCATGGGGGGAGAGATAGGCGGGTGGGGGGAGTTGAAGCAGAGGCAGTTCATGCAGGACAAGAGAACATGACCATGGGACTCTGTGACTGGTCGAAAATGCGGGCTGGTCGCCAAGTACCCAAATTTTGATCACCTGACTGCAGCAGTGCTGCAACAGCTGGAACTTCAAGGACTGGTCATAACTACCATTTGTTCAGCATGGTTGTAACTTTGAACAGCCGCTGAACAAATGGTAAGTAATCCGAGGACTACCTGTATTTGTCTCCGTGTCCACAGTCTGTGCAATCATTTGGAGTACATTATTTAAATTAGTCTATTTTATGAGGTTGAAACATTACATTCCAAAGAAACTTAAAAACTTTGATATGTGTATCCAATTATTAGTACTGCAATGTGAAAATACTACTGGTCAGTAAGCCATATAATATGCAGCTCCAATATACTTTTAGCTTTTCAATTTTTTAGAACAATCATCTTACCACTATGAAACTGTGAAACTCACTTGAAGTTGAAAATGTTGACCCCAGAATTTTTTGTGGTCAACAACTGTTAACTATCTCATCCAATCAATTCTTCTACATACCTCTGAATCACTCATCTCCTTACTCTTATACTCTGCATTTCTCCCCAGCTTCTTTGCTGATCCAATATAATCTGACCTTCTCTGTGATTTTTTATTAAGTTAATTAATTACATTCTTAATGTTCAAATGTTTATATATCCTAACATCATCATTCATCCTGAGAAATCCTATATTAAACAAGGAGTGGCAGCTACTCTTTTCACTATATGCCAAAAATTCCCTTCCCCTT
Source organism: Candoia aspera (assembly GCF_035149785.1). NCBI lineage: Eukaryota > Metazoa > Chordata > Lepidosauria > Squamata > Candoiidae > Candoia > Candoia aspera. The sequence continues at coordinate 183,191,251 of NC_086155.1, forward strand.
CCTTACTGCTTTACTAGGCATCCAAGCCTGCACTCCTATGCACAGATGAACGTAGGAACTTACTTCTTAGAAAACATTGTGTAGGAGTGCACATAAAACATTCTTCTCTATCCAGCCTTCTGCTGCTATTGCTGGGATGCCTTCATTTTCAAATCAAGAATTAAAAGTAGTCCAATAGGAAAAGAATACAGAAACACTATTACATGTAGGACTACAGAACATTTTTTGTGACACTTTTAAAAATTTATATCATGCTTACATATCAGAAATATACTCACCTTCACAGTAACTTTGACCGAAACCATAGCAAGATGGGTACAGTCTTCTTTCCACTCATTTACCACATGGCCACCCAGCTGAAGAATGTTTTTATTTAAACCACTTTTCTGCGAAACATCTAAGCATGAAGAACACACAACCAGTGGCTCATATTCTACTCTGCAAAATACAATAAAACAGAACATGAATATAAATAGTGCCAAACAGCTCACCATCTGTTAGGGAAAATGAAGATGTAAGGCAGGTGGGGCACTGAAGAAAGCAATTGGTGTTTGTTTCAGTTGCATGTGGTTAGGCTGCGTTAAGTAAGGCATATATATCAGGAGACTGAATCAAAGGCTTCCCCCAAAAAGATGAGATTTGAAGAAGTGGCATTGCATTAGTCCCCACTGAGATAGTAGCAGGCCAAGAGACAAATACTAGAATCTTTGAGAGGACAGTTTCAGGTTATGGAAGATAATAAATGGAGGAACCAGGGACACATCATGGTACAGGAAAGAAACTTGATGCTGGATCCACATCAAAGAGGCAGTGAAAAATTGGATTTCAGAGGACATAATGAGATCAGAATAATAGGCGATTTATTTGGCAACATATTACTCAAGAGTCATACAGGAGATAAGACTAGAGAGAAGTATTTCTCTCACTTTGTATATCAATAGTTAGGGGAGATAGATTTTAAAAAATGGACCAGAATTTGGGTCAAAAGGATAGAATGAGGGTGGTTTCTGTGATTTTGGAAAGGAAGAAGCAATATGACTTGACAATAGGATGAACAAAGGAGGTAGGCAAGAGCGAAAACCAAGATAAAGCCAAGGTTAAATGATTTAACATTATCAGTGGATACATAAGGCATACAGACAAAGCTGGAATTGGAAAAGAGGAAAGATGAAAAATTTGTCTTTCTAGACAGATATCTCAAAGCTTAGTGAACCTGGCAATGCAAAACTATAGTAGCATTTTCTTTTTCTCTCTCCCCATAAGGACTCTTCCTGTCTGTAGTTCTGCTCAAAATGCCTTCCCTGAGAGAAAGGAGATTGAATTATTTCCAATTATTCCCCTTGCTCCATAGCTAGGCCTGGCAATTCTTCCAAGCAGGTTTTCAGGATGGAAATGAGAGCAAACACTCTCTTTCCTATTCATCCTACTAGAAAGCTGAAAGGCCTCCCAAAAACTGAACTAAATCTTTCATCTGCAGGAAGTTTCTCTTGGGACTAATCAAGAATTCCAGTAATTATATCCATAGACAATCTCTTCAGAGTATAGCAGTGTGCAGGCAATCAATTCTGTTATCTACAAATGAACTGTTAATATTAGGCTATTTGCCTAATACAATTTTTGGAAAAAAATGTGGAAAAAACTCTCCATGTTCCATTTTGTTCATCACATCCTGAAACCAGATCCTTACAAATCTTACAATAAAGGTTGGTCATAAACAAAAAATGTAGGTATCAACTAACCAACATTTCACAGTTCAATCCTACATGAATTTGCTAAGAAACAAGCCTCCCTGAGTTTATTTAGTTATTTATCTTTTACTTTGCTTGTATGCCACTCATTCCTAAAAAAGCTACTGAAAACTCCCACTTTTAAGACTTCATTTGGTGACAGTCTGGTATAGACAGGACCTGAAAGGAGTTGATCCTATTTGATCTGGTTGGACGAGAAGATGAATACAGGAGAAGGTGGTTCCTCAGATAACCAGATCCAAGTCATGTAGGGCCTTAAAGGTGATAACCAGTAGCTTAAAGAGCACCCTGAAGCCAACTGGAAACCAGTGCAGCTCCCAAAGCTGTGGGGTCACCCAAGACTCATCCATCACAGTCTGGGATGCTGCATTCTATACAGCTGTAGCTTCTGAATGCTCTTCAAGGGCAGCCACATGTATATCATGTCGCAGTAATCAAAACAGGATATAAGCAGCTGTATAAGCTACTAGAGTATAAGTGACTGTGGGCCTCCCATTCCAGGAATGGTGCAATTGGCAAACAATATACAGCTGCAAAAGCCATCCTAGTCACAGCTGCCACCTGCTTTTCAAGCAGGAACAGTGATTCTAACTCCCAAATTGTGGATCACCTCTGAGAAAGGAAGTGGAACCCATTCAGAGTCAAAGATGGAACTGTTAAGTCCACAAACCCAAAGCCGCTCCACCTCAGAAGGATTCAGCTGGAGTCTGCTCTTCCCCATCCAAACCCTGACAGCAGTCTCCAGGCACTGAGTCAGCACTTCCACCACATCACTTCTTGGGCTCTGAGATGAGAAGTATAGCTTGATATCTAACTTTGTGCTGGTGGGTGACCTCCCCTAGTAGCTTCATGTAGATGTTAAAAAGAAGTGGATAGAGGACAGAAACACTCACAAAATGGAACTTTCTGGGCAGATTTCTCCTCCCCATTACCACCCGTTGAAACCACCCTTTCAGGAAGGAGGAGAACCACTGCAAGACAGTGCCACCCACTCTAATCCCTTGGAGACACTCTGGGAGGATACTAGGGTCAATGGTATTGACTGCAATCTGCTGAGAGAAAGAAGGACCAAGAGGGTTGCACTCCCCCAATCCTGGTCTTTCCTTAGGTCATCCTCAAGAGTGACCAATACAATCTCTGTGCCATATCCCAGCTTGAACCCTGATTGCCAAGGGTCTAAATAATCTATTTCTTCTAAGGCTCTCTGCAGTTGCAAGGCCACCACTTTCTCCAAAACTTTTCCTAAAAAAGAAAGATTGGAAACAAGTCTAAACTTGTCCAAAACAGCCAAATTCAGGGATGGCTTCTTGAATTCGCTGAGACTTATTTCACAGTAAGGCTCTAACACTTATTTGGCAGTAAGTCCTGCACAATCAGTAAATATGCTTCTAAATGGGATACTGAAAGTTTCCTTTTCCCAACTAATTTCAGTCTTCTGTAAGTTTCACGGCTACGAATAACATTTTGTCTTGTATTTTTACTTTATCCATAACCATAATCCATGGCTTCTGAAATACACAACAAGCTCATAGATTTCCCCTTAATCATTTCAAAACTAGCACAAATCTATCATACCTGTACTTGCTTTCAAAGACTCCAAAGGTGATTCTGTCACCAGATCTTAAGGTCATGGTATTACCATTGGGGAGCCTTTCTCCATTAACAAAGGTACCATATTTTGAAGTGTCTTTCAAAGTTAATTCAGGAAATGATGAGGATTGACTCTGAAAATTAGAATAAAACTCATAGCATTTAAAGTTTCAAGATCAGCAAGCTTATTCAACTGGCTATATCGCTCCTTTTTTTAAAACCTCATCACTACTCAGTATAAACCACCAAACTACTCAGTATAATATTAATGTGCTGTAGCTCTACATACACTTTACCATTTCTCTGCCGTTCAAACACTATTTTTGTTAAATGAGTTTAAGGATTCACCCTTTTTTCGTAATATCTCAATTGCTTTAACAGTTCCTGAGAATGACACAGTACACTGTTATTCTACAGAAGCCAGTAAATCATCCAGGTGAATCACAGTTTAGCTTTACTGCACTTATTTTTACTTGCAAAGATTTAGATGCTTTCATAGGAACACTTTCTTTCCTTGAACATTTTATACAGTACTTTACACCAGAAATGCCAAGCATAATTTATCTTATCTGCTTCTAGTATTAACAATCTATCTTGGTAGCCACATTAGTCATCTGATATATATATTCTTAAGGAAAGTATCTGAAATATGAGCACAGTCAACTAGACAGTTGGTTTGGATGAACCTCTAAATATTAGTGTAATGGTTCACCTCCTTTAGTTTCCTGGGGAGCTGCTAAAAAAGGTACAATCCTGTCTTCAACTAACAGATTATAGTTTGGTCTGTTGCTTAAACGGAGAACTGTGCTTGGGTTTAATTATGGTATTTGCAGACAAGCCAGGATCTTAAACAATGGCTTGGAATCAGTTTGTTTGGACCAACCAGGTCAGAGGTAATGATAGACTACAGTTAATTGAAAAGTGAAATATTCTATCATATAGCCAAACTGGAAGTTTATGTGTTGTGTCCAGATACAGTTTTATATGCAGACAGTAAAAACCTTTGCTGAGGCATGTAGCTTGATTGAATGTGATACTTACAAGATTCACCTGGGAATGATTAACTGAAAGAATTGCGTGACTTCGGCTCATTGATTGATCATTTTGAATTAAAATTCCACAATTCTTTCGTCCAACAACATACTCGACTCCAACTAGAAGCCGATACAGCTGTCCTGAAATTAAAGAAAATGTTAGTTTCAAAGATGATTATAACCAAGAAAAAGTACTATCATCCACTGTAACAATATGCAGTGGAAAAAATGTTAAAAGAATGAAACTAAATAAATAAGCAAGTCAAATTTTAGAGTGTCACTGAATAAGCATATGCTTATAATTAGAGCTCGGTATCTCATGTAGAAAGGTTGTAATTGTTTTATTTTTCCTCTGTTTATTAAATAAAGACAAAAAAATGTTAATAATATATGGACCTGCATTTGTGACAGCTATACGACATACACATATACACACACAAACACTAACACACTGCTACAGAAATGTCCTTCTCATATCAAAGCATCCAAAATAAGAGTGGTATGGTAGCCCTCTCCCTGCTTATATATATAATAATATTCAATTTGTTGTTTATTCGTTTAGTCGCTTCCGACTCTTCATGACTTCATGGACCAGCCCATGCCAGAGCTTCCTGTCGGTTGTCGACACCCCCAGCTCCCCCAGGGACAAGTCCGTCACCTCTAGAATATCATCCATCCATCTTGCCCTTGGTCGGCCCCTCTTCCTTTTGCCTTCCACTCTCCCTAGCATCAGCATCTTCTCCAGGGAGTCCTGTCTTCTCCTTATGTGGCCAAAGTATTTCAGTTTGGCCTTTAATATCATTTCCTCAAGTGAGCAGTCTGGCTTTATTTCCTGGAGGAGGGACTGGTTTGATCTTCTTGCAGTCCAAGGCACTCTCAGAATTTTCCTCCCACACCACAGTTCCAAAGGATCTATCTTCCTTCTCTCAGTCTTCCTTATGGTCCAGCTCTCGCAGCCATATGTTACTACGGGCCTTTGTTGTCAGTGTGATGTCACTGCTCTTAACTATTTTATTGAGATTTGTCATTGCTCTTCTCCCAAGGATTAAGCGTCTTCTGATTTCCTGACTGCAGTCAGCATCTGCAGTAATCTTCGCACCTAGAAATACAAAGTCTTCCACTGCTTCTACATTTTCTCCCTCTATTTGCCAGTTATCAATCAAGCTGGTTGCCATAATCTTGGTTTTTTTCAGGTTTAGCTGCAAGCCAGCTTTTGCACTTTCTTCTTTCACCTTCATCATAAGGCTCCTCAGTTCCTCTTCACTTTCAGCCATCAAAGTGGTATCATCTGCATATCTGAGATTGTTAATGTTTCTTCCAGAGATTTTAACTCCAGCCTTGGATTCCTTAAGCCCAGCTTGTCGCATGATGTGTTCTGCATACAAGTTGAATAGGTAGGGTGAGAGTATACAGCCCTGCCGTACTCCTTTCCCAATCTTAAACCAGTCCGTTGTTCCATGGTCTGTTCTTACTGTTGCTACTTGGTCGTTATACAGATTCTTCAGGAGGCATACAAGATGACTTGGTATCCCCATACCACTAAGAACTTGCCACAATTTGTTATGGTCCACACAGTCAAAAGCTTTAGAATAGTCAATAAAACAGAAATAGATGTTTTTCTGAAACTCCCTGGCTTTTTCCATTATCCAGCGGATATTGGCAATTTGGTCTCTAGTTCCTCTGCCTTTTCTAAACCCAGCTTGTACATCTGGCAATTCTCGCTCCATGAACTGCTGAAGTCATATTCAATAAATACCATAAAGATGATGATGATGATGATGATGATGATGATGATGATATATTGTGGGATTTCCGAATACAAACTGATGAAGTGTTGGCGCATAACACACCAGATTTAATTGTGGTTGAAAAGAAGAACTTGTGGATAATTGATGTGGCAATACCAGGGGATAGTAGAATAGAAGACAAAGAATTGGAGAAGATCACAAAATATCAAGATATGAAAGTTGAAGTTGAAAGATTATGGCATAAACTGGCAATGGTGGTCCTAGTGATTATCGGCACGCTGGGTACCATACAAAAAAGCCTTGGACGACACTTGGAAAATCTGCGCATTGACAATATTTCCATCCGTCAAGTACAAAAGGCCACACTGCTTGGATCCGCATATATGCTACGCTGATACATTATGACATCCTAGGTTCTTGGGAAGAACCCGATGTGAATGAGGGCCAACACCAACTAAAGAACTGGCAGTGGTCATTTCACGCTATTGTGTTTAATAATAATAATAATAATAATAATAATAATAATAACAATAATTTATTTAACTTGTATACTGCCCACTCTGGAAAGCTCACAGCAACCAAAGAAAGAAAATTTAATAAAATCAATAAAAGGTAAAAATTAAAGATAAAAGATGGCAAGTGCAATGAAGGGAGGGGTCTCACTCTCCCTCACCAAAAGCCTGGGTGAAGAGTTATAAAGCTGGCCTAAACAGAAAAATAAAAAATTGACAAATATTTGTCAAGTTTATCTTTATTATCGGATTTCAAAGCCCAGAAAATAAGAACAGGTTGGAAGGACAGTTAATTGTTTGGATATATTTTGTTTACCTTGCTTTTACATAATACATTTACATACCACTTCCTATGCTAAACCACGCTGACACATAAAATAATAAGAAAATGCACCTGACAGACAATACCCTAAAATATAATACCCTCTACAAGAACAAAGTTAACTTATTCCTTTAAAAAGCGATGGAGATAAAGACGGCCTAGGAGGGGGAGAGTGTTCCAGAATGCGGGTGCAAACATGGAAGGCGCCCCTGCAAGCAGCTTCCAGGTGGTATTCAATGGATCTCAGTACATGGACCAGGACGTCCCCATAGGAACTCAGTGCGTGACCAAGCCTATACCACAAGGGTAATCTGACTGGTATCCCAGTCCCAAGTTGGTTAGGCCTTGCATGTCGTAACACAGACCTTGATCCTGGCTCGATAACTCACTGGCAGTCAGTGGGCCGTCTTCAACAAAGGTGAAACATGCGCACAGCCAAACCTCCATTCATCTACTAGCCAGGCTGCAGCTTCCTGGCCAAGCACAAATACAGCCCTTCAGGATAGATAGATAAGATCAACGTGAGGTTACCAGCAGGTGAACAAATGCAACTAGGTTGTACCTGCCCAGGAAAAGGCACAGTTGGCGTACCAACTAAAGCTGGCAGTGGGTACCCCTAGCTCTGGAGGCCGCTTAGGTCTCCAGTGACATAGATTACTTTAGGAGGCCACCGAAACAACAGCCCTCTTCTTTCTGAGGAAACTAGACAAAACTCCATAAATAAAATTTATCCTGAAAATTATTTTCAATCTTTCTCCCTCTACTAGCTTTTAAAAGACAAACACCCAACATGCAGCCTTATTCTAGTTTAATAAGCTGATATGTGAATTAACCTCTGGCATACACAACCATTTTGTTCCTCTTTTTGTATAGGTGGGGAAAGAAGCAATATCAAACAACAATATCCCCAAACCAGTGGGGCTACATTTCATCTCCCCCAAACGCTCTGTTTCTGACCTCATAGTGCAATCACTATTACACTGCACTGCCAAATAAGTAATTACACTGAATTCACTGGGAATCATAACCCAATTTCTAGCAACTTTAAACTGAACTTTCTTCTCACGGCTAACCACCTGAACATTGCAAGAACATCTGCACTGTGCTCTTCACTTCTGAGGGGCCATTAGCTCCAGGTCATCTATATTGTCTAAACTTCTTGCATTTTACTTCCCAAAGGTAGGTACAGACACACACACACACACACTCCTCTCTCACATACCCGTAGCCTGTGATCAAGGGGATGTAATCCACAAAAGTGTTCTCCGAAACGTATTTGATTTGCTGGACTTTACGTGCATGTGAATCTGAACTTCAAGGGACTACGCAGTTTCTTCATCCGGCCAACTTGCTAGATTCATCCAGGTAGAGCGTCTCAAAGCCTCATTAACTTCAACTCCCAGAATTCCCCAGCCAGCAGCATCAAGTTGATGAGGTTGAGAAACACCGGTCTAGGATGAACCAAACAACGCGCAAAACAGCAGGGTCAACAGGCACCAAACCGGAGGAAGTCCACGTATGAAAACGCGTCCTCTCCCTCCTCTAGAGTAGGGCGATCTGACAGGCAAGCCTGGCCGCCACTACAAGGTGCCAAGAGCACTCACCACGCTTTCTCTCTTCCTGCCGTCCGGCGATGGTCCGGAGTGTTGCAGCCCAGACTTATTCGCCCTACCCTTCTCCGCCCACCCGCTTCAGTCGTCTTGCTTACCTCCTCCGGCCTCATCGGCCGGGCACAGTTTCCACATCCTAACCCTAGAGAAGAATCGAGGGTGCCGCTTCCCCCAGCCAGGAAGCGGGTCTCCGCGCACTTCTCCCTCGCCCTCAACCCAGCAGGCAGAAGAGAACACTGCGCCTGCGCGCTGCCGGGGCCGCCCATCTCGAGGTTGGACGAAGCCGGCAAGAGGGGACAGCGCCACTTACTGGCAGCGAGGGGGAAGGTTTCGCCCTGCGTCTGGAACGTCGCTTGGCGTAGGCTAAAAAAGAGGGTTTTTCGGAAAAACGTCCTGGAAGAAAGGCAAACCGGTAAAAGAACCTACAAGGATGTTGCTCCGAAGGAATCAGGAGTCGGACTAGACTTGAGGGAGATGGTAGTTTATTATTCTTTGTTAGTTTATTCTGTTTTTTGTATTGTTTTTAAATATTGTAACAATGATAAACCGCTCAGAGTCTCCGGGAGTCGGGCGGCATATACATTTAATTAATAATAATAATAACTATTGGTAGTGGTTAGCTGAAAAGTTTATTAAATGAATGAAGCAATTCTGCTCATGGGCAGCTGGAAACAAAAACCGACCCTTATCTCAGTGCTGAGAATGAGGAACTGCGCGTGAAGTTTTCAGAACTGGGCGCGACGATTGGCGGGGTCTTTGCCCAACGTGATAATAATCGCTCAAAGGAACTTAATCCTGTTAGAACGAATCGAGTTTGCCTTCCGGGAGGGGCGTGGCTTGTTCTGCTCCGCAGGAGGTGGGCAAACGGGGGTGCGGCTCCCTTCTAAGCCGCGCCCACTGCCACGCCCCCGCCCCCCCGCCCCGCTGTCCCGACTGAGGAGGCCTTTCCGGAGCGCCGCTGGAGAGAGGAAGATGGCTGCGAGGGTGTTGAGTCGGTGCGGCTCGCAGACCTTCGCCCCGCGGTGGTTTCTGGCGACTCTGCGGGTAAGAAGCTCCAAGCCTCTCGTCCCCCTTCGGGCACCGCTTCAGTTCCCTGGGGGAGGCTGTGATTTCACAGCTGTCGTTGCTTATGCGTCCCGAAATAGAGAGACCCCGGCAGCGCAGTACTGTGGCAGCAGTGAATTGTACACCGTTTCTGGCCGGACGTGGAATAATGAAAGTTACGTTTCTGCGCCCCCCGCCCCCAAAATAAAATCCATACATATCCAGAAAGCATTCAGTTGGTAACCTCAGTCTGCTACACAAATAATAGGAGTCCCGCCTCACTTCGCTGGAAGGGTAGATTGCCCCCAGATGCTGGGGTTTTGTTGTGCACAGAATTAAGTTTGCTTCATCGAGTTACCCGCTGTCCGGGATCGTTAGAGGGCGGTACTGAACCATCCTCGTATAAGGCCAACACCTAAACTTAATAAAGCTAAATTTTATGAAAGATTTTTCTACGTAATATTTCTTGTTAATACTCCTACAGCTAACTCTTAGAGTATGGTGGGCTTTTCAAAGGTTTGAGCTTTGGTTGGGCACTAGGGGGTTCAAAATCTTTGCTGGTGTTGCCCAGATTAGCTCTGGCTGGGAATCGTTCCTCAGGTAAAACCTTTGTAATTTTTAGCAAATTCTTTAGCTTGCTGATAATCATTGTCTTTATTGATCATTAACTAAGGAGTTATCTCCTTAGCAGCCTAGAATCTTCTCTTTTTTCCAGTTGACCCCATTTCTCATATAGTCCTTTTGTATACAGCTTTATGATCTATTTTGTCTATTCTTCTATTCATGCTCTATCTAAAATGCTTATGTTGCATTTCAGTTGTAATCAATAATCAATAACTACAGATATTACAAAAATTCAAATAAACCAAATAGCAAGGCATTTGTTCTGTTAATGAATCCACTTAACAGAACAAGAAAAAAATTCCTCCTAAGCAGAAGTTTTACTGGGAATGTTGCCCATAAAGGCAGCTCAAATTGTGGGTAATGCTGTTTCCCAACCAAAAGAAGCAGCTTGCTAATAACTTGAAACTCCTCTGTAAACTAACTGTGATTTTTTAAAGTGTAGATGATTTGCCTAATTTTTAGATGGACTACTGTAGCCTAATGGTAAGGATATGTATATTCTAATTCGCCTACCACCATCCCCTTATAACATCAGCGATGGTTTTATCCCACCTTTACCCATATTTCTCAATTTAATGGTTTCAGGAAAAGGAGCACAGTTGGGCCAACATGTCCACTGCCTTCAAATTGCAGCTTGTTCAAACTGATCCAATTTTTTTATATGGGATACCCATCACAGCATTCTTTAAACACTGAAGATTTGCTATCTGTTCCTTATTTACTTCCAAATTGACACGTAAGCAGAATAGAATTTAATTCAATGCTTATTTTTAATCACAGGCTGTTTCTTTAATAGGGACCATTCTTTAATAGCCAGTAAAATCTTCTCCCATCCATTCTCAGTCAAAACTAAGGGTGGTTTTAGTTCAGATAGTGAGGCAATTTTACCTGTTGTCCAGGCTGAGTAATCATTTTTTTCTGCCGGTAATGATTATGTTGTGTATTAGGGACCTGAAAGCCCAGTTACCAGCAACAGAAGAATGAGTTCATATGTGGATGTTTAAAATGGAATCCACAAGTGGGGCATTACAGCATGAGTGTTTGTAGCATAGGATCAAAGCAGCTGTAATAAAAAGTACTGCAAGAAAAAAAAACCCAAAATGGCTGCCAGAGTAATTTTAGGATTGTATTTGTTCCTGTGCCTTTCAGGAGCCAATCTTTTCTTAGGAAAACATTGAATAAGAATCCATGCATTCGAAATGCACTAAACCGTTTTATTTTACTGTATTCCATGGGGCTTTTTTCTGGGTAAATATGTATAAGGTTGTGCTGAAGGGAATGAATTTGAGGTGCACTTTTCATCCATTCCCAAGTGGAGAATAGAAGAAGAGTCACCAATATGCTTCTTCTTATATTTGGCTCATTCTCCAAAATCTAGTGTATCCTAGCTTTAAAGCATAAATGAGAGCAGACCCATTGAGATTATTTGGATTTGAATTGGTGGTCTGTTCTAAGTGTGACAAAAGCTGGAACTAACAGAATAAAAAAAAAGATAACACTTATTTCAAAATTAGGAGGAAAATAGTCAATGACGATTGAAGGCTGGCACTGACTGGATTATTTGGTAGAAATATAAATTATTAATTGTATTAAGGACATATTTATTGAAACGGTTTATATACTTTTCCAACATGAAGAAAAAGCTAGCTTAAGTCAAAGGGCTGTTCTCAGCTTCCTCCAAAAACGTCAGGGCAGGGCAAATGCCTTTCTTCATTTTATCTCTACAGCATGTAATTCTTACTTGGATGCCAACCTTAAAGTCCTGAAGCAGTCTTCCTGTGTCATCTGAAAGGGAACTATAAGGCCATCCCATTCTACAAGTAATGCCTCTTGTTAAAATAGGAACAGGTTCTTAAAATGAAAGCCTACATTATGATTCTGTTGTAACAGTGCAGAGCATCTTGCAGAAATGTGTGGAATATGTGTGGGATATGTAAATAAGGATCACCAATTCAGGAAAGGAGCCTTCTGGAGAGCACCCCTGTCCCACTGCAGACCATGTTGAACTTCTGCTGGAGCATGATGTTTCAGGGGCACTTCACAGTTGTCAGAATAACATCCTCCAAACAGAAAACAATGAAAGGACATCATTTTGGTGCACATTATAGATGTCGGGTGCATTAGATCAATTATGAACTGAAATCTTACTTTGTCAAATATTATTTGTTTGGTTATGGCTTAGTATGTTGTGTGAACCCAGTTCTATTTTATAAAGCATTTTATACTGTTCCATAAACCAACAGAGACTTATTGACTAAACATAGTTAAATGAACCATGCCTTAATATAATGAGTGGGCTCTCATAAAACACTGATACACATTATCACTTACCATTTTTGACTGTAGCAGCTGCCTTGGTGTGATGCCTACTGTTGAAAAGTATCTCTATGTTAAAATGATCCTTCTTTTTCAGCATTTCAGCCATGGAACAAACATACTACATCAGCCTGGTGGTCCTCAAGGCACCTTCTTCTCACCACTTCAGAAAGTGATGTTGTCACCAGATGCTTTTCATGGGAAAGTGGCCTTTATCACAGGTGGTGGTACGGGCATTGGAAAAGGGATGACAAGTGCTCTCTCTAATCTGGGAGCAGAATGTGTTATAGCAAGCCGGTAAAAACAAATAAAACTTACCACAGCTCCATGTTCTCATTACTTCCCACTCATTCTGGTTGGATGATAAAAACAAAGTCTTCCTTGCTGGATAGGCCCCTGTTTGCATTCTGATGTTGTGTGCTGGATAAGACGCCTCAGTGACAGACTTTTGCTACCGGTGCAGAGAAGTTCCTAAGGGCATGTCTGCCTCTCCATTTTCTGGAGAAATCCATAAATTCTCAAAGCACCTGAGGTAGCCTCCTAAAGACCTAAAATTGTGCTCTGAGTCCCTTTGGTATATCAGTATGCTATGAATTAGCACATAGTAACCATTATATAGGGACGCGGTGGCGCTGCGGGTTAAACCGCTGAGCTGCTGAGCTTGCCAATCGGAAGGTTGGCGGTTTGAATCCACATGACGGGGTGAGCTCCCGTTGCTAGTCCCAGCTCCTGCCAACCTAGCAGTTGGAAAACATGCAAATGTGAGTAGATTAATAGGTACCGCTTCGGTGGGCAGGTAACGGCGTTCCGTTTAGTCATGCCGGCCACATGACCACGGAAGTGTCTACGGACAAACGCCGGCTCTTCGGCTTTGAAACGGAGATGAGCACCGCCCCCTAGAGTCGGACACGACTGGACTTAATGTCAAGGGAAACCTTTACCTTTACCTTTAACCATTATATAAGGAACAGTATGAAGAATCCATAAGTGCATTTTATAAATCATATAACGATATATGTAATATCTTTTTGTAGTTTGTCAACAAAAGAATAATATTTTATAAGGAAGGTTGTTATGTAAGTTATAAAAACTCAGTTGTATAATTTATAACTACTTGCAGGAAACTTGATGTATTGAAACAAACAGCAGAAGAAATATCTTCTAAAACTGGAAATAAGGTATTTAAAATTGTTAATATCTGTGCACAACCTTTGAATCTAGGATGCAAGGCCATATTTTGAATTCCTGTTTAAACTTCTTTTTGCTGCTGGTGGCATGTAATTATTTTATTTTATTGCCAGGTTCACGCGGTTCAGTGTGACGTGAGAGATCCAGCGTCTGTCACCAGTGCAGTCTCTCAATTGATTGAAGTGGCTGGGCATCCTGATGTAAGCAATTGAAAAGCTTGATTTATTATTCCTGGAATTATTTATTTATATTTATTTATTTATTTATATTTCAAATTTAGTCACCGCCCTTCTCACTCAAATATCCTGCATGATATAACAAAGAAGAATGTCACATAAGAAAAACTCGTCAAGCAACAGGCAATACAAGTTGCCTTTTATGTAGTTTCAACAGTAATGTTAACTCTCACGTCTACAGTAGTTGATAATACCCATAAAGCCCCATCCAATGAAATGGGACACAGTATGATTTAAGGTCCGCAAACCAGAATCTCGTGAACAATTATTAATATATCAGAAAACGAGTCAAGAAGTTTCAGGGAGAAGTTGCTCTTTCTCTCTTGACTATATGTATCTCCAGAAGGAAGTTTGACTTATCCTATGGGCATTCCTTCTCTCACGTATTCCCAGACCGCTTTCCATATTGGTAGAATTTTCTGCAAATTGTTTTGGGTAAAGATCTGGGGTGGTCTGTTACATCAAGGTGTTCATCTTAGAGTGACATGTCAGGATTTGTACTTCAAACCCTTGATGTAGCCATGACAAAAACTGGTTTTGATTGCATTCCATTTCTATTAAATATAATTAAAATTATCTAATATTTCTTTCCTGTTCTCATTTTGACACATTACAACTTACAATTTAGTAGCAATTTTGGACATCTTTTGAGATCCATATCCAACGGTTTGCATAATTTCATAATATGTCATCTTTATTACCCATCTGACACATAATAATAGGATATATATGTCAGGGTGTTGTTGTTTTCTTTACAAAAGTACACTCATGTAAGCAGAGATGAACAAACAGGAAAGGCAATTATCTAAGTAAATTGCTGGCTGGAGAAATATCTGTTAAATTTTTATTGAATAAATGATTGCAGTCAACTTTTCATAGTTTTGTTGTTTTTCAGTTATATCACCTTCAACTTTACATAGTGTTTGAATGAATATAAAATACTGATATGTCCACATATGTTAAAAAAAAGCTTTACATTGGGTGTGCCTTCTTTTTCACATGACTATGTTGAAAGAGCCAGATATTGTCTACAAGCTTTTAAAGCCAGAAGTATTACTTGACAGGACAACTTTAAGCTTTCTTTTTTCACTGCTACACTTCTGCTTATGTAGAAATTGGTAACTGATTATTTGTTTCTGTCTTAACTTTTACTGCATCGTTTGAAAATACTAACAAGTTATCTTCAGTAAGCTGAAGATCAAATTTAACACAGATCTAAAGTGTTTTTCTTTATTTCAGGTTATAATAAATAATGCTGCTGGAAATTTTATTTCTCCTTCTGAACGCCTTTCTGCAAATGCATGGAAGGCTATCACTGATATTGTTCTGAATGGTACTGCTTTTGTAACTCTGCAAATTGGGAAAGAATTGATTAAAGCCCAAAAAGGTAAACTCAGATTGATGAACATCACCATTTGTCACTGAATGCAAGTGATGTCTATCTTTATTTCCTTGCAGATGTCTGGAAATTTCAGTTTTCAGTGTAGTTCGTTATTGTGAAAATAAGCCTCGTACTTTGTTGGTCAAAACAACCCCTTTGGGGAAGGTGGGGCAGCTTTCTTTACCTGTCCACCTTCTGGAGGAGAGGAAAAGAGCCAACTCACAATTACGTAGATATAAAAGTATGCAGACATGTTTATGGAATGTTAGGCAGTTTTCACATAACCCTCGTAATACTAGCTTTACTGAAAATCTGCCACTTTTTATCATTATCTAACTCCTACAGAACGTCTTGACTGTCTTGCTTGGCACTGTACAAGCCAAGCAAGACCAAGGAAACACTGCATCACTTTTATATGGCTGCTTAAACATTATTTCGCACCTGCGTACCATCTGTAAAGCACATATTTTTAATTTTTTTAACAAAGTTGAGATCATTATTAATTGTGTTAAATATTATTTGCAATTTAGCCGTTATATCTCATACAATTAAATACACAGTTTTCTCTTTAACTTTATATTGCCAGTAACCGAAGTTCAACATGAAGTGTGCATACTTATTGCTTAACTAACGTGTGGTCAAAGGTATGCTCTGTTTCTGTTTTATTAATAGCTGGTCAACAAAACTGCAGCCTTTGGAGTTGTGCTGCAAAGTAAAGAAATAAAAGATATAAAGTAATTCATTTAATTGTCTGATAGATGGTAGCTTATTATCAAACAACAAATACTGCAAATAATAATTATTACAGGCCTCAACTATAACACAGATGATGCTAATCAGTTAAAATTCTTTGCAGCCTTTAAAACCACAGCAATTGCAGTGTTTAAAACCACAGGACTTGCCACAGAGACCCAAGAAAACGTAAGGCAGACAGTCATACCACAGACCAGAAGAACACAGAATCAGAACCAACGCAAAGCAGAGGACAGAGCGGCCCTCAAAAACCTGAAGAAGGATCAAACCATCATCATCCTCCCAGCAAACAAAGGCTGAACCACTGTTATCATGGACAGATCACAATACTTACAAAAAAGCCAAAGAATTACTGGAAGACAAAGAAACCTACATCCCAATAAACACTAATCTAATACAGAAATAGACAAGCTGATCAAGAGAAACCTTAACAACCTAACTGAGAAAAGTCACATCGCAAAAGAAGAACAGTGGTGGATGGAAAGCAGTGGATGCCCAAAAATACACAGGCCCAACATACTTCATCATCCAATTGTATCGTTACCAGGGACCCCAACATACAACATGTCCAAGCTTTTTGGTAAGTTCTTTGGCTATCTCACTGAGGAGAGCAAATATTCTATCAACTCCCCATTTCAGTGCTTCCAGAAAATCAAAGATCTAATAATAGAAGAAGAGATGATGGTTTCATTCAACCCTTTACATTCACAGACACAGAACTAGGGAAAGAATCCATGGTAGCAGTACTACACAATGCACCCGACCTAACCAAATACACTAAGGTTGAAATACCCAGTATCATGGACCTCATCAACCTCTGCCTCACCACCTACTTTCAGTTTGATGGACAAACAAACCAATGAATCAGAGGAACACCCATGGGATCACCACTCTCAGGACTCAGCAGAGACTGTAATGCAGCGTCTAGAAACTGTAGCGCTCCCACACATATGACCAAAAGTATGGATCCAGTATGTAGATGACACCTTTGTCATAATAAAAAAGGAACATCTTGAGAAAACACATGAAACAATCAACAACATCTTAAAAGGAATAAAATTCACAAGAGAAGAAGAAAACAACACACTACCCTTCCTGGATATCCTCATCAGCAGGGAAAATGGTGGCAAATTAGAAACATGAGTCTATCAAAAAACCACCCACATGAACCAAGTGCACCACTACCAAAGTAATAGCCAAACCTCCCATAAGAGCAGCTGTGTAAGAACATCATTCAGATAAGCACAAAAGCACTGCAGCAGCCCCGAACACCAGAAAAAGGGAACAGACCACCTATACATCTTCCAACAAAATGGATACCCATATAACTTTATCAGAAAGTGCCTGACCACACAGCCCACTACAGCACAACCAACACAAGCAATGAAAAGGGTAACACTGCCATACTGTACATCAGCATCATCTCAGATACAACCAACACACTGTTACACTCACTCAGCATCACCATAGCACACAAACCAACTAAAGCCCTCCAAAACGTCTTAAGTAAACCAAAGATCCAGTAGCCCAAGAAGAAAAAACAGGAGTCATCTACAACAAGCAGTATAAAGACTGTAACAGCCACTATGTAGGACACACAGGCAGAAGACTAGCAGAGTACATCCGTGAACACCAACTAGCAGTCAGAAGACACAATGAAAACTCCTTAATTTCACAACAGACTCAACCAATGTTTCAAGTGGGAAACTGAGCATCCTAGACCAAGCTAAATCCAAAACCAGTGGGAAATTCCTGGAAGCTTGGCACTCGGACAAATCAGCCATCAACAGACACATAGACACTAACTGCTAACACCCAGATAAGCAGGGATTAACACCAGACAAACAAGCAGAAAACAATACCCTAATCAAGGAACTACCGAGGACAAAACCACACCCCCACCAACACTGGCAGGGCAAGCTGCTGTATATAAACAGGGAGCAAACCCCACACTCACCAGCACTGATGATGTTGCCTAGTTGGGTAATGAAATGTCTGCAAGCAAACAGCCAAGCTCAGAGAGTGCCAAGGACTCCACAATAATTACAATTATTAAGTATCTACCATCTCTCTCTCTTGCCAAAACGGTGCTGGAAATGTGGGTATGAATTCCTGGTTTAAACCTGTATTCTTAAACTTTTTTGAAATGGAGGCTTCTAAAGTCCACAAAACGGAAAACGGAAATTACTGTATTGTGTATGTCTGTATGAATGTATACACAGATACATGCATATACATATAGATTTACAAATTCAAATGCTCTCCTTATTTCTACAAGAAACGTAAGAAACAGTCAGTTGTCAGATCAAAGTTGTGACTTACAGCCAACATTTGTTTTCCTGAATTTTTCAGGGGCAGCATTTCTGGCCATTACAACAGTCTACGCAGAAAGCGGGTCTGGCTTCGTAGTACCGAGTGCTTCTGCCAAAGCAGGTGTAGAAGCACTGTACAAGTGAGTACTATTTAAGAGTGCTTTACTTCTTGATGCCTTTGATTCTCTCCCTTGAGAAATATGTTGAGCTGTTTCCCTGCTTCTCCTTTAAACCTTAAAAGTCTTTTAAGATATGTTTATATAAAAAGTCACCCACTTCTTGCAGATCCATAGTCTTTGCTCATAAAGTACAGTAGTCTTATGTTTTGCTGCTGTATTTAATTAAATTCTGCTGATTTCTAGGTCTCTTGCAGCTGAATGGGGTAGATATGGCATGAGATTCAACGTAATTCAGCCAGGTCCTATAAAGACAAAGGTACATTTTGGACATTAAGAAATTAATTGAGATCCTTGCAGTGACCAGAAGTATTGCCCCACACAGGGTTGGGTATGGATGGCTGTTACATTGGGCCCTGGAGACTTGGAATACTGTGTCCAATTCTGGGTAACAGAAAGGACAGTGGCAGACTGGAGTGGTCAGAAGAGGGCTACCAAGATGGTGAGAAGTCTAGAAACCAAGCCTTAGGGAGAACAATTAAAGGAGCTAGCCTAAAAAAGACATGATTAAGGGGCAGTATGATAGCTGTCTTCAGATACCTGAAGGGTTGTCACACAGAAGAGATTGTTAAATCTACAGGGCCAGAACCCATGGGTGGAAACCAGCCTCTCCTTCCTTGGTGTGACAGAAAGCTGCTGATCCAACCCAGAGTGCTGGTTTTACCTTTAAAGGTCTAAGTGGCTTGACACCCAGGTCCCTCCAGGGGCTGATTTCTCACCCAGATTTGGATTGGCTTGTGCCGCCTCTAAGGGGGGGTATGTTGAGTGTTCCCTCCTCACATGAAGAAAATGGAAAGCCTTCTCAGTGGCTGCCCTACATTTTGGAACACCATGCTCCCTGAAATGAAGAATGATTTAATCCACTTATTATATTGCCAAGGATACTTTTACCGATGGGCAGCTGCAATTACAGGAAAGTGCAAATTACTGCATTTCATCTTCCCTGCTAATTGTGAGAGACCTTCTAGAAATGGGAACCCTTTGGGAAGGGTGGAGCAGTGCTTCCTTGAGATCACTTTTTCCTGTTATGTTACTGTTCTTGTTTTGCAAGCCATGAACTTCCTTGCTAGGTTAACTTAGTTGTAAATATAATACATTCACCCAAGGGCTGTAATGGAATTTTAAAAGCAACCATTTTCCCCCTGTTTTTCCTCAGGGAGCATTCAACCGCTTGGACCCCACTGGTGCATTTGAGAAAGAACTTATCCAGAGAATTCCTTGTGGGCGCCTGGGAACAGTGGAAGAGATTGCCAATCTTGCCGCCTACCTCTGTAGTGATTATGCAAGTTGGGTTACTGGAACAGTAAGTTGATCCTTGGTGCATGAAGCTCACCGCTGCTCCGTTAGGAAAGTGTAATTACCCACAAGTGCCACCTGATTCCTTTAAGGCATTTAATGCCAGTATTTTTGTGGGGCTCTGTGGGCTTGATGAGAATGCTTTATCAATCACTCCTTAACTTTTTAAAAGCTACCTATGGCCTAGTGGAAAGAATGCTTTGTGGGCAAATTTAGTACAGTTCAGGGTGTCACTGAAGTTGAGTAGGTAAAGGTAAAGGTTTCCCTTGACGTAAAGTCCAGTCGTGTCTGACTCTAGGGGGCGGTGCTCATCTCCGTTTCTAAGCCTTGGAGCCGGCGTTGTCCGCAAGGACC